>NC_079978.1:19284104-19906614 GCF_029852145.1 Microplitis mediator | reverse complement strand
GCAATTAATAAATATAAGCACCCATCTAACTCTCAAACCCTTGAAAAAGTCTAAAAAATACTTTGGGCTATAATAGTATTCTTATTGGAGATTTACCTTCCGAAGGCATCCAACAAAATTTGTCATTCCTTTTATCCCTTGAACAGAATGAGCATCGTCACATCCACCGACTAGCAATTGGGAACTTGATAAATGGGTAAATGAACCGGCTGTATGTGCATGGTCTGCATAAATACCGTCCACGATTGCTGACAGCTGCAAGCAACAAATACAAAATTTTAGTATCAGAAAAAACAAGTTAATTTACCAAATCACAACTTCATTTAAATTAAGTGTTGAATAGAAAAATGAATATAGTTCTTGAGTACGGAAATCTTATTATACACAGAGTTACCCTAGTAGCATTCGTAAGGAAGTCTTACGTAAATCTGTACTTAAGTCTTCAACACGTCCATCATCAGTCTTGGACAAGATACTTCCGTAAGATACCTTAAGTAGATCTGTAGTAATACTTGCTTAAGATGCATTAGCTCACTTGCTGCAGAATTGCTTAATTAAAATACCCGGACATGGGTGCCCTCTTCGTTACTTCGCGAGTAGTCTACTCAGCATTAGTGCAGTAAATTCAGTGGCGCCCACTTAATGTTCGATATAATTTTATCGAGTGATAGAACTGTTAATTGTTAGCACTTCAATTTCAAATGAGAACCACTGGGTTTGCTAAAGGTACTGCGTTTAAGCTTGGAGTGATTCGGAGATAAAGAAACCTGATGTCTTAAGCAATTCTGCAGCAACTGACCGAACATTGTTAGATAGTTCGTATATTGGTCAAGAATTGCTGCAGACTGTTTCTACAGAATTCCGTGAGTCTTTAAGAAGAATCTTAAGCAAGACTTGATGGAATCTTTGGCAAGTATACTTATGAAATTCATCTTCTTCAAGTTTTGTTTAAATCTTCCATAAGAAACTTGCTGAAGGACTCCGTCAAGTAACTTGCTTAAGACAATGCTACTAGGGCGGATTGTTAACATTTATTTCCGCGAATCTTCCTAGAGTCCGATAATCATCTATTTCAACCCATTGATCAATTTATTATTTGTCTAAAATATTTTACTTCCTATGACCAATACACTAATAGCCTGCATATTTACCTTGCAAAACCTCGTTATAGACGAAATCTGAAACATAAAATTATTGTCACAATATGAGCATCAAAAATTTATTGACAATTACACGCATTATCTTAACTCTATGGGTTGTCAAATTGTTCCAAATATCTCTGTTATTCGGTTATAGAATACACTTAATGTGGCGCGTCATGAGGTGCAAAGCAATTTAGAATCTAAAAATCGGGAGTATTATAGTTTCTGCTACAATTGTTTTGTTTATTATTTTAGACTGCAAATCATAAGAAAGTCGATTAATATAAAGTCCAGGGTGATGCCTAGGCAATTCGTACAAAATATAGTAGAGTAAATTGTTTTGTTTTCTTTACTATCAACACAAACTCAAAATACGAGTCTGACTACAGTATAGGGACATCTTAGGCTCGCGTCATTCACTTACACGGAAAGATTGGAACCCGAATGGTTACTGTTCTGCACCCGAATCACTACGGTGCTGGAAGAAAATGCTCAATTGTGGTGCAGCACCATACTAATTACTGTGCGGAACCTGACTGAGTCGTGTGAGCACATCACTGTCAGGTTCCGCACAATAATCAGTGTGGTACAGCACCACAATCAAGCATTTTCTTCCAGCACCGTACTGAGTCGGGTACAGAACAGTAACCAGTCGGGTTCTAATCTTTCCGTGTACGCACCTGCGAATGCTAAAACACGTATCGGCGCGAGATACTTCCATATTAGTAGATTTGCAATTTACTAACGAAATTTGGAAATCAAATAATTCAACAATCCTTCTATTTAACGTAATTGAAATGCTTACCTCTTGGACGCGCCTTTGAATAAGGATTTTGTGCCATTGATTATCATCGAATCTCGTTTTCATCGGCTTAATGTGAAGATCCAATCTACCATTCGTTAACACCATCTCGACTGCCGCTCCGCCATCTCTAAGTGATATCGTCAGATAGTCACTTTTTTGACCTGTAATGCAATTTTCGATTGAAGGGATACATTCTAGCAAAGTTGAAAGTCCTTAAAAATACTCCAAGAAACGCGCCCATATTTTTAACAGTAGAAGGGAACCTAGAGTCATAAAACTAATAGTTCACCTCTATAGCAGACCAGTCTTTTAAAATTTGTCCAAATAGAACTTCGGTAAAAATAGACTTGGGAGTAGTGATGCAAGTCTGACTCGTCAGGTCATTTTTGACCGTCACGTCATGGTCACAAGACCGTCAGCGGACCGTTCCTAAAATGGTAAAATTACAAACTTGAACTTTCGCACGAAGGTTCTCGACAACATTACGAATCCCCTACCATCGGTATTTTTTTCGAACACCAACTCCAAGGGGGTCATTTGTTTAATTCGACAACATTTGATGATTTGATCATCATTGTTTTATCCGAGTTAATTTTTCGATGTGATTATCATCTATGCACTTCACGAAAGCTAACGTCAGTTGTAGTACTACCGATGAGAAAACAAATTTGTCGAACTCAAATTTTCATGCTTTAATGTTGGCTTTAAAAGTAGGCTCCTCGGTCAAAAAGACGGCCTCGAACAACATTCAATTCTACTGCCCCCTACCATAAAATTATAAAGGGTTGGACTCAATCACCAGCATTCATCTTACGGTTTAAAATTAAGCGATGATTTCCTGTTCAATTTCATTAAGATATAGAAGTCTTACTTCAAATATATTCAAGCAGCAAATTCAAACCGTAAACAATCTATTAGTGTGCAAAGCAGAAGTATCTTCTCACCTGAATAGAATAACAGTCCATTGTGTTGACGAGTTTTGAACTGAATCGAAACAGTTTCTTCAATACTGTAAATAGGGTCTCCATTACTCAAGTCGATTTTCAAGAAATCGCTCCCTCTAAACGATGCTTCAGCAGGAATTTTATCTGCGAAATAATAAGTTGTTCTGAATTAGAACTTCCAATATCAGACCAAAATGTGGTATTTGATGCAAATAATGCAAAGACATCTACCTTTTTCACAATACTGGCCTTCGAACTCTCCGTTTCGACACTCGCAAATGGGACCAGAGTCTGTTGATATGCAAATCCCATCATGTTGACAAGGAGAATTGTTTTCACATACATCAGTTGAGTTCCTCAAATTCATATAACGAATTCCCTGGAAGAAATCACAAAATTATGACTCGCTAGTATTGTTATATAGAATAATATTTTACATTATATTGAAATTTATAGATAATGTTCTATTCAGTTAACGAAATTGTTTTAGATTTTATCCTATTGTAAAAATAACGTATGCTTTTACGGTCGTTATTATGTCTGTGATGCAGTTTTTAGATTTCATAGAAATCTAGTTTTAGTATTGGTTCAGTGGAATTTATGATAAACTATTGGATTCAATGAGATTTTCTAAACAGGCAAGTACTCCCACTTACTGAGAAAGAATTTGCTGAATATTATATCCTACTTGTAATAGCTTTTCATCTTTCAACGTATTATATTTTCAGCACTTTCACTCTCTCTTCCTTGTTCTCTCCGAAAAGTTTTTATTGAATACATTTTAGTTACATATGAAATTACAATACATACTATGTAAAGGAGAAATACCACTCACTCACTCACTCATCACGAGATCTCCGAAATCATAGTTCCTATTGATTCAAATTTGGCATCCTGAACAAAATAATATATATCCGGGAATATATGCCGGCAAAATGGCATACATCCGAAAATTCTAAAGATATAAGTCAGATATATACTATTTTGTCGGGATACATGGTTTTTCCTATCATGACACAGGCGTCCACCAATTACTGATTTTGTGAAACTTCATCCAATATTAATTTTGTATTTAATTATTAAACCTCTCTAATAGTTGGTACGCATAAATCGTTGCTACGGCAATAGTTTGACTTTAGTTACAGTTAATATGGTAATGGTTGGTCCCAAGCAACGGTTGCTGTGGCAACAACTTGTCCGTAGCACTCTTTAGACATATGAGTTTTTGCGAGCCCTCGCAGATTTGAATCACGGTGGAAACACCGTGGAAGTGTAAACACCATGGATCCACCGTGGTTACATGGTGGCTTTGTTCCATTTCACCACCCGGTATACACAGTGTATCTACCGTGATTCCACGGTGGCTTGACCACTGTGTATACACGGTGTTTCCACTGTGATTACGCGGTGTATCCACCGTGGTTCCACGGTGGCTTTGTGCTATTTCACCACCGTGGTTCCACGGTGTATCCACCGCGTAACCACAGTGGAAACACCGTGTATACACGGTGGATACACCGCGTAATCACAGTGGTAAAATGGAACAAACCCACCGTGTTTCCACCGTGATTCAAATCTGCGTGGGAGGGCATTAAAGATGAAAAATTTGAATTACCTACGATTCGAGAAAATCAGTAGTGTTCATTTTTCTCAGCTAATTGGCTCGTATGAGGGTTTTTGGGGGTGCAAGAAATCAAAATCATCACGTTTTCCAACCAAATGACCTACAAGCTTGAAATTGCCAATGAATACTACCGTTGATATGAAAAATTTGATCGCTTCAATTTTTTTTAGAAAACCGACTCTTCTGGAGGTTTGCAGGGGCATAAAAAATAAAAATTTCTACGCTTATTGACCAGAAGACTTACCAACGAGATGTAAAATAAAGTAAATTTTTCTTTTCGACCTTCTTCAGCACCGATATCTCTAGAACAAACTAACCGGTTATGTTGGTTCTTGCGTCAATTGGCGCTATTTATTGATGTGTACACAGGGATAAATGTCAATAAGCAGTCAAATAAGAGCGGCGTGACACAAACTATAGAGTAATGTAGTTATTACTATGCTGCATAGGCATATTTACTTGACATTTCTCTCCATGTAGAGCTGATTAGGTTTTGGAATCGACCTATTGATGCATTTTTTATAATTTCAAACAAAAACTGGGAATGTGGTTCTTTGTATTTTTCAATTATCTCAGTCTCTTTGATCGCATGATCTGAAATTAACCGAAAAGCTGACAGCTGACAAGCTCTTTCGATTGCTGTAAGAACTATTCAAATCCGTTATTCAGTTTAAAACACACACACATTTAGACACTCGAACATCATTCTGAAAATAATCCAAATAGCTTTCTGGGACCATAAAACGTCGACATTTGATACAATATTCGATTTTCGAAAATCGCGCTGAAAATTATAACTCCTCAAATTTTCCGAAAATCTTCGATTTTAATATAAGGAAGTTAAAAATTTTATATCCATCAGAAAATGTATTCTATACTTATACTTAACACGATGCACTATTCCAAATCAGATGATAAAAATATACGTTACATAAGAGGGTATAAAGCTTCTGGGAAAATCAATTACTTAATTCTATTTTAATAATATCAGGTTTAATAAACAATATTTTTTCAAATAAATATTTTTTGTACGGATTAATGAAACTCTACACTTCAAATCGTTTTCAGGCCCTAGAAATTAGAGAATTTCAATACTGTCAATTATTTAGTAATTTTTTTTCAATAGAGGCATGTACTTGTCAACTGTAATTTTCTCATACATTCCATCGATCAAATTAGATATATATAATCTGAAATCGTAATTTGTCATGCTATATTTAACTGACAAGACTGTACTTTAACTTCGTTTCTATATCGATTTTCTTTACTTTGCCACTGAACCAATTGATAATGTTTTTTGTAATTTTTTAAAATCATACCCTATCTAAAAAATCGATGGGGGAGTGCATGGGAACCCATAAGACTTCATATAGGAAACTATGGATTTATGTAAGAATCCATGGGTATCTGGACTCCCATATGGGAAACCCTGATTAAAAAAAATGATTAAAAAGTATTTAAAATAATTTGTTTTTTAATCATTTTAAATACTTTTTAATCCTTCAAATCATTTCTAATCCTGTCTCTTATGGACATTTAACGTGTGAAATCATATTTAATCATTTTTTTTAATCAGGGAATCCACATAGGAAATTATGGGTACCTGAATTCCCATGTGTAAGTTTGCATAGGAAACTGGGTATTTCGATTCCTATGTAGAAAACCCACATAGAAAACTGTGGGTATCTGGATTCCTATCTAGGAACTTGCCAAATAAATTCTAATTTTTTAAGAAAAATTAATAATTAGCTGAAAATTTTTTCTAATTTTTTGAGAAAAATTATTAATTAGCGAACAAATTTTTCTAATTAAAAAAAAAATTAATAATGCTTCGCATGTATTGTTAAGTGTTTGGGTATTAAATAATTAGCCGGTACATTTTTCTAATTTTTGTTAGAAATTCAAACCTTTTTTCAACTTCTAAGCTTCGAATGAGTTCGTAGAATCATAATTTGAAAGATAGATTTTTTTTTGCAGTTAGTAATAATCTTCAATATGTTATAAATTTTTTTTTCAATTAATAATATATCTATGCATAAATTTTAATTAAATTTATTTTTTTTTTTTTTGTGGTGAATTATTATCAATTTATTGAAAAATTAGTAATAATTACATCATTAATTACTATTTTTTTTTTAATTCAATAATTAACAATCAAATTATTTTTTTTTGCCAAACACAGCACAGGAAACTGTGGATATCTGGATTCCCATATAGGAACTCGCCATAAGAACTTGTATATGGATTTCTTTACGGGAAATTCATGCAGGAATCTGGGTTTCTATATAAGTAATTTTTATAGAATCCGATATATCTGAATTTCTATGTCTACCGTTTATTGATACGCATATATGAATAAAACAACAGATTAATATTCTATTGGCGGAATATTTTCTAACGAAAAATTGGTCAATTGATCCTCTTCATATCAGTATTGTAGTAAGTAATTGATTTATTAATTTTTTCAGAAGTATCACATCTGTGTAGAAATTACAAATAATTTCAATAAAAAAACAAACGAGGAATCGTACGAAGGTATTATACTCCAGGGAAGCTTATGAAAACCCATACGCTTTTTATGGTTTTTGTATCAATAACGTGACGCTTTTTGTTAATTTTCCTAATTCCTAATCCATACAAGATTCCCATGGGGATTTCGACATGGTGTAGATTCCTATGGGAAATTGAAATAAAAATCCACATGGGAATCCATGGGAATTCTTATCTGGATTTGGCATGATGCGGATTCCCATGGGAACCCATATGAGAATCTATGTCGGGCTCTATGCTGAATTTTTCTAGGAAATCATATGGGAATTTATCGAAAAACGCCATGTGGAAACACACATAGGAATCTAGGCTGAATTCCCACATGAATTTTTTTTGATAGGGATGACATTGTCTTGCGCCAAGTACGCGTTCAAACACATGTGCAAACATGTGTGCCGCGTCGGCGTGAGACAACCGTGTCTCTCTTCTTTGATCATGTGTTACTTCAACCTCACCCACATTTCAAACCAAAAGTAATAAACAATTGTGGTGTACCAACCTTCAATATTAACTTATTCATCTATAATATTAATAATTTTATCTAAATTTTTCTAAATTAAACAGTTGACCCTAGTAGCATTGTCTTAAGGAAGTTACTTGTCGAAGTCCTTCAGCAAGTTTCTTGTGGAAGATTTGAACAAGACTTGAAGAAGATGAATTTCATAAGTATACTGGCCAAAGATTTCGAGTCTTGCTTAAGATTCTCCTTAAAAACTTACGGAAATCTGAAGAAACAGTCTGCAGCAATTCTTAACCAATATACGCACTATATAACGATGTTCGGTCAGTTGCTGCAGAATTGCTTCAGACATCGGGTTTCTTTATCTCCGAATCACTCCAAGCTTAAACACAGTAACTTAGCAAACCCAGTGGTCCTCATTTGAAATTGAAGTGCTAACAATTAACAGTTCTATCACTCGATAAAATTATATCAAACATTAAGTGGGCGCCATTGAATCTACTATACTAATGCTGAATAGACGACTCACGGAGTAACGAAGAGGGCAAATGTGTACTGGTATCTTAAGCAATTCTGCAGCAAGTCTGAGCTAATGTATCTTCCGTATTGTAGCAAGTATTGCTACAGATTTACTTCAGGTATCTTACGGAAGTGTCTTGCCTCAGACTTGTCCAAGACAGACTATGTAGACTTGCTGAAGACTGAAGATACGGATTGACGTAAGACTTCCTTAAGAATGCTACTAGGGAAAATTATTAGAATTTGCGTATCTATATATATTGTAAATATATAGGTACTTGCAATGATAATTTGAACCTGGATTCAAAAATTGGCCCTAATTTGTTGTATTTCATATGTTTCCCTTTTCTTAATGTATTCAAATTGCACATAGTGTTTTGATACAAAAAATATATATGGGATCATTGTTTAAATAATGAACGTTATTTGAGAATAATATCTGATACAATACATTAATCAAATACTGATTCT
The DNA here is from genome assembly GCF_029852145.1 of Microplitis mediator. NCBI lineage: Eukaryota > Metazoa > Arthropoda > Insecta > Hymenoptera > Braconidae > Microplitis > Microplitis mediator. The sequence goes on along the minus strand of NC_079978.1, from coordinate 19,898,099 downwards.
TCAAATAATTTATCTTCAATTTCTATTTGGCCCCAATTGGATAATTTTTTATCTACGAAAATTTTCAAATTTATTTTTGGAGGACAGTAAAGAATCAAAGGATAGTGAAAAGAAGAGACTTTGAATTCAGAGAAGTTCAAAGAGAAACCTTAGTGTTACTAATAAACAACCAAAGAAGCAAACAGAATCGCAAAGGGATCGTTAGAGAATCAAAATAGCAGTCTAAGGACTTGAGAGTACAAAGGGGGGCCAATATTTCACCTCAGTTATACACACACAGAGAAAAAAAATTAAATTCAAGTAATTATTTATCTTGTTTCCATAAATACTCAAAGTAATATTTTTTTAAAATGAAATTGATAGTTTTTATTTTAAGAAAACTATTCTTTGACTTTAGTAATAAAGTTCTAGAAGCATGAATAACTTAAGGCAAGCAAATATTTCTTCAACTTAGTTGATACGGTCTCGAATTTATTACAGTTAAAAACTTTAATGAAGCAATTATTTGTCTAAGTGAAAAAAAAGGAATTTAAGGAAGACATAATTAATAATTAGAAAAAAATTATTGCACTAACAAAAAAATTTGTTCTTATAACAAAATGAAACTTCTCATGGGTATTGATAAAAATATAAAATATATTAATTTTTCCGAGAGCTACTTCTATGAACTATCAAATATTAAAATTTTATTATTTAGTCGTGTAATTTAATATTGAAGACGACAAACTTCGATGAATAACTTAAGAGCTTATTAAAAACACGATTTCCAATAAGCCATAGTGGCTGCGCGTGCTGTAGGTCATGAGTCTCGCGTGATCGGTCTAGGTTCGAGTCTCAGGCGGGGGGAATTATTCATTTATAAACAAAATGTTTATTGAGGTGCAAAATTAATCTAAACGACATTAGATACAAGACGTCATGTCTAATAATATTTTTTTGGACAAAATAAAAGTTTTTTCTTAGTATTAAGCAAGTAAATAAAATACTTTAATAATGTAATTTAATGCCGTAAGATGGACGGCGGAGTTGAATTTGATATTTACTATTTCCCATACGAAAAAAATATATATCCGGGATGTATCCAGGCGAATCTGGATATATGTGACATATAAAAAAATATATGTCGCATATATGCAGATTCACCCGGATATATCCGGATATATATTTTTTCGTAGCAATTGCTACTTGCTACTTGCTATTAATAGCAATTTCCAAAATTTCGATATCGGAAAATAATCATGGAAATGTATATGAAATTCTATGATTATTCTCTTCCATCCATTTCATTCTTAGCAATAGTAAATATTCTATTTCATTGTTTCAAAATATTAATTCATATTAATTATTATACTTGATTGATGATAATAATTGCTTGGCACTATTTAAGTTACAAAAATACTTAATAAGTTAACCATTTTTTCTTGAAAATATAAATTTTTTTCTCAGTGTTGCTACAGACTAAAATTACCTATATCGTATGCGCTGTAAAAAATTTGCGGAGTGAAAGTGGAGTAACTATTGAGCAGATGAGTGTTTATTTATTTAATTCCCTTCGAATAAAATTCACTCCGAAAGGGAGTGTACGGACTTAAGAAACAACATATTTGAGCAATTTAATTGCGTGAAATACGTGATTTATCTGTGGTAAAGAAATGATCCACTCGCTGCAAATAAATGTTAGTTACGCCATGTGCTTCAAATGTATGTTAAGTATCGCCACATTTTCCGTTATTCGTCACAAAATTAATATCTTTACCACAAATGTATCATGTACTTACCACAAATAAATGATATATTGCAGTCAAATTATGAATCTATTTGAATCAACTGTCATATTCAGTTGTACCAAATAAGGGAAACCGGGGCACGACGACCCCCTTAAGCGGGTAATTATTTTTTATGGCTTTTAATTTATAGCTCAACCTAATTTAGTCCTTTCTTAAGCAAACCCATTAAGGTTTTACCAAAACTCAAAAAAAAAATTTTTTCTGGGGCTCGACAGCCCCACTCCATAAAAAGCTTAAAAAATTTTTTTTTTCTTTTTTTTTTATTGAAAATAAATATTTTAAGCACAAATATACACACAAAAAAAAATTCTCGACTGAAGGTAAATATTCTTGATTCAAGAAAATTTTTTTGGAGACCTAAATTTTCTCAGATAAAGTAGAAATCTTCTCCAACCAAGACGAATTCTCTTGGCTCAAGAAAATCTTGACTTGGTTCCCGAAAACGTTTGTCTTCAAAAATATTTTCTTGACTCAAGATATCTGTTTTTTCTGTGTACTATTTCCGTACCTTTATAATCCCATATACTTCAAATTTATTAGAAAAAAAATTTATTTAGCTAATGTAACCAGTTTTATTGAAATTTTTATTTTAACCACAATATAATCTGTTGACCTAAGAGAGCTTTAATCAATAAATTTTTCAAATTTCCTTAGTCTAGAAAAAAAAAATTTTTTCTGTAGCAGATTTCTTTTTGGTGGTCCATTTTTCCCCAGATATCGCAGATCAGGTTCAAATTTTTTATAAACCATCAGAGGTATCATTTGACCGAAAATGGAAAAAAAAAATTTTTACAAAATTTTTGAGGGGGGTCATAGCGCCCCGGTCTCCCCTATTCTTATTTGTCATTAAAAAATATTTAAAAAGAAGCCCAAAACAAGTGATTTATTTGGGACAAATGTTTATTTTTTTTCGTTGTATAAATACTCACTCGAGGATAACGAGGTATGATTTCTTGTCGCCTTGATATCACATTGTCATCATTAGCGTAAATAAGATTCCTTATTGACCCTCTAAATCTCGGTTCAAATATAACACTAGGTAATGCAAGTAACGTTAGTTTGCTATTGTACCAACTAGGCATACCACCAATATAAACATCTGAATTACTAGTCAATTTTCCAAACTGGAATTCCTTTCCCCTTGAGGTTGAAGTCCCACTAAAACTATCCACTATAAGTGTAGTATTTTCATTGTCTCTAAGGATTTGCACCTTGTGCCACTGGCCATCACCGAAGTCATGTCCAACAGTCACTATTTGGGCACCTCCACCGAGATTATACCTAAGCCTCACTGAACCCTCCACTAATTTTATTTCGAAAAAGTCGTACGTTCCTCCGTCATCGGTATACAATAAGAGGCCACTTCCTTGGTTGGTTTTAAACTCTAATTCTAAAGTAGCATTCACTGCGGCATTCCATTTACAAAATTGCGCATAACTAGTGGACGATCCCTCTAATAAAAAACTCCAAGCTCGTACAATCAGTATTATTAACAAAATCAAGGAATAATTCATATTTATACGCATGACGTTTTTAAATTATTATTTTTTTTATTCACTAATTTATTTCAATTACATCTTGATAACAGCGAATTACTGATATTGATTACTCCGCTCAAAGTTTAGAATTACGTTGGATTTTACTAATTATAAAAACTCACTAAATAAAGTAGTAACACAGATATCACACGCGAAAAATTACTTATTTACAATAGAGTAAGAACTTAATGTAAAAAAATTAACAGTAATAATAAAATACGCAGGTTCAGAGCCGAGGTATCGAAAACCTGTCATTTAATTTAAGTTATATTCTGGATAATTTGTAAGTTTGAAAAGATTTTTTGTTGATTGCCATATTAATATTTATATAAATTTTGATAAATTATTCGTAAATGTATCGAATCATCCCAATAATAGGACGCCATAATAATCATCATTTAATAATAAGAACTAATCATTGATATGAATTGCAGTCGGGGAGAACAACATGATAAAATTTGTTTTTTTTTAATAGACTAAGTAACAAAATAAAATAAAAAATAAAAAAAGCCAGCACAGAAGAATTGAGGATCACACTTGAAGAAGGAGTAACTGCACCCGAAAAAGGAAAATTACTTTTTTCGGATCTTAATTTATAACTTATGTCTTTTCTTTATACCTCATATTACTTTGCACTAGAAAACTACTTTTCAAAACCCACGCATTTGAATAAAAAATAAAGTTGAGTAGTACACTAACAATTAACATATATTCCAGTTAAACATAATGTAAGTAATCGAAAATAGTCAATATAAAAATGTTGCCGGTTTGAACTTTATAGTCAGTCTCGGGATTCTTACTGACATGAAAGCATTTGGAGACATTGTTAAAGCGAGATACAATATTGTTTCAAGCGCCGACGCTGAAAACTTCGGTAACACGCATGCGTTATTATCATATCAATATAACGTAGTATGAAATAAATAATCGCATAATTTATGACAAAGTAGTAAAAAAGATCAAAACAATAGGGGTGTGTGACTATTTTCTAAATTGAATGAACTCTAATAGTAATATTTCACACGAATATTTGAACTATTTCACACCTCAAGCGCGACGCGCTCTGTGTGAGTTACGATCAAAGTCATTTTTTCGACTAATTCACTCACGTTAAATCATCTCTACATTTTTTTTATTACACGGAAAGAAAATTATGGGAAATTTAGCTGAGCATTATGGGAATAGTTCCCATAATGATATGGAAATTGTACCCATACTATTATAGGGATAGTTCCCATAATATATGGGAATAGTTCTCATAACATTATAAGAGCCATTCCCATAATGGTATGGAAATATATCCTATACCATTGTGGAAACCATTCCCATAATATTATAGGAACTATTCCTACATCATTATGGGAACCATTCCCATAATGGTATAAGGGTTGTTCCCGTACTATTATGGAAACTACTCCCATAGTATTATGGTAATGATTCCCATAATGGTAACGGGTTCCTATACTATTATAGGAACCATTCCTATAATGTTATGGGAATGGCTCCTATAATTTATGGAAATGATTCCTACAAAATATAGGGTTCATTTCTATATGTTATGGGAATGATTCCCATAATATTATAGGAACAATTCCTATAAATTATAGGAATGGTTCCTATAATTATAGGAACCATTCCTATAATGTTATGAGTAGCATTCCCATAATTATAAGAACTGTTCCTATAATTATGGGAAACATTCCTATAATTATAGGAACTGCGCCCATAATTTATGGTCATAATTCTTATGTTGGTAAGGGAAAAAATTTTATAGAGTTATGGGAACCGTTTCCATAATTTTCTTTTCGTACACTCTAAAATGGGTTAATTGTGTACTGGTATAAAGATAATTAATTGAGAAATAATTTCGACCCTATCAAATCGATTCATTGTTCCATTGATTTAAAATTAATTATTCTAATCTAAGAAACCAGTGCTGTCAATTGATCTGTATGAATCTTTGGAACCGCGATAACTTTCGAAAAATATATTAAATTGGTCTAACTTTTTTTTTGTAGCTTTGTATCTTATGTCGCAAGAAACCTATGGAAAATCACTCTCTTAATCCTTTTTGTTTAATTGCAATTAATAAAAAACTTGAAACCGGTAATTCATGAAAAATTTAGCTGCCATTTTTTATTTTTATTATTATTATTTTTTCTTTTTTTCCTCCACTAACTATTGGCAGCAGCACTAGTGTGACAATCGAATTAAAAACAAAAAGCGAAATCTAAGAAAAAAGGCGGGATATTTAAAAAAATTTTAAATAATGAAAATTGAACTGAAAGAAAAAACTAAAAATTTTTAATTTCATAACAATTAAATATGGTTAGAATTCAGTTTTTCCAAGCAAATTGACGTTCAAAGGTATATAGTTGAGAGCATTTCGTAAATTCAAAAGCTTGGAAGGAGATAATTATGGGAAAATGCGATGATCTTCAAATTTAGTTTAACTAATTGCGAGTTATAAAAAAAGAAAATTCGAAATTGCAATGACGCACTTCTAAGTGTTCATATTATAGGACTATATTTCAGGACAATATTTATTTTGTCATTTTAAATGATATTTCGAGGAAGCTAAAAAAAAACCTGCGGGTCAATGTCAAATTTTCTTGCTATTTTTGATATTCAAATAGCGTTTAGTGTTTGAATCGGACATTTAGAATCTTCGATTAAATAGTACATTTATTAATATAGTCGAGTCACATTATAAGTTCGCTTGTTGTAAGCCCGTTGACTTATATTTATATTGAAGACATTCCCCCTCCATGACTATGAAAATAATCATGAACACACCCACACGCTTGTGAACTAGGGGAAGTGTGAGTTACTGCAGTCGACTGCTGAGCAGAAGTGGGGGTTCATAAATTCTTAGAATTCTCTAACACCCCTGCAAGCGGGTGCATAACGCGACCAGAATAGTTAATTATTTTATGTGAACAATAAATAAAAAAATTCGATAAATACTTCTGACAAATAATTTGTTGGCGCCAGGATTCGAAACCAAGACCTAAAGACAATAAAATATGACCGCTGCCGCACTGCTACTCGAACGCTAGAGTTCAGTCATAAATATCTTTATCTACTTAGAACGCAGCTATTATAGTAACAATAAAATCATGCTGAAGAATTGAGCTGATTCGAAGTTACAAATTAAAAGTATGGTAGGTCTTGGGGCATTAAAATATCGTTTTGAAAAGAGGATATACTACACGGTAAGAAATATTTTGCGGATATCACTATGCCAGTATGGGCGTGAACGCCATACTGTATGGTATCAAAGATTTTTATAGGTTATAAAATTGTATGCATAGATGATTCAACCATTTAGTGATTTGAGTGGACAAATATCCGGTTATTAACCGGTAAGTTATTTGGCTATTTAACCGGTAAAATATTAATTTAAATGATAAATATCTACTTGCGTCGAATGCGTATATAGTTTAGTATACTAAATTTTTAAAGTAATATGGCGTACTGTTTTTTTTATTGAAAAAATTATTACAAAAAAATAAAAAATAAATTTTATTTTTAAAAATCTTGATAAACTTTAAGTGCAATTTAAAAAAAATGTTTTTTGTTCTAATTTAATTATTGAAAACAAATAAAAAAAAATTAAAAACGTCGGCTAACTTCAGTAACTTTGTTATAACAGAACTCTACAGAAGGTCTTATTTCAATACTAAAGCTGCATTTGACAAGATCCGCGAATAACTTTGATCAATGTTTCATTTTTATCATTTTTAACTATTTATTTATTAACTCAATAATATTGAAAGATAATAGATAATTGCTAATAATTTTTAGTCTACATTGTACACATCTTCAATCGCACATCAACGCCACCCACGGAACAAAATTAACTTCTTTGGTTATTTATCCGGTAAATAACCTGCTGAAAATTGGTACAACAAGTAAAATATTTATTTTACCGGTAAACTCTCTTCCTTACAACCATTGCGGAAATAGTAACATTGGTAATAGTTGTTGCGGACGCCGCAATGTCAGTATGGCCGTCAGGCCTTTTATAATTAGAAAATATTTCTATAACCAACATTCGAATTTTAAATTCATGTAATAAAATAAATTATAAGTAATGACTCAGTTTATTTATATTTTCTTTAATCGCATTGCTTTATACTCTCACAAAAATTTCACATATTTATAGCGTTTTTGATTAATTATACATTCGTTTACATTATAATTACAATATCTTTATTTATTTATTTAATTTTACTGTTCGCAACTATCGAGAAGTCGTTACAAAAAATTAAGGATCAACTATTTATTATTATTAATTAAACGGTTATTTATATTGTTTGTCATTTTTACAGCAAGGCACTCATAAGTTTAATCTTGAATATATATTTTCATTTCTTATTTCATTAGAATGTACTTTAGATATACATAATAGTACATCTATTTTAATTATGAATTTAACAACTTTAATTTTTTTCAAATTTCAAAAAACGTATTATTAAAGTAGTATTTTATGAGGTTGTATTTTCAAATTTTTTATTTTAGTATTAAAAGTTTTAATTCATGCTATAATTTTTTTATAATTATTTCTTAGGAATTTTTTTATATTTTACCTCTAATTATTATTTTATAAGAGATTATTTATTTATAAAAAATTTCTAATAATTTTACTTTCAAAATAACTATTCCCTAGTAAGTTATTAATTATTATTTTATATATAAAATAAAAACAAAATTTATCAATAAAAAAAAAAAAAAAAATTTTTCTCTTCTGACCCGTGTAAAAAAAATTCGTTCCAAAAATATTCCAAAAAAGTTCCGCATGTAGAACTTCTAAACCTGAAACAGATTAGAACTTCGAATGGAACTTTTTTGGAACGTTTGTAATTTTGATGGTAAAAGTAGGTTCCGTAACAAATTGCCCTCGGACAAAATAACCCCGACAAAATAACCTAGAACAATATAACCTCGTAACAAAATAACCTGAAAAAAAATAACTTTGTTATAAAATAACCTGAACAACGATAACCTTCAAAACGAATTTTATCGTTATAGATTTATGTGAATTTTTTCAGGTTATTGTTGTTTAGGTTTTTTTATAACAAAGTTATTTTTTTTCAGGTTATTTTGTTACGAGGTTATTTTGTCGAAGTTATTTTGTCCGAGGGTAAACGGTCGTGGCATCAAAAAAAAAGTTTTTATGAGGAAATTTAGAGTCAAAAAAGGAGGTTTTTGAAATTTTATATGGACATTCCAAAATAATTCCAGAATCACCACTTTTGACTTTTTTATGGTCTAAAAAAGGCGTTCCAAAAACTTTCCAAAATCACTACTTTTGAACTTTTTATAGAACAAAAAAAAAGTATATAAAAACTTCCAAAAACGTCCTTTTTTGACTCTAAATTTGCTTATAAAAACTTTTTTTTTACCATCAAAATTACTAACGTTCCAAAAAAGTTCCATTCGAAGTTCTAATCTGTCTCATTTTTAGAAGTTCCACATGTGGAACTTTTTTGGAATTTTTTCGGAACGAATTCTTTTTACACTATAGTGAGATTCTATATTATGAAGAAGTGAATCAATCACATCTTAAATAATAATTATATCGATTGACCTCTAAATATATATATATATATATATTCATACATATAAATAAGTAGACGTTATTGGGAATTATTGAACTGCCTCAAAAAATAGTTAAAAAAAAAAATTTCTTAATTCTCATAAAAATAATGATCTAGTAATTAAGTTTATTTTTTTCTAATTAATAAAGTTACGATTAGTTTTAAAAAATATTTTCATGTGAAATTAGACTCAGTTTAAAACCTATATCGTGCATAAAAAAATATTGTTTAAGAACATTGTGATAAGTGGTAATAATTAAGTCGCTAAACCAATTTTACGTTTACTAGATCAGATAGAGATATTTTTCTTTTCTACTCGATTCGAATCGAGAAAATTCTGATCAGCTTTCGAATATTCAATTTTTATTTAGTGGAGAGCTTAGTTTTTAAAGTAACCAAAAATAATGTTTCCGTAAATTCGTGTCTGTGCTCGATTTATCTGTGACAGAAACTTGAACTATTGGAAAAAATATTAAAATTTTAAGTCATTAAAAAGAAAGTTACCAATAATTCGATATATATTATTATATTTTATATACATGTCTAAAATCGTTCGACTATTGAGTTTGGAAAAAAAAAGTTGATATATATTTCAAATAAGAATGAAACTGATTTGCAAAGTGACTGTTGTTTTTTTACCGCGAATTTTAAAATACTTTAGATTATTCAATACTAATATATATACACATATATATGTATATATATTAATTGAGTACAATTGTGCCCACTTAGTAAATGATCTATAATCCTAATAGTCTATAAATTGGTAAAATTTTACCTGAGATTTTCATATCATAAAAATACTCTGCTTTTCTACATTTAAATACAAGCTTACGTTAACTGCCAATATAACAGGAATTAAAGTTACGCACTCAATTGAATGCATTTACTTTTAAATACGTAGTATTCGACAGTGTTGTAAGTAATTTTTTTCTAAAGTTAATATTATATATAATTTATCAAAGTCTTATTTTTCAAGTACATAAATTTTTAGTGTGAGTATTCATTTATTAACTCCGGTTGCTCTGGATCATTATTCTGTTTGGGTAGAATTTTACCATTTCTCAAACTCGGATCATTCAGGGGCTCGATGTCGTTATCTACTATCTGAGGACGTTTTTGATCTGGATAATTCCACGATTGAATCTCAGCTGTACCAAATATTTGATATATAATATAAGTACCACATGCGATACCACTAGTGAGGCCAAATACGTTTCTCCAGGCATCTAAAGTTTGCTGTTAAAAATAAATAAATAAATAAATATACATAATTATAATTCCCTTGGTCAAAAAAATAACTTTATTTTTGACTTGCATTTGACTCAGTTAACTTTATTTTGCCTACACTTGTTAACTCATCGAGTTAACATGATTTCGACTTGCTAAGCAACGTAAAATCACCTATTGCTTGTTTCTTTTTTGACTTAAAAAAGCGCGCCAAAAGTAAGTCATAACGGGTGCCCTGAGATGGGAGTAGTGTTTGGCACGAGAAAGGTAAGACTCGTGGTGGCTGTGATTATACCTTTGGTTAATGTCCACCTTAGTCGTTACTTGATTATATTTTTTCGACTAAGAGTGTCTTCTGGGTGGAAGATGGGGATGCTACACAACGCGAGTTTGCCCAAAAGGGCGAGGTATCGGCTTCCGGTCGGCGGAGATGGACATAGGTCCCGTTACATTAATTAATTAATTATTGATTTTGGTACGTTTACAATTATTGATTCTAATTTTGTTAATTTTGATAGATCTATTGTTTAAGTCAACTTTCTTAAATCTCCGCCATTAAGATCAAGCATTTTGTTAAAGTTGTCGTATAATAGATTCAGCACATGTCCAGAAATGTTTAGGATGAAAGTATGGCACCCGTCAAAACTGAGTTTTATTTTTTAGAGTATAATAATTACTTTTCCTAAAATTATTTCGATTATACTTTAAAATTTTAATAAATTATTATTTAAAAGTTTTCTTTTCCGATGAAAAAAGATTTTATACAATTGTATAGAATTATATATCAATTATATATGGACTATATATAATTATATATAGACTATATATAATTGGATAGAAAAAATGGCCCGATCCAATTGTATACAATTTGTATAGAAATTGTATACAATTCTATACAAACTATATATAATTATATACAATTCTACATATTGCAATTATATAGAATTGTATATAATTATATAGAATTGTATGTAATTTGTATAAAATTGTATATAATTATATAGACTTGTATACAATTTGTATAGAATTGTATACAATTTCTATATAGTTGTATACAAATGGATCGGGCCATTTTTTGTATATAATTTTATACAATTGTATAAAATCTTTTTTTATCGGGTTATAAATTTCATTATTTAACTGTTTCTGCATTACTTTTTTTAACTTCAATATGATTTTTTTGACTTAAAAATTTAAGTCTACTAAGTAAAATCTAAGACAACGTGACTTTAATTTGAATTAGTTGGCGTAAATCGGTACTAAGTAAGACAACTTACACCAAAAATCAAGTTATTTTTTGACCCAGGTTAGTTCGTAACTTGAAATAATAATTATGTATAGTAAATTATTCTTACATCTTCGTCAGTAAATATAGCGGCAGCCGCCGGTGACAAGAAACTGGCAGTCATGTGAATTGTTTGAGCGAATGCTAAAACTGGACCAGCTAAATTTGGTGCGATATCAACAATATTAGCCATCGCGCCAGCGTAAGCTGCTGTAATTAATGTTACAGCAATGAACCAAACTATGAGAACAATGACAATATTACAGCCTAAGTACCCAATCAGTAATACTAGTAAACCAGGAATAACTTGAGCTATTGGAAAAAAATTATATTTCCATTAATTATTTAAAAATATTTTTGTTTTTTTGTTTAAATTTAAAATTTATTCACTTACATATGGCTGTGAACATTTTTCGTACGTTGGTTAAAGTCATTATTTGTCTAGTTACAAGAAGATCCGCAATGTAACAGAAAACAACTGAACTGAAATAACTACAAATAAATGGAGCCCCGGACAGGAATCCATTCTAAAATAAAAATGGACATAAGTAAGTGTCTGTAAAATTTTATTATGAAAATCGAAAGCTATTTTATTTATATTGTTTATATTTTTATATAATTCATGATCGAACAATATTCCATTGATTGGCTGAAGTCAGCCTCCAATACTTTCTTTGCGACTCATGGTAAGAAATCACATCTTTGATTGGTTAAAATCGACACTACAAAGAACAAATTTCGAGAACACCCTGACAGCCGAATATTACGGTAGAATTACGGCATATTACAGTACTAGGACATTATACGGCAATCAACCGTATTCTTACCTTAATTTCCCGGAATCCTACCATAACATGGTACGAGTACGGTAAATTTACGGTAAGAATACGGTTACTAACTGGGCGATCAATAGCAAAGTTTTGGTTCTCGATAAAAACCCTAGCGGATCCGAATTACGGTTTAAACTGTTAATTACAGTACTGTAATTTACGGAAAAATACGGCAATTTACGGTGTTCTACCGTAATTTACCGCGATTTGCGGTATTTTACCGTAAATTATCGTATTTTTTACCGTAAATTACGGCAATTCTGCCGGATACAGTAAACTATGGCAAATTACGGTAATTACCGCAATTCGGATCCGCTAGGGAAGTAATATTTTAACTATTACCCTAGCGGATCCGAATTACGGTAAATACAGTGATTTACCGTAATTTACGGCGCCCAGCAGAATTGCCGTAATTTACCGTAATTTACCGTAGATTGCCATAATTTACGGTAAATTACCGTATTTTACGGTAATTCTGCTAGGCGCCGTAAATTACGGTAAATCACTGTATTTACCGTAATTCGGATCCGCTAGGGATATAATTACAGTTCCGTAATTTACGGAAAATACGGCAATTTACAGTAATTTACTGCGTTCTACCGTAATTTACCGTAAATTGCGGCAATGCTGCCGGATACAGTAAATTATGGCAAATTACGGTAATTGCCGTAATTCGGATCCGCTAGGGAAGTAGTATCTTTACTGTTAATTACAGTAGAGTTGCTGTAAAGCCTCTATTTGAAATATTTGAAGTCAGCGAACGGTGATTTTTACGGTAAATTTACCGCAGAATTACGGCATAATGATAGTACTGTTACTGTAAGTTTACCGCAGCATTACGGTACATTACCGTAACACTTCCGTAATTCCATGGTAAATCCGTAAGTTTTGGTAAACCTACCGTAATATTAGATCTGCTAATTAATACCAGATACTAATGGAATTAAACAAATTCAAATGATAAAATAGCTTCTCTGTAACATTAGTCAAGTATATACTATACTCACAGTTTGGATACTGAAGCCTAAGACAGTTTTCATGTACATTGGGCCGGGAATAATGAACACATAATGCACCCATATTCTTCCAAATGTTGTAATAGCAATAGCCCATGCTGGCCAAGAAGTCAAAATAGACTTCCAAGGTACTGGCATCGCTTGCTGCACACAATATTGCATTTATTAATGAAATGTGTTGTATAAATTATATTTATGTTTATAAAATAAACCGTTAGTTCAAGCGACTTCGGCACCCCCCACCCCTACCTATTTTTTCTGCTCAATTAAGTTCTCTGATGAGACTTTTTGAACGTCTAATATATGAGTAAGGCCTAACTGAATCGTATACTTTCGTAAATTTTATAATCGTATAAATTACCTCAGTATTTCCAACTTGATGGCTAACGCTGCCTTGAATATACTGACGCTCCTGATGAGTTATCCGTGGATGAGAGGCTGGTGTGTCGAAGGCGAAGAAAAACCACAGCAAGCACCAGAAGACTCCGATACTGCCAGTTGTGTAGAAGACAACTCTCCAGCCATAATGGGCGATGAGAAACCCACACAGGAAGTACGTCAAGCCGATGCCGAAACTGAACCCTGAATATAGATAGGAGTTGTGTTAGGAGTAGCTTACCCCACGACCAAGTAGAAGATGAAACATGACGTTGAGCAAATGTATTGAAGCCGCAAAACCCGTGCCGCGGGATGACCGAAAATATTCCATGTCAGCACGTTCACTCTGTAATGCGATCCAAATGAAGTTTTACTGTGAAGAAGGACGGTACTGACCAGCGACAAAAGAAGTGAATGAGTGAATGAAAGTAATGAACAGAAGAAAACAAAAAAAGTCAACAGGAAGAAACAAATTCGTATTAGGTGGAACAATGAAACTTTTGCATTTAGTAAATTTTTATGAAAGTTGATAGGTGAGACATGGTCTGTTTAAAAGAATTCGAAGTGAAATTTTGTCCGCTGTGTGATGGTTATTTATTAATACAGCGGAAGGAAGAGGTGGGCAGAACAGGCTTTCTGAAATTAAAATTTGAATAGTAAGAATTTTTTCACTATTTCTATTTTGCTTTAGTCCCCGATACGAAGAGATAAATTTTATCGATGTAACATTCAAAAGTATTTTCCACTGACGTATTGTCAATACAACAAATCAGTTCTTGATCATTTTCCAAAAAAAAAATGCCTGGTCCGAAAATATTTTTCTCCTGCATACAATTCGGTATTTTTTAAATTTCTGAGAGCCTATTTTGCCCATTGTAATTTGAATTTATATAAATTTTGGAAAATCCAAAAGTGCACACCTCAATCGCTCTTGATAATTATCAACATTTCATTTTATAACTTTTTACTTATGAATTTTTAGTTTTTTCTTTCAATTCAATTTTTATAATTTAAAATTTTTTTAAATTTCCCGCCTTTTTTTTAGGTGTCGCTTTTCATTGTTTAATCCTACTGTCACACTGGTGCTGCTGCCAGTAGTTGGTGGAGGAAAAAAAGAAAAAATAATAATAATAATAAAAATAAAAAATGGCAGCTAAATTTTTCATGAATTACCGGTCTTAAGTTTTTTATTAATTGCAATTAAACAAAAAGGATTTAGACAGTAATTTTCCATAGGGTTCTTACGACAAAAGATACAAAGCTACTACAAAAAAATTAGACCAATTTAATATATTTTTCGAAAGTTATCGTGATCCCTAAAATTCATACAGAACAATTGGCCTTTTCACAGCCAGTTCAGCGCAAGCGCATCCGCCATGTTTTAAACGCGGCAATTCAAAAGCTTCAGACATTTTTCATACAAATTGCTGAGCACACATACACATACACTGCTCAGAGACGTATAAACAGTCCGAAAAATATGGCGCATATTGAGACATGCGCACTGAAAATGAACAGACCTATTGACAGCACTGGTTTCTTGGATTAAAATAATTAATTTCAAATCAATGTAATAGTGAATCAACTTAATGTTGGGTCGAAATTATTCCTTAATAAATTATCTTTGAACTAGTATACAATTGAACCCATTTTATTGTAATCAAGAAAGTGTAGAGATGTTTTAACGTGAGTGAATTAGTCGAAAAAATAATGCCGATCCTAAGGCACACACACCGCGTCGCGCTTGAGGTGTGCAATAATGTTAGACCCGCTTACCCTATAGGGCTCGTCTACCCCCCCCCCCCTTCCTTCCACTATACTAATTGATGTTAGTTATAACAATAAAAAAAATTCATGCTGATTAATTGTTAATTGAGTGTAAGATATGATTCTGGATTATTTTTTTTTACAGTATGAAGAAGATTAATATTTGGTTGATTTCAGTTTACAATGCCGTTCAACGTGCGTGTATCAAGCCCAACTAATTCAACCAGGCTGGAAGTATACTCATGCCGTTCTCATGCTGTTGAGCGGTTGCCAATCGAGTATACCTCGCGGTCCGGTGAATTCAGCTACGTTGGAACTAAATCAATAAAAAAATACATTTTCAAAAATTTAAATATTCGCAAGAGATTATGTACACATGTTTCGATTTAATTTAAAAAATTCGTCATATTATGATAATAATCACAGTATATATTATTGAATAATCGTTGATCCATGCGGGATATATATTAACTGAAAGAACTTTAATAATTTAGTAGTAACGAATAAACAGTTGATAATAATTTCGTTATGATCGACTGAAAGAATTATGAGTATAATATACATATATTATAGACGAGATAAATTCGATGGTAAATGAGATATAATCTATAATGAGATAAATAATAAAATTTTCAACGTTATAGCAAATATATAAAAATAATGACGATACATGTTACATAGTCTTAGGCGAGGTTATTAAAGTTTCACTGTAACACAAAAAATGTTTTTAGTGGAGTTTATGCGGATTTTTTACATGTCGTAAAAAATCTATTTTCTTACCTTGGAACGATGACATAAAACGCGAACGTTCTACCGGCGGGATCCAATGCCCGACGATCGCATACATCGCTGGCCAGGTTAAGCCCTGAAAAAATATTATGATTAATAAGTTTATGTATTAGACTGTGTCAAGAAAATTGACTAAAAAAATACGGAAATTATTGTTCGAGATGACGAAAAAAAAATGCTGTGAAAGTTTGAGCTCTTAATATTAATATTGACAACCGCGTCATCGCAATTTTCGATTTCGCGGTTAAATTTTAAAGTGTGAAATTTGATCACTCAATAGTGAGTCAGTGTGTCGGAAAAATTGATAGTCATTTTTGTTGGAAATTGAACGCTCTACAAAAAAGGTCTCTTATTATTTTTTGATAAATTTAATTTTTCAAAAGTTATTTAAGGTCAAAGTTTAATTCATAGTACACTAAAAAAAAATTTGTTATCTTAACAAAAGTCAGGATTATATCTAATTAAAGCACAAAATTCTATGCGTATTCAACAAATTTTTCCTCAACACATATCATTTGTTACAACAGCAACTTCACTTTACTTACCACAACAAATGTCACTTCGTTGCGTTAACCAAGACAATTTATAGATAAATTGAGAAAAATATAGATAGCCCGAACTGGGAATCGAACCCAGACCAATTCGGTATCGCGCCGAGTGCTCTACCAATTGAGCTATCCGACACTATACTATATTCCGTTCAATTTGATCTATAACTTATTGAGCCACACCGTCCATCGTACGGTAATACGCCATTTAAATATAGTGGAAACCTAAACATGCAAATAAACTTCTCAATAAGATAATTTATAGATAAATTGAGAAAAATATAGATAGCCCGAATAATACTATCATAACAAATAGCTGCGTAATCCTGACTTTTGTTATTATGGTAAATTTTTTTTTTCAGTGTAAGTTTTAGTATTATTCGACTTTTCCGCTGTAACTATCAGACTTATTTAAAAATGTTATGGAACCTTTTTTGTAGATCATTTTATTTCCCATAACTTATCTTCTACAAAGTTTTCAAAATTCCTGAAAGCTCATTAGTTGTTTGTATTTGAATGTCAATTTGTTCCAAGAAATCGTATTCTAGCCGTTTTTAATCAATTTTTTGTAATGCGAATAAGTAACATACTTCTAATAACTTCCGCAATTTTGTGGTAGGTATTCAATACTTACGCTAGCAATTCCTTGAATACTTCGTAGAGCTATCATTGCTCCATAATGCAGTTCTGCTGCGGTAGGTATAAGTAAACTACATATTGCAGTAATTAATTGTGAGCCACCAAAAACAGTTTTTGTTCCGAAATATTGGGTAAGCACACCCCCAACAATTTGTGAAAGAATATAACACCAGTAAAAACTTCCCGTTATTGCAGATTGTATTTTTGGACTCCAATCAAATTCACCCGTTGTCTAAGTAAATATAATACGCATGTAGTAATTTTAATATATTTTTCTCCCCCCCGGGCGAAAAGCGTCAACTTCCGTCCCGCTGTGCGAAATGAAGTTGCCGCTTTCCACCTCCACCGAGAAGAAATAGTATATTACACACCTAGGGCAGTAAAGGCGAAGCCTCGTTTGTTTGAAGCCCACATATTTGTGATCTGAGACATTTCTTACTTTACTGCTCTAGGTGTGTGATATACTTTTCACCATACCTGCGCTGAAAGTTTAAATTCATCCCCTGTTTTAGAGGGAAGAAAGTTGTTCTTTTCTTTTATGGGAAAACAAGTGATAAAAATTAGCGCATGCGCCATTTTTCCCTCAAACAGAGGTAAAAATTTAAACTTCCCGCTCGGATAGACAATTACACACGCGGGTCGGAATGTTCTAATTTTCCCCTAGGTGTGTAATATACTATTTTTTTTTTTTATCGCATACCGGTGTAATCCCTCTCCAAAAGTTCTCATAGAATTCACTCAAATGCGACAAAAACCGCATAAAAACCAATACAGTCTATAGGATTCTACACGGAGAGAAATTTATGGTAACGATTACAATAAATTATGGGAATGGTTCCCATAATGTATGGTAACCGGTTTTATTGAAATGTCGATTATAGTAACCGTTACCATAATATTATGGTAGTGGTTACCATAATGTTATAGTAATGGTTCCTATAATATTATAGTAATCGTTACTATAATAGTATGGTAATGGTTACCATGATAGTACGGCAATGGTTACCATAATATATGGTAACCATTACCATAATATATGGGAACCATTACCATAATATATGGGAACCATTACCATACTATTATAGTAACGATTACTATAATATTATGGGAACGATGACCATAATATTATGGTAATCATTACCATAATTATTTCACATGCGATATGGGAATTGTTACCATAATTATGGGAATTATTCCCATACTTATAGGAACTTTTCCCAGAAAGTATGGGCCTATATCCCATAATTCCAAGTAATCATTACCATAACGGTATGGGATGATATTTCATAAACGTACTAGGAACGGTTACCATAAATTTCTCTCCGTATATGCGGTTTTTGTCTTATTTGTGTGGATTTTATGGGAATTTTTGGATGGGGATTTAAATTATTGTTTGTTTATTTCACAATAGAACAACTTCAACTTACTTTGTGTGAATCAGTGGAGTTATTTAATGACAAAGTTCCGTTTAGTTTTTCATAACAATATGAGTCCCTGGGGATTTCCGACTTAGAGACGAGGGGTTGAAATTGAACCATCTCAACTATTGCGATGTTTATATCTGTTCTCATCATAAATGATACGAGGAATCCGGAAAATGAGAGCATATATAAAACCACTCGTGCTGGAACTAAGTCTATAACGATGAAAATAATATATTTTATATAATACGCAGTTATTATTAATCTTTTATACGCAATAATCGAACGTTTTATAAATTCTTTAGTTTTAAAAATTAATAAAATAAATTCTCACCAGAAAATCTTCGATAACTATACGAAGATCGTTTTAAACCCGAAGGATTTTCGTATCGGCTGAAAATATATTTGAACAATAGTATAATAATTATGATAAGTATTAAATTACATTTGTTATTCAAGAGTAATCGATAGTTTACTGATTGAGTAATCATATTACAGTTGATAACAATGGCATATGGTATTGTTTTTTTAAATATGATGTTTTTTCTAACCTCTGAGAATCTTCCATTGTGTTTTTCTGATGATATTCCCCAGGAAGTAATTGTGCGTTTCTTTACGAACGAAATGCAACAGTATCGATCCACAATCACCTTAGGTTCTGTCATAAATAATTGAATTATTGGTTAATATAATTTTGTTAAAAATCTGAAGCTGAATTTTTTATTACACTGAGAGAAAAAAAATTAAATTCAAGTAATTATTTTTCTTGTTTCTGCAAACCTGAGTCAAAAAACAAATTCTAGTTTAATCCTCAAAAGCCTTAATTCCTTTGATGTTTTATTTGCCGCCCAGAAAGTAACTCTACTTTAGTACTCAAAATCCTCAATGAGAACTATGAGGTCCAAATGCGAATTATTTATCGATTTTGAATTATAAGTAAGACCCAAAATACTCAACGAATGAAAAGTTATAGTTCGGACTTTGAAAAATTTTAGATAGTAAAGGGAGGGGAGAGAATACGACGAATGAGACTTTTGAGGCTCAAATGTGGATAAAATTATTCCTGTATGTTTTGAGTATTTTGAGGCTCTAATCCAGATTATGTTACTCCAGTTTAGTCCTCAAAGTTATAAAATAGGTCGTAACTACTACTTTGAGGACTAAACTAGGATAACTTTCTATACTGTCGTCAATCTTAAAATTCTAAATTGATCCTCAAAAACCTCATTGAGAACTTTGAGACGTAAATCCGAATTTGTTTTTTGACTCGCGAATGCTTAAGATTAGTAATTTTTTTCTAAAATTAAATTGATAATTTTCATTTTAAGAAAACTATTCTTTCACTTAAGTAACAAATTTCTAGAAGCAAATTTAGCAAAATTTTGAGTTTCAGACAAATTAGTCAGAAATTTAAAAACGTTTATTTGGTGGGTAACAAGTCCGCGATCAAAGACCACTAGAGTTATCCCCGACAAAAATTGGGGCTAATTCTCCAATTCTTTTTGACCCTTTAGAAGTTCATAGCTTAGACTGTAAATAATTAGAAATAATTTTCAATCCGATTTTATACTGTCGTAATGATTTTTGAAAAACGTCTTCGAGCGCGGAAAAATAAATAAGGAGTTTTTGTTTCAGTAGTGAGTTTTTTTTTAATCTGCATCTATTTTGATCCGGAAATTTGATATTAAAATCATATTATAATTAATTGAAACAATATGCAATCATTAGTGTGGGTGGAGGCGGGATATTCGAAAAAATGTTAAACTGCCGATAAAAAAAAACTTTTTTGCGGACAAAATGGGACATCTCCTGAACAATATGAAAAAAAAATTTGTGGAAATTAAATGAATTTGATTAAATTAAATTTTCTTATGCGTAATTTACATAAAGAAAAATTACATTACAGATAATTGGAAGCAAAGGAAGGGAAAAAAATTTTTAAGTTTTTGTCACAAAGCAAAAATAATTAACGACTAAAGATTTTTGAAAAAGTTTAACAAAAAAGAATTTACAATAATGCTCCATTATATTTACAAAAGTAATTTTGGGATATTTAAAAGACAAACTTTTGGTTTAAAATTTTAGCGTGCCCCTTTCCCCCTTAATGAAGAGAAAAAAAATAATTTCAAGGACCCTGTAATCTAATGCGTTCAAGTTTATCAGCGAATATTTTTATTAATTCTTCAATTTAATATAAAATGCATGAGCGTACAAGAATTTTTCTCAGCTTTTTTCTAGGTCATGATTATAAACTCTATGATAATCGTGACCGCATTTTGCACTTCATTCTTTCGATTTTAATGAAAATTCCATTGCGTATTGTGTATTGTATATTGAATTAATAAATGTCATTAAAAGTTAAATATCTCAAGTAATAGATAACTAGACATTTTTATTAAAAAAAAAAATAATAATAATAATAATAATAATGCTTCGCAAGTAAAAATAGTTAATTTTTAAAAAACAACTTTAATGACTAAAACATAAAATAATTTTGATAAAAAAAAAATTTAATAAAAATCAGTATTTATAAAAACTGAAGGAGTAAACGCGAATTAAATCCGGAGTTGATTTATCTTTTATTCAACCCCTCGGAGAAGTTCATGACGGGAGGAGTCGATTTGAACATTAAGAGTTTGGATCAAAATGAATAAAAATTATAATAAAATGTAGATAACTCCGGTTACTTTGCTAAAAAAAAATCCCTATTTACTCCACATACGAAGTGATTTTTTTTAAACTCCAAAATCCCGACTGACGGAATGAACTTGGATTGAAACAAAATTCAAATTTATTCCGGATTCACTTCCGATTTTTTACAGCAATCCCGGGTCACAATATCTAGCCTCAATCTAGCTTCATCGAACCCAAGTAAGCCTCAATCCAGCCTCACTGAGTAAAGAAAGCATTTTTAGCCTCAAATGATTCTCAAAGATCCTTAAGAAGCCTCGATAAGCCTCAAATGAACCTACTACTCGACTATGTAATTTAAATTCGATTAGTATTACTGGAGGCTCTTTGATCACCATTTGAGGCTCATTGAGACTCTTTGAGTATTATTTGAGGCTCAAAATGCTTTCTTTACTCAGTGAGGCTGGATTGAGGCTTACTTGGGTTCGATGAGGCTAGATTGAGGCTAGATATTGTGACCCGGGCTGTGACGCAATAAATACTATTATTACTTTTTTTAATTAATATTATCTATAATTACGTGGCTATTTCTGTCCATACTGGGTTTCTACAGCTTTAATTTTTTTTTCTTACATAAAGCAAACAACTAAATATTTATTTTTATCAAAATTATGTTTAACTAAAATTCGTTATTTTCTATGTCCAGATATGTAAATTTTTAAAACAATGAATGACTAAAAAAAAGTATAGATCTGATGACACAACAAAAAAATATTATCCATGACACCGCATGATTTTTCAATTATGATTTAATTAGACTTCATTCGATAATTTCACAATTACGCAAAGAAAAAAAAAATTTAGCTAGAAATATATAAAAAGTTCTTATACTTTTAATATTAATAATATGTATGAAAAAAAAAATTTTTTAACATATAGAGGATTAATTAAAAAAATTATTTACCTGAAGTTAAAAATATAAACAATGGAAAAAATATTAAATTAAATAATTTTTGTGATTTTTAAAATATTTTGAACATTATTCGAATAAAAATTTTGGATTAATATAAGACAGTGATTAATTACTTTTTCTTCACACAATAAATAAATTATTTAATTAATAAAAAAACTATATCACATTAGGTCTCAATATCCAGGTCCATAAACATGATTTTGCCTGTTCTCGATAAAAAAGCCGGCTCGATACTAAACATAACATAAAATATGAAGACATGAAGTGCAATCGTTTCAATTATCCCCTCCCTTCTTTCAACTAATGATGAAATATGTCGCGTGGATTCCTCGTTGAAATACGATAATTATTATATCGTGATATTGAAAACTTTTCTATTTATTTATTTATTTTTTTTTTTAATTTACGGTTCAGAACCTTTTTTAGTAAAATATTTATTTTAAATTTCTATTCACTTTACAGTACCTGTTGCACAATTTTACTATTCAAATATAACTTCTTTAAAGTTATTACACAATTTAACTACAGAAACTATTGCTCATGTATTTATGAGCTATTAATCAATTCAATCTGATTATATTGAAAGTTAATGAGTATTAAATTATTTCAAAAGTCATTTGTTAGAGTTTTGACTACATTGAGAAAAAAGTGTATATTTTAGAGAAAAAATGGTTGATTTAAGTATTTTGGTTACTTAGATAGTGCCAAGCAATTATTTTATTCAATCAAGTAAATAATGACTTTATTCAAGTATTTTATTAAGTTGCTTAAAACTAAGAAAAAAATTTGATTTTGTAAAAATACTATTAGACCTGCCGTTTTTTTACCTCATGATGTTCAGATTAGTTTCCCGCATGAAAACAATGTATAGTTCTAAAGTATACTACAAAGTATAGCCATGTGTGTACTTTCTATAAATGCGACAAAATATCTCATAAATGAGTTATAACAAGTGATACTTAGTTATTATAAATTTAAGATATAAGTAATTGTATAGTATTACATATATGTAAAACTATACCTTAATGTAAACTTTTTAATATATTCGAAATTTATAAATTAAACTATAGTTGTTCGAAGATATTTATGATAGAAGTAGAAAATATAATAATCGATATACATTGCAAATCTATCAACGAGTATATCTCAAATATATAAAAGAAGTATAAAAAAAAGTATACAAATTAGTATAGCTTAGAAAACGAAAATTATATCGGTCGAAAAAAAAATTATCTTCAGAAAATTTATCTCTCAAGATGATTTCTTCTCTCCAAAAAAACTTAGGTCTTCCTGAGAATTTTCTCCTGAGAATTCCGATATAATTAGAGTATACAAATTGTATATAATTTTTATTATATAATTCGGGTATAGTTTAGCTTATACAAAATTTATATAACTCAGAGTATATTAAATTATAAATCTTACTTATACTGATAAAGTAAACAAGTATGTCAAAACGGCAAAAAATAGTAGCATGAAAATATATTTAGAATTATATATTGAAGTATAATTTTATATATACAATTATAATTTGAGATATACTTTTCACTTATACACTTTTTTCATGCAGGTTTGGACCTTAACAAACATTTTTTTTATAAATAAATAGTTCTACCCTACCCAAGATTCGAACCCAGACCGGTTGCGCGAGACTTATGACCTACGTGCGCTCAGCCACGGTGGCTTAATGGAAATCATGTTTCTAATAAGCTCTTAAGTTATTCATCGATGTCTGTCATCTTAAACATTAATTTACACAACTAAATAATATAATTTAAATATTTAATAGTTTATAGAAGTAGCTCTCGAAAAAATTAACATATTTTATATTTTTATCAATGCCAATGAGAAATTTCATTTTGTTATAAAAAAAAATTTTTTTCTTAGTGCAAGAATTTTTTTCTAATTATTAATTATATCTTTCTTCAATTCCTTTTTTTTTATTTAGCCATATAATTGCTTATTGAAGTTTTTAATTGCAATAAATTTGAGACCGTATCAACTAAATTGAATAAATATTTGCGTGCCTTAAGTAATTCACGCTTCTAGAAATTCATTACTAAAGTGAAGCAATAGTTTTTTTAAAATAAAAACTATCAATTCATTTTAGAAAAAGACTTATTTTGAGTATTTATGGAAACAAGGAAAATATTTAGTTGAATTCAATTTTTTTTCTCGATAATAATGAGATTTTGGGACCTTGTGAACGGCATAGACAAAGTAGATTCCCAATTTATAAACCAAGTATTGAAAATTAATATAAAGTTGGATGTTAAATCATACACCGTAATTTCGCTGATTGAATTTGGATAGACAATTTTATATTCATATAATTCTCTCGTGAAATTTACTCTAAAAAGACCCGGGTAGAAAAAAACAATTAAAATTTTTCTTGTTTCATTTAAATCCGAACTAACTTTTTTGATCAAAAGCCAAAACAAATTCGAAAATGAATCTGAGTAGATCTGAATACAGATTTAGGCATATCAATGGAAATCTAAAATTTTTTAAATTTAGATCTCGTTATGCCTGAATTTTTTTTCTAATTTCTATGAGTATATAAAATGATGATGATTTGATGACTGATTATCACATGATATTTTTTATGGAGTTAGTTTAAGACATGATGTCAAACCAATTATAGTATCGGTTGAGGCGCCTTGTTTTTAATTTGTCAACACAGTAATTGAAGCCTAATTGTAGCGAATTGCAAGATATGTCACGAGTACTTTGTCTTAAATATCAACCATGTCATTATTAATATATACAAGCCCATTACATATAACTATGTCGTACACAGTTTAATTGAATATATATTTGTATATATACATATATAGCCCTTTGACTAAAATTTAATTCACCAAAAATTTTTGATGTAAATATAATTTATGTATTTACTAATCGAACAATAGAATCATTGTTTGAAATTTTAATCATTTAATTTGAAGAACGAATAACTTTTATTTAATGAATTTATATTCATATCTTTTATATATATGTTTCATTTTATTCGTACTTAGTGAATTGTTTTATCGAATAAAATGTTCAAGTAGATTATAAACATCCTTATTTTGCTGTCCCAGTTAAATGTTAAAAATCATAAAAAAAAGTTATGCGCTGGCATATCGTCATCAATTCTTTGTCAACATATGGAGAATTTTTCTTTTTCTAACAGTAATTATTTTGAATGCAGAATGAAGACTAAATTTTTATTTCATATTTTTTGTTATTTTAGATTTACTGTTTTGATTTAAAAAAAAAAAAAAAAAATAAAATAAAATAACTGTGGGCATTTAAATTTAATTCCAGTGTTAGATAAGAGATTAAAGTCCAAAGGTAGTTTTTTTTTCGATCAAAAATTTATTTTAATATTTTAAATAATTAGAGAAAAAAGTACTTGTACACGCAATAGAATCGATGGAATAAATAATTATCAATAAAACATTAGGATTACAATTTTACTACGATATAATCTTATCGCTAATTTGTCATCGTTATCAAACTAATAAGATTTTTGTAATCAACGCTTCAACACATATTATAATATTACGACTAACATTGAATTTGATGGTGTTAAATTATGCCCATGACTTGTAATATATTGACGCAATCAATGAAACATAAAATTTAGATAATAAAATTAGAAAAAATTTATTGTCTGAGCAATTTACTCAGTAGTGATGTAAAAATTTATAATTAATACATAAATAATATTTTTTTTAACAAGATACAAATGAGGAATAATTTCTTTAAGAGAAATAAATGAATATGTTCAAGGAAAATTGCTTGATTTAAGTTTTTTAGTTACTTCAATAGTGCCAAGGAATTATTTCCTTCAATGAAGTTGAATAATTACTTTATTCGAATATTTTATTTACCTACTTAATACTAAGAAACTAATTTTATTTTGTCAAAAAAATGTTATTAGACATGACTTTTATTTATCTAATGTTCAGATTATAGTTGTGTATCTTAACAAATATTTTTTCTACAAATAAATAATTTTACCCTGCCTAAGATTCGAACCCAGACCGGTCACGCGAGACTTATGACCTACGTGCGCTCAGCCACGGTGACTTTTTGAAAATCATGTTTTTAATAAACTCTTAAGATATTCATCGATGTTTGTTATCTTTTTTCTAGTCTGTTTAATTTACAAAGCTTTCATTTTGCATCAAAAGCCGCTTTTTATAGATGAGCTACGATTAATGGACCCGAAGTACCTTATTGTCGAAGAGATAAATATGATAAATCGTTTATAGTTAGTCCTATAAGAGCCTGGAATCGAATTACCCGAAAATTGTACGTCGCAGCCTACATTCCTAAAATTTCGGCGATTGTCTTATTGTTTCTTTTTAAATCAAAACTCTTAATATGTTGAATGTGTTTATTGTTTATAGTTTAAACATAATATAGTATACTTATTTATTTATGTATATTTTTGTATCTTTGGAAGGCCATAAGGAGCTTCGACTCTATGGCCTTAAAATAATAAATAAAAATCGGTCTGTCAGTTGACCCTGCGGGCCAGCCCCAAAACTTCCCGCTGTTTCCGAGCTCGCTGAGCTCGAAAACATTATTGTGAATATATTTTCGAGCTCTTCGAGCTCGCAATTACTTTTGTATGCCATTGTTTTGTAAAAAACCATTTTTTAGCATTTCTTTCTTCCACGATATCTCGCGAACGAATTAACCGATTTTGATGGTTGAGGTGGCAATCGACGTGTTTTATCAAGTTCTAAACCTGGTCGAATTTTGAAATCGATTTATTCAGCCGTTTTTGAGAAATTTCAAAAAAACCAAGGAATAAATTTTTTTTGAATTCTTTCGTCAACGGTTTCTCTTGAACGAATGAACCGATTTTGATGGTTGAGGTTGCATTCGACGCGGCTTATAGAGTTTTAGAGCTGATTAGATTTTGGAATAAATCCATCGAGCAAATTAAAAGTTATCCAAATAAAACATTTTCGAAAAAATTTTATTTTTGAAATATCTCTGAACGCACCCTACCGATTAAGTTCAAATTTATATGGCCTCAAGACATTAACAAGCCGCGTCGAATGACACCTCAACGATCAAAATCGGTTCATCCGTTCAAGAGTTATGAATATTTACATACATACATACGTACGTACGTACGTACGTACGTACACACATACATACACTCGGACATCATCGTGAAATTAGTCAGGATAGCTTCCTAGGACCTCGAAACGTCGACATCTGATGGAAATTCGATTTTCGTAAATCGGACCGAAACCAATAACTTCCCGAATTTTTGAAAATTTACAATTTTCTTAGCGGGAAGTTAATAATCTTAAATATTAATTTACACAACAAAATAATAAAATTTAAATATTTAATAGTTTATAGAAGTAGCCCTCGAAAAAATTGATATATTTTATTTTTTTATCAATACCAGTGATAAATTTCATTTTGTTATAAAAACAAATTTTTTTCTTTGAGAAATAAATTTTTTCTAATTTTTAATTATATCTTTCTGCATTCCCTTTTTTTTATTTAATCAAATAATAGCTTTGTTGAAGTTTTTAATTGTAAAAAACTGAATTGAATAAATATTTGCTTGCCTCAAATAATTCATGCTTCTAGAAATTTATTACTAAATAGCAATAGTTTTCTCAAAATAATAACTCTCAATTAATTTTAGAAAAAATGACTAATTTTGAGTATTTACGGAAACAAGATAATTACTTGAATTTAATTTTTTTAGTGTATTTACATTTTATCCCGAGTCGAAATATTAGACTAAGTTGAACGTTCTTAACGTTTCAAACGTAGATCGAACGTTCTTAACGTTTCAAACGTAAAATGAACGTTTTTAACGTTTTGAAAGTAAATTGAACGATTGTTTTGTATTTCGGTTCATAAAAAATTGGTAATTTCATGATTTATGATTTTAGTTTAATGATAACATTAATTAATTTATTTCAATATTTGTAATCACAATTTTCATAACCTTGATATCATAATATATGAACAGGTATAAATATATAGTGTTAAAGATAAAAGTATGAAACTGAAAAAATTTTTTTTTCAAAATACGAATTTTTTATTTAAGAGCTAGAGAGGCGGACGACAAAATTTTACGGAATTGACGTGATTATAATCCAGGAGTACAAAATCGATGAAAAAAATTTTTCGGTATGCTTATGTTTTCTTATTGTAAGTCTAAATAGGTTTTAGTTACCTTTTCGATTTATGATACTCCAATCTACGTTTTAAATAATTTGAAAGCTGTCAAATTGAGTTTTTAATGTCCAAAACGTTCAATTTACGTCTAATATTTCGACTCGGGATATTTTTGAATAATTCAAAATTTGTCAATAAGCGAGTAACAGTTTTGAATGTTAACCAAAACTCACCAGTGTCTTATCCGTGTAAAAAAATTATTGTTCATAATGAATTTGAATATAAATTTCATCTTGAAACTCAGATCGTGACACAAATATGACTTTCATCATGAATTTGTATCAAGAACTTTAATCACGTCAAAATTATGACCCAGTAAAATTTAAATCCAAGTGATCCGAAGTTCATTCACTAAATTAATTTTACAGTCGAAACTGATTTACGTGAATCAAGTATTTGATAGAAGAAGTTTATTGGTAATTTCTGAATCGATGAATTTGACAAAAAGTTTAATTCAGTAAAAATTCAGTAAATTTTTTATCGACGTCATCCCAAATCCAATTCAAAGACGTTATAAATTAATTTTATAATTGGTTCTGATTTACTAGACGAAAAGTTGGAGTAATTTCATGATGAAAGTCATATGTGTGCCACATTCTGAGTTTCGTCATGAAATTCAGATCTAAATTCATTATTAACGAAAATTTTTTTTACACGGGTATACTCGTCCAAAGTATATAAATTTATGATAAAACATAATACTATTTAAATTATTTGAATTGAAAAAAAATATTTTGTTATTCAAATAACTATCATCAAGGTACATAAGCAAACAATACAAGACCTTGGCATTGTAAGTGAAAATTTTTCGTTAATCAATACAAGAATATTAGAATACTTGTATATTTTTTCATATATAATTCACAACTCGATTGCTATACTTTGTTACAGTAACACTATTGCGTATTCATAATATATATATGCAATACATATAATAGTTCAGAATATGAACAAAATATATATGAATATTCGAGATAAATAAAAATTTTTCAAATAAAATTAATGAATATTTCTTAATAAACCGGCATAATATTTAGAACACGTGTTCCGGGCCAATTACGTCATTTAAAAATACCATCGCTTATAAGAATTAACTTTCTAAAAATCCTCGACATAATGAAACAAAGTTTACACGTGAGTTAATGGTGTATATTTACGAAATGCGATAAGACATTTTCCATATCTATTACTAAAATATAATAATGACATAGAATTGAATACTTCCACGTTTATTAATGATAGTAAAATATTTAAAAAAAATGTAAGCAAATAATTTTGAACGACAAAAAAAAGAACGAATGTGAACATAATTGTTTTTTATTTATGTCAGTTGTAAATAATAATGTAAACATAATTATCACTTACTTTGACTCCGTTTATGTCATAAGATATAACAAATAAATGATTTTTGAACACAAAACTTTTATTTATACTTGTCATTTTTACACACGTGATAAAAAATTTTAATTTAAGTTTAAGGTCATTTTATCATTTAATTACTTTATATAAATTCAAAAAAAGTATCATTGGGAACGATAATATTAAATTTAGATGACGAAAAACGATTATATATTTTTTTTACTCCGATAGTTATATTTACATGATAAATTGAACTCTAAATGTATATATAAGGCATGAATGATACTGCAAAACTGTCCCGAGTTTACATAAAATTACCGACATACAAGAGCCGAACTCATACGAGTAAGGAGTAAAATTCGATGTAGCCTCGACCTCAGGTTCATTATGTGACGTATTTTATCACGTGATCAAAACGTCATTGCATTTGGAGCAATCGATAGGTTATTTCTACGCAGGTTTATTTTTTACGCGGTGTATTTCAAATTTTGTTATTTCAAATCTGTTGATATTTGAAAAAATTTATTGTTATTAAGAATTTTTATTTTAATTATTCTAAGTCGATTATTTAAAATATTATGACATGATGTTAAATTCTGTTTATTATTATCACGATGATTAGTTTGGAGATATTTTCATTTTTGGCAGAATGTCGTTCATTTATATAATTTAAATTAGTCACGTGCTTTGTTGGCGACCTATATATATATTTATAAATTAGGGTGAGTCATTTCAGAGCAAATTTTTTTTTTTAATTCAATTGCTTGTGGGAAAAATCATAGTTGACCTCAAAAGGAAAATTTTCGCGCAAGAAAAAAAATTCTATCTCGATTACAGATCAAGTTCATTGAAAAATTCGATTTTCCATTTAAATAAGACAGGAAAATTTTTTTTTAAACTTTGAGTTTCTTTAACTCGTTAACAGATTAATTGATCGAATAGACTAATGTACGTTTTGTAGAAAATTGAACGCTCTACAAAAAAGGTCTCTTATTTTTTTTTTGTTAATCTACCCGTTCATAAGTTTTTCCAAGTTAAAGTTGAAAAGACGAAGAATTTCAATATTTTTTTACTTTTTTGCGAAACTATTAGACTTAGATCAAAATGTCATAGGTCCTTTTTGTAGATCATTTCATTTGCTACAAATTATTTCTCAAAAATTTTTCAAAACTTCGATATGTTCTAGTTATTTACATTTATTCATTCAATGATTTCGGATATATTTTTATCTATAATACTATATACAACAGACTGGGCCAAAAAAATCGACTATTTTTTTTTTTTAACAATACTGTCAAAATATTATTTGGGATGACAAAAAAAAATTATTGTGAAAATTTGAGCCCTTAATAGATTATATTAAGAGGTGTATCATCGCAATTTTCGATTTTTTTTAGTGCGCGGGTTTTTGTCTCATAACTCTCAAACAATCGAGATAAACAAAATAGACTTGAATACATTTCTTGTAGAAAATCGAATGCTCTACAAATAAGGTCTGATTGAAATTTTTTGTCAGATGAACCTTTTCCTTATAATCATGCTTTGAACATTGGTATGATTTGACAATTTGATTGTTCAATTTTGAAATTTTTTAATTAATGTAAAAATCAGTTTCCGAAAAAAAGCCAATGAAAGGAGAGAATTTAGCAATTGTTGAGAGACTTTTTTTGTAGAGCATTTAATTTTTTGTCAGAATATTCATTGGGTTTTTTTCGGAAACTGATTTTTTCATTAATTACAAAATTTCAAAGTTGAACAATCAAATTGTAAGATCATACCAATGTTCAAGGCATGATTATAAGGAAACGGTTCATCTGACAAAAAATTTCAATCAGACCTTTTTTGTAGAGCATTCGATTTTCTACAAGAAATGTATTCAAGTCTATTTTGTTTATCTCGATTGTTTGAGAGTTATGAGACAAAAACCCGCGCATTAAAAAAAATCAAAAATTGCGATGATACACCTCTTAATATAATTTATTAAGGGCTCAAATTTTTACAATAATTTTTTTTTGTCATCCCAAATAATATTTTGACAGTATCGTTAAAAAAAAAAAACTAGTCGATTTTTTTGGCTCAGTCTAATATACAGTGTAAAAAATTATCGGAATGAACGTGGAGAAAATCTGGAGTAATTTCCTTGGAGTAAAATTCACTCCGAAGGGGTTTACTTTAATATTAAAACTCCGAATCGGAGTGAATGCGGATTTGAATAAAATCCGTAATCATTCCGAACTCACCCCCGATTTTTTACTGTGTAATGATTATTCCTTATAAGCTTTGCGTATATACACAATAATTGAAAGAGATAAAATTTAAATGATATGAAGTTAGCATATGAAAAAAAAAATTATCAATTAACTTTGACAGATGTTATTGATTTGTATAAATGTATATAAGTATATTTTGGGTTATGAAACATTAATGAAATTTGTAAAAAATATATGTTTATGATGTGGTTGTGTATTTATAAATTACATCTCAAGTGATAAAAAAATTACAATGACGTACAATGGGATATTGTATGGACCATCAAGAAAAATATTTGACAAGTATGAATATTCAAATTCAATAAATTTTATTGAAATTCAAATAAATGATAAAAAAATCTTTAAAGCAAAAAAATGATTAGAATTTTCCGATTTCTGATTGTAATCCATTAGATCGAAATTCTCAAAATTAAATTACAGTCTAGCCGAAATATTTCAAGACAATAAATTAATAATTGATATTGCCAAAAATTATTGTTATAAAACTATAAATGTTGATGTTAATTTTATTGACATATATAAGATAAATTTATTACCAACTCAGGTCAGTATAATAATTAGTACAATACATACATACATATAAATATTAGGGTGATCCAAAAAATAACAATTTTTTTTTTTTCTCGCAAACAGGTTCAAAAGTTTCATTTAGATAAAAAAAGACGCCTGTGAAAATAAGAGTTCTTAATATTATCATTAAGAGGTTCCTCATCACACTTTTCTATTTTCCATAAGAATAACATGGAAAAAATTTTTTTTACATCTTCTGATTTTTATAAGTAGCTAACGATGCGTCATAGGAATAATTGGTAGGCATATTTTTGTAGGGAATTGAATGCTCTACAAAAAAAGATTCTTATCATTTTTTAAGGAATCTATTTGTTCAAAAGTTATTTGAGGTTGAAGTCGAATTCATATTAAATTTTGAGATTTTCTTACTTTTCCGGCGAAACTATCAGACCTATTACAAAGTATTATTGGATCTTTTTTGTAGACAATTTTATTCTCTAGAAGTTATCTTGAATAAAGTTTTTTCGAATTCCGCATTGTTTTCTAGTTATTTTAATTTTAATAACATGCTCATAAAAAAAATAGTCTTCTGATCGATTTTAAGAGCTTGAGATTAAAATAAAAATAACTAGAAAGCAATGCGGAATTCGAAAAAACTTTATTGAAAATAACTTCTAGGGAATAAAATTGTCTACAAAAAAGGTCCCGTGATATTTTGTAATAGGTCTGATAGTTCCGCCGGAAAAGTAAAAAAATCTCAAAATTTAATATGAATTCGACTTCAACCTCAAATAACTTTTGAACAAACAAATTTATCAAAAAATGATAAGAAACTTTTTTTGTAGAGCATTCAATTATCTACAAAAATACGCCTGCCAATTATTCCTATGACCCATCGTTAGCTACTTATAAAAATCAGAAGACGTAAAAAAAACTGTTTCCATGTTATTATTAAGAGCTATAATTTTCACAGGCGTCTTTCCTTATCTAAATGAAACTTTTGAACCTGTTTCCGAGAAAAAAAGAAAATTTGTTATTTTTTGGATCACCCTAGTGTATACATAATTCCAAAACTGCGTAATTTATTATTTGTTATAAACGTATGTTATAATATTTACAGACAGTTATGGATATCGATAATAAAAAAAATCAGGATTTTTCAAAACCACAAAGTTTCAAGGTTGAAAAAGGTAAAGCTATACTTATTATACTTTTTTTTAAACCACAAATGAATAATTATTTAAAAACAACGCAACAAAATTGATGTGTATATAATTAATTTATACGTAGCTTATTTTATTCATATTTTTAATCTATCCATCAAAGTTTTTATATGAAATAAGTTATTTAATTGACATATGATACGATCTTGTATCATCTAATTACATATTGTAAGAATTATAATACAAGTTGAAGTTATATAAATTAATATTTAACATTGCAGAGAGCGATCTTATTGGAATGTTATCCAAGCAATTATATTTGGCGGGTGATCAATTACAGAGAATGAAAATAATATTAAAAAAAACCGAAGACAGATTAAAGTCGAAAGATCAAGAATTTAATCGTTTGAAAAAAAAAGTCTGTTGGGCAATTAATATTATTAATATGTATGGAAAAGATTGCTGATTGATTTTACGAATAAAAAATTTGTTTTATCATTATTGTAGTTGACAGAATGGGAAATGAAAGAAAAAAATCAAGAACGTATTTTAAAAAAAGAGTCTAAGCATAGAAAATCACAGATGGAGAGATCTGACTACATTTACAAAAGATGTCTAGAGTTAGAAAACAAAATTCATGAAATAGAGGTTCTAAAATATTAATAATATCCCTAGTAGATCCGAATTACGGCAATTACCGTAATTTACCGCAATTTGCCATAATTTACGGTATCCGACAGAATTACGGTAACTTACGGTAAAATACGGTAACTTACGGTAAAATACGGTAATCTACCGCAATTTATCGTAAATTACGGCAAAATCCCACAAATTACGGTAAAAAACCGCAAATACGGTAGGATAGCGTAAATTACGGTAAAATACCGTATTTTGCTGTAGTTTACCGTAAATTACGATGATTCTGCTGGATAGCGTAAATTACGGTAATTTACCGTTATTCGGATCTGCTAGGGATTATTCAATTTTTGAATGACTTCATACTCATATAATATAGACCCTGGCGGACTCGAATTACGATAAATCCCCGTAATTTACCGCAAACTACGGTTTGTTACGGCAAATGTGCCGTATTTTTTGGTAACTCAAGTCATTCCTAGCAGACCCGGATTACGGCAATTACCGTAATTTACCGCAATTTACGGCGTCCAGCAGAATTACCGTAAGCTGCGGTAAAAATACGGTAACGCATTTTGCAGCGAATTGCGGTATTTCGCCACATTTTCCGTAATTTACGGCGTACTACCGCAAAGCGCGAGAAAATGTCGTAATTTACCGCAAATTGTGGAAAACTATCGTATTTTTACGGCAACTTACGGTAGTTCTGCTGGGTGTCGTAAATTTCGGTAAATTACGGTAATTGCCGTAATTCGGATCTACTAGGGATGACTGTGCGTTGTCGTAAAGTACCATAGAATACGGCAAATTTGCCGTAGAAACATCGTATTTTACGGTAAATTACCGTAATTTCGATCCACTAGGGAACTTCTTTTTGACTTTTTCTAAACTAATTTTCGAAATCATTTATGTAAATCAGCATATTCATGAAGAAAAATAATTGCAAATAACTAAAATAGGCGCCTTGTTTCTGTATATTTATCGTTTATTTTATTTTTTTCAGAAATTTCTTTCAGATTACGGACTAATTTGGGTTGGTGGAAAAAATTGTGCATCAAAAAATTCAGACCAATTAACTTCGTAAATTGCTACAAAATTATCCAAATAATTTAAAATAAAAAACAAAGACAAAATAATTTCTTTTTTTCCTTATTTTAGTAATTTTTTAAACGACTATCTGGATAAAGTCATTCTAAATATCGAAGAATTAAACTTATCAGTTGGTAAAGGTGAAATGTTTGTATGCCGTAATACAGGGGGCGCTTCATTTAAGGTACCATTTTTAACTATAGTATAGTCGCGTCATAAACCCGCTTACGGGATGTAGGGGAATTCAATTCTAAGAACTCTGTACCCCCACTTTTGCTCAGCAGTCGACCGCCGAACCCACACTTCCCCCACTTTACAAGCGTGTGAGTCTGTACAGTTTTCCCAGAAAGTAAGTCGCCATCGGAAATTGTGGGAAATTTTCGGTTTGTAATGTTAATGTGTAGTAACGACGTGAAATTAGACTTGTTTTTTAATAGTGGGGGTAAAAACTGACCGCGCCCTAACGGATCTGAATTACGGTAATTACCGGAATTTAACGTAATTTACGGCATCCGGCAGAATTACCGCAATTTATGACAAAAATACGGTAATTTACCACAATTACGGTCAATTGCGACATTTTACTGCACAGAAAGAAAAATTCTCGACTGTAAGTAAATATTCTTGATTCAAGAAAATTTTTTTGGAGACCTAAATTTTCTCAGATAAAGTAGAAATCTTCTCCGACCAAGATGAATTTTTTTTAACCAAGACAAATTCTCTGGGTTCAAGAAAATCTTGACTTGGTTCCCGAAAACGTTTGTCTTCAAAAATATTTTCTTGACTCAAGATAACTTTTTTTTCTGTGTGTAAATTATGGTAGATTCCAGTAATTACCGTAAGTTACCGTAATTTGGATCCACTAGGCCGACTTACTTTCTGGAAGGACTTTACATGATTATTTTTATAGACATGGAAAGGGAATGTCATCAATGACTTCAGAAAGTTGCCATGAACTTTATTAAGTTTTGGCAGCAGATTTATCTCGAGTTGCGGGCAAAATGGTTATCTGATAGTGTATTGACATTAATTTACCGACTCATAGTTTAAAGTCCTCCAAGATAGTAAAGCGCCGTCGGTTTTACTTCCACTATTGGAAAACAAGTCTAATCTCATGCCGTTACACGGAAAGAAATTTTCGTTCAAAATTACCGTTAAATGCACTGTAATCGTGGGACATAATGCGGCGCTTTTATTTATTATCATTTTCAAATTAAAAATTACGAAAAAATTTATTTAATTTGAGGTTAGACTTCATAAAATTTACCGAAAACCGAATAAAATTTACAGTAGACTACGGTAAAATTTGTTGAAAAAAAGTTAAAAATTATCTCACTTACCGACAAATGATTAGGTCGTGCCATTCGTCCCACGATTACAGTGAATTTAACGGTAATTTTTAAACAAAATTTCTTTCCGTGTACAACACATTAACATTACGAACCGAAAATTTCCTACAATTCCCGACGGCGACTTACTTTCTGGGAGGACTTCAAACTTATAGTCTTAAACAGTCTTTTGAGCATGCACTCTATATATAACCCTTTATTAATCTATCAAATAGTTTCCTATAGATAGAACCTCTATTTTATAATTCTGTTATAGCCTCTTCCTTGCTTGACACTAAAGTTTTACAAAAACGGTATGATTTTACAAAAGGGTCGACTTCGCGTTTACAATGATCCTGCCACTCGATCATTTCTTAAAGACATATCAGACGGCTATTTTCCGTCAGAACTGCAACATGATTATCCAAATGGTGTTCCGTTCAAGGTTTCGTAGAAAATAAAATCACAGTAACCTTTAAAAGTTTACAAGTCAACAATTTTTTATTCTTTTTCAAATACAAGGTCGAAGATTACAGAACAAAACATTTTTCCGGTTATGGAGGAAATTATCCAGGATATGGTTATCAGTTAGGTAACATATCAACATCAAGCAGTAAAATTTATTCCAACTCGTTAGCGAAAGAAAAATACTCGATATCAGCAAAGTCATCGGATGTAAAGCAGCCGTACAATTCATCGATTAGGCCGACCTCTAAAATTTCTTCACGAACTAGGTAAAGTATCATATATTTGTTGTGCATTTCAGGTTTATTTAATGATTTGCGTAAAATTATTCCATTAAAATGAACATAAATTTGTAAAATAAGACGACTATTTTTGAACTCAGAGAAATATAAAATAAAAATTTTAAAATATAGATTAGCGACTCCAAATTTATTTGATTTCCAAACCCACAACAGTAATTATTCTGAAAAAAATATTTTATCTAATTCAAATACAGATATAACATTAATAAATGGAAATCAATCAAAAGTAAGATATGAAACTATTGTGTAACATTTTTTTAAATTATGTGAATAAATTACTTTATTAAATTAAATTTTATTCCAAAGAATACATCGAATACATCTCCAATGAGACCAAAGACATCTAATTATTCACATGCTATTTCGAAAAAAGCATCAGCACATACATCTAGAAGTCATAGATTTGATTTACCAGATCGATCATTCGTGGAGTTATCAGCTCGGTAATTAATGCATGTCATATTTTTCATTATCTATATCTTCATGACCATAATCTACAGACGTAAATCTGTAAGTCATGATTTTATGCATTTAAAAAACGAAAACAAATTTATAAAGACACATTCAAGTACCACTGATAAGTGGAACGCGTTTACTCGAAAATCCCTGATTAAATCTGATTGAAATTCAATCAATTAATTTGAACATTCCGAGAAATTCTGATTAAATGTTTGTTTTTGATTAAATCTGATAGAAATCTTATTGAGTTTCAATCAGATTTAATCGAAGGTTTTAGTCAGGAATTTACTTTCACGTGTGATTTATTTTTTTCTGTTTACACGGAGAAAAATGTTGGTTCGAAACCTAGAAATTTTGAATGTGCTGTCGACTAAACTTGAAACGATAGTGAAGCATCCAAAAAATTACCATAACGGACCCAAATTACGGTAAATTACGGTAAACCCACCGTAAATTACGGTAATCCACCGTAAAATACCGATTTACCGTAAATTACGGTGGGGTTACCGTAAATTACGGTGGATTTACCGTAAATCACGGTGGATTTACCGTAATTTATGGTGGATTTACCGTAAAATACGGAAATACAGTAATCCACCGTAAATTACGGTAATTCGGTAACCCGCCCGAATTTTTTACGGTAGATTTATCGTATTCGACAGTAAATTTAGGGTATACCCGCCGTAATTTACGGTAATCCACCGTAAAGTACCGATTTACCGTAAATCACGGTGGATTTACCGTAATTTACGGCGG
This sequence comes from Microplitis mediator, assembly GCF_029852145.1. Lineage (NCBI taxonomy): Eukaryota > Metazoa > Arthropoda > Insecta > Hymenoptera > Braconidae > Microplitis > Microplitis mediator. Next base: position 19,859,117 of record NC_079978.1, on the reverse strand, counting down.
TTTTACCGTAATTTATGGTGGATTTACCGTAAAATACGGAAATACAGTAATCCACCGTAAATTACGGTAATTCAGTAACCCGCCCGAATTTTTTACGGTAGATTTATCGTATTCGACGGTAAATGTAGGGTATACCCGCCGTAATTTACGGTAATCCACCGTAAAGTACCGATTTACCGTAAATCACGGTGGATTTACCGTAATTTACGGTGGGTTTACCGTAATTTATAGTAAATCTACTCGAATTTTACGGTAGATTTACGGTAAAATTACCGTAAATTAACGGTAAATCAGGTCTGCGAGGGTATACTACGCACGACAATTACTTTCATACATTTTAATAATTGTGATGCGGCATAATAATTTTTTATAAGAGCATAATAAGTTTTTGGATGTTTCACTTCCTGGTTTCAAATTTGGTCGACAGAATGATAAAAATTGTTAGGTTTCGAGTAGGGGTGTGAGAATATTCGAATTAACGAATTATTTGATAGCGAATCGAATCGAATAATTCAAATCAAACATTCGAACCATTCGAATGATTCGAACTATTCGAATAATTTAAACTATGTGAATAATTCAAACTATTTTAATGATTTGAACTGATGAAATATCTATAAAATAATAAATTATTACTTTTTTGTATACTCATAATTTCTAAACGCAAAATTTAATATAACAATAAAACTATAATCGATTTCCTAAAATATAAATAGCCATAAACAAAATTTGAATACAGCAAAAGCGTTGTGAATGTACCATTTATTAGTCGTTAACGAATTTTTAGTGCCAAAATTTTAAACTGAAGAAAATTTTTTCATGTATGTGATAAAAATTAAAAACCGAAAATTCTAAAGGCCTATTGAAACTTGAAATTTATTTGAAATAAAATAATTTGGCTAGTTCTGTCAGAATTTTGTCTAAAAAATCGCTATAAAATTAGTTTATAGATAAAAGACAAAATTATTCAGAGTCAAATTTATTATTGCGATTATTCAAATTTAAAGGAAAAAATATATTTTAATTCTTAATTTAATAATTTTTCCATATTTAAAAAATATTCGAATAGTTCGAATATTCGATTCGGAATTCGAGCCACCCTTTTTCTCTGTCTACTCCTAATGTCATTGCGAATACATCATCTTTTAATTTAGAAATGATTCCTATATGCATATCGGAATATTTCCTATACATTGTGGGAAATATTCCTGTGAATATGGAGACCATTCTCATAACAAAAGAATTTTTCCCAAAATTATGAGAATGGCTCCTCTACTATTGGATCCCGGACAAAATATCATACATGTAAAATAGTATTTTGCTTATTTTTCACACCGTTGGTTCAAAATATTTTCTCTAGTTCTGTTAATCCTTTGACCCGGGATAGTCAGTGGCATATGAAAATAATTCAATAAATGAGAACAGAAAAAGAATAGTTCTCATATATTATGGCAATGGTTCCCAAAACCATAAGAAACCATCTTATTAATTTTTTCTGGGTATAATTATTTATTTATATGTATATTTATAATTTAGCGACGATAAGAAATCTGGAATTAAATCGAGATCCGTTAGTTTTTCGAAAGAAAGTTTTAATGTTACACAAAACCCAATTCCATTTTCTGCTAATAGTGATCTTAATTATTCGAAAAGTTGTAAATACTTGAACGGAAGCAAATATAGTAAACTTCGAACATCAAGATCGGCAACGATGACAAAACCTGACTATGAAGTGAGAAATAAAACTATTTATAATTTTTTTTTAAAATGGGGTAATCCCGAAATTTTATAAAAAAAGTTTATTTTTTAAAATGACACTTCGTAGATAACTTATTGATTCTCATAAATTACTATAAGAATCAATCAGATTTCATACGATTACTTAAGGATGCCGGTACATCTGAATAATAATTATTTTTTAGATGCCATTAATTCAGGAAATAAATAAACCAACTGAAGATGCAGGAGAATTAAGACTAAAAATCAGATCCATGAATGGCAGAATAGTTTATCTTGCGTATGTTTCTGCTGATAATACAGTTGAATATCTTTACCATTTGTTGGACACAGCGATGTTACGAAAACGAAAACATATTTCAAGTTATAAAATTATTATCATTGGGTTAGATAGAGTATCATTATTATTTATTGTTACACATCAGTATAAAAAAATATATATGTATATTGAATAATACCTTTTAGTTTCACTTCGAGAAGACTCGATCGTATGGACGTTTCTTTGAAGAACTATGGAATTGACAAAGATACTGTACTTCATCTTGTAAATGACTAATAACCTCCAGTAATTTATTAATTATTTCCAAATCTTCGCAATCTTAATACAGAACAAATAAATTTATGAGATGATAAAATATAAAAATATGTGTAATAATTAGTATATCTATCGCATTATATTTGTACTGAAAAATATATTATGAATAAATTGTAAATCCGATTATTTTTCATTGAAGGTTATTTATTTTTTTACGATACTCTGAAAAACATTTTTGGTGTAAAAACAACAACGTTAGGTCTTATAGTTACCATCTAACGCTTAAAAAATAGTGGATTGTTCCATTACGGAAAAATAGTGAACACTATTGGAAAACACTAATGGAAAACCAATGGTCTGGTACTTTCGCGCCCTACTTTAGTAATACTTTAGTGTCATTAGTGCGTTGAGTGTTCTCGGTATTTTGAGTGTCATAAGCGTATTGCGCTTATTCCTTAGTATCGATGGTGTAACCCGATGCGAAAAAAATTGGATCTAATCATATATACTGAGATTACTATTTGTGCTGATTAATTGATGTTTATTAATTTTTTTATCTATGAAAAATTATTCGCCATTACTGGGGCTCGAACCTGGATCCTTCTATATATCAGTTGAAGCTCTTACTACTCTGCCAACACCATGGAATCAATAGCTAAAATTATTTTGAAGGTCTATATATTTATCATTGAAATCTTAATAATCTTAACAATGCAAATGATATTAATTGTGATGATTAAGCAATTTATAAACTTTTACTGTATTTACATAGAGATTAATTAAAAAATTTTAAGGTTAGAGTAATGGTAATTTTTACCATAAACAAACAAAAAATTAAACTTTTACAAAAACCATACGAATAGGCTTCATTTTACAACGATAGGGTAATAAGGCCTACGGGTCAAACAAACTGTAATAGTTAAACTATACTTAATAAAATTGGTATAAGAGATCAATCATCACTTAAATTTAGCAACAATACTTTTTAAGAGTCAGAAAACTAGATTGCTTTGCTCAACAGCACTTAAAACTATCAGTATTCTTTTTAAGAGAAGAAGACTTGATTGTTTTTTATAATTTCTTCTGCGCTGCGACAGCATATGACGGATGATGAAATGTAGAAGATAGGGAACGTGGTATCGGGACTCTATAAATTTGTCGTAACATCTCTATGCAAGACCCTTCTACTAGAGTAGCCTTTAGCGGAGGCGGTTATTTTAAATATCATTTCTGTCACTTAGGCCTTATTACCCGCGGATATCTTACTACGTATCAACATTATTAAAAACGTGATCAACACTAACTTTTAATAGTGCCGTAGACTCACTAATCAGACTACTAATAATCACTATTGAAACAATAGTCAACACTAATCATTTCCAATAGTTTTGCAAGATTCATTAGTTAGAGTACTAATGATCACTAATAAACACTTATTAACACTTATATTAACACTAATGAATTTTGAATAGTATTCCTTAATTTTTTTTTGTTAGGGTTAATAAAGCAATACGTTATGTGAGTAAAGGCGTCATTGCTATTCAATATTCAAATTTTGGGCTGAAAATCTTAGCACATTTTCAATTTTACAAATACAAACAATTGCTGCCACAAAAAAGAAAAAAAGAAAAAAATATCCGAATTTCAGTCATTATTAGAATTTTCGAAATTTCTGAATCACCGCTTAGAAATTTTTTATCAAGTTAATTTTTGGAGAAACTCTTTAAATTTGCTGCACCATCAAATTTTAATATGAGACTCGAAAAAAAAACAATAGTCAGTTTTGTGAGCCACCCTAATGAGCATAGTATAGTAGATCGATGAACAAACAAAGTAGATAGTGGTATAGCCAGTATTTTTAATAACTGCATAAAATGCACTCTAAAACACCAATTTACCCGTTTTAATTTTAGTAGAATACAAATAGAGAATATTAATGACATTTTTATAGCTCACTAGCATTAAAAACTAGGTAAAAAGTGTTAAAATACGCGAAACATGTACTGCTTTTTATTGACAAACGTGAATGAAAGCAATTACCCATGCCGATCATGACGGCCATGTTTTAAATGTATGTATATATTTTTATTTTATTAACCATTCAAATATTCGATCACGTAGTGAATTTAAATTTAAAAATAGTTATTCCACCCAATCATTTTTTATCTAAGATTTTGTGTCGAATAACTTTGCAAACCCATGTATCAAAGTCGATTGAGATTTAAGTATCTTACCTAAGATTTATAGGTGACAAGATATATAATAAAAATTATAGCAATTTCAAAACCAACAAATAATTATTCAACTAATAAATATTAGATACGAGTTACAGGTCGAATATTAATATTTTTACATCACCTGCGTTGAAGCTGCGCGATTCAATGCCTGTTTTGCTAGTCAAAAGGAGTCAATTTCAGAGAAATGCGATTTAGCGAGCGGAAACTGATCAGTATCTTCCCTAGGGAAGATACTCATTATTTTCTGCCTGCAAAATTAGTTCCTGACTTGGCTTCATTCCTATCAGAATCGTACTTGTTTATTGTAAATTTCTATATACAGTCCGCGTCACTTGGATAGCCTCACCTATTTTTATCTATATATGATTCTTAATCAAAATTTTTTCTTCCTTTCGCAAATCATAAAATTAATAGTTACATCCATCAGGCCTATCTAAATTAAATTTTATTTCATCTGAAAAAATTACTTGTAGCCATTTATCTATCCAACTCATACGTTCTTTTACAAATAAAAGTCGTGCTGATGTGTGTTTCTGATTCAAAGCCGATTTTTTCTTCAATTTCATTATCTTTAGATGCTTTGCCCGTCTTATCACTCTTGTTACAGTTGAAATAGATGCTGCAGTTCCAACTTCTCCCGCTATTTGCCTCACAGTCTTAATGGAATTAGATGCCGCGCGAATTATCATTCGACGTTCCCTTGGCATTGTTGCGAATTTCGTTCGACCTTTATAATTTTTTCCGTAGTTTTCATTGTTTTTCACGAAATTATTAATAACTTTAGCACTTCTATTCACTCTTCTAGCGATTTCATGATGAGAAAAAATTTTGATTAAGTAAAAAATTAATTTTATTAATTTCTTCAATACTTAACATTTTATTGCGCCCCATTTTATATAGTAACCAATTTTGGTGTTTTGAATCGATTTTAATTTATTCACCACGCTATAAAATTACAACATAATAATACGAAAATGAAACGTATTAGTTCCTTTGCGCAATAAATTTGACTGAGGCTATCCATGTGACGAACTGCCGACCAGTGGCATGTCCCCTCACGATATCCTCGATTTGTTTCTCGAACACTAACAACATATCTTGTTCTGTCTTAAATAATTAATATAAAATATACAGATAATTTTATAAATCCGCAAGTAAAGAATCAGTTATTGAAAAAAAATAGGTGAGGCTATCCAAGTCACGCGGACTGTATATAGGGAAAGGAGAGGCGAAACCAACCCCTTAAAATTTTCGATACCTTGAAATATTTAGGGGTAATTCAATTATTTTTTAAATTTAATTTTTTAAAATATAACATTAACGTTCGGGGTGTGAACTTTTGGATTTTTCAAATCTTTTTTTTTTTAATTTTCAATTTTTCAGGCAGGAAGTCAAATAATACTAAATTGATGGCAAAATCATTGTTCCCTCTGGGTAGTATACTTAAATATGCATATTCAAAACACAGCATCGTTTTTTTAACTTCCCGCTAAGAAAATTGTAAATTTTCAAAAATTCGGGAAGTTATTGGTTTCGGTCCGATTTACGAAAATCGAATTTCCATCAGATGTCGACGTTTTGAGGTCCGAGGGAGCTATTCTGACTAATTTCAAGATGATGTCCGAGTGTATGTATGTATGTATGTACGTACGTATGTAAATACCTGTATCTTTTGAACGGATGAACCGATTTTGAACTTTAAGGTGCCATTCGACGCGGATTGTCAATATCTTGAAGCCGAGAGAAAATTGAGCTTGATCGGTAGGGCTTGTTCAGAGATATTCCAAAAATAAAGTTTTTTCAAAAATGTTTTTTTTGGATAACTTTTAATGTGCTCGATGGATTCATTCCAAAATAGACTGGGCTCTTGTCGAAAGAATTAAAAAAAAAAATTTTTTTATTTTTCCTGAAATATCTCAAAAACGACTCGATAAATCGAATCCAAAATTTTATCAGCTTTAGAACTTGACAAAACGCGTCGATTGCCACCTCAACCGTCTCAATCGGTTGATTCGTTTGAGAGATATCGTTGGAGAAAAAATGGTAAAAAACTATTTTTTTCGAAACGAACGGCATCCAAAAGTATTTTCGAGCTCGAAGAGCTCGAAAATGTATTCACGACAAAGTTTTCGAGCTCAAAGAGCTCGAAAACAGCGGGAAGTTTTAGGGCTGGCCCGCAGGGTCAACCGATAGACAGATTTTTTTCTTTGCTATCGGTCAGAAATTAGCCTACTTCAACTAGCTCCAGACATTAAAACTCCTTCTATCGCTGCAGGTCCTATGAAAAATAATGCATGGGATAAATCACAATTTTAGACTTCACTTTCTGCTTGAACATTCAACTCCACCCTTGTCTGAAATCGTCTTGTTTCATCCCTCACCACCACCCAATATACTGTTAATTTTTTATTTTCAAATTTAACTTTTTAATCTAAAAGTTAAAAGCACAAGTATATTTAACGCTAACAAAGTCGAATAAGCCCTAATGAAGAATGAGAAAAAAAAACAAACTCAATTTTCCACTTGACGTTTGGATGTAAAAGTTTTTTAACGACGCATTCGGTGGAACAAAAAAAATTTAGATTGACATAGAAAATCGAAGTGTCGTAACGACTCGTTGACGCGCAGAAACTTCACCAAAGTCTCTGAATGGTCTGGTGTTGAGTTGTGCAAAGAAAGCAATAAAGTTAACAAAATAAAACAATAGACAAAAATGTACACGTTTTCTCCTGACACTTTTTAAGCGGTATTGATTAATTATGGTCTTTAATATTGTTATTATTGTTATCTTTTATCGCGACGCTTATGTTCTCTTTAACGTTTTTCTTAACTCTTAACTGCACTGTATTGTTTTTACTTCGAAAAACTTTTTCTATTGTCTTACTAAATATTTAACGGTGGAAAATAAAACATATATAGTAAAATACAAAAAATACTTTTTATAACAATATAAAGTATAATATAAATAACGTTTAATAAAAAAACATAATTTCGAGTTTCAAAAAGTTCATTTGATATTAAAGGCACAGAAGATGAAATTGAATTATTCTAATTGAAATAAAGACAACAAAAGAATGTCACTATATTCTATGTGCTATATATACATGACTCGATTATTAGTATTCACTCCGTTTCATGTTGCAGATTCGTCTAGAGAAATTTCATCCCGCTTACTCTTCAGTCGTTCGTATTGAATTGATGGAATGAGATATACTTATTCGATTTCTGTACGAGCCGCAGGCAAACTTACTGTGAAATAATACGCTAAAGAAACTACATATGAACTACTAATATTTTAACACAAGAACTCCTAGGTAATATCCGGAGTTAGAATATACTTTCGTTGCTCATACACACCTTTGTCTAAATAAAAGGATCCATTGTAACAAGTAAATCTAATAGTATAGAAATAAATTGAATTAAATTTTATTATATGTACTCTAATGAAAATTAGTACCTTGGATAACTAGTGCCATCGAGTATAATACTCGAGTTCGGAGTTTAGGAACACGAGCGAAGCAAGTACCTATCCGAAAATTCCCATAGAATCCACTCAAATAAGACAGAAACCGCATATAATCCTATAGACTGTACTGGTTTCTATGCGGTTTTTGTCGCATTTGAGTGGATTCTATGAGAATTTTCGGATAGGGATCGATCATGTTTTAAATAAAAAAAAACTCTAACCTCAAAATTTTATATTTAATCTTTATGTAAATACAGTAATAATTTATCAATTGCCGTAATTTACAGTAATTACCGTAATTTTCGGTATCCGGTAGAATTACCGTAACTTACGGTAAAATACGGTAATATACCGGAATTTACTGTAAATTACGGTTTTTTAGCGTAATTTGCTGTAAATTACGGTAAAATCTCACAAATTACGGTAAAATACCGTATTTTGCCGTAGTTTACCGTAACTTATGGTAATTCTGTTGGGTAAGGTAAATTAGGTAAATTACGGTAATTGCCGTAAATTACGGAAAATTACGGTAATTACCGTAATTTGGATCTGCTAGGGTGAATCATCACGATTAATATCATTTGCATTGTTAAGATTATTGAGATTTCTATCATAAATATATAGACCTTCTAAATAATTCTAACTATGAGTCCATGGTGTTGGCAGAGTGGCACAAACTTTAAATGATGTGCAGGAGGATCCAGGTTCGAGCCCCAGTGATGGCGAATAATTTTTTTTCGAGAAAAAAATTAATAAACATCAGTTACTCAGTACAACGCTTTTTTCAATTCATAATTAACTAAATTCACTTGAATACCATTGCTGAAATTATTGAAAAATATTAAAAGATCACTTATTATTTGAAATAAAATATATGACCATATACTCGTATATAATTCGAATTAAATATTAATTTAACCAAAGCTAGGTCTATATGCTTTGTCGTTATTTAAAAGACTCGAGAACAAAGCGAATTAATTATTTAAAAAAATAATTGAATTATTCCCACTCAGCACCGATGCGTGTATCAAAAAGCGGGTCGACAGTAATTTTAATTATGTTTTATGAGTTGAGTAGCCAATATATATTGATTTATTTAATTGGATTGTTACAAAGGTAAAAGTAAATGACAATATTCAGGATAAGGCCAAACAAAAAAAGTTAATTAAAATACCATTGATATAAATGAGGTAAAAAATGATATTTTATTATTTCAAGCCATGTTGATTGTAGCTCTTTACAATTTATGCATACACACAACAATTATCTCGTACATCAATTTTCATCAATATTATTAATTTATCATAAAACTTGTGACTTAATATATTTAATATTTCAACATCCTCATTTTATTTATTCAAAAAACAGTAAACATGTAACGAACCTATGTCAGTAAATTTGTAATCGATTTCATTTAATCGATGCAACAAATTTTTTCAATGTATAACTATGTACATATGTATACGAAAAATTTAAATTTTGTCATTTATTATTATTATTATATTTTTTTTTCTTACGAAATAAAAATTTATTTTATTTCTATAAAGGTTTCAATTATTGATTCGAGTATTTGTAACTTCTACTATACAATCCCGTCAAACAAAAAAAATAAAAATCGATATTCGATTCTATTCATAAACAAATAATGCTATTTAATAATAATAATTTTTAGTATTTCATAAACATGTATCGAAAATAGTGTCTTTGAAAATATTATAATCGAAATATTTAACAAAAGTCATAACAAAATGTATATATCTTTAACATATATACTACTCAACTTATATTCAAAAAAATTTACTTAGTTCTAATTTTTTCTTCCTCACCTATTTTTTTAAACTTTTTATTTTCCCGCTTTTTTATTCAAAAAACGACGCAAGAAAAAAATCAAACAAATTTGCATACAACTTATGTACAGAACCCCACAGGCAGTCACACATTTAAAGTATGTGTAAAAATACGCTACCAAGTGAAACCGGCGAAACGACGCCATATTCCGCTTTGTTTCGCCATTAGTGATCGTGATTTCCACATTTAATTTTATACATTTTTAGTTTACAGTTATAAATATTATCAATACTTATAAATATTCATAGGCCGCGACCATTAATTTAAATTTAATAATATTTTATATAATATGTACAAGAATTCAGAGTATACATGGAATAATGTAACTATCGATTTTACAACTCAGAATTATTCAAATTTTCCTACAACATTCTGCACACTGAGAGAAAAAAAATTAAATTCTTGTAATTTTTTTTCTTGTTTCCAGAAATACTCAGAATAAGTCATTTTTTTCCAAAATTAAATTGATAGTTCTTATTTTAAGAAAACTATTGCGACACTTTAGTAATAAATTTCTAGAAGCATGAATTACTTAAGGCAAGCAAATATTTATTCAATTTAGTTGATACCTTCTCAAATTTATTACAATTAAAAACTTCAATAAAGCAAATATTTGCCCGATGAAAAAAGATTTTATACAATTGTATTAAATTATATACAAAAAATGGCCCGATCCAATTGTATACAAATTGTATACAAGTCTATATAATTATATACAATTTTATACAAATTATATACAGTTCTATATAATTATATACAATTCTATATAATTCTATATAATTGCAATATATAGAATTGTATATAATTATATAGAATTGTATACAATTTCTATACCAATTGTATTCAATAGGATCGGGCCATTTTTTCTATCCAATTATATATAGTCTATATATAATTATATATAGTTTATATATAATGATATATAATTCTATACAATTGTATAAAATCTTTTTTCATCGGGTGGTTAAATAAAAAAAAAGAATTGAAGAAAGATCCCGAGTCGAAATTTAAATCGTAGATTAAACGTAGTAGACGTTGAAAACGTAAATTCAACCTTTGAAGGCGTAAATATCCGTGAAAACGTATTAAAGACGTAGAAAACGTACAAAAACGTAAATAAAACTTGTGTGATCGTAAATCGTAGGTATAACCTTTCAAAACGTAAAATAAAAAAATTAAACCGTATCAAAAACATTTCATGTAAAAAAAAAACATGTCTAGTTGCCAGGAGATCGCATACTCTACTGATAGCCGCTTTCGCGGGCTCCTTTGGGTCTGTAAGACCACCAAGAATCTTTATTCTTGTGTCAGAGCTGCCAGGTGCCATGAATTTTTTAAGTGAATTTTTTTCTAAGTTGTACTTGATTGCATAGTATGAAACTTTGTAAGTATATTCAAAATAAAGTAAAGAAGTGCCAAATAATTTAATATACTGCTCATTTCTATATAAAATTGGTATTGTAGTTCATTTTTTTGTTCATAGATGCCATCGACGGTGGTGACATCTACCAGACTAAGTGTCCCTGTTGATAAATTTTTCTGCTACCGTTTCCCCTTAAAGCTCAGATAATACTGAGTATAATGTGAGATGGTACGGAGTATAATCCAGATGCATGTGGTTACCATCTAGGATGAAAAACAGTATAATCTAGCGTTGTATAATCTGAGATGTTACTAACATCTGGGATGAAACTGAGTATAATCTAGATGCAACTCAGTATAATCTAGATTACACTGGGTACTATCTAAAATTTTTTTTTTACCTCAGATATGACTGAGTATAATCTGAGATGGTAGCCAGTATCATCTTGTTCTTTCCGTCTATCAAATATTTAAATTTTGTTATTTAGTTGTGTAAATTAACATTCAAGATGACAAACATAGATGAATAACTAAAGCGTTTATTAGACATGATTTTCAATAAGCCACCATGGCTGAGCGCGCGTAGGTCATAAGTCTCGCGCGATCGGTCTGGGTTCGAATCTTGGGTAGGGCAAAATTATTTATTTGAAAAAAAAAATGTTTGTTAAGGTACAGAAATAATCTAAACAACATTAGATAAAAAAAAGTCATGTCTGATAATATTTTTTTGACAAAATAAAATTTTTTTCTCAGTATTAAACAAGTAAATAAAATACTTGAATAGATTATTTTTTTTTTGAAATATATATTTTTTTCTCTCAGTGCGCAAGTACAAATTTGTTCACAATTTTTATCAAACAAATAATAAAACGAAAAAGTCAACTCTTTATATTTCATATGAAAATTTTAAATTTCATTTTTATTTACAATAGAAACAAGAATTTTAATTTTAAATTAAATACATTTTTTTTTTTCGTATACGTTAAATTAATTTACATTTTAATAATTTTAACGTTTCTTTATCGACTTAAAAAAGATACAAATATATAACTTTATCTAATAATAATATCAATAATTTGTAATTATCAATTTAAATTTATATTTACCTCAGATAATATACATTTTAATAAATTTACTCTTAAGTTAATTATTTATAAATTTTTTAATTCTTAAGACCGAATAAGTTTTTTTGCTATACAATTAAATTGTAAAAATTTATATTTACAGGAGGACGAAAACGCGACAGTATTTTTAAAAAATTATTATCGGGATGGTAATTAAATTTTTTTATTGAAATAAATTTTCAAATTAAACAAAAAAGTTAATTTAATTAAATCGAATGGAGTAATCGTAGTTTTGTTCTACAATTTAAGGTACGGCATGCAAGTTTAATCAAACTTGTAGCAATCAACATCAATACACGTTGAGATTTCTCATTTTCCTCCTCACTGGTCCCAGAACGCTTTGTCGAGTTGATTATCAGCCCTGTTGGGGCTCTACGAGTGCTATAAGCATGTCTCTTTAGGATTGATGTTGACAACAGCGGTAGTCTGTACAGCAAATTCTTTTTGGGCTGGCACGCCTGTTGGTACCTCTTCAAGTATCGGTCAAAGAGTTGTTGTCCTTGAAACTGTCGCTGAAGGGGGTGGTGGTGGTGGTGGCGGTGAAATTACAACATCTGGCTCACCCGCTAAATCACAGTCAAATCTCCAAAGTATGCTTTCAGGATGGTCATCTCCTAAATAAATTTTTTATAAATTTCAAAATCCATATATATAATTTTGGGTTCCATGCGTTTTGAGCACCTGACAAAATATCCCCGACAAAATATCTCTGGACAAAATATCCCCAGTTTAGTGTCAGATTTTTTGGCTTTTTTCACTATTTTTGCTTTCTTTTCATGGGGATATTTATGGGGACAAAATATCCCCCATAATATTATTATGTAATAGTTGCCACTTTCACTATTTTTGCTTTTTTTTCATGGGGATATTTTGTCCGGAGATATTTTGTCGGGGATATTTTGTCGGGGATATTTTGTCGGGGATATTTTGTCAGGTGCTCAAAACGCCTGATACCATAATTTTGTTCTTTTTATGTAACTCATGCCGAAGAATATGCCGTTATCTAGCTAAGGAGCCTCATAAAATTTTATACTTTCTGGCGGATCCGAAATACGGTAAATTACCGTAATTTACGGCATTAAGAAGAATTGCGGTATTTTAACGGTAAGATACCGCAATTTACCCTAGCGGATCCGAATTACGGTAAATACAGTGATTTACCGCAATTTACGGCGCCTAGCAGAATTACAGCAAATTACGGCAATTTGCCGTAGATTACCGTAATTTACGGTAATGCTGCTAGGTACCGTAAATTACGGTAAATCACGGTAAATCACTGTATTTACCGTAATTCGGATCCGCTAGAGTATGTAAAAAAAAACGCAATTTACGGTAAAGGTACGATATTTTGAGGAAAAAGTACGGTATTTCACAGCAAAAGAGCAGTATTTTTATTGTAAATTTGCAGTAAGAAAACGGTAATTTACCGTAAAATTGCGGCAAGCTTGCGTTATTTTACCGTAAAGTTAAGTGTTGTACTGTACAAATAAAAAAACATACAGTGCTTAAGGTAAAAATGCCGCAAATTACTGTAAATTGCCGTAAATTACCGCATTAATAGAGGGATTTCTTAGTATTTAAAATATTTCTTAGTATTATCCCTTGCGGATCCGAATTACGGAAAATTACGGCAATTACCGTAATTTACGGTGTAAGCAGAGCTACTGCAATTTAAGGTAAAAATACGAAAATTTACCGTAATCCGTAGTGGATAACAGTATTTTACGTAATATGCGGCAATTTACGGTATTTTACCACATCTTACCATAATTAACCGTACTTTAGAGTAAAATAGATAAAACTACCGCAAATTACCGTAATTTACCGTAATTCGGATCCGCTGGGGTAAGAAATCATTTCTTAAACATCAATTCTTTGTATTTAAGAAATATTTCTTACTATTTGAAACATGATTTTTTAATTATTAAGAAATGATTTCTTAAATACTAAGAAATATTCTTAAATACTAAGAAATTCTTCTATCAATGCGTAAATTACTAATGATAATTATTAATTACCATCTTTCTTTTATTAAGAAATAAATTGCGGCAAATTTGCCGTAAAAAATACCGTATTTCAGGTAAATTATGGCAAAATGCGGTAAGTTACCATAGTTCGGAAATGGGCAGAGTATATATATCCTTACTAAATAATTTAAGCCAATAACTAATCACCCTTCTCTTATATGACGTCACTTCGAATTTAACTGCCCTATTAACATGACCGAAATCTCTAGACTGCGCATGCGCATTCAATTATTCAGAACACGCATGTCTAAATTAAGGCAACGTCAGTTGAATTTTATAACCTTACATATCTCTGTTTATTGATCTGACATAAAACTAAAGATGACTTTTTTTTATTGTCAAGTTTTTTTAAGTGAATTCTCCTAAAGAAAGTATCCAATTTTATAAAATATAAACTTTTTTTTAATTTTAATAAAGTAACTAAATTTCATAACTCTGACGGCATAACGCCGACTTTAGACATTTAACGGCATTTTTCTTCGTGCATCCATTACATAAATTATTATATACATCTAGTGATATCGAGTATATACCGATTTCACATGACGTATAAGCTCGAAGTTTTTTATTGACAATTGAAGTCATGCGTAACAAATGTGCGCTGTGGATAAGTGCGCGCAAATCCATCCATTTCGGACTGAAATACATGGGTTTGCGCACACTTACCCACTGCGTACACTTGCCTCATGTGACTATAAATTTTTTTTTTTTTTAATTTTTTCTTTCAACATCGGGAAAAATTTATTTATTAAAGAACGAGATAAACATAAAAAGGGGATTACTTCAAATTGGTATAAAAAATGAAAAAATAATAATGAGATTAGTAACTACTTGTTGAATAAAGTACAGTGAATATTTTTTGGGCTGTCACTGTCCATCAAATACAATGTTCTTAGCAATGTTCCGGTGAACACTAAGCACTCACTGGCGCTCGTGGGTGTGTACCTACGACTCGTGTTAAAAACATTGTCCTCCCGTATAAAGACTCACTTAGCCCACTCGCTATGTAATGTACCATTTTACTTCTGCAACAATGATCCTATTATATAATTTGTACTAATGATGTTACCAATAATATAAAAAATTACTAATTTTGTGAATATAAATGATTCTCATGAATTTGAATCTACACTACAAACTATCTCGTATCATTCTTGTGATTACCGAAGTGATAATAAAAGTGATAAAATTAATCATCGTGCACTATATCATCCTCTTAAAATAAACATTCCAATTAAAATCAAGGAGGTGGAACCTTCTGGACGTGGCCTCGTTACCGGGCTGTTTTCTTTTTTTATCTGTACACGGAAAGAAAATTCTAGCAAAATTTACGATGTTAATATCGTAATCGTGGACTAGACTTTTATTAGCGTCAATTTTAAAATATCTTATTTCAAAATTTACTATGTGGGTTATATTTTTTAGTATCTAACATCGTAATTTTAACAAAGACTTTTAGGATTAAAAATTACTTCAAAAATTACAATTTAACATCGTCAAAAAAAAGAAATAAAAATTACCCTAACGGACCCAAATTACGGTAAATTACGGTAAACCCACCGTAAAATACCGATTTACCGTAAATTACGGTGAATTTACCGTAATTTACGGTGGATTTACCATAAAATACGGAAGTACGGTAATCCACCGTAAATTACGGTAATCCACCGTAAAATACCGATTTACCGTAAATTACGGTGGATTTACCGTAATTTACGGTGGATTCACCATAAAATACGGAAGTACGGTAATCCACCGTAAATTACGGTAATCCACCGTAAAATACCGATTTACCGTAATTTACGGTGGATTTACCGTAAAATACAGAAGTACGGTAATCCGCCGTAAATTACGGTAATTCGGTAATCCACCCGAATTTTTTACGGTAGATTTATCGTATTCGACGGTAAATTTACGGTATACCTGCCGTAATTTACGGTAATCCACCGTAGAGTACCGATTTACCGTAAATTACGGTGGATTTACCGTAATTCACGGTGGATTTACCGTAATTTTCGGTAAATTTACTCGAATTTTACGGTATTCTACGGTAGATTTACGGTAAAATTACCGCAAATTTACGGTAAATCAGGTCTGCTAGGGTACAATTCAAAAACTATATTTATTCCTTTATTTATCTTTCTATGTACTTTTGAGTAAAATAAATATTACAGTGCTGCCTCTGTTATAATACGATGTAAGCTATAAAAATTAAAATGTTGTATCGTAATTTTTAAATATTAACTTTGTCCTCCGCAAGAGGCGCTCTCATGACTTATGAATGTTTGTTCAAATCGTTTATATCGACCTTAAAAACTATATACAGTGTAGGCTCTTCGGTGGCCGAGTGGTCCAAGGCGTCGGATAGTTCGCACACGAAAGGACTTGGGTTCGAACCCTACGTCCGAACGATTATTATTTTATTTAAAATTTCTCTTGTATTATTCGTCTGAAGTATTATTTCTTAAATGAAATTTTCAACGCTGCATTGTAAAAATTATGATTTTGAAAGTCTAGTCCACCACTACAATAACACCGGTACACAAAAAAAATTAAGTAGAATGTGCATTTGACCGGACCTACCTACGGGTACGTATTTTGGTCCGCTGAATCCGAATTCGAGGTCAGTTTGACCCCTACACCCTCGAAATTTCGAGAAAACTTCGAAAAACCGTAAAAATGATGATTATAATTATAATCAATAGGACAAATTACGATGTTATTATCGTAAATTTAATTAGAATTTTTTTTTCCGTGTACAATTATAAGAATGAATAAAAAAAATAAAAGTGAACCTTGACCCATGCTGATGCTCGGACATGTCCGTTTCTGTTTCAACGTTTGTTGATGATGTTTGTGCGAATGGCTGTGACTGTGAGTATGAGAGTGGCAAGGACGTATGTGTGCAGGGGTGGCTTTGCACACTGATGGTGGTGGTGGTGTTTGGTGCATTTGCTGTCGAAGATGCTGAATATTCAGCCTCTGCTAGGTGTTCTCGCCACGGCACGTCTCCACTTGATCGAAGCTCAATGATTTCTTCATCTCCATCATCGGCAGCGCACCAGCTTCCTGCTGTAGATATTCCAATAAAAACTATGTTAGACATAACGAAGCAAGTGAAACTTTTATTTTTTTTATTCACTTACAATCTTTTTTTTTTTTTTTATTTTTGGGAACTTCTTTTCTTACAGGTGTGGTCTAGTGAATTAATTTTTTATTTTTCATTACAATAAAATGTGGTGTAAAAAAAATACAAAAGGACTGTGAAAGTTTATTTTAAAGGATTTATACGCTGGATATTGTGTGCTTTTATGCTATAGGAAGACAGAGAGAGAAAGAAAGTGAGAAAGAGAGAGACTTTTGAAGAATTTTTTTTAGTTTTTATGAGATTGAATTATATACAGAGCGAACTCAATGAGAGAATCGTTGAAATACAGTTGGGAAAAGTTAAACTGAATGGTAAAAAACTGATGAAGCTTAAAAAAGTATTAAAATTTAACCAAAGCTTTTATTTTTAACGTTCGCTAACCTCAACTTTGTACTTAGTACCTTTTTAAATTTTTATTGAAAATTTTACTTTATTCACAATAAAAAAAAATTTTGATTTTCGTCTATATATATTTGTTTCATTGCATTAAATATATAGTTTTTGTATATACATTATTATTAGTTGTAATACGATAATCGTAAGAAATTCTATTTCATACGAAGTTTTACCCGGGTCGAAAAATTTTGATCGGATTTTAGTCTAATTGGACTGCATTTGGACTAATTGGTCAGTATTTGAGCTAGTTGTTGTTATACAAATAGTTATCAGAGGAATTTTTTATCGTAAAATAGGAAAAACATTTTACATTTTGTATACTGACTGGGCAAGATACTTTATACTGATACAATGCACAGTAGTTTAAAAATGTATATGTAAAACATTGAGATACATCAAGATAAATCGAAATTTCGGAGCAATACAATTACGACATTGACGGATACATTACA
Organism: Microplitis mediator; assembly: GCF_029852145.1. Classification (NCBI taxonomy): domain Eukaryota; kingdom Metazoa; phylum Arthropoda; class Insecta; order Hymenoptera; family Braconidae; genus Microplitis; species Microplitis mediator. The sequence goes on along the minus strand of NC_079978.1, from coordinate 19,840,785 downwards.
GGAAAGCACAGAAATATATCATATTTCCTTGATGATTGACATGCGCTGTCTAGCTTTACCCAAACCAATGCCAAAGCTATTGTCTGAAAGCGTACTACATAGCTAACAGAAATTTCGAGCATCGCCATTCAAGCACAATATCAGCTATGAAATAATTCCATTATTCATTTTTTAGTTTAGCAAACGAATGACAAAATTCAATATGAAAATTATTTTTTTTTATCACTAATTAGAAATTATGTTACAATTTTTGAAATTTATCAGTGATGTTATTATACGCTGAGAGAAAAAAAATTTTAATTCAAGTAATTAGGGCAAGGGGGACAAAAGGGGGTACCCCCCTCGCGGTTTTGGAAATACCGAAATAATACCGGAATTATACGGTATAAATACTGCATAAATATGGTATTATTCAAGTTATTTTGGCCAGATTTTTTGCCGCATTACTACCAAAAATTTACGAAAAAAATTCAGAATATTTACGGGAATAAAACAGAAAAAATACGGTATTTTAACAACATTAAAACCGTAATTATATAGCATATTTTCGGCATTTTCGCAGCATGAAACCGTTCTACCCGGAACGAAAATTATATATAATTATATAAAATTTTATTTAATTATATATAATTATATATAACATTATAAAGTTATATGTACAATAACTGTCATGAAAAAAAAAAAAAAAAAACCCGCCAACCCGTGGACTCGATCCCGGGTCCTAATCATTCAAAGCCTGATCTGTTAACCATTATGCCAAATCGCTTATTCGAATGTTGATACTAATTGTATTTATATTTATACAAACAAACTTAAGAGAATTGAAAACCTGAATTTTCCCGGATTCTTATTTTCACTTACATTCTTTTCTTTCAATAAGAAATGTGTGAACTAATAGAATAAAATATAAAATTTTACACTTTGCACATTTTCGATGATTTTAACCGCAGAAGCAAATATAAAATAAAACCAAATTTTTTACAATTTTCCATTATATCAGGATAAATCTGGCAAAATCGCAGGATATCTACGGTATAATTACCAAAAAAATACGATTTTATTATTATAAAATTATCGCATTATTGCGGTATTTATATAGCATTTTTTCGGTAAAAGTTCGGCATTTTTATAGTTTTTTTACGGCATTTTTTTGGTAAAAGTTCGGCATTTTTATAGTAGTTTTACTATAATAATCTGGTAACTCTACAGTATAAGTACAGGAAAAAAACTGGCCAATATAACCATATTATTACCAAATTATTACGGTAAATTTACGGAATGTGTATAAATGCCGAAAATTTACGGCAAAACCGCGAGGGCCCCAAATTTTATAAAAAAAAAATTTTATATTTTAAATGGTTTTTAAACATTCAAAAATCACTTTTGTAAATATAATTGAGCGTTATTTTGAATTTTTTTGTTAAATTTTTTCGAAAATCAATTGTTGGTTGAAAAATATTAATGACTTTTATTTTATGATGAAAACTATTAAAAATTTGTTTCCTTCTTTTGTATCCAATAATCATGCAAAAAATAATTTTTCTTCATATAAATTACTTACGAAAAAATTTAACTCAATCGAATACATTTAAAATCCAGAATTTTTTTTTTTATCTTTTTTAGGGGATACCCCATTTTGCCCGCAAAAATGAAAATTTTTTTTTTTAACGGTAACTGAAAATTTTTTCTATTTACTCTGAATATCATTAAAAAAAAAGATTAAGTGTATTTGAGTCCTCGAAAACTTGGTATTTCCTTAAGTACCCCGTTCTGCCCCTCCCTCCCCTATCTTTCTTTAAGATGGACGGTGGCGTCTGAAGGTTCACCTAAAGTTTACAAGTCCAATGATATTCATGCTTGTAAACTTTGCTACTTGAAATTAGTTATTTGTCAATTTTCAGTCAGTAATCTATCGATCATCAATCAGTCATCTCGATGGAAAGTCTATAGAAAATCTATAGAAAGTATTCAATAAGCCACCGTGGCTAAGCGCGCGTAGGTCATAAGTCTCGCGCGATCGGCCTGGGTTCGAATCTTGGGTAGGGTAAAAATATTTATTTGTAAAAAAAATGTTTGTTAAGGTACAAAACTAATCTGAACACCATTAGATAAAAAAAGTCATGTCTAATAATTTTTTTTTGACAAAATAAAATTTTTTTCTTAGTAATAAGCCACACAGAAAAAAAGGATTTCTTGGCGCAAAAAACTTTTACTCACGTCAAGAAAATTTTTACTTGTCCTAAGAAATTTTTCGCATTATGAATTGAAAACGAAAATTGTTATGGGACGAGAAAAAATTTTTTTGAATCAAGAAAAAAATTTTTGGGGCAAGAAAAAATTTTTAGTCCTAAGAAAATTTTCGTTTTCATTTCATAATGCAAATTTTTTCTTGTCCCAAAAAATCCTTCTTTTCTGTGCAGTAAATAAAATACTTGAATAAAGTAATTATTCTACTCCATTGAACAAAATAATTGCTCGGCACTATTTAAGTAACTAAAATATTCAAATCAACTATTTTTTCTTGAAAATATATATTTTTTCTCTCAGTGTATTATTAATTTTTTTTTTTGTTTTCTTTTATAATTATTTTATTAATAATGGAAAAATATGAAAGCGAGATTGTGTAAAATTTGATAGCAACACTCATCGTGCATTACGAACTTACACCATTTAATCGAGGTATTTCAATAGTAGGTATATAAGTAGTTTCTTGATGACTGAAACATCGGCGACTTCGCATAAATGATGGCTGCGGACTGCATCGTTCACAAGAAGTAGGATCCAAACTCCCATGATCTCGATTCTTTGTAACTGGACGTTGTTGTGAACCACATCGCAGTGCAAACCGCAATTCCGACGCCATTTCAGCACACAGAGACTGTTTTACAAGTTGGCCAGATGATAAGTCACATGACCATTTCATGCAAACAAGTGTTGGACCGTGGAATTTGTGTAGGTAAATTTGTGAGGTGAATCACGTAGCGAACAAAGATGTTACAAAATCACAGGATGGTACATAGTATTATGATTAATGTAAGAATAGTGAGGGTAGAACATTTGTTGTAGTTGTAGTCGCGTTGTTTGAGCATCATTTTGTGACCATTTCAAGTTTTGTTGTATCACAATCTCATTGGTATGTAGAGATGTGGTTTGTCGTGCATTACAATACAAATACGGCGGTTACCATCAACGTGATAGAGACACAGATGCAAGTGTACAGTAACAGACAAAGAAATCAATAAAAATAATTTAAAAAATGCATAAGAATTTAAAAATCATGCGATTGTATAAAATAATTAGCATGTGCAAATTCAAAAGCTACACAATAATGCACTTATGTAATATTTTGTTTGTTTTTAAAGCGCAAGAAGTTGCGATAACTCGGCTGCAGAATAATTTTCGAAACATGCATTAAGGGGTTAGGGGTACTCAGGGGTATGAAAAAATGATGATTTTCAATAATTTTTTTTTTGTAGTTAATTACTTTATTTGACAAAAATAAAAACATAGCTTTATTAGAACACGTTTCGATTTGACTTCACGAAAATTTCAAAAAAAAAAATTAATAATTCAAAAAGTTATCGCTGTTTTTGTAGAGCCCGTTCCTCCCGAAGTCCTTTGCGGTGATCATCATAAGTCCTTGGAGATTCATCTAAAATCAATCGGACAAGAAAAATTAGTTTTATTAATAGATAATCTTGTGCCTGATCGAAGCTTTTTTTTTTTTTTTCGAAATTAACAAAATGGCGGCCTCAGGAAATTTTTTTCAAATTTTCGAGAAAAAAACCGACAGTTTATTGTTAAAAAAAAATCGAAATTTTGAAAAAAAAAAAAAATCCTTCGATCAGGCACGAGTTTTTAATGTATTTCAAAAGTACAATAAATTTTATTGAAATCTACCGAGCAGTTTTTAAGTTACAGTGATCACCAGTTCAGAAAACATAGTTTTGAGAAAAACGCATTTAAAGTTTTGCTATGGATTTATGTCGAATTATAAGAATTATTTAATAACTTACACTGAGTCATCTATTCCTGGACCATATAATAGCTCTTCAGCCGACATAGCAGCTTCCAAAATATCGATTTGCTGGTGCCTACGTTGCAATCGACCTTCTCGGGTGTTATCATTAGCGCGCTTATCTGCTACTTTGATACGTGCAGCATCCATTCTTTCTGCATACCGATGAGAATTAGGCCCACAATTAAGTCCTAGTGTATTCATCAAGACTAATAATGAATTTATACCCTCATTAAATATACACATAGCAACGTATGCAGCTATTTGTACGATAGTAAAACTAGTATTTACCGTTTTTGGGCATATTTTCCATACTAGTTGGTTAAAGCTTTCATTATTATTCTGATTGAATCCACCTACACATCTTGAAAGTAAATTTTCATTACTAAGATCTTCGTATATAGGCTTGATAGCTTTTAAAACATCAGAAGGTAAAGGAGAATAATCGTGAGAAAAGGTATCAAGCTCTCCTCTTGCTTCAGCGCGCTGGTAAGAGCACCAAGATTCTTCGCCTTTTGGACACATATCATGATTCGGTTTTTCATCACTCGAGCCGTAGTGATAAAAGGTTGCCATTATAGCAGATTTCATATTTTCAATAGAATCACAATGCCGGCGTATTGCTAAACCATAGTACACAGTTAGTTTGTCTATTAATTTTCCTGTGAGCTTACCTCGACCACCAAGACCTTTTTGTTTACTCTTCAGCGTACGTAATCGACTCCCCATCCGCTTTTGGACATGCCCTATACATTCCTTTTTATTTACAGTTGTATTTTCGTAAGGATCTGATTTTATAATTCCTGAATAGGTCTTGGAGTCACCATCACCAATATAGTTGGCATACTTAACTCCATATTTAGTTTCAGAATACGAAAACATTTCGACCATCGCATCCACCTCCATTTTCCCAGAAGACCCTTGATGATTAGCAGAACACACATCTTCATGCGATTGATACCATTCCTCGAACTCAACAGTATTTGTTTTTTTTTTCCAATACTCACATAGCTTACAATATGCACTTTTAATGTTTATGTCAAGAATCTTTCCAGTAAAATAGCCAATTATAGAAGAAACTCCAAATGACGATGTATATCCCCGTTTTTGCCAGGTTCCATCTCCCGATACAGTTAGATGATTTATATCTTCATTTTCAGTTGTTGGCATTGCTTGCTTTTCTTCATTCACAGCTTTCGTCATGAAGGTTTCTGCGACGGCTTTACTACAATTCAAAATCTGTTTCAGTAAAATTGTATGCGTAGATTTATCTAAAAAAGACGGCATGTCCATCAGGCCGCAAAACTTGCACAATCCTTCGTATCCTATTCCTAGTATTCTCATTACAAAAATGAAACGTCTGTTTATTTCATAAGAATGCCCAACGAAAGAACAGGAAGGAATATATTCATTTCCACAGTTATTACATGCAACTACAATTTTGAATCCCAGCCCACGTGTACTTGCTGTTTGAAACACTACATTTCCATCACATTTTTTACATTTTATAAGAGCAGAAATTGCAGTGAATACCTGAATAAAATTTATTATTCGAAATTCAGTACTGCTGTCTTCAGGTACATCATCTTCAGTGTTTTGTTTTAATTTTTTAGAAGATGTACTCTGAATACTTTCATCACGTTCGGCTGTTTTCGGATTAAAAACATTCTTTCTTTTGACTGAACGCGACTTATTAATTTTTTCAGAACTCCGAAGTTCTCTTGAAACCTTTCTAGAATCACGTCCCATGGTTAATAATTTAATTCACTTGAGAAATAATTTATCACAAAACTATCGACTGATCAGTGCAACGACTACAGGTATACTGGCAACCAAAAATTATTTTTCAGTTCTTGTACTACCTACAAATTGTGAATATATGTAGAAGGATATATATATATATATATATATATATATATATATATATATATATAATTATAAATACATTAAAATGGGGAGATATTCATGACAATGAAACCCGAAAAGTCGGTTGCTTGCAGCTGTTTCTAGCTACCTGCTCTCGAATGCCACGTAGCACCCGAGCGTCCTTTGGTCATTGTTAAATAACTCGAAAAGAATTTGTCGGATTCACTTCAAATTTTCACACAATATTTTTAAAATATTATACTTTAAGAAAATGCAAAAAAAAAAAAATCGATTTTTTGAAAATTCTGACTACCCCTAACCCCTTAAAACATTACACGTAGAGATTTTTGTGATAAATATTCTCATCAGAGATTTTTGATAGTTACGATTCGGGATAGTAATTTTAGAATTTTCTAATACAATGCTATTTAACCCTTTCCCGGTCGACCTTGAATCCCTACTCTTAATTTGAATCGTACGTCTTATTCTTAAAATGAGAGAGCTATAGTCTGTTTTCTAGAGTGGCGGGGCGGAAAAATGGTAGAAGGGGGTGCTTTTCTACATTAACATAACTAAAATTTCACTCATATAGCCTTACAACGGACTTTAATTGGCTCTATTCCCATATGACTCACACCTAGACTTCCCGATACTACGAGCCGGGGAAGGGTTAAAATAATCTTATTATGGTACTTGCACTGAAAAAAATAATCGGTAGCAGCTACCGATTATTTCGGTAACAGTTACCGAAATAATCAGTAGCCGCTACCGATTAATTTTCGGTGACAGCTACTGATAATCTCGGTAGCAGCTACCGATTTTTTTTCGGTAGCTGCCACCGATTTCAATCGGTAGCTGTTACCGATTATTTCGATAGCCGTTACCGATTACTTCAGTAGCTATTAATGATATTTTTGGTATCAGTTACGATTTCAATCGGTAACTGCTTTCGAAACAATCAGTAACAGCTACCGATTATTTTGGTAGCCGTTTCCGATTGAAATCGGTGGTAGCTACCGAAAAAAAACGGTAGCGGCTACCGAAAAATAATCGTTAGCGGCTACCAAAAAATGATTGGTAGCAGCTACCGATTATTTCTTTCAGTGTATTATCATCCCTAAATAAAAAACACTCTTACCACTGAAAGTGAATATTGACACAATAAATAGCAATATTTATAGTTTTGGATAACAATATTTATTATACCGCCGATGGCAATAGTTACTATCATGTATGGAAAAGTCACTCTTTAGTAGCATGATCTTAAGTAAGTTACTTGGCAAAGTCCTTCAGCAAGTTTCTTATGGAAGATTTTAACAAGACTTGAAGAAGATGGCCGTCATAAGTAAAATTGCCAAAGATTTCATCAAGTCTTGCTCAAGATTCTTCTTAAAGACTTACGAAAATCTGTAGAAATAGTCTGCAGTAAGTCTGAGCTAATAGATCTTCAGCAAGTATTTCGTCTTAAGCAAGTATTACTACAGATTTAAGAAGTATCTCGCCTCAGACTTGTCTAAGACTGATGACGTAGACTTACTGAAGACTGAAGATACAGATCTCTATACGTAAGATTTGCTTAATGGTGCTGCTAGGATTGTACACACAGTATCACGCAGTCGTACCACGCAAAGTCGGGATTGTAATATTCGTCATGTTATATAGTGATAGTTAGTATTTTTGTAGTAATAATTGATATACTGATTTAACATTCGGGTTTATTACTGTTACAATCGTGTCTATGCTGCATTTTTTTGCGCTAAGGAATCCTTTTTTTCTGTGTATTGCGCAGAATGAAATCATGATGTTGCAATAACATAAAAATCAGCTACATTTTTTTTTAATTTGTCAATCATTCAATAACCCGCATGGAAATATGTATGTGTCACAAATCTATACAACATAGGTATGACATTTGATTTTTTTTTTTTTTTTTACGCATAAATACATTTCACCTGTCATAAATGTCGCCATCAGACTGTCATTTTGCAGCAATATTTTTTTTCATGTTCGCTATTCAAAATTATTCAATATATGTCAGAAAATTTGTTATCGAAATTCGAATCGAATAGTTCGATGTAATTCGATACGAATAATTCGCACACCCGCTGTATTTACGTGAAAACTTTGACAGTGAATTTAAAAAAATTCTAGGCATTTCTGAAGTTTGAAATTTTTCATTTAATTATATACTGTAGGGTGAGTAACAACAATGTGATCTCAGGCGAACGGGAATTGCTTTTCACTGCGCCCGGAATCGCGTTTCATTCCGAGGCAAATTTATTATTATTTATAATATCCTCAATGAAGCATCGAGTTTCAATATCTGAAGCCACTCAAAACGAGTCAATCTAGATCGATAACGTGGACAAAAACACCGGTCAATTTCATTAGGTAGAATGATTTATGGTTATTCGGAACTTTGGAAAAAATAAATACTATCCCGGCAGGGTCGTATTGAAGGTCTAAAACTAATTAAGCGGGCTGTAATAAGATATTTTCGTTGTTGAAATAAGAAAATAATTTATTTCTACCCTCGAATTCTAATTGGTCTGAAATGGGTTTGTTTCAACTGACTAAACAGGCATTGAAAAATTGTTTCAATTACTGTCATATGAAATAGTAAATTGTGTGACAAGTTATGAAATACGACCATTTAAAGCTGAGAGGGAATCAGCTACTTCAGCTGTACACAGTAAAAAAGGATTCGTCAAAATTTAGACGTATAGTGAGTAAAACGAACGGTTCACATTTATTTATATGTTAGTTTAACGTACGTCGTGCGTAAAAAAAGTTACACATGTAGGGGAGAGTGGGGTCAGTTGAACCAAAAATTCTATAACATTTTTTGTTTAGATGAATAAAAGCAAAATGATAACTTTTGTTTTTACGAAATTATACTTTATTATATAGACTATCATTTCTCATACGCACATAACTTTACAAATGAAGAAAATTTTTAATAAATACGAAATTGTACAACTGCATCAAATGGTTCAATCGTCCCCTTTGCGGGGGCAATTGAACCACTAGTCGGGGACAATTGAACCAAGAGTATTAGAACCACAAACGAATGACTTTAATGAATAATTTACTATTCATTACTGCTTAAAACTGAAATTACAATACTTCTAATAATATTGATTACTTTATATAATATTATATTTTATAAAAATCACTTTTACAACTTCTGTCAATATAATTATTTTTTTTCTTGGTTAGTTTAGCTTATTTTCACATTCAGTCAAGATGCGCGCGCATGTCTGATGCTCACAGTGTGGGCCGTGTGGTTCAACCGTCCCCGAGAGTACTGGTTCAATTGACCCCATATGATTTTATTGAAATAATTAGTTTAAAAAAAATGTTCAAGAACTATTTTACTAGATGTAAAGTTAGAAATTTATGACTAATATGTGAAAGAAGGTATTACAAAAAAAATTTTAAGATTACATTTGAAAATTAAAAACTTATTAAACAATTTGTCAAGAGCTGAAAAAAAAGTTCAGATGCCTAAAAACACAAAAACTTGAATTTTTTAAAATTAAATTATGATATTGGTTCCAAATTTTGATCAGACTAAGGTTTAGTGTATTAAAATATAATTCCAAGAGGACGACTCATTTTTCTATTTTTTTCGATCTTTTAAGATTGCTGGTTCAATTGCCCCTTGGTTCAATTGACCCCACTCTCCCCTACACAGTAAAAAAGGTCTGGCGCACAGAAACCTCCGTTCGAGCCCGACGCGTGGCGAAGCGGTCACCCAGCCAAGTAGCATTCATGCTCAATGCTACCTAACTTTGGTGCCTCTTTCACTTCTTATTTTGATATATATTTTATGTAGTTTAATAGAAGTTCATAAACTTCACAAACGGAGATATTATTCTTGTTAGAAATGTTATGGTGCCACAGTAAATCCGGGCCATGTTGGTCACCTAGCGGAAATTGAAATAAACGCATACGAAAATTACTATGGCCATAGTAATTCTTGCATTTGTTTGTTACAATTCCCGTTAGGTGGACAACATGACCCGGATTTACTATGACACCATAACATTTCTAACGAGAATTTCTCCATGTCTTGGTGTTTTGTCATCATCAATTAATATTTTAAAAATTTTTCAATGCTAGTATTGCTGAGTAATAATTTTTATTTTAAAACTATTGACTAAATAAATCGGTTTAATTGAATTATTATTCATGACATTTACATCTAAATTAGATTTTACGTGCAGATTTCTTTATTTTTTTTATTCTTACATATTTGAATAAATATGCGAAAAACTATAAATCCATAGATTCATATTTTTTCATTTGATTAATAATTTAAATTACCCGGTATCTATATTTTAAAGTAATGAAAAGAATTAACTTACCCGATCGGACTGAGTATTTTTCTTGGAGTTCCAACAAAACTCGAGAATGGCGACGAGGATAGCGAGCGCAAGACCACAGAGAAGAACAACAAATACTCCGCCTGCAAAGAATAAAGTAAAAAAAACATTATAAAGTATAAGTTAAGTCAAGTTTTTCTAGGCGCGGCTCATTAGTTTTATGCATAGAGTGTCGACTTTTTAATTCTTTTCAGATATCGGAGACATCGTTCCTTAGTTAGTAAGTTAGAGCAGTCGACGGAATATTAAACATAGCTTTCAATGTTGAAAATTTTTGTAATTATCAGATGACTAACTAAATAACTTTTGTATCATAAATTATTTACGTCATCAATGAAATTAAATCATTAACTTTTTTTTTCCTTATAGAAAAAAATCATGTAGAATTATATGGGAGTACATAAAAATTTACAGTCCGCGTCACTTGGATAGCCTCACCTATTTTTTTTCAATAGCTGATTCTCTACTTGCTGATTTATAAAATTATCTGTATATTTTATATTACTTATTTAAGACAGAACAAGATGTGTTGTTAGTGTTCGAGAAACAAAGCGAGGATATCGTGAGGGGGACATGCCACTGGTCGGCAGTTCGTCACATGGATAGCCTCAGTCAAATTTATTGCGCAAAGGAACTAATACGTTTCATTTTCGTATTATTATGTTGTAATTTTATAGCGTGGTGAATAAATTAAAATCGATTTAAAACACCAAAATTGGTTACTATATAAAATGGGGCGCAATAAAATGTTAAGTATTGAAGAAATTAATAAAATTAATTTTTTACTTAATCAAAATTTTTTCTCATCATGAAATCGCTAGAAGAGTGAATAGAAGTGCTAAAGTTATTAATAATTTCGTGAAAAACAATGAAAACTACGGAAAAAATTATAAAGGTCGAACGAAATTCGCAATAACGCCAAGGGAACGTCGAATGATAATTCGCGCGGCTTCTAATTCCATTAAGACTGTGAGGCACCTAGCGGCAGAAGTTGGAACAGCAGCATCTATTTCAACTGTAACAAGAGTGATAGGACGGGCAAAGCATCTAAAGAGAATGAAATTGAAGAAAAAATCGGCTTTGAATCAAAAACACACATCAGCACGATTTTTATTTGTAAAAGAACATAGGAGTTGGATAGATTAGTGGCTACAAGTAATTTTTTCAGAAGAAATGAAATTTAATTTAGATGGGCCTGATGGATGTAACTATTACTTTTATGATTTGCGGAAGGAACAGAACATTTTGATTAAGAATCAGATATTGAAAAAAATAGGTGAGGCTATCCAACTGACGCGGACTGTATGTAGGAAAGTATGCCCGAGTCAAATTTAAAGAAGTAGTTTGAACCTCAAAAGCCTCAACTTTTTTGATGTTGGACTTGCCAGCATACTTTTAATTTGTAACTTCGGATCAGTTCAATTCTTTAGCATGATATTGTTACAATGATAGCTGCATTCTAAGTAGATAAAGATATTTCTAACTGAACGTATGCGTTCGAGTAGAAGAGCGGCAGCGGTCGTGCTTCATGTTCGTTAGGTCTTGGGTTCGAATCCCGGTGCCAGCGGAATATTTTTCAGAAGTATTTTTCAAATTATTCGGCAGTTTCGATTTCCCAGTCCATCATTCGTATTTATTGTTCACATAAAATAATTAACTATTAATAATATACTATTTAGTCAAAGATGATAATTATTCGATTTGAACACTATTCGCATATCCTCAATTATTATTATTAATTAATTAGATGTTATCTTTTTCCATCTTATAATAAAACATTTATTACTAAAAAATTATTTGCGTAATTTTCAAATATCAAATTTTTTTATCATGGCGGTCATTTATAATTAACGGCCCTAATTTTTTCCATTCACTTTGAATATCATCGAAAAAAATCTTTAACATATTTGAGTCCCCGAAAACAGTAGTTCCTTAAGTTACCGCCCCCTCCCCCAACCCTGTAAGATGATAACGTAACTAAAATCCATTAAAGTTATTAACTTTAATAAAATATAATAATATAATAAAAGTTATCTCCCTATTTTATTGACACTTATATTAATGAAATTAAGGAAATAGAAAAAATTAATATATTAATTCTACAAGGGTCTTTTAGTAAATATGTACTTAGATGACGAGGACAATTTAAATGTATTCAGTACAGTTTCCTCAACATAAAAATCAGTTTAACGGACAGAGTTTATGTGTAATAATTGTGTGTTAATTTTATTTAAATAATTAAACCAAATAATGAAATTAGTGAAAAAAATTTCAGACAATAAATTCTTATTATTTATTTTAGTCATGAATTTTTTCAAAGTATTAGGACTCGCGCCATATAAATTATCTATCTTACCAAATACGGAAAACAAAAAAAAAAAATTATTTGCGTGTATGTCGTATTCGATTGTCGGGTCAATTTATAATTTAACGCTACCATTTATATTTATCTCAGTACCATACTATTGGTTACCATGCGTTTTACCGAACACGAAATCAAAAGATACAGCGACACGAATAGAAGCATGGCGAGAGGCCATTTTTGGTCTTTCCGCTCATGTAACATTTGCAGTAATAGTTATTTTTTGTAGCATTAAACAACGGGTATTTGTGAAAGCTATTAATCGATTGTTGCAATTTGAGAGAGAATTAGCAGATGTACTGTACAATACTAAAACGCTTCCAAGTGGACAGTTTATACTCATAATCGTATTTATGACTCATATATTAATAACTATCATAAACATTATAACTGAATTTATTTCAGAGTCACAATCTACGACGACCATTGATATCATAGTTTTCATAATTCCCGAATTTATTATTGGAAATTTAGTAATACAATATGCTCTGGTACTCATATTTATTGAAAACAGATTTAAAGGGTTAAATACATTACTTTTGTCATTAGTAAACACTAATTGTGATAAATCGCAGTGCCGACGGTTTTTTAATGTTATGACTGATTCATGCAATGAAAGTGTTGTAAAATTGATCCGTTATCTTCGAGAATCTCAAAGAAATCTTTACGAAATTTCAAGCGAGTTTTCAAATTATTATTCTTGGTCTATGTTACTGTCAATAACTTACTTTGCAGCGGGTATAATTTATACGTCATATCAGTTTTTTCAAAGTGTTATGACATCGTCTATACCAGGTTCAACCAATGCAGCAATATGGGTCTTAAAATCTTTGATTCCAATAATAACATTAACTTGTTGTGTTACTAATATTATTAACGAGGTAATTAATATTTACTATGGCTATTATTCAAGATGCTGGCGGATCCATTTTACTATTCGTGGCTCAGATAAAATAGTATATTGTGTGACAAGGAATGAAACGAAACGATTTCGGACGGGGTGAAGTTGGCCTTCGAGCCGTAGGCGATTCCGCAAATACGACATTTTTCCATCATTTGGATCCGCCAAGAGGATTCAGTTTGATTTTAACTTATATTTGTTTGTTATAGATCCAAGAAACAAGTGATATTGTGTACAAAATATTGACCATACATTCCAGTCATAAGGGAATCAAATACGAAGTATTACGTCTATTTACTTTATTTATGAATTTTTGTGATTTCGTAATTCGCGCATTGTAAAAAATTTGCGAAGCAATTTTGATATAAATTTTTTGAAATTAAGTGCTAATTCATCCCAATATTAAAAGACCGCAACTCCGGATTAGAATAAATTCTACACTGAAAAAAATAATTGGTAGCAGCTACCGAAGAAAAATCGGTAACTGCTACCGAAATTATCGGTAGCTGTTACTGAAAATTAATTGGTAGCAGCTACCGAAATATTATCGGTAGAGGCTACCGATTATTTTGGTAACGGCTACCGATTATTCCGGTAACAGCTACCGATTATTTCGGTAGCCGCTACTGATTGAAATCTATAGCAGCTACCGAAGAAAAATCGGTAACTGCTAACGAAATTATCGGTAGCTGTTACGGAAAATTAATCGGTAGCAGCTACCGAAAAATAATCGGTAGAGGCTACCGATTGCCAATCGGTAGCTGCTATCGATCATTTATTTCAGTGTAAATTACTCCGAAATTATTGCTTTGATAATATTCTTTCGATTACTACGTGCGTATTTTTTGAGCCCCAAAATTCCGAAGAACGGAGTGAATGCAGATTAAAAATTTACTTCCGTTATGTTGCAGTTCATAATTTGTTATATTAACGAGTAACGTTTGCTATTTTACAGTTGGAACAATTTTCCATCGAATTGCTACATCGAGATGTATCTTTTAACGCCTGCGGTATGATATCATTGGACAACAGTTTGTTAACTTCGGTAAGAAAATCAAAATCAGTATTTATAGTAAATATAACAAAAATTATAAATTCTCAAAAGTTTTTTTTTATAGATTGTCCAAACTACCATAACTTACATGATAATTATTTTACAATACTATAATAAAATAGAAAGTTCAAGTATGGCTAATAATCGAACATCTATTAATAATGAAACACTGATAGCTATGAATAACTCACTAGTATAAAATAGTTGGTAGTTTTTTTGTTATAATATTTTTAGTTTAATTACAATAAGTTCTTCAGATAAGGCTAGTTCACTTCAATTAAGTTAAAAAACTTTTCATTACGATTTGTAGTTGTAAAAATAAAAATTTTGTACTTTTCGGTGAGTTTCCATTTATTGTACTCAGAACTGTGTAGATGTAATTTTTTAATTATTTTTTTGCACACCTCAATCACGAAGCGCTAAGTGTGCTTTACTGACTCTTGGCCCAAGTCTGGCTTGCCATTGAATGGCTAAGGCTAGGTTACTCAGTATTGGCCCAAGTCTGGCTTGCCATTGGATGGCCAAGGCTAAGTTACCCAGTCTTAGCCCAAGTCTGGCTTGCCATTGGATGGCCAAGGCTGTTACCCAGTCTTGGCCCAAGTCTGGCTTGCCATTGAATGGCCAAGGCTAAGTTACCCAGTCTTGGCCCAAGTCTGGCTTGCCATTGAATGGCCAAGGCTAGGTTACCCAGTCTTGGCCCAAGCCCGGGTAATCATTTTAACGGCCAGAACTGAGTACCCAATCTTGAGCCAAGTATCGGCCAATATAGGTGTGCCAAAGCTAGGTTCCCCAGTGCTGGGCCAAGTAGGGCCCTGTGGTTCAACTCTGGAAGCTCCTGCATGGGGTGACATCTAAGACGAAAAGGCGGGAAATTTGAAAAAAAAAAAATTTAGTAATGATTAAAAATGAAATGAGCGATTGAGGTGTGCACTTTTAGATTTTCCGACAGTATTTTTTCATTTATTTAAGTATCATCTAAAAAATTCATAGGATGTTGATTAATTTTATCGATACATTGAATATTCAATAAGAAGATAAGTATTTTTCATTCAATTTCTTAATTAAATTCTCTGTATAGAGCACGTGGGTCACCGATATCTTTTACTTCAATCAGTAAATAAATACTGTACTCCCATAATTATTTCTGATCGTTTTAGTGGAATAAGCGGGCATAGAAAACCACTCGTTTGTACAACGTAGTTTTCGTAACATAGAACAAAATGGTCGTCATAAATAATTTTCCAAAATCGAATATTTTACTACTTTATTTAGTTACAAAATTTTATAAGCTGTTAGGATTGGCTCCTTTTTCTTTGAAAACCTTGCCAGTGATCAAAAACAAGACGGACCAGATCAGTGTACAATTTTTGGGTTCCGTCAGGGCCAAGCTTTGCAACGTCATCGGATATTTTGTAGTGATGCCAATTGAACTATACTATTTTTGCACTACGATTAATTACAAAGTTACAGAAAAAACTTCTACCCAATATTACTTTGACATATGTTTGGGTTTTACTGTACAAATTTTACAAGTTAGCATAATTTTTCTGTTTAATATGAAGCAAAAAGTACTTGTCACTATTCTCAATAAATTACTATACTTCGAAAGTGAATTAGTTGAAAAATTGAATGATTTCAATCAGTTCTACAGTGGAAAATGTCTACAAATATCCGTATTCATCGGGTTTTTTTTTATTAACTTAGCACATGTATTAAGTGAATATATGGTTTGGAAAAGCGAATGCCTAATAAATATTATGGTATACATTTTTCCTGAATTTATCATCAGATATTTGACAATTCAATATGCTATCGTACTGATATTTATAAGAAAAAAATATCTTACTATGAACGAATCACTTCTATCACTTTCTAATCCAAGAATTGAATCGTATCGGCCATCGGTTAATGACTTAAATGATGTTGTACCGAGCAAAGAAAATATTATAGAGCGTCTCATTTTCATACGGAAAGCGTATCATAGTTTGGACGGTATTTCGGCAAAAATATCGGAATTTTATTCCATGCCGATCTGTATCGCCGTAGGATATTACTGTTTAGAAGTGATTTATTCAACGTATTCTTTAACTTTAGAGTTTAAAGAAAAAGAAACATTGAACGTACCAGAGTGTATTAATTGGAGTCTAATAGCCCTAGCATGCCTTTATCCAACTATTGTTTTAACTAATTGTGTGACATCAGTTCATGTAGAGGTAAGTTTTTTATCGGTTGAAATTTTTCTTGAATTATTTTTCACACCATGAACGCGAAGCCAAGAGGTTGTGCTTTATAACTGACTTGTCAAAATCACGTGATTTCCTCATATTAAACTGGATATAGGGGAAGGAGGGGCAAAACGGGATACTTAACGGAAAATTTAGTTTTTAGGGACATAAATATCGTAAATTGGTTTCATTTTGATTCTATTTGAAATAAATATAACGAATTTTAGACTGCCATTAGAAAAAAAATTTTTATTTTCTGCGGGCAAAATGGGATACCCCAAAAAAAAGTAAATTTTTTTTCTTTTTTTTCAAGTGAATAAAATTGATGTAATAATGTCTTTCTAAATTGATGTAAGTAATAAAATTTACGTGTTTCGGACGACGATACTCAATTTATCTGTGATTATTGTGAATAATTTTAGAGATTTATCTTTCATTAACGATGAATCAGTTATATATCGTTATCGTTATTTATTATAAATTTTAATACTTATGTTAAAAATAATGTTAGTTAGTTTTCATTCCAAAGAAATTATTTTTATAAGAGAAATAATTAAATATTGAATATTAGAAAATTAACATAACTGTTAATAATGTGATATTATAGCACTAAAGTTATAAAATATTACAAAATTATGAAAGTTACAATGTAACAGTTAAAATTATGATGATTACCAATGTTACAGTTTTAGAGTTTTTATTAGTATTATTGTTGTTATCGTTCTTGAGTTAATTAAAGAAATAAATTTCTTAATTTGTGATACTTCATGAAAATAAATTTGTAGCACGATAAAATTTGTACATTTTTTTCATTTATACTTTTCGCAAAAAATATAAAAATGTTTTTTTTAGCTTTCAATTGTGTAAAATGATACTAGATGTCATTTTTGACCATTTTCGAAAGTTTTTCGAGAAAAAAAAATTTTGACGAAATTTTGAGGGTATCCCATTTTGCCGGCCTATCCCGTTTTGCCCCCCCCCCCTTCCCCTATTATTCTTATATCACACTTACACATCATGAAAAGTACATCAATTTAAAGAGGGAACACTAATGAGTGAGCCTGATACTTTTTTTAAGTTGTCCGATACGTATTAATGCAAAAAAAAGTTCAATAAAAAAAATTTATCGTGGACGTGCGATGGTTCAAAAAGAAGTCGTGCTACGGGTATCTCGAGAACGAATTGTCGAAACGACTTAATTTTTTTTTCACAATCTTCAGAATTATGCAGAGAAGGTTCTTTTCGAAAATCACTTCTGTAGTCTCCCGAGTCAAAAAACCAATTTGGATTTAAGTCTCAAAGTTGTCAATGCGGTTTTTGAGGATAAATTTAGAATTTGAAAAATTGACAACAGTATAGAAAGTTATCTTAGTTTAGTCCTCAAAGCAGTAATGACCAATTTTACCACTTTGAGGACTAAACTGGAATAACATAATCTGGATTAGAGCCTCAAAATACTTAAAACATAAAGGAATAATTTTATCCGCATTTGAATCTGAGAAGTCTCATTCGGAGTATTCTCTCCTCTCTCTTTTTCTATCTAAAATTTTCAAAATTCGAAGTATAACTTTTCATCCGTTGAGGATTTTGAGGTCTTAATTATAATTTAAAATCGATAAATTATTCGCATTTAGACCTCATAGTTCTCATTGGGGATTTTGAGTACCAAAGTAGTGTTACTTTCTGGGCGACAAATAAAACATTACAGGAATTGAGGCTTTTGAAGACCAAAATAGAATTTGTTTTTTGACTCAGGCCTTCTCGTTTTTTTTATAATAAACCATTACTGTTAAATTCGACAGTTTTACATGTAAACAAACTCATACTGCAACCATTTTTATTAGGAATGGTCTCCTTATCTTACTTTTTTTATTGACCTTCATTACCGTATATTTACTATGGAAATTTTTATAAAAAAACGGCGGGAGATTCAAATGTTTTAAAAATATAACACTAGCGTTTGAGGCCTGCACTTTTGAATTTTCCAAATCTTTTTATTTCACACAGGATGTTTTGGATTCTTTTTTCATTGCAGATCAAAAGAACAAGTAATATAATATATGCGTTGGCAGCATCATATCCAGCTCAAATGGACATAAAATATGAAGTATTTTAAATATCTAGTACTGTACGATTCTCGTTTATTGATACGGTAATTACTGACAATTTTTTTTCAGATAGAACAATTTTCCATGGAATTGTTACATAAACACGTGTACTTTAGTGTATATAAAATAATTATACTTGACAATCGTCTTCTAGCATCGGTTCGAAAATTTCATTATTTTTCTACGTCATCATGGTTGAGATTAATAATAATTATGATTTTCATAGGTTTTTAGTGCTGCGTTAACTTACGTTATTATTCTTCTACAAACTGTCGATTATAAATCAAAAACTTAATCATCATAATTCTTACTTCGAATTCAATAAAAACACTTTGAAAAATGACTGATAATATAACGAACAACAAAGGCAAGTTTTATATGATGACTCAGAATTTAAGAGTTGAAAAGTTGAAGTATTTCAAAATTTATGAAGCACTATTTATAAAGGTACTAATTACATCAAACCAAGTATTGACACTAAGCGTACTAATGATACTCTAGTGTTAGTGCACGAAAATTAGTGTTGCAAAAAAACAATCGATTAATCGAATAATCGATTATGTATGTTTCGATTAATCGATAGGAAATCGATTAAAATTTGGAAATACGATTTTTAAAAATCTATTTTTTTCATAAAACAATAAAAAAAAGTTTTTTCTTTTAATTACGTAAATCAATTCCTACAATGATTTTCAATTAATTTAATAAGCGCGTTAAACACATATTTAGAGAAAATTTATTTTTAATAAAAAAAAAATTTTTTTCCACAATCGATTACAATAATCGATTATTAGCATTTCGATTGCACAACTTTAAAGTTGCCCGTATGAAAAAGCAATATATGAGCTTCAGTATAATTCAAAATATATGATAAATTATATGGAATTATAAGAAGTCATATATGGAGCCATATACAAAATTTTGCCGAAATATTATATGATTTTATAATTTGCAACATATATATCGGTAATATATTTTTTTTACATGCTAACTTATAAATATTACTTATAATATTTTATACTATACTTTAAGTTATATGATAAGATATATGATTTAATTATATGACTGACATATAATATTTATACATGTAAATATATAATTATATAAATATATGTTCACATATATTTATATAAATGTATGTAAATATACATTTATACAGATATATGTTTATATATATTTGCACAAATATAAAACTAGAGATTTCAAGCAATAAAATGCTTTTTTTTAAATCTCGATACGATTATTTTTCATGAAGTTAGTCTTGCAAAAATCACTAAAAAATTTCTAAAATTTTTTTGTTCCTTTAATTTTTGGTATGAGTGTATTTTTTAAATTATTTATGTATAATAATATCGAAATTATTATAATATTGAAATTATAAGTTTATATATAAAACAAGAATATAATTTGAGATGTAATATCACATGTATATAATTACATATATTATAAATGATATGGATTATAATAATATTGAAATTTTAAATTAATTTATAAGATGAAACATATGTTGTACGTTATAAATTAATATATAAAGCGGACATATAATTTTTGATACAATATCACATGTATATAATCACATATATTATAAATTATATGGATTATTATAATATTAAACGTATAAATTATTATATATGATAAATCATATATTAATCGATATTAATAATTTTGCCACCATATATGTTCAGTTATTTACCATATATTTTTTTATATATTATCGACAGTATATGGTTTTTTCATACGGGTGTAGTCATTGTACAATCGATTGTCTTAAAATCTTAGAAAAAAAAAAAATTATTAGAAAAAAAAAAATTTAAATAGTAAAAACAAATTATGGAAAAACCATTGTCTATCATTTAATCTATTGTTAGTATTTCCAATACTGATATTTTAAAAATATAAATACGATTATTTCACAATCGATTGTTTATTATACGATTTTGCAAGTTTCAAGTTGGGTTTAAATAATCGATTTTAAAAAAGAAATTGTCAAAAACATTTTTTATTACGTTTATAATAAAATTATCTTCAATATTTACATATTAGTTGACTATTACTTCGATAACCTAATCGATTTATTCAAATTAAAAAAATTACTCGCTATAAAAATGTAGATGTCTCTAGAAGTCATCCGCTTTTTATAACAAATTGTTACCTTACATTTAAAAAAAAGGCAATAAGTTTTTTTGTGCCGCTTGGGATCAGAATCAACTAGCAGGTGTGGCTTTTAAATTTTGAAAGATATGAGTCAAAAATTCGATTGTCATAATCGATTGTTATACAGTCGATTGTGCAACTATACAGTTGTTTCAAGAAACAATCGCTTTTTTTGAGTTTCAAATAATCGATTATTTGGAAACGATTAATCGACTCTATCGATTATTTCAGTTCGATTATAATCGATTGTCGACAATCGATTATTTTATTCGATTGTTGCGACACTCACGAAAATACTAGACCTTTCGTTTTCCATAAGTGTTTATTAGTATCTTTTTCCGTATGGGTACTGGAAGAGTCAAATAAAATTAGAAAATATCAAATTTCCATCATCTAATGAATTTATGAAGTGTTAAAAATATATTACACACATATGCAAGTGTACACGGAACATTGGCGTGAGCAAAGTTTATGCATCAGTTGTAGGTAGCGCGCTTTCAAGTTTCACTTGCCGGTTTTCGATTCAAACCGAGTAAAAAATTGATTATTTCTACTCGAGATATTTGAAACATTTATTGAAAAAATGAAAAGTTTGGCGTTGGAACGTTGAACCCGACTCAGTAGGCTATAAATTCATTGAATTTTATTATTTCCAATAAATGCTAGGCTTCGTAGATTCAGTTGTCGGATAATTAAAAGTTTACTTCACTTTTATAAATCTGTGAAAAAAAATTCTATTGGCAGAATATCGCCGCCAATTATAGCTGACAGAGCTGCACAACTGACAAAAGGTTCAAAAGTTCAATTATTTGTTTCGTGCGAGCTCAAAACATTCAATGAACTGAATATCATGGGTCGGAAAATTTGATCTGATTTTAGTCTGACTAGACTGTATTTGGACTAATTGCCTGTCTTTAAATTTTTGTCAAAATTTTAAGCTGTTTTCGGTCTAAAAACAAAAAAAGGCAAAATATTTTGAGAAAAAATCTAATTTTGATCTAGAAGCGGCTAAAACCAGACTAAAAATTGTTGAGAATAAGTCTGAGAATAATATAAATACGAAATTGTAAGGGCCCGCATGAAAATATCATATATGGTAAACATATATTACAAAATATATGTTACAGATATAACTATATATGTGACAATTCATGAAATCTGATATAGAACTATATATATATTTTGGCCGATTTTATTATATTTCTACATATGTTTTCTCTTATATGATTTCATATATTTCCATATAACTTCAATATATTATTTATATATTTGAAAACTCATAATTTTAATGTATTCAAAAATAAATGTTATTTATAGATGGAAACAAATAAGAACACATATATAATTAATCCTTCTATGGCACGATGTATGTACCATGTATTTAACTTTATAAATTTTTGTATATAGAACCATATAAATCTCCCCATATATGTAAGAATAAATAAAAGATATTCTTTTCTGTCTTCCTCTCTCTGTTATAAGATTCAAACATTGTGTTCAGAATATATATATATATATATATATATATATATATATATATATATATATATATATATATATATATATAAATATATATATGTGCTAGCTTACAAATTTACATATATAATTATTAATATATGTAATACATATGTGTGCTAACTTATAAGTTTACATATATGATTATAAATATATATAATACATGTATTAACTTATAAACTTACGTATATAATTAATTATATTAAAACTTACTATAATATATATAAGAAAATATATATTGTTTTTGGCCACTTATATGGTCCCATATTGATTATATATTTTTTCATATATATTTATCATATATGGTATTTTTATGCGGGGGCAAAACTCGATAGAAATAACTTAAAATTTTTAGTTGATTTAAAGCAGTTCAAATTTTTCGATCCGGAATGACTTATAGAAGTGATTGGATGTCAGCTAACCGGTATTGAATTTACCTCTCAGTCTTAATGTACAAGATGAAGTTTCATACATCAAAGGATAAAGTTTTATTACGAATGGGAACAACTGCAAATGCATTCATCAACTACCCGAATTTCGAAGGCAAAGGCCGTACGGCCGTTTTCTTCTTTGTGCCCTGGTATGGTTGGGGTTATACATGATATCTTCCAAAACTTATCTATCAAGGAAATTACAGAATGAGTCGAAAATGCAGCTATAGCTATAGCTAAAGTTATACAAGTCAATAAATGCTCCAGACTCTGTTTAGTTTAATATGACATTAGCCACGGGACAGGTGAGACTAAACTAAATCGTCATTTCCAAAGTTAATTTCGCGGCACAGAGAAACTATTGGAAATATTGATAAACACCACCGACAACACACATGTTCAATTAGCGTCACTCCCCTACTCAAGTCGACATCACCAACGGTCGCATTACTAACAACAGTAGCGGATTCGTGTAGCCCATTAATTCTTCCTAAACCCATTCATCTCAGTATACAGAAGTAGAAAACCGAGTGGAAATTAAGTGAAACAATAAAAGAATAGGTATACAATATTATTAGGAAAGGAGGGGCAAAACGGGATAGGGGGGGGGGGGGGGCAAAAATTTTATAAAAAAAGTTTGTTTTATAAAATGGTCATTATTTTATTGTTTCAAGGTAATTTGGTAGCCGCATTCCGGAGTCAAAACAATGTCGAAATTGTTTTTTTTCTTTGACTTTAATCATTCAATAAAGTCCATAATAATTTACGATAATTAGTAACTATATTTTATAAGCTATAATTAATATGTAGAAAAAAATAATAATAATTTTTTTCAAATTACATAAATTATTTTGACTGCAACTAGAGAGTACCAACAGTTGTTATTTGATGAAAGTTGGTACTTCTGTTTACACTAGTTTCTTTGACAGTTTAATGTGTGTCACGTGTATGTGTAGTAAATATAACCTTATAATCCTGGGAAATTTTTGACAGTTCATGATAATACGATAAATGTTACAGACACACACAATTTAAAAAAAAAATTATTTGTAAATGTAAATAATGTACTAATCTTCGCATCTAATAATTTTTTAATTTATCAAAAACGTTAATTATTTTTTGTTTAATTTTAATAATTGAAATATAAACTTTCACGTAATCTTTAGATATCTTATTAATGATAAGTATTCATTATTATTATTTATTCAACTCTTTAGTTTGTATTTGTTACCAGTCCAGTATTTAACGAACATCATATAAATATATGTTTATACTTTGAATGTAAACAATAACTTAAATTTCGCGCGTACAGCAGAGCCGCAATTTTTTCCCTAGTATAAATAAGAGGGCGCAGAATGGGTTACAAAACAAAGACAGAAATATTTCTGTCACACAAAAAAATTAATTAAAAAAAAAACCATGTAGTAAATTGTTTCGAAATTTGGTAGGTAGATATTTTAGATATTATATCATAGACTGAATAGTTTTTTCGCCTAGGTTAACTGTGCCACTTTTTTACAAATTATCAACTTCCTGTTAAGTTGAATAAAGACAGCCATAAGAGCCCATGTATTTTTACGAAAGTTTAATTGATTATATTTTTTAAACGGTGTGGTAAAAAATTCTGGTTTTTTGTTTTCAAGAGCTTAAAAATATAATCTTTGAAATTATCATAATTAAAGTAAGGGTTAACTGTTGGAGGTTTGACTACCAAATTACCTTAAATTTCCAGAAATTTTGTTCTTTCATTTTCTTTAGGGGTTGTCCCATTTTTCCCGTCAAAAATCAAAATTTTTGTATTAACAGCAGCTGAATTTTTTTTTTTATTCACTTTAAATAATGATTTTTAAATCATTAAAAAAAAAAAAGAAGTATTTGAGTCTCCGAAAATTTGGTATTCCCTTAAGTACTCCGTTTTGTCCCCCGCCTATGACGTTTTTCAGTTCGATTTATCCATTCTAACTCAATATCCCACGTTCGAATTTCAAATTCTTCCAAGTAGTCTTCAACTTATTACTCTCTAAACATGAATAAGTGAATATTTAATAATTCTGAGTGCCAACCAAACCACTTTTTGGAATTAGTGGTTCGATTTGCACTTGGAATTAGTGAATATTCACCTATTTTCACTAATTCATGTTTAGAGAGAAAGATGAAGACCACTAATGTCTCGAGAGTCGATGATTTGCCGTCAAAGTAATTAATGTCCCCATGCTCATAAGCAATTTTAGTTCCAGTCTAGAACTAGACCGATTCATTACAATCTAATCACAAAACTACTAGAAAACTACTTGCAACTCACGTAAGATTATTTGAACAATATTCTCAATACTAATCAATACCTGAGCTTCTAGACAAAGTTTATAGTATGTCTTCTGCTGGAAAGATGCATGTTGAAGTTGAAATTAACTTAATTGGGTCTATGTCTGCCAAAATATGTAAAAAAATTGTTGTCAGTCATGTATATTCACTCGAAATCATCACAGAAGCCTTTGATGAAGTAGTATTCGACAAGCTTGTGAATAACATAAGAAACATTGGTATTCAAAAGCAGTATAACTAATACTGCTACAATATCTACAAATGGAGAAAACTTTACTTTGCAACTAATGGTAGATCATCTACCGCCGGCGTCATAAATTTAAAATAGGGTCGAGATCTCGTCTCATCATTCTTTTTTTCTTTTTCAAAATATATAGCATCGGAAAAGCCAACGCATACATTCTGCGTATCTCATCGATGAGTTAAGATTGTAACGGGGTGACAAGGGATTGGCTGCGCAAATCGACCACGCAATTGCATTAAGTCTCTAAAGCCGTCTATCACTCTTATCAATCGATTTTTCTTCTCCAATTTATTCGCGAGAGGCCTATTGGCCCTCAGTTGATAAATTATTGACAGCAGTTTGATGTATCTTTTTAACACTAATACTAAAGTGTCATTAGTGTGTTTAGTGTCAGGAGTTAGCTTAGTGTAATTATTGCATGTAGTGTTCTTAGTGAGTGTTGTAGTTTTAGTGTCATAAGCATGTTGCACTTATTTCTCAGTATCGATGGTGTAACTCGATAAAAAAAAAGTTGGATCCAATTATATATATTTAGGAATATTACTTGTACTGATTAATTAATGTTTATTAATTTTTTATCGATGAAAAATTATTCGCCATTACTGGGACTCGAACCTGGATCCTTCTCCATATCAGCTAAAGCTTGTGCCACTCTGCCAACACCATGGACTCAATAGTTACGACTATTTTGATAGTGTATATTTACTGTAGAAATCTTAACAATGAACAGTGCAAATGATATTAATTATGATGACTGAGCAATTTATAAATTTTTACTGTATTTACATAGAGATTAAATATAAAATTTTGAGGTTAGAGTTTGTTTTTATTTAAAACATGATCGATACTGACATCACTTTCAATAGTAATGTAGACTTACTAATCAGACTACTCATGATTACTAATAAAACTATAACCTTTCAATAGTGTTCATAATTTTTTTTTTAAATTCCCGCTAAGAAAATCGATGATTTTCGAAAAATTTGGGAAGTTATTGTTTTCATCCCGATTTTCGAAAATTGGGTTTCCATCAGATGTCGAAGTTTTGAGGTCCTAGGAAGCTATTCTGTCTATTTTCAGAATGATGTCCGAGTGTCTGTATATGTCTGTGTGTGTGTGTAAATTCGTTGTAACTTTTTAACTAATGAACCGATTTGAACGGTTCTTGCGGCAATCGAAAGAGCTTGTTGGACAACAATTTTCCTAAAAATTTCATATCATTTGATCAAGTAGACTCGAAAATATTGGCGAATTACGAAAAAAAATTTTTTTTTTTGAGTTTTTTAGTGATTTCTCAGAAACGACTTGAACGATCGACTCCAAAATCTGATCAGCTCTAGAACTCAATAAAACACGTCGATTGCCGCCTCAACCATCAAAATCAGTTAATTCGATCGCGATATATCGTGGGAGAAAGAAATGCTAAAAAACGGTTTTTTTCGAAAACAATGGCATACAAAAGTATTTTCGAGCTTGAAGAGCTCGAAAATGTATTCACAACAATGTTTCCGAGCTCCTTGAGCGGGAGGTTTTAGGGCTGGCCCGTAGGGTCAACCGATAGACAGATTTTTTTTTTCCGTAAGGGTATCTCCTTAATAATTAATTAAATTCCCTTGTTGTCTTGAACGTAAACCATAAACTTAAATTTGACCCAAGTCCTGCGATACTTAACTTCCTAGAATTAGTAGGGCGATCGATTACACAAACAATGACATGAATACACAGTAATTAGAATTGCGCCTTGAATGGACTGCAAGAGGAACCAAGAAAATCATTGCGCATTTCCGATTACTTATTTAACTATGGAAATTCGTATTATATGCTTGAGCTAATTGCCATGAATACTGTAAATTTTTATTAGTTATGAGTGTAAAAATAAATTAGTAGTTCGTGATTGTATTTAATATATTACTAAATACATGGTAGAGTAATTGGAAGCCTTGTCGTCTCTTTACATAAACAACTAAAGAAATATAAAAATAAAACTTGAGGATAAAGGTAAATGCCATCGAGAAAAGATCTAAGGTGGTTTGGGCGTGAGTATGTAGTCAAAGTGCACTGTCTTCCCACAGAGAGTAGAATGTGAGACTCTCATCAGACGAGAGATAAAATAGGATACCTTTCCCCTGATCTTGCTCCACACTCAAGTGCTGAAGCTGAAGCACTTACCAGTCGGCATCGCTTCAAAGATTGCGCCACTTTTTTGCGTAATTTTTTTTTCCTTCCACGCATATTTCTCCCTCTTTGCTTGACGTGACTTTCTTCCCTCACAATATTATATTTTAACATTCATGAATAACTCAGTGTTTATTCATGAACACGGTTAATAATTTCATCAAAGTTGCTTATTCATTAGTTTTTTTTAATGGACTACACTGAGAAAAAAAATTTAATTCAAGTAGTTATTTATCATGTTTCCATAAATACTCAAAATAAGTAATTTTTTGGAAAATTAAATTGATACTTCTTATTTTAAGAAAACCGTTGCGATACTTTAGTAATAAATTTCTAGAAGCATGATTTAATTAAAGCTAGCAAATATTTCTTCAATTTAGTTGATACCTTTTCAAATTTATTACAATTGAAAACTTCAATAAAGCAATTATTTGGTTTAATAAAAAAAAGGAATTGAAGAAAGATATAATTAAGAATTAAAAAAAAATTCTTGCACTAAGAAAAAATTTTTTTTTTATAACAAAATAAAATTTCTCATTGGCATTGATAAAAATATAAAATATATTAATTTTTTCGAGAGCTACTTCTATAAACTATTATATTTTTAAATTTTATTATTTTGTTGTGTAAATTAATATTTAAGATGACAGGCATCGGTGAATATCTTAAAAGTTTATTAGAAACGTGATTACTAATATGTCACCGTGGCTGAGCGCGCGTAGGTCATAAGTCTCGCGTGATCGGTCTGGGCTCGAATCCTGGGTAGGGTAAAATTATTTATTTATAAAAAAAAATGTTTGTCTAGGTACAAAACTAATCCGAACAACATTAGATAAAAAAAAGACGTGTCCAAAAATATTTTTTTGATAGAATACAATTTTTTTCTTAGTAGTAAACAAGTAAATAAAATACTTGACTAAAGTTATTATTTTACTCCATTGAAGAAAATAGGAGAAGAGAGAGGGGAAAGGGGGTACCCCCAAAATTTTATGAAAAAAAAAATTTTATATTTTAAATACTTTTAAAGATTCCAAAATCATTTTTGTAAATATAATTGAGCGTTTTTTTGAATTTTTTTTGTTAAACTTTTTCAAAAATCAATTGCCAGTTGAAAAATATTAATGACTTTTGTTTTATGATTAAAATTATTAAAAATTTGTTTTTCTTCTTTTGTATCCAATAATCATGCAAAATATAATTTTTGTTCATAAAAATTACTTGCAAAAAAGTTTAACTTAATCAAATTCATTTATAATCCAGAAATTATTTTCTTATCTTTTTTAGGGAGTACCCCATTTTGCCCGCAAAATTGAAATTTTTTTTTTTTAACGGTAGCTGAAAATTTTTTCTATTTACTTTGAATATCATTTAAAAAAAAAAAGATCTAGTGTATTTGAGTCCTTGAAAACTTGGTATTTCCTTAAATACCCCGTTTTGCCCGTTCCTCTACTAATTGCTTGGCATTATTTAAGTCCCTAAAATACGAAATCCCTAAAATCGAGCATTTTTTTTTGAAAACATACATTTTTTTTCTCTCAGTGTATTTTTCCCTCTGGCTGTCAGACTTTATTTTTGATAGTAAATTTCAAATATAACGACATACTATCTATGATTCTTAATTTCTGTCTCTATAAAAAATTACCACATTTTAGATTAGTTATTACAGGTCCATGTTACAAAAAGATCAATAAATGAATTCGATTAGATAACGAATAGAAAATAGTAAAGTAAATGAAATAGTTTTTTACATCTCTAGCAAATGAAGTAGAAAGAGGTAAGATGAAACTCAACCCCGATGGGAATAGTGTGATTGTAGGAAGTAAAACACTTGGCAATATCCAACTGAAAAAATTTATCGACTATTTAGTTTCCTACAAATTAAATTATTTTTCTTCAACTCCAGTTAAATTAAAATTTTTCTCATTAGTCATCATGTTCCTCATTGCTATAAAATAATTATTATTTTTATAAATAATTATTATTTCGTTTTTTATTTTTATTATTTGAATATGTCAATAAATATAAACTGCGATATAGTAAAGTTGACTATATGTTTAGTCGAATTTCCTATCCAATATATCATATATTTTACTATCGTATTGGTGTCAATTTTCACAATTGAATAACAATAATAATAATAACTCAGTATGTCCTGAGCTGGCTAGAAATGCATACATCCAGCGTCATAATGTTGCTCTGCGAGTATTTTATTACCACCTTCGACACACACATGGTATCGATAAAACACTAGTGCTGTCTTATCTGCCAGCAGATATTCCGCGAGTTGTTGAGAATGACCGTTGCCGTATTTATTGGAACGTCGCATTCGCAACTCGGAAGATTGATCACAACAAATCTGATATTGCGCTCTTCGATAAAAACCACTCGTGACATTTATGTCATCGAGTTCTCAGTACCCACTGAGTACAACATCACGGTTAAAGAAGAGCATAAACAACAGATATATCAGGATCCCCGGTTCGAAATTTGCAAACTTTACCCAGGCTACCATGTCAAGCTTGTCGTACTCATTGTTGGCGTCCGCAGAGGGATGAAACAGTCTTTTGTGTCTGCATTGGCTAGAGTACCAACTTGTTCGTCGCAAGTTGAGTTTCTGGCATCGCGGATGCAGAAGGCTGTTGTCCGCGGATCCTTGCGTCTACTTAGGCAACGGACCTTGGCCTGCTGCGATTGCTAACCATCTTGTTGATTGAGCGTCGCAGCAGTAACGGAAAGCGCTCAGGTGCTTTCTTAGTAGAAGTGGACTACTGGGAATAAACCCCGAGTATTTATACAAATGGAAAATAATAATAATAGTAATAAAAATTTGAAAAACTCATAAAAATTTCATTCAATGACAGTAAAATTTACTATATTGGATACTAAATTTCACTAATGCAGCTCATATTTATTGGAATACTCAAATTGTAAGAATCACTAAACATAAATAAAAATTAAATTCTCAAGGTAGTAAAATTAATCCAACTTCAATAGGGTTTTAAGTTTACAAAATAAATTGAGTAATTTTACCTCATATTTTAAAGTAAAGTTTTCTATATTTTTTTCTCTGTGAACGTACAATTTATGTATTCACTAACTGTGATTAACGATTCCAACTTGAGCAATTTGGTAAAACGTCAATATCGGGATATTAGAAATTTAGCAGTTGGATATGGATATACTAACTTTCCGAAATATAAATTATAAAGTCACATATTGTATATGCGACATTTAGATGATTATGATTTATTATGAATAATTTTTTTTTGTTTAATAGATCTTTAACCCTTGTAACTACACCCTCATACTTCGATGTTTTAACATCGGTTGGATAACACCGCTTAGCCCCACTACCGGTGTGAGTTCATTTTGGCACCGATTTTTTTCGCAGTGTATTGTTGAAGTGTATTATGGAAAAAAATCTGAAGACTGGTTCCCTCTGCGGGTCAGCCTCAAAACTTTCCGCTATTTTCGAGCTTCTTGAGCTCCTGTTAAGTAGTTGAAAATATTCAATATTATTTGTTGCTCATTAATTAGAATTATAACGAGTATTAATTGCCCTTACGGAAAACGACTAATAAACACTTAGGATCACTATTGAAAATTCAATAGTGATCATTAGTGACCGTTATTACTGTGATTAGTAAATCTTATATTACTATTGGATGTGATTAGTGTTCATTAGTACTTCGACTAATGAATCTTGCAACACTATTGGAAGTGATTAGTGTTAATGGTGTTGTAATAGTGTTCATTAGTCGGAGTACTAATGGATCTTGCAACACTATTGGAAGTGGTTAGTTTTGAATAATGTTCTATTAGTGTTCATTAGTCGGAGTAATAATGGATCTTGCAACACTATTGGAAGTGCTTAGTTTTGAATAATGTTGTATTTGTGTTCATTAGTCGGAGTACTTATGAATTTTGCAACACTATTGAAAGTGATTAGTTTTGAATAATGTTCTATTAGTGTTCATTAGTCGGAGTACCAATGGATATTGCAACACTATTGGAAGCGATTAGTGTTCATGGTGTTGTATTTGTGTTCATTAGTCGGAGTACTTATGAATCTTGCAACACTATTGGAAGTGGTTAGTTTTGAATAATGTTCTGTTAGTGTTCATTGGTACGTTGGCTAATCAATCTTGCAACACTATTGGAAGTTCTTAGTTTTGAATAATGTTCTAGTAGTGTTCATCAGCCGGAGTACCAATGGATCTTGCAACACTATTGGAAGTGCTTAGTTTTGAATAATGTTCTATTAGTGTTCATCAGCCGGAGTACCAATGGATCTTGCAACACTATTGGAAGTGGTTAGTTTTGAATAATGTTCTGTTAGTGTTCATTGGTAGGTTGGCTCATCAATCTTGCAACACTATTGGAAGTGATTAGTGTTAATGGTGTTGTATGAGTGTTCATTAGTCGGAGTACTAATGGATCTTGCAACAATATTGGAAATGCTTAGTTCTGAATAAGATTCTATTAGTGTTCATTAGTACTCTGGCTAATGAATCATGCAGCATTGTTGAAAGTGATTAGTGTTGTATTTGTGATCATTAGTACTCCAAATACTGAGTCTGGCAGCACTATTGGAAGTGACTTGTGTTAAATAGCATTTTATTAGTGATCATGAGTACTCTGATTAGTGAATCTTACAATATTACTGGAAGTGATAAGTGCTGACCAAGTTTCAATATTGTTCATTAGTAATCCGAATCAGTATTACTCTACTGTGAAATTCAAATTAACGACACTCAACGAACTTATGGCACAAAACGCACTAATTACACTAAACCACCAGTGCGCGAAAAAACTAAAGCATTAGTATTTCTCATTGGTACTGATTAGTTTTTTCCGTAAGGGTGATGGTTCGACATTTGAAAAAGTCCTCTAGAAAAATTTTTTCAATCCTCAACTAAATTATATTATATTCCATTAACGTACATAGTCATTGAACTATTCCAAGTTTAAATTGATTGTCAAACTTCGCAACGTACGATGCTATTTTTGTTAGTTTGCACGAACGTAATTACTATACTTTCGTTAATTTTCTTGGGGTCTCCATTCGAGTAAATCGACTTTTTTCGTATTCACTTCCATTCCATTATCTTCATAATCCCTTATCGTTTTTGAACTAAATCAGTCATATGATTTAATTATTTCATCAAGAATTATTAACAAAATTATCCAGGTGTTTAATATTTCCGATTCTAACCTAGTCAAAATCAATAAGCGCAATCATCTAGATGGAAGAATTTCTATGGCGATTTATTGTTAATAAAAGTAAAAAGAAAAAAAAAATGAACTTATGGAATAAAAAAAAAAAGTTCCTCATTTTTCTTCAGTTTATTGATGCAGTTTTTTTTGCATTGTTATATCGATTGAAGACCTAATCAGTAAACGCAATAAGAAAAAAGAAATGAGAAAATTGCATCTTTGAAATGCTAAGGCAGTTAACCTTTTTAACCCTCATCTCTTCATCTGCTGTGGGTAATAAAAAAAAAAACGATGATCGGAATGAGTCCGGAAAGAATTCAAATAGCAAAAAAGCATGATTAAGGTGATGAACTTTGACAATTTTAACGTTCTTTAGCGGAAGATTTGGTGAACACATTTACCAGAGCTGTAAAGTGAGTACTTACCGAACTTGTTATATGATAACTAAGTTGTAGAAAAGTGGAAATGCAAAAGTGTACAGAAAGAAAAAAAATGAAGAGAAACTGTCGAAGATTTAGACGATATAGCAAAAACTTGTTGTGACTTTCATGAAATCCGGGAAATACTTTGAAAAACTCTGACTTTCATCGCAAATAAGAGATTCGTTACTGTATGAACTTCAAAAGATTGCACTGACTTGTTGAAAATTTCTTGTTTTACTTGTGTCATTACTTTTAAAATATTTTTATCCGTCCTATCTTAAATTTCCATCAGTAAAGTGAGTTGTTTACTTTTAAGTACTGTATCAAAAGACTTCTTTGACTTAAAAAATAAGCTTTGGCTTTGATAATTTTTTTTTTTTATATTTAATTTAGAGAAATGACTCATTAGCTTGGTTTTGTAAGACAAAGAACGGGATGATCAGCTGAAATCATTAACTAAAAACATTTGGGAAATCCACAAGTGCCTACACGAAAAAAAAAACATTCTCGTAAAATTTACGAAGTTAACGTCGTGACCCGAGTAAAAATAAACGAGGGCGTCCTTGTTTTAAACTAGGCGGTAGCTAGCGAAATCGTGGCAGTTATAGGGATTGTGCGCCACCTATAATTAAAAAATTGTCATTGCATACGCCTATGTTCTGTCGACGTTAATGTATATTTATGCTTACATAATATACTGAATAACCTCAAATTCGTTATTAGACATTGCTATTTCGGATAGTCATAATTGAAGGCGATCATTAGCAAGTGATAATTATAAGAAGTTGCTATAAGTAAAAAAGCACAGGGTCGAATAATAAATACCATTTAACTTTTTTCTTCTGAGAAATCTGCCTTTCATTTAGTCTGTCAGATTGCATGTCTTAGTATACAATCAACTATTAAAGGTAAATGCTAATGAGAAATGTATTTTTCAATCTCAGCATTTGAAATCTTTTCCGACCTATCTTAGCCATTACATATTTAAACATTTCTTAGCACTTCCTGTTAAATTTTCTATATGTAGGATTTGAACTATAATAGCTACGGATTTATGTATAAATTTTATTTCACTTTGCTTCTTCATTTATACAACTGAAGGCTTAAGAAAATGGCACCGGGTAGCCAGAATGGAAGGTAGATTTTTCAAAATAAGGTTCAAAAACTTTGAACCCTCATAAAAATAAAATAAAAGATGAGGTTATTTTTTTTAACAAAGTCAGCATCACATAATCCCCCAAAAAAAAGCACACCCACATAATAAAATATCAAAGTAAGGGCTTAAGATCTGAGTCAATGTAGCAAATAAAGAGGCAAAAACATGGTTTAGACATAAACTTACCAATGTTCTCGACTCCGAGTGCATTTGCTTTATTTTCCTTGCTCTTTTCATCCCTGTTACATACATCTCCTGTGTTTTTCCACCACTTGTCGTAAAGAATTTGTATCACGCCTTTCTCCTGTAGCTCGAGGATTGCAAGAGATATTTTGTCCCGCCACGGAGAGCCTTTAGAAACGCATAAAAAATACTTGACAATAAAGAATTACTGTTTTATAAAATTTATTGCAATTATAATTCAAAATAAAAACTTTTAAAATTCAAATATGCACACCTCCTACAATTACGTTAAAATGGAAGTGCAGCTTATTTTGGTGTTACTATCATACTATTGAATGTTGTCCCTCAGTTAGGGGAGAGGTGCTGCAATTGTTACAAGGGGCAATTGTAACACTTAATAAAAAACTGTTAAAAAAACTAAAAATTATTATTATTCTTTTTTTAACTTATTCAAAATAGTAAGTTATTGATTAGATCAAAGTTCCAGTTATTAATTTCGTTCCGATATCAAAATATTGAGAATTGTTGAAAATACGCGTGAAAACTTTTTTTTGTACGCTTCACAATTTTTTAAATAACAAATTTGTTTTCTAATGTTATGATGTGAGACTTGTATTAATACTTTAAGAGACATATCAAGAGTATTGTATAATCGAATTTCATATAAATTTACTGATTTTTGTTATTGTAATTAGATTTTTATTAACAATTCAGCGTGAGCGTCAATTGTAACACTTAAACGAGTAGCAATTGTAACACTCAGAGTCGTGTATGGGATCTGCGCAAACTGGATGCGCCACAAATCTACTCTGGGATAGTGTAATTTTTTTATTGTTTCAATATTTATAAATGTTTAATAATTTATATTAAAGATCCCAATATATGTGATACTATAAGTTTAAATACTTGACTTTAAGAGTTAATAAAGTATAATAGTATGTATTAAGACTGAATAATAAAAGCAATTTGATGAAAAATATCTATTTCGTTCCGTGTTACAATTGCCCCTGCACTGTGTTACAATTGCAACCCATGCGCGCCGCCATCTTGGTCCCTGACTTTAGTTAAATAAATTGATTTTTTAATAAGTTAACATTGACTTTTTACTAGTTAACTAAGTCAGTCACATAAAAGATACTATCAGCTAACTTTCTGACAGTTTTTAAGTTTACTATCTTAAAAAAACAAATGGAATAGAAAAAATAAAATTTTTTGTTACAATTGCAGCACCTCTCCCCTATTACTTTAGCAACCTGATAAATTCATAGGAAATCTCTCAGAAAATTTATCATCTTTTGTTAATATCTTTTGAATTATAAAGATTTTATGACCGAATTTCCATAGAGATCATCTTAAGGATGAATGCAAGCTTATAAAAAAAAGTTTGAATTTAATAATCGTGTCTCACAAGTTCTCTCGTAGTTACAAACAACTGCACAGACATGCGGACTCACTGTGAGCAAACTTTCAACCGCAGTTTTTCACGTATATGCTGAAGTAAATCAATCTGCAAACACATTTATCAAATTCACTAGAATTTATAGTTTTTATAAATTTCCAAGTTTAATAAATTCATTATGATAAATGAATAACAGAATCAATTCTACGTGAGTGCATTAGGTTATTTCGGCTTTTCGATAGTAAAGCACCATCGATATTGATGCGCTCGAGGTGTGCAATAATGAATTGCTCGATCAAAATTTTTTGTTTATAAACAAACTTTATTTGCATATGTATATACATAATATATATAGACTGGGCCAAAAAAGTCGTTTTAACTCCACTTCAACCTTGAATAACTTTCGAAGGAGTAAATTTATCAAAAATTGTTAAGAAACTTTTTTTGTAGAGCATTTAGTTTCATTTGAGAATATTTATTGGCTTGTTTTCGGAAACTGATTTTTACATTAATTACAAAATTTCAAAGTTGAACAATCAAATTGTAAAACCATACCAATATTCAAGGCATGATCATCAGAAAACGGTTCGTCTGACAAAAAATTTTAATCAGTCCTTTTTTGTAAAGCATTTAATTTCCTACAAGAAATGCCCCGGGAAAAAAAATTTAGATCTGTTCTGATCAAATTAGATCAAATTAGATCAGCTCAGATCATAATTTATACTGAACCCAGATCAGAGTAGATCTGATTTGATCTGTTCATATCAAACTAGATCTAATCAGATGTGACATTTTTCTTTGGGGAAAAATAACCCAGATCCACCCTGATCAAATCTAATCAAGTCAGATCAAGTTAGATCAACCTAGATCTAGTCAGATCAAAATAGACCAACATTGATTAAACGATTAATTTATGAAATAAATATAAATAGATCTAATTGGATCTGTACGGATCAAACCAGATCTGAGCTGATATAACTTTTTCTTGGGAAAAAAAGTTCAGATCTGCTCTGATCAGATCAGATTCGTACAGATTATAAAGAAATATTTCTTCACATTATATTATAATCATATGATTAACTAGCTGAATTTTGACACATTCGCCAAAATTTTGATAATTCTAAAAAGTCTATCGTAATTAAAATAAATACATTTTTTTGTTTATTCAGCTATGTATTTAAATTGGTATCTTCTTAATTATATGTTAATTTGTATTTTTTGGAGAAGAGTGATCTTGAATATGAATCTTTATTGAGTTAAATTTCAATTGTATCATTCAAAGGAGAAGATACAGTTGATCTCATAAGTATCATGAAACGTTTACTTTTAATTTTAATGGCTTTAATCCTATATATTTTATATTATTGTGATATTTTTAATATATTTTTAATCAGACATATCAATTTGTATTAGGATAGAGATAAAAAAACAGATCTATTAAGATCTAGCGAATTAGATCAAATTTGATCTGAGCAGATCTAAAAGTGTTTTTTATTTACCTTGATCTGTTTAGATCCAAGCAGATCTATTCTGATCAGAGTAGATCTAATTTGATCTGAATAGATCTAAATTTTTTTTCCCGAGTGTATTCAAGTCTATTTCGTTTATCTCGATTGTTTGAGAGATATGAGTCAAAAACCCGATCATTCAAAAAAAATCAAAAATTGCGATGATACACCTCTTAATATTAATATTAAGGGCTCAAATTTTCACAATCATTTTTTTTTGTCATCCCAAATAATATTTTCATAGTATCGTTAGAAAAACAAAATAGCCGATTTTTTTGGCCCAGTCTAATATATATGTACCAATAACGGAAGTTTTCAGGTCATTTATCCTTATGGCGGTAGTTTTCAGGACACAAAATGTCCTGAAAACTGCCTCGATCGTAATATATATAAATGTATATGAATAACCTTTTGGAGTTGCTATTCCATATCCTTTGCTGTCCAATAATCCACCGATCTGCGTAAGGTTACAGTCACGTTGTACAGCATAATCGAGCATCGTTGATTCCATTAAAAATGCGTAGTTTCCTTCTAAGACTCGTTTTATTCCTTCTTCATACGACGAAACGAATAATGTAGATCTCTTTGCTTCCATAAATCGCCACATTTTTTGATAAATTCCGATTTTTGAATCCTTTAAATATAATAGAAACAAATCATCTAATATCATCTTTATACATTTAATACGTCGATGGTCTGATTTTCGAACGTTGTAACCCATAGAAAACAAATTTTACAGGAGGTATTAAAAACTAACTCACTAATTTACAACCGTATTATGAGCTTAATTTTTCAACCAATTTTAAAAATACTAAAAAGAGAAAATTTTGGCGCCCACTTTATGTTCGATATAATTTTATGGAGTGATAGAATTGTTAATTGTGAGCACTATATATTTATAATTATATGGTGAAGTAGAAATTCATGAATGAACTTAATTATTACCCGAAAAAATGTCATTGTACTTCCACCTTCAAGAGTTCCATATGATATTTCGGTTTGTTCAGCGAGGTCAGCTGCATTTTCGATAGGAGTTATCATCCTCTCGACGGTTAAAAATGCTGCTAGATTTGCCGTATATGAAGATATGATAATAAGTGTGAAAAACCACCAGATGCCTCCGACTATTCTTGTACTAGTTGCCTACAAAATATATATATTTAAAATTTCATTACTTTTTACGAATTTTTTAGTATAATAATTCACTATAACCCAGCGCATGAAAAAATAGATTTTTCAATATTTCAAAGATTGATAAAATCGGTGCGGGAATGGTGGGAAAGTTTTATTTGATTCAAAACAAAAACTTTTCGATTTGGGTGACTTTTAATTCTTTTTGCATTTGCTTTGGAACATTAAAGGAGGAAATTCTTTTGAACACTTTCGAGAAAAAAATAACTTGATTTTTACTTTTTTGACTTGCTGAGTAACTTAAAATCACCTAATGCTTGTTTATTTTTGACTTAAAAAAGCGCGCCAAAAGTAAGTCAAAACTGAGTTTTATTTTTTAGAGTATAATAATTACTTTTTCTAAAATTATTTCAATTATATTTTAAAATGTTAATAAATTATTATTGGAAGGTTTTTTTTTTATAAATTTCATTATTTAATTAAACCTTCGTAGGTCGCATAATGAGCGCGGCGCCGCCTTTTTTGTATTTTTTTTTTTTCTCAAAATTGAGTTCATTGATAATTTTGAAAAAAATCGAGTGCATTCTTTTAACCTTTCTGAAAATTGTGACGTTATTAATAAGCATAAAAATATATACAAAGTAATGTAAAAAAGTAATTTTCGGAACCGGGCGGCGCTACGCAGCCCGGTGCGAGTGAGCCTCCGGGAGATTTTCTAACTGCGCTGTTGCCAAATGTCGTTACCGCCACTATTTCAGTCTGTTTTACCGCATGTGAGGTACAAAAATAAAGTAATGGTTGAGGTTAGTTTTTACTGTTTATATTATAACTTATGTGATCTGTTTAAAATAATGTAATAATTACACTCGTATTAAAGATTATTTATATAAAAATAATAATAATTTTAATTGATAAGAATTAATTATTACATGTGATAAATTTTAATCAAAGATTAAATTTAATTATAATCAGGAGACACGGTAGTGTCTCGCGCCAAGTACACGTTTTTATAATCTGATCCATGAAGTTAAATTTAATGATGTTAAATTTAATAATGTCAGGTATGATAAAAATAAAAATAACGGAAAAAAAATTTTATTATTCAATTAAATTTATGATAAAATATTAAAATATAATTATATCTAATAATAAAACATTGAAAAAATATTTTTGTCTCATAAGGCAACAGCGCGTACGTTTTAACACGGCAGCGGAACGCTCACCGTGCGACCGACTTAGTTCGGAAAAGACATGCTACCTACGAAGGGTTAAAAAATTATAAATGATTAAATTAATGACTATGTTTACTACATCAATTTTATATACTATCAATAACTGTTTCTGCATTACTTTTTTTAACTTCAATATGACTTTTTTAACTTAGGAATTTAAGCCAATTAAGTAAAAGCCAAGACACCGTGACTTTAATTTGACTTAGTTGGTGTCAATTGGTACAAATGTGTATTCATATTTTAAAATATGTTTTTCATATATTAAAAAAAATCTCAAACTTGACTTTTGTCTTGTTACACGGAAAGAAAATTATGGGAAGTTTTGCTATGCATTATGGGAATAGTTCCCATAATGGTATGGGAATAGTACCTATACTACTATAGGGATGGTTCCCATATATTATGGGAACCATTCCCATAATAGTATGAGAATAGTTCCCATACCATTATGGGATTGGTTCCCATACCATTATGGGAATGATTCCCATAATATTATGGGAACCATTCCCATATCATTATGGGAACTATTCCCATAATGGTATGGGAATCATTCCCATACTATTATGGGAATGTTTCCCATATTGGTATAGGAACTATTCCTATAATATTATGGGAACTATTCCCATAATGTTATGGAAACCATCCCTATAATATCATAAAATTTTTTTTTTGCACAATAGTGTAGAAATTTCCCAAAATTTGAATTTTCTTGAATGTTTTATGCTGACAAAAAATTCTTGTTAAAAATTTTAATGTTTTTTTGCCAAATACGAATTTTTTATTTCAATGTTTGAATTTTTGTTTTTTTGTTTAATAATATTTCTGTGTATTGTAGAAGTGATTACCACACTTCTTTAATATAATTTTTTCATGATAATATGGGAACCATTCCCATAATATTATAGGAATGGTTCCTATAATAGTATGGGAACTATTCCCATAATATTATGGGAATGATTCCCATAATGGTATAGGAACCATTCCAATTGCATTATGGCAATCATTCCCATAATATTATGGGAATAGTTCCTATACTATTATAGGAACCATTCCCATAATATTATGGGAATGGTTCCTATAATTTATGGGAATGGTTCCTATAAATTATAGGAACCATTCCCATAAATCATAGGAATGATTCCCATAATATTATAGAAAGTATTCCTATAAATTATAGGAACCATTCCTATAAATTATAGGAACCATTCCTATAATTATAGGAATCATTCCTATAGTGTTATGGGTATCATTCCCATAATTATAGGAATTATTCCTATAATTATGGGAAACATTCCTATAATTATAGGAACCGCTCCTATAATTTATGGTCGTAATTCCTATGATGGTATAGGAAAAAATTTCACAAAATTATGGGAGCCGCTGCCATAATTTTCTTTCCGTGTAGAATTGCTTTATTTTTAATTTTCAAAATTACGCCAAAACCAAGTTACTTTTTTGACCCGGGCTTTCTCGTTTAATTATAATAAATAAATTGAGACAGATAGCTTAATTAAGCTAGCTAATTTATTTTTTTATTTTTTTTTACACTCTATGCCAAATACAAACAAGCCACACATTTGCATTAGCGAAAGGAATTAAAAGTTTTTGTAGTACTGCGTAAATGTGGTTGGTGAAACAAATTTTTTTTCTCCTATTTAAATTCATCGACTAAAATATTTGAAATGTCGTTAAATCAGATTGAAAATTCAAAAAATTTTTATTGCAATGTTTTGTAAATTTAAATCGATGTTTTTTTTTATAACATAAGCGTTTTACTACATGCCTTTGATTTTTAAAATTTTCGTTTTGTTAAATTAGATTTATTGGATGTGAATAAATGATTCAATGAAGTATTTCATGTATTTTATATTTATAAACTCAAATTCAATTTAATGGAACAATATTGAATTGATTGACGGATATTGAAAAAAGAACAATGTGTGAGTTTATTCATGCGCTGAATTAAATGGGAATCAATATACCAATTATTGGTCAATACATTGTTATTATTATGATTATTTTTATTGACTAACAGTTTCCAATACTCAAAAATGTAAATAATGATGATGGACATAATGCGTATAATTTTTATGAAATAATTTAATTATATAGTTAACTTTTGGGATTTCGATGGATAAAAAAAATAATTAAAGAATAAATCAAATTACAATTTTTATTAATTATTAGGGTGAATGATAATAATAATAATTTAGTCAAGTACGCATTTTCGTAAACATATATGAAATAATACAAAAATAAACGCTGTTAAATGCCGAAAATCACCCTAGCGAATCCGAATTACGGTTATTTACCGTAACTTGCGGTTTCCTGCAGAATTACCGCAATTTATGTACAAATGTGTAATTTACCGTTACTTGCGATATTTTGCCGCATTTACCATAATCTACGGTAAATTACGGCGATGCAGTAAATTACCGTAGGTTGAGGTAAATGCCGCGGCTCACCGTAAATTACGGTCAATTACCATAGATCGCCATAATTGACCGTAAATTCCGGTAATTCTGCCGGATACCATCGATTGCGGTAAATTACGGTAATTACCGTAATTTACCGTAATTCGGCTCCGCTAGGGCGATCTTATAAAGTTCTTTATTAAACACTGCTCGAGTCGAAAATAATACTTGATTTAGATTTGGTTACCAAGTTGAAATTTGGAGCCGTTCTCAAACAAAACATATTTTACACTGCAAAATCCTCCCTAGCGGATCCGAATTACGGTAAATACAGTGATTTACCGTACTTACCGTAATTTGCCGTAATTTACGGGGCCTAGCAGAATTACCGTAAATTACTGTAATTTACCGTAAATTACGGTAATCTACCGTAAATTAAGGCAATCTACGGTACATTAAGGTAATCTACGGCAAATTACGATAAATTGCCATAATTTACCGTGATTTGCGGCACCAAGCAGAATTACCGCAAATTACGGCAATTTACCGTAATTTGCCGTAGATTACCGTAATTTACGGTAATTCTACTAGGCGCCGTAAATTACGGTAAATCAATTTATTATGACTTAAGTCATACAATTAATTGTTCCATCCTGGCGTATTCAAATTACGGATAATCACCGTAATTTACTGCATTTGCACCAATTTACCGTAAAATACGGTATTTCCACAGCAAATTTGCCGCAATTTAAGTTATTTACGACCAGTATTGGTAATATACAGTAATTGACCGTAATTTGTGGCATTCTTACCATAAGCACCGTATGTTTTTTACAGTGCGATACTTTACTTTACAGTAAAATAGTGCAAGTTTGTCACACATTTGCGGTAAATTACCACTATCTTGCCGAAAATTTACTGTAAAAATACCGCATTTCACCGCAATTTATTGTAAAGCACCGAAATTTACTGTAAAATACTGTAAATTTTCCGAATTACGTAAATTACCGTAATTCGGATCCGCTAGGGTTGAAACTAAAATGTAAAAAGTTCTAAAAATTTAACTTAAGTCGAAAAAGTCGAGAACTTACCGGAAAATCTTCGGCAAATCGATAACTTTAAAAAAAAATTAAGTGAAGCAAGCCTGAATCAAGTTATATTTTTGACCCGGGTGGTCATTTCTGATCGGTCGGACAGAGTCGAGATATTTATGATAAAGCCCGATAATTTGTAAAGATAGACGGTGTATTAAAAAATAAAAATAAATTCAAATTGCACAATTACCGAACATCCCAGACTCTGCTCTACATTTTTATTATTTATTTTTTTTTTCCCGATGATGCATATGAATAAGATCAAAAGGAAAGTGACGAAGCAAACGACGCTTTGTAGCTTAACTATTGACTCATTTATTTATTGTTCACTCAATATATATATATTCATTTGAAATTTTTTTATCTATTCCTCTTTGTTGCGGGCAAATTAGTTTACTTTCCACGAGAGGAGATAATTTCGGAGTATTCAAAATTGCAAATTTATTCATGATTTATATGCCATAAAATTGACCATTAACATTAATTAATATTTTTATATATTTTTTTTCATTATATGACGGTATGAAATATATTAATATAAAAGCGATGACATCCCCACATATTCACAGAGCCGGTTAGCACCATATGTTGTACAATGTAATTATTTTATTCGATAATTGTCCGCATGAAAATACCATATATGATAAATATATAGTCAATATAGGACCATATAAGTGGCCGAAAACGATATATATTTTCTTATATATAATATAGTAAGTTTTAATATAATTAATTGTATACGTAAGTTTATAAGTTAATACATGTATTACATATATTTATAATCATGTATGTAAACTTATAACTTACCACATATATGTATTACATATATTGATAATTATATATGTAATTTTGTAAGCTAGCACACATATATATATATATATTCTGAACACAATGTTTGAATCTTATAACAGAGAGAGGAAGAGAGAAAAGAATAGATTTTATTTATTCTTATATATATGGAGAGACTTATATGGTTCTATATATCGAAAAATATACAAAAATTTATAAAGTTAAATACATGGTACATATATCGTGTCATATAATGATGAATTATATATGTATTCTTATTTGTTTCCATATATAAATA
Organism: Microplitis mediator; assembly: GCF_029852145.1. NCBI lineage: Eukaryota > Metazoa > Arthropoda > Insecta > Hymenoptera > Braconidae > Microplitis > Microplitis mediator. The sequence continues at coordinate 19,796,179 of NC_079978.1, read as the reverse complement.
ACATTTATTTTTGAATATATTAAAATTATAAGTTTTCAAATATATAAATAATATATTGAAGTTATATGGAAATATATGAAATCACATAAGAGAAAACATATATAGAAATATAATAAAATCGGCCAAAATCTATATATAGTTCTATATAAGATTTCATGTATTGTCACATATATTTATATCTGTAACATATATTTTTTAATATGTTTACCATATATGATATTTTCATGCGGGTGCGAAATAATAGAAAAAAAGACAGACAATTGATCTTTAAAAAAAGAAAAACTAAAAAAAAGAAGTTCCCAATATTATAAGTGACTTAAAGGTACAATTTCATGGTACAGTAGCCGAAGCTAATGAAATTATTTGAATTCACTCGCGCTTGCGATTCATTTTAGACCTCATTTATTCTGCCTCTTGATTGCTTTCCATTTGTTATACTTTAAAACTTTTTTTTTTATCTTACTCAGCTATTCTCTTTCGGGTGCACATCGTTTTTTGTCTGTTTTTTTTCATTCATTAGGGAATAAATATCTTACTAATAGGGTAAAAAAATATGTTTCAAGAGTCGCTTCGAATTCATCTGCAAAAAAGTAATATGTCATGATAATGTATGATAATGATAACGAACGCAAGTCATTTCGACTTTTAATTTCGGAGTATGATAATATTTCCTTTTTCGAATATCGAGGGAATTTATATAAATATAAGAGTAAAGACAAATAATAGAAATTTAAATAAAACATTCTTTTCAAAAGTATGTATCCTCATTCATCTGCTGGCTTTTTTATATTCACTGGAAAAAATGAAAAAAATTGTACAGTTATTTTCATCTCACATAAAACTAAAAAAACCTGGCTTTTAAAATATAGGACACGAAGAATTTACATAAAATATATTATGAAAAAATTTCGATATAATATATAATATTTTTTTTTTTGCGTAATTTTAACTACGATTGCAAGTATTCGAGTCACAAAACTTTTTAATGAACGAGAAAAAAAATTAAGTATAATTTTTGTGAATGTGTTCTTTTTTTTTTTTTTTTAATACAAATATGAGCATAGCGTCCACTGAGAAAAAAAAAAATTCAAGTAATTATTTATTTTGTTTCCATAAATACTCAAAATATGCAATTTTTTTCTAAAATCAAATTGAAAGCTTTTATTTTAAGAAAACTATTGCGACATTTTAGCAATAAATTTCAAGAAGCCTGAATTACTTGAGGCAAGCAAATATTTCGACAATTTAGTTGACACGTTCTCGAATTTATTAAAATTAAAAACTTCAATAAAGTAAATATTTGGTTAAATAAAAAAAAGGAATTGAAGTAAGATCCCGAGTCAAAATTTGGAAATCTAAGAAATTATAAGAAAAAATTTGAATATCGATTTGATAAAATAAATATTCATTTAATTGAAATTTCAAAACCGTAAGGATAAAATAAACATATATAAGAAAAAATTTGGGACTTAAAAAAATTCAATGGCTTTAAAAGAGTTGACAAATTTTCTAAGTCCATAATAATTTTACAGTTTTATTTTGGACTTAGAAATTTAATCAACTAACAAAAGTTGAAAAATATAAGACCAACAAAATGCAGTCTTAAATCACATTTTAGGCAATAGAGGATAGAATCACAGTTCTAAAATCACTTTGGAAGTATGATTTCACCCTCCCAATGCTACTTTGAGGGCATGGAGATCAAAATTACAGCCCAAGTGTGAGCGGCAGGTCGGTTAACAAAAGAATTGAGGGTATCTAGGCTAAAACCACATTTCAGATTTCGACTCGGGATGTAGTTAAAAATTAACAAAAAATTATTGTACTAAGAAAAAAATTTGTTTTTATAACGAAATGAAAATTTGGGTCGTAAAATCGATTCCGAGTCTACCTGAGAATTGATTTTGTGGTCAAAAAACTCAATTATTTAGACTCGACTCCCAATTATCAAAATCGATCAAAAATCGATTCTTAGTAATCGAGTCTCTAATTTATTTTTAATGCCGAACTATGGGTAGAGGTAAGAAGCACTCTCTGTGTATTAAAAGGGTGCATAAAATAACTTTACCCTGCATGTGCCGAACTAACGACCTTATTGAATGAAAAATGGCGTGAAGTAATTGTGTATTTTATTACGCAAATATTTCAAATTTAGCATCTTCTGTGCTTTCGCGTCGTTTTGTTATCTTACATTTTTTTATTTTTAATCAATCATCTTAGAAATATTTCGATAACATATATAGTTAATTGCCTTATCATTATCACATGAAGATAGCATCTAAATTATGTACAACTCATTTTCGGAATATAGTCTGTAGCTGTACTAGTATGTCATATTTGTCTGTACCAGTTTAGTCATCATAACATTAAAATTGTCAGATTTACTTTTTTAATAAATTATAAAATTTATAGTATTTTCAAAAGTTGGCATTTTATTATACTTTTAACCTCATTTTGTTATTTTTATTTTTTAAGATCAAGAAATTTCTGAAATTTTAATTTTTTTGAAAAAAAAAAATTTTTTACTCAGAATCGATTAAATTTAAAAGAATCGATTTTTCAGATTGATTAATCGATTCTGAGAATCGAAATTTACTAAAAAAAATCGGAATCGAGAATCAATTCTTTATCTTAAGTTTCCATCCCTAAATGAAATTTCTCATTGGTATTGATAAAAATACAAAATATATTAGTTTTTTCGAGAGCTACTTCTGTAAACTATTAGATATTTAAATTTTATTAGTTTGTTGTGTAAATTGATATTTAAGATGACAAACATCGATGACTACCTTACGAGTTTATTAAGAACATGATTTCCATTAAGCCACCGTGGCTGAGCGCGCGTAGGTCATAAGTCTCGCGCGATCGGCCTGGGTTCGAATCCTGAGTAGGGTAAAATTATTTATTTGAATAAAAAATGTTTGTTAGGGTACAAAATTAATCTGAATAACCTTAGATAAAAAAAAGTGATGTCTAATAATATTTTTTTGACAAAATAAATTTTTTTTCTTAGTATTAAGCAGGTAAATAAAATACTCGAATATATTATTTTACTTTTCTTGAAAATATACATTTTTTCTCTTAGTGTACAAGGACTCAACTGTGTGATCAACAAAATAAAAAAATAAAATACTCGTGTTCATACCAATTCTAAATTTAAAGTGCACTCCGGTGTTTTATCTACTCCGCAGAGGTAAATTAATTCACGATTTTTCAAACATATCACGTACACTTTATGTTTATATATATTTTTTTTTATCAGCTCTATATTTTTTGCGTTATCACAAAAATTTAATTGCTTGCGATCAATATTGCTTTTTTCACCAAACAAAATTAATGTCACATAAATTAAATTAAATCACGATAATTAATATCGATTATAAAATAATTTAAAAAACGTATATAAAATTTTAATTCATTAAATTAAAAAGTAATATCAGCTTTTTATGAAGATGAGAAAAAAAAACATAAGGTGCTTGGCTGTTCATGCAGGGATGACATGCATCTGTTAACATGGCTTACGTTCGTATATTACGTACGATTTATTTATAATCAATACTCGATTGTCGAACGCGGGTAAAATGAGGTTTATAATTAAACAAATTAAAATATATGTGGATAATTCTGTACTCATATGGTGCTGGATATTTATTTATTTAGTTACTAAATTGATGATTTTTTAATATTACAACTATTTTTTTTCTTAACATTGAAAAAAAAAAAAAAAAAAAAAGAAAAAAACTTTATCATCGGCTCTGTGATATGATTACCTTGGGATTGAGATCACTTCCTTGTTGCATTAGAGAGCCAACTGTAAACCAAAAGCTGTTGGAGAGACTGAAGTCGTTGACTGTTCTCGGCAAAGGGATGTCATCACTATCTGGTTCCAGGGCGCTGACATGACTGCCCTGATCATCGTGACCCCCGCCAAATGGTGCGAAATAGATAATTATAATAATTACGTCTGTTTATCATATGAGAGTATTCCATTTGCATTGATTCATTGATATTTTTATTTTTTATAAATATTTTCACAGGCCAAAAATTGAGTACAGAGGTAATTCGAGCTCGAAAAAAGCGCAGTGCCGCATGCCTAAAGACCAATCTGAGCCGAATGGCCCTTACGGAAAAACAGTAATGAACACTATAGCAAAATACTAACGAAAAATTAATGGTTTAGAATTTTTGCGCCCTTCTACTTTGGTGTTATTAGTGCGTTTATACACGGTAAGAAATGCATGGCGGTCAACATCATGCTGGCATGGTCTCAAAACAGATACTAAAATAGTATGTGAAATATTCCAAGACAGTATTGTAACGAGTCCTAGAAGTACGGCGTTATTTACTATACTGTATAGCACTGGAGCTATTGTATTGCTCACACGTATGTAGGGAAGAGAGTTTACCGGTAAAATAAATATTTTACTTATTTTACCAATTTTCAGCAGGTTATTTACCGGATAAATAACCAAAGTAGTTAATTTTGTTCCGTGGGTGGCATTGATGTGCGATTGAAGATGTGTACAATGTAGACTAAAAATTATTAGCAATTATCTATTATCTTTCAATATTATTGAGTTAATAAATAAATAGTTAAAAATGATAAAAATGAAACATTGATCAAAGTTATTCGCGGATCTTGTCAAATGCAGCTTTAGTATTGAAATAAGACCTTCTGTAGAGTTCTGTTATAACAAAGTTACTGAAGTTAGCCGACGTTTTTAATTTTTTTTTATTTGTTTTCAATAATTAAATTAGAACAAAAAACATTTTTTTTAAATTGCACTTAAAGTTTATCAAGATTTTTAAAAATAAAATTTATTTTTTATTTTTTTGTAATAATTTTTTCAATAAAAAAAACAGTACGCCATATTACTTTTAAAATTTAGTATACTAAACTATATACACATTCGACGCAAGTAGATATTTATCATTTAAATTAATATTTTACCGGTTAAATAGCCAAATAACTTACCGGTTAGTAACCGGATATTTGTCCACTCGAATCACTACACGTATGCATGGCAGGCACGGCGAAACAGCATGGTCCTGAGAGCCATACTACAATGCCGAGGGCACAATGCTACTAGTTTTTCCCGCCATAATTTCTGGCGTGTCAATCAATTTATACTATCGTATTACCACCAAAACTATATAGATGTCGTTAGACTAGGTTTATTGGCCAGCAGCAATGTGGATACGGCAACACAGTATGGGCCTGACGGCCATACTGACACTGCGGCGTCCGCGACAACTATTGCCAATCTTACTATTCCCGCAATGGTTGAATCATCTACGTATACAATTTTATAACCTATAAAAATCTTCGATACCATACAGTATGGCGTTCGAGCCCATACTGGCATAGCGATAACCGCAAAATATTTCTTACCGTGTAGTGTTCTTGGGATTTTCAGTAGAGGTGAGTAGTTCCGGACTTGTATAGTTCAATGAACTATGTCTTTTATCGGATACGTATCTGATCGTTCCTCAAAATTCACTTTAGTATACTCACTAGATTTTTTTTGTCCGCCACTGCCGTCATTACCAACATGCAGTAAAGCAGCAGAATAATTTTTGATTGGTGATTTCTTATGGAACTTGGAGTTGAATACCAATCATAATTCATTCTCTATTTAGTATAAAATAATGTAGTTCGCCGTGAATGCGTCTTAAACACATAGGTCGCATAGTATAATGTTGTGTATACTAGAATATTTTGTATGTCTACGTCTTAAAAACTGAACCTTCATGAAAATTAAACCATTACATAGTTCCACGGATATGATTCCAGGGATTAGTTCCTTTTCGCTCCGGAAACGTTCCAGGTTCAATCCGGAATGTTCCCGGAACTACCCACCTCTAATTTTCAGTGTCATAATAGATTAAGTATTGCGCTTATTCCTTAGTATCGATGGTGTAACCCGATAAAAAAAATTGGATCCAATTAATCGATGCTTATTAGTTATTTTAAGAAGCGATTTATATAACATATAATTAACGAATTCAATCCAGGTAATGCGTCATGGTAAAGGAAAACAAATAAAATGTTTATCAATACTTGCTAAATAATTTTGGAGCACGAAATAATTAAAGATATTTAAGCTCGGAAACTCTCGGCGAACAGTTACTGGTTTTAGCCGGTAATCGCAACTGACTAAATAATCAATTCGAGTTAATGACTCTACTGGTTGTCTACAAATATTCAATTAGCTGCACCGGCTGATTCTATCAGATGTACTTTGTAGACTAAATTTGTATTTAGAACAACTCGTGTTAGTAAATTAAACAGAATACATTGATATTCTATTTATGTTTATAAGTTTATTGATATCACTATTTACCACGGGGTTAAATAATTAATTTACAAAACGTCATTTTAAAAATTAAAATAACAAAATACACAAATATCGATACGATCTGATTATCACGCCTTATAATGTCTGCAAAGCAAACCCTAAACGGGCGTTTACTGATTGGTAGTTAATAATTTGTCAGAAAGCAAATGGCGTCTTGTGTTCTTCAATAACATTCGATTATGGGGGTCATAAACAAACGTATTTGAATCCATAATCACATTTCTCTCTGAAACCATTATCGACCGTTCTCAAAAACAAACTCTACTATTATCACTAAAGCAAATAATCTCGACACTAAATATGTTCGGAATGAGTAGTACAATCAATCTAACTTTGATGTTAGTGTCTATACATAAATATGGTGGTAATTGTTTATTAATTCAAATAAATAAAAAATGAGTGGTAAGAACAGTCAAGAACTAGTATCAAATATAACCCCACCTCATTTAGGGTTTACTTTGTTAACATAATAGTTCGCAAAAATCAGACATTTGTTGAATAAAGTATAGTGCATAGCACGCGGGCTAAGTCATTATCCATCAAACACAATGTTCTTAGCACTAATCTCCTGTGCACGATAAGCACGCGCTGCCCGGTTCAAAAATAAAACTTTATTTAGATTTAAGACGGCCAAGTCTAAATCCAATTTTATTTTTGACCCGGGTGGCGCTCGTGCGTGTGTTCCTACGACTCCTGTTAAAAACATTGTGCTTTCGTATAAAGACTCACCTAGTCAACTTGCTATGCAATGTACGATCCCTAGCAGATTCTAATTACGGTAAATTACCGTAAATTACCGAAATTACCAAAATTTACAGCAAATTGCGGTAAAATTGCGGCCATTCGCCGTAGAATTTGTGGTAATACTGCTGTATTTTACGGCAAAAGTGCGGGTTTTTACCGCAATTTACGGCATTCAAAAGAATAACCGTAAAAATACGTCATTTTACCGTAACTTACTGTAGTTTACGTCAAATTGAAAATGTAAATTTTGCGGTGAAATACGGTAATTTACCGTAGTTCGGACCCTCTAGGGATTTTTAACTTCCCATTAAAAGAATCGAAATTCTAAGAAAATCGGGATCTTATTGTTTTCACCCCGAATTTCGAAAATCGAAATTTGGGCAGATCTCGACTACAGATACGCCGAATTCTGATTATGTCACGGATTGTCCTAATAACAACCAAGTTTGGATATTTTTTGGTATGCAATATATCTATCTATAAATAAGGGGGGGGGGGGTACTTCCCGGAAAAAAAAATTCATACCTGACCATATATGATCATGTATGATCATACATGAAAATTGGCCACGTCTGATCATATATGCCCATATATGATCATACATGCCCATATATGACCCTATATGATCTTATATGAACATGTATGACTCATATATAAACATACATGAATCATATATGATCATACATGACCATATATGATCTTATATGAACATGTATGACTCATATATGATTTTATATGGTTATATCTAATTATATATGGCCAGATATGAATTTTTTTCCCGGGTTTTCAAAAACAGTAAAAAAAACATTTAAAATAATGCTGAATTATATTAAAAAAAATGATTTTGGAATTTTTAAAACAAACATTTTTTTTCTGAAATTTTGGGAACACACCATTTCACCCCCTCCCCTGTATATGATAAAGAAAACAAAGCCATTATAACTTTAAAATCACAATAAAATTTATACAGTCCAAGATCGGTAGAGTTTCACGACCCGAGTAATTATGAAAACGTAATTTTTTATCGTATTAAGCTTGATAATTTGAGTTTATTTCGACAACAAATAAAAATATTACCCGAACATTAATATGACAAAATCAGATTTTCGTAATACAACTCCAGCTATGTTACTCTCATGGCTGTGTTACATACATTGTGTTGTGTGACATGGTAGTACACCCCATTCATTATACTTTTATGGAAATTTATGGAAATGGAAGTCAGCGTAGTGGAAGCTTTCACTAGAAGTTTAGAAGAGCAAAATTGTTTATTGTGTGTGTGTCGGCACAATTTTAAAAAATGAACAACGTTAAATTACCTCACATAAATAAATAACAAAAATATTTAAAAATAAAAAGGTCACCTTTTGTTTCACAATCAATGCAAATGGACTTGATTAAACACTCAAATACAATAGTGATAAATAATAGCGTTTATAGCACCGGTTGACGGGAGCCTACCTGCAAAGGACACTTGCAGCTCGGACATGGTGGCGGTTCTACCCATTCATAAGGTGAAAGACGCGCCACAATCCATATTGATACAGAAACGACCACATATGCACCCAGCATCGATAACCAAACCTCCACTGCGAGAGGGTTCATAAATGAGAAGAGTCGAGAAGGCGCGCGTTTGGTGGCCTAGAGCATTTACACGGTTTACTAACAGCAATAATTCAACGTTTTATTTATTTTTAAACCTATTTTCATTTCATTAAATTAAGCTCCGCAATTTCAGTCAGTCTATTTTCTAAACGCAGCCCTAAAAAGAACTAAATAAAATAGGATATTAAGTTTTGATGTGAAGGGAAAAGACAAAAAAGGGAAAAGGAGTTAAGGGGGATGAGGGATGATCGACGATGTTGATATACCTTGGGATTAAGACCGCTGCCCTGTCGTAAAAATGTCCCGGTGATGAACCAGAAACTGTTGCTGACATTGAACTGGTTCTCGATGACATCACTCTCCGCTAAACAGGGATGGGGATTATTCCATTCATAAGGACTGAAGCGAGCCATAACGAAGAGAGTAAAGCTGACGAGCATGTACGCTGCCAAAACGTAGAGCCATATTTCAACGGCCAGTGGATTCATGAAGGAAAATAGTCGAGTGGGCTGGCTGGATGGTACCTAAATTATTTTAGGCTACAATTTTAATTAAAACGACCTCATCGGCGATTCCATGCTGGGCTTATTAATACAAAAGTTATTATATCCATATATTTAATCATTAATATCAAAGAATTTTTTTTAATATTCTAGTGAGAGGAAAATTAATTATTTTTCTTGTTTCCATAAATACTCAAAATAAGTAATTTTTTTGAAAATTAAATTGATAGTTTTTATTTAAAAAAAAATATTGCGACACTTTAGCGATAAATTTCTAGAAGCATGAATTACTTGATGCAAGCAAATATTTATTCAATTTAGTTGATACCTTCTCAAATTTATTACAGTTAAAAACTTCAGTAGAGCAAATATTTGGTTATATAAAGAAAAGGAATTGAAGAAAGATATAATTGAAAATTATAAATACATGTGCTGAGAAAAAAATTCGTTTTTATAACAAAATCGAATTGCTCATTAGTATTGATACAAATACGAACTATATTAATTTGTTCGAAAGTTACTTCTATGAACTATTAAATATTTCAATTTTATTGTTTTGTTGTTTGAATTGATATTTAAGATGACTAACATCGATGAATTACAAGAGTTTATTAAGAAAATGATTTCTAATAAGCTACCGTGGGTGAGCGCGCGTGGGTCATAAGTCTCGCGCGATCGGTCTGGGTTCGAATCCTGGGTAGGGTAAAATTATTTATTTATAAAAAAATGTTTTTTGAGGTACGAAACTAATCTGAGCAACATTAGATAAAAAAGGCATGTCTAATAATGTTTTTTTGTGACAGACAGTTGAAATGTACGACATTTAGCACCTATAGCCGGCAGCTAAAAATATTAGATAAGATGCAGCTGGTAAAAAAGATACCTAATCGTTCTAATAGTGACGTCATCAATGGATCAAAAAATATTTTTTGGTTACATGTGCGATAGCAAACGACGTGGACAAAATATCCGCAAAAAAATATCCATAGACAAAATATGCACAGACAAAAAATCTGTGGACAAAATATCCGTGAAAAAATTCAATTGATTAAAAATTTGTCGAAAAAAATTCAATTGATTAAATATATATATATATATATATATATATATATATATATATATATATATATATATATATATATATATTTATATATAGGGGAGGGTGGGGCAGAGCGGCCCCCCTGAAATTTTGATCAAAAAAAAAATTTTTTTTTTTTCGACTAATGACTATAAATCCGATATGTTTGCGCATTTTTACCCCTACGCATGACCTTTGGGGCAAAATGGACAAGCCCAAAATTATGAAAAAGTGATTTTTTCATATTTTTATCGTCAAATTAAAAAAAAATTATTATAATTACACATTTCTAGCCCTACGCATGACATCTGGGGCAAAATGGACCTGCCGAAACTTCCGAAAAAATTATTTTTTCATATTTTTCGGCCGTTTCTCTATGTAAGAGGCAAATTTGGTCACTAAAAATTTATAAAAATTAATTTTTTTTTTTTTAGTTGATAAATTTTTGAAATAAAGTAAAATTACAGAATTGATATTTTTTTTTATTAAATAAAAATTAGTAATTAAGGTAATCGAGAGTGAACGATTTTTTACGCTTTAAAAAATTTTTTTCGAGTAATATAAGACAAAAAATAGTTGTCAAGAGAAAGAAATACATTCTTAATGATGAAAACAATTCAAAAAAAAAAAAAACGAAAAAAAAAATTTGTTTTATCACTTTTTGGAGGGGGGCCGCTCTGCCCCCCAAAAAAAAAAAATTTTTTTTCAGAATTCTGGCAAAATGTCCATAAATTCGTTCGAAATAGGACAAAAGTAAAGTGATCTTATCGTTGAAAGCCACAAAAAATAATAATTGGCTTAGGGGGGCCGCTCTGCCCCACCCTCCCCTATATATATATATTCAGGATATTCTGTCCGTAGATATTTTATTGCATATTCAAATAATTTGTGAAAAAAAGGGCTCTGTCTTTCAAACCATTTCATGTGTGGGTATATTTTTGTAATTGCAAACACACAAAATTCGTGAAAAAAGAGCGCTATGTTTCACACCTTTTTATGTATGTATCAATCATGTGTATTTTCGCATGAAGTATTCAATGAATTAAATGATAAATGTTTATAAAATATGGCTTTAATAACTTTCTTCTACTGTTATTTTAACCATGAAAATTTTGATCTGATGAATTCATATCTTTGGTATGTTAATTTTCAGGATATTCTGTTCGTAGAAATTTTATTCATCGGATATTATTTCCGCGGATATTTTGTCGCGGATATGTTGTTACGCAACCGTATTAAGTAAGTAAATAAAATACCTGAATAAAGTAATTATTTTGCTTGATTGAAGAAAATAATTGCTCTCGCACTATTTCAATAACTAAAATAATGAAATCAAACATTTTTTCTTGAAAATATACATTTTTTTCTCGTAGTGTAGTATTTAATTAATTTAGTTTCTAAGTGCATTTATTAGTGCATAATATTAAAAAAAAAATTTAATACTGTTAATCGAATTATTACTTGACTAAAGTCAACTTTTTGTAATTAAGCTATATAATAATTTACTTTAGAATTGCAATGTATGACAATTAATAAAATGAAAAGTACATAGTTGATTTAGTGACTGTATTTGCATGCTTACGAATTGAAACAAGAAAAAGAGATGAGATGAAAGTTGTATTTTGACTTCTAAAGCGAGCACGGGTAATTTTAAATAAATATTTATTAATTTACACAGAGTAGAGAAATACTAGTATTGCAAGACAAGCGTAAAAAAGTAATAACACTCATCAAATTAAGTTTCTTGTATCTAGAGAGTAGATTACTACTAAAATAACTTGGATGCGACTAAATTTATGACAGTTTTAATGTATTAATTTTATATAAATAATTAAATAGTTTTTATTTTATCGTCACTATCTTAATTGCAATTATAGCCCCAGTTATAAAATGCTATTAATAAGCCGGTGAGAAATAAATTGACAGAGGAGGAAGATAATAAGCGATTAAATATAAATCCCGGGTCGAAAAATTTAATCTGTTTTAAATCAAATAAAAATTTTCAATTATTTCTATTTAATTCTACTCTATAGTTATATTTAATTAACATGAAAAATTTAATCGAATTTAGTCCGTACTATTTCTTATTTAGACCATTGTCAGACTTGTTATCAATAATTTTTAGCCTGGTTATTCGCCTCTCCACTGAGAAAAAAAAATGTATATTTTTCGTAAAAAATGCGTTACAAAAGTGTTTCAGTGGTTCCATACCTAATGAACTTCGAAAATTTAAAGTTTTACACTTCAAACTTGGAAATTTGAACTTTGGCAAATTTGAACTTTGAATAATTTAGTATTTCTTTCATCAAAAATAATTTTTTTTTTTCATAATTTTTTCATAATTTTTCATAATTCATAAACGTACAAATTTACCAAAGTTCAAACTTACCGAAGTTCAAATTGTGAAAGTACAAAGTGTCAAGTTCAAATTGGTAAAGTTCAATTTTCAAAGTTCATTAGGTCGGTCACCGTTTCAGTTACTTACATAGTGCCAAGCAATTATTTACTTCAATATGGAGTAAAATAATTACTTCAGTCAAATATTTTATTTACCTGTTTAATACTACGAAAATAATTTTATTTTGTCAAAAAATATTATTGAACATGACTATTTTTTATCTAATGTTGTACAGATTAGTTTTGTACCTTAACAAACATTTTTTTTCACAAATAAATAATTTTACCCTACCCAAGATTCGAACCCAGATTGGTCGCGCGAGACTTATGAACTGCGCGCGCTCAACCACGGTGGCTTATTGGAAATCGTATTTTTAATAAACTCTCGAATTATTCATCGATGTTTGTCATCTTAAATATTAATTTACACAACAAAATAATAAAATTTAAATGTTTAATAGCTTACAGAAGTAGCTCTCGAAAAAAACTAATATATTCAATATTTTTATCAATTCTAATGAGAAATTTCATTTTTTTATAAAAAAAAATTTTTTTTTTAGTGCGAAATTTTTTTCTAATTTTTAATTATATCTTTCTTCAATCCTTTTTTTTATTTAAGCAAATAATTGCTCTATTGAAGTTTTTAATTGTAGTAAATTTGAGAAGGTATCAACTAAATTGAAGAAACATTTGCTTGCCTTAAGTAATTCATGCTTCTAGAAATTTATTCCTAAAGTGAAGCAATAGTTTTCTCAAAATAACAACTTCCAGTTTTATTTTAGAAAAAAACTACTTATTTTCAGTATTTATGGAAGCAAAATAAATGATTATTTGAATTAAATTTTTTTTTTTCTGAGCCCTTATTAAAAATATTAATTGAAAAGAATTGAGAAGCGGTCGCTCCATGCAAACTGTATACCTATATATACAAACGAAAAAATTGAAATCAATTAAAATTATTGAAAAGAATTCGAATTTCATTACTTTAAATTCTTTTCAATCAATATTTTTAAACAAGGAGTGCAGATACATATTTCTCAAAATATTTTGTCTTTATTTTGTTTTTATCTAGACCAAAAGCCGACTGTTACTATTACTTTTATTAGTCTGTTTTTGATCGTCTATGAAATAAAAACAACTTAAAATTTTTATAAAAATTCAAAGACTGGCCAATTAGTCCAAATACACTCTAGTTAGACTGAAAATCGGATGAAATTTTTCGATCCGGAAATATTTTATAATTTTGAAGCCAATATCGACACTTGAATTTATTAATAATTACCCTTGACAGATACAAACGACTTAAAACTCGAATTGAATATTACCTGTGACATTGATTTGACAAAATTTGATTAAAATCAAGTTTTGATGAAATAATTAAATAAAAAACCAATTGTTCTAATATCGATATATCTGAATTTGTTGAATTAAGAAAAAAATAACTTGTAAAATACTAGAGCTCAACTTTATACACGCGAGAAAAAAAATAATGTAGATCCAGCGAGATCTAATTTTTTATTTTTACAGTTCAATCGTTTTTTTTTTTGACTTCTATCTGCGTCAAATACAGATCTAAAGAATGAAAAAATATAATAAATATACTAACGGATTTAGATCCGTCGATCTAAACTTTCTTTCCCTGGTAAGCAAAGGAGGGACAAAATGAATTGCCTAGAATAAATATTTCGATAGTGGAATTTTTTTTTTTCCACCACTTCTACCATTTATTTCTCGTCAAATAAATATTTATTGCCAATACGAGCCAGTCATGATAAAAAAAACATTGTGAATGTGGCGCGAATCGATCACTCTACAAACAATACAATTAAATAACATCATTTGTTTCGAATTCTCACTTTATAAATAAAACAGTAAATCTATAGAACACGGGGACTCTACATATATTTCAAAGTTCCAAGTGCTTATAATGAAAATATACATATTTAATTTTTTTTTGTGTTCGTTGACTCAGTGCACTAAATATTTTCACCATATTTTTTTCCATAAACTACTATACGGAACGAAGCCTTCGACTTTGAGTGCTTAAAATTGATAAAAATAACATGAAATTTCACAAATTTTTCAATCGCTCATTTTCTATTTAATTTGAATTATGAATTTTCACGCAACTTTTAAATTGTTAATTTTATGTTTTAATTTCTTATTTTCAGTTTAATTTTTTTTTATTTAAACTTTTTTTTAAATATCCCGCCTTTTCGTCTCAGATGGCGCTCTTGTTTTCAATCTACTGTTACGCTAGCGCTGCCGCTGGTTGTCGATGGAAACAAAGAAGGAAAAAATAATACCAATAGTACTAATAAAAATGGCAGCTAAAGTTTTCTGGAATCTCAACTTTTTAAGTTTTTATAAAATACAATTAAACCGACAAGAGTTGGGTAGTGATTTACGAAAAGGTTCTTGTAGTCACCAAACTGACGCTTATAAAAAAAAAAAATGTTGGAAAATCCAAAACTGCACACCTCAATCGCTCAATTTATTTTTAATCATTACTTTTATTATTATATAATATTAATATATTTTTTTTTATTATGAACTTTTATTCAACTTACAAATTATCAATTTGATTGTTTTATTTTTATTACTTATTTTCAGTTTAATATTTTTTTACTAACATTTTTTTCTAAATATCCCGCCTTGTTTTGTCTTAAATGTAGCTTTTTTTTTTCAAACATATTGATACGCTAGTGCTGCCACCAGTAGTTGATAGAGAGAAACAATGAAAAAAATAATAACAACAGTAAAAATAGCAGCTAAATTTTTCACGAAGAATCAGTTTTCACGTTTTTTATTAATTACACCAAAACAAAAAGGATTCAGATATTAATTTTTGAAAGGGTTCTTGTGATCAGAAATACACAGATAATAAAAAAAAACTAAGTTGATAAGTCTTGTTTTTCGAAAGTTATCGTGTTTAGACGAGTCCGAACACCACAATTGACGCACTGAGGGCTTTGGACTAAATCTTTTTTTTTTTAATTAATCACATCATTAATCAAATAAGGACTGCATTGAAAAATATTCTTTAATAAATTTCCTTTAAAATGGTATATAGCATTAACAACTTTGGTGTACTATAAAGAAAGTAAAGAGGATTTAAAGTCAAGGGCTTCGCGCTTGAGGTGTGCAAAAATTTTCAATAATATAATAACAATTTATTTAACGCCGTTATATGTACGGTAGAGGTTGGAAAGTAAATCCTCGAGTTGCAATACAATTAGGAACTCTTGAGTCCTTGGAAATTTTCATATTTCTGTTATTTCATTGATAATATGATGTACAGCCGACCGAGCACTCAAATGCAATGAGTACGGTAAGTACCTCCCTCTGGTGGGGAGCCTCAGCGAAGCTCACTACAGACTTTTAGTTCCGTCCGTACTAGTATAGGTGTAGCCTAAGGCAGAAGTACGTTAACAACTCGTCTTACTGACGAGTCTGTTGGCGTACTCAAGACGGAACAATCACATATTATGGCATATTATACATACTAGTTAAGTTTTGGTGGTTGACTTAACAATCAATACATGGAAAAATAAGTACATCATAGCAGATGGTGCGTGTTTGCACGGAACTTTGAAATAACAAAGATCATAATAAAATTAATCATGTTTTTAGTATGAAGTTGTTACGATATAAAACTATGTTGTTAATGCTTATAGAAGACCTAATAAGCAAATTAACATTCAATGCACCAACAAGTACTTGCTGACAAGATCTGTTTCAGTCATACGGATAAAATTGGATTCTTGCTTAATATTTTTCACTATATTAGAAATTTTGATGACCCATAATGTTCGTTTTATGTCGTCATACTCTTTTTAAGACAACTTATAGGAGGCTCATTTTGTCCCTTTTGCCATTATATTCACATAATTTATATTCGGTTTCATAACTGTAACAAGCAATACTTATTTTGAAATACGGAAATTAAAAACAATAAAATTTTGAATCATTAATTGCATTGTGGACGTTAATGATTTTTTTTTATTTTAACGTAAAATTTTCGAAATAATAACTACACTAAACCGCTGATAGTAATTATTGAAATTTGAGCTATATTACAACAAAATTTTTTTTCGACCAATCGTGTCTTTGGTGTCGGTCAAGGGTTAACTTTGATGAATTATTTAAATAGTACAAGTCGAATGAACTATTAGTTTTAATGGATCAACAATATTGTAACTCACCTTAAAAAGTATTCCGATTCCTAGATTCATGAACGGCTTTGTGAAGTCAATAACACTCTCTCTAGCGTAGTTTATGGTCATAGAAGCAACGGCAAGATCAGCTCTCTGAAAATTATAATATTATATTCAACGCATGCCTGATTATCGCGCCTTGTCATGTCTGCAAAGCAAACCCTAAATGGCCCTTTACGGATCGGTGCTCAATAAGATGTCAAGAAGCAAATGACGTCTTGTATTTCTCATAGTCTTGATTATAAGCGTCATAATAAATCGCATCAAACAAAGCTACCAACTAGTATTATATACAAAACCATATGATTAGGGTTTACTTTGCCGATATAATAAGCGGAGTATAGACGATAAAGTAAGCTCGGTAATTTGTTTATTTGCAGCCTAAATTTGAGGATGAGATTGAGGTTCACTTCTTTGGCTGAGACATGTATTCTATACCCGTACGAAAAAAGTATATATCCGTATACATTCAGACAAATCTGAATATATGCCGTATATTTGAAACATACATTCAATTGTGCCCGTATGTATCCCGGACATATACTTTTTTCGTACGGGTAGTCTAAAACTTGATGTACAGTCCACCTCACTTGGATAGCCTCATCTATTTTTTTTCAATAACTGATTCTTTACTTGCTGATTTGTAAAATTATCTGTATATTTTATATGACTTATTTAAGACAGAACAAGATATGTTGTTAGTGTTCGAGAAACAAAACGAGGATATCGTGAGGGGGACATGCCACTTGTCGGCAGTTCGTCACATGGATAGCCTCAGTCAAATTTATTGCGCAAAGGAACTAATACGTTTCATTTTCGTATTATTACGTTGCAATTTTATGGCGTGGTGAATAAATTAAAATCGATTCAAAACACCAAAATTGGTTACTATATAAAATGGGGCGCAATAAAATGTTAAGTATTGAAGAAATTAATAAAATTAATTTTTTACTTAATCAAAATTTTTTCTCATCATGAAATCGCTAGAAGAGTGAATAGAAGTGCTAAAGTTATTAATAATTTCGTGAAAAACAATGAAAACTACGGAAAAAATTATAAAGGTCGAACGAAATTCGCAACAACGCCAAGGGAACGTCGAATGATAATTCGCGCGGCATCTAATTCCATTAAGACTGTGAGGCAAATAGCGGCAGAAGTTGGAACAGCAGCATCTATTTCAACTGTAACAAGAGTGATAAGACAGGCAAAGCATCTAAAGAGAATGAAATTGAAGAAAAAATCGGCTTTGAATCAAAAACACACATCAGCACGACTTTTATTTGTAAAAGAACATATGAGTTGGATAGATAAATGGCTACAAGTAATTTTTTCAGATGAAATAAAATTTAATTTAGATGGGCCTGATGGATGTAACTATTACTTTTATGATTTGCGGAAGGAAGAAAAATTTTTTATTAAGAATCAGATATTGAAAAAAATAGGTGAGGCTATTCAAGTGACGCAAACTGTATGTAACCCTACACAAATTTATTGTATTCTAATTTTAAACTTTGAAAATATTAGTTTAGTGGTATATAAAAGTTCTCAATCACCCATTACTGACTTAATCACTCATTGTATCTTAAAAAAAATAAACAAATAAACAAAGTAAAGAGAACGATCCTCAAAACTCGAAAATGAAAGGATTTTGCCTAAAGTCTTATTAAATATTTTATTAGGGATTAAAATCTTCGAATTCTAGTTTTGCAAAGAGATTGCCTGAGTCGCACTCAAACATAATCTATCAAAGATGTATGCATTACTTGCTTAGTAAACGTCTCGTGAATTTTCTTCGAGTATCCAAGTTTCCAGGCAGGATCTACTGCCAAAAAACACGCTTGTGCTTCCGAAATTTTGAATTCTCAAAAACAGTGAAAAGTTTGTACGAACACGCGCTATTATGAGTATTCTTCCGTAAAATATCAAATGTACTTCTGATAAATTTGAATAACAAATGAATGAATTTATATGATAATTATCAGCATATGTTTAATACTCATATATTTATGAAAATGTTAATAAGTTGAAAAATTCATGGAATTGTTCTCTAAAGCAATTTAATATTTATAGAAAGCCATCTGACGCACACATAATTTTTCAAAGTTTTTTATTGGCACATTGATTATATCGTAAAAACATCTTTATTAAAAATGAAGAGGAATCAAAGTTTGTTCATATAACGTCTGACGTTTTGCGTACCATCAGTGAATTTTAATAATCGAAGATTTTTATATTCAAATATCGGGAAATATTATTAAGTAACATCTGTAGCTTATTCTATGAGTTGAAACGTTTGCATATAAAGATTTTATGCGAAGTTAAATGAAAAAATAACCCCCAAAATCTATGTATACAATGGAAAAATTTTACCAAGTAAACGCTGATTAAATGCCGAGCGAATCAATTTTTATATAATTAATTTCTCTGAGAGAGAAATTTAATAATAATTTTATATAAAAATTTCATTAAATATGAATTTATTATATTAAAACTAAAACCGTGAGCAGAGTGAATAAGGATTAAAATATACGTGATTTTTTTTTCATTTTTATCAAAACCTCTGGCATATAAATTTTTGATGTATATATTTTAATAATAAATACCTTTTCCATCAATTCGCGTACAATTCCATTCCATTCTTTCGTTTCTGGATCATAAACACCATACATGTGATCAGGTACTAGTTTAATAACATATTGAAACCCCACTTGACCAGCTATCCACTTCAGTAAATCTATGCAAAAGCCCTCGAATCGTGCGTTTCCTGTTAGGTTTTTATCTTCTCTTACCATAACATATGGCTTTTCCTATAATTCAAATGAAAAAATTTAAAATTTTCTTAGCGCGAAGTTAAAAATGATAATAATAATAAAAATACACGCATATGGATGTTTTGTACACAGAAAAAACAGATATCTTGAGTCAAGATAATATTTTTGAAGACAAACGTTTTCGGGAACCAAGTCAAGATTTTCTTGAGCGAAGAGAATTCGTCCTGGTTGGAGAAGATTTCTACTTTATCTGAGAAAATTTAGGTCTCCAAAAAAATTTTCTTGGATCAAGAATATTTACCTTCAGTCGAGAATTTTTTATTTTACAAAATAAATTATTAATTTTCTTTTTTAATTACAAAATTTTTTAATAAAGATGTAGACATTCGTTGTTTTTTTTTCTTTTTTTATTTTATTTAGTTAATTGGATGACAGTTGGCAAGTTGATTTGTCGTGACATAATAAAAAAAAAAATTATCTGATGGTAAAATGGAGCCTTATAATATCAGCAAAGTTTGATAACAAAAGTAGAAATGATGAAAGGTAGGAAAATCCGGTTTTCACGACGAGTCGATTATAGAGCACAACCTCTCTCGCTATCGCGTCCGAGGCGTGCAAAAAGTTTACATTTATTATTTTTAGATTCTTTGAAACTGACCCTCAGTATGTTAACGCAATTTTTTTATTTCATATAATACATTCTCGCTGTTGTTAGTTCTTAAGTACTTGATAAAAACAATAGGTAATACTTTAAAGTCGATATTACTTTTTAAATATAATTGTGTAATGACTGTAGAAACGAGTAAATTTTTTCTTTTTACATGAATGCAATGGCAGAGAAAAATACCTTTTTAATAGGTTAGTAACTATAACTTATTTGTTTTTATAAGATGATTAAATAATAATTAGCAAATATAAATGAAGAAATATTAATAAACCGCCTTATTGTATTTATTTATTTTATTTTTTGTCCTTTATAGCTAATTATTTTTGACTTATCAGAGCACTATTATTGAACATTTACCCTAGTAGCATTGTCTTAAGGAAGTTACTTGACGAAGTCCTTCAGCAAATTTCTTGTGGACGATTTAAATAAGACTTGAAGAAGATGGATTTCATAAGTAGGGGAGAAGGGGGAAATGTAGGCCCCTTAAAATTTGCAAAACTTCAAAAAATGTGGGGGCAAAGTGGGCCCCTCAAAATTTTCTATACGTCAATAAATTTTGACGGATAATAAGCTTATCGAAATTTCTTATGTAATGAGGGCTAAAATAGACAACCAAAACTGTTCATTAAATATAATTTATTACGAAAGTTAAAGATAATAAAATTACGTTCTAAACTTATATCGCAGCAGACTATTAAAATGATTTTTATATTATTAAAATACAATTGTTTTACAGTTATTTGCAAATATCACACGTGTAAAGAATAAAAAATATTAAATCCGAAATTTTTTGGCGGGCCCACTTTGCCCCTAATTTTCGATCTTTCAATTTTAATGGACGCAGCATAATGAAGTGAAAATAAGTATCAAAGGTTTAAAAATAAGTAAACGTGTAAAAAAAATTAATGATAATATAATTATTTTCCTTAAGAGGCCCACTTTGCCCCCTCTCCCCAATACTTGCCAAAGATTTCATCAAATCTTGCTCAAGATTCTTCTGAAAGACTTACGGAAATCTGTAGAAACTACAGCAATTCTTAACCAATAGACGTACTACATAACAATGTCCGGCCAGAGTTGCTGCAGAATTGCTTAAGATATCGAGTTTCTTTATCTCCAAGTCACTCCAAGCTCAAACGCAGTACCTTTAGCAAACCCAATGGTCCTCATTTAAAATTAAAGTGCTAACAATTAACAATTCTATCTCTCAAATAAAATTACATCGAACATCAAGTGGGCGCCATTGAATTTACTATACTAATGCTGAATAGATGACTCACGAAGTAACGAAGTAAGCAACCATGTCCGAGTATCTTAAGCAATTCTGCAGCAAGTCAACTAATGCATCTCAGCAAGTATTACTACAGATTTACTTAACGTATGTTTTGGAATTATCTTGCCTCAGTCTTGTTCAAGACTGATGATGCAGACTTGCTGAAGACTGAAGATACAGATTTACGTAAGACTTCTTTAAGAAGGCTACTAGTGTCGTGACATCAAGTATAATATTATCGGTCGGTTTGTAACACTCGATACTCATGTTTCCGAGCCCGGAATCCGAGTATTATATCAGATGGTACGATAGTTATCTACATTCAGTAATGAATCTAATTTGGTTATCGCAATATTCAGTGTATTAAAATGTAAACATAGTTTTTTTTTTCAAATCATCTAAATAAGCTTTTTTACTTACCTCACGTGTCATTACGACGAGTGTAATATTTGCGTAAGTTTTATCGTAAAAGGCTTCTAAGTCAGTAACGTTTATGCCTAAACCTGGCCGCCATTCCCCAACTTTAACCAATTCTTCTTTTTTCAGCTTTAGAAGATCCAATTTGAAATTGTTCCTTTTACCTTCATTGAACTCGATACGACCAGTCAATCCATTAAGTCCAGCCTGAAAACAACAAATCATAATCCATCTATTAAATGATGAAGATAGAAAATTTATATAACAATATAATCGTGTACAGGATTATCTATGAAGAGAACCCAGGGCAAAATGAAACACCATTTTTGAGAAAAAACATGTTTATTGCTTGTTGAAAAATGTTTGTTTAAGATTCAAGAAAACAAATAGGGCAAAATGGTCTAACTGGACCGTGCGGCAAATTTCGTTTTTTTTTTTTTTACAATGGTTGTCCACTTCTTCAAAGTCAAATTTTTCTAGTTCTTAATAACGTAATTACAATAACGAATACTTTAAAAAAAATCTGAAAACCGCCTGACCCTACGGGCCAGCCCCAAAACTTCCCGCGGTTTTATAGCTCAGGGAGCTCGGAAACATTATCACTTGTAAATTTTTGAGCTCTCCCAGCTCAAAAATTTGTTAGGCCGGTAAAACATACCTTCACTGAAAAATTATAATTTTTGTCCGACGATATCATTGGAACGAATGAATCGATTTGAACACGTTCTTGGTGGCAATCGAAGGGGCTCAACGAGACTTAAAGCTGATTCAATTTTTAGGTGAATCGGGCAAGTGGTTTATAAGTTATACGCAAAAAATCAAAAACAAAAAAAATTTTTTATTTTTATTCTTCGTATAACTCGTAAACTACATGACCGATCTACCCCAAAATCTAATCAATTTTAAGTTTTGGTGAGTCCTTTTGATTGCCACCAAGTACGTTCAAATCGGTTGATTCGTTCCAAAGATATCTTCGGACAAAACAAGTTTACACACACACACACACACACACACACACACACACACACACACACACACACACACACACACACACACACACACATATACACACGGACGTCCATCCGGAAATAGTCAGAATAGCTTCCTAGGACCATCTGATGAAAACTTGATTTTCGAAAATCGGACCGAAACCAAAAACTTCCCTTTTTTTGAAAATTAACAATTTTCTTAGCGGAAAGTTAAAAATGTTAATTGAAACACTAAAAAAATAATTTCGGAAATTACATAAATTTGATTAAATTAAATTGAATGTGACGTTCGCCGCCTACCAAACAATTTTGCAAATTTTTCTATTAGTTTCAAAAATAAAATTTTTTTCATAAAATTCGGGGGTATCCTATTTTGTCCCTCCCTTACTATATAATAAAAATATAATATGAGTCATATTAACCGAAATATTTTTATTAAATTTAGTAATGACGAAATGCTATTTATCATGAGTCAAATAAAAATCCTCATGACAAACATACACATTTTTAAAATGTAAAGTAATCGAAATAGTCCGAAAAAACCAAAGCTATAAGAATTTCTTAAGTAAAGTAATTATTTCATCATTCAAGTGATTACTTATCGACTAGTCAGTGTATGAGTGTAAAAACAATATCAACTATGAATTTAATGATTTCGTCACTGTCTATGTATTGGTAATAATAGTCGTTAATTGGAATTCATTTAATGGCCTTAAAAATAAGTGTATAACGCATTATATTTCAAGTGTAAGTATGCCACATATGCTATTACAGTGACGCACCTATTCATTTTAACAGATAAGTTAATAGATATCTTATCTGTCCTGATTTACTCCCACACTCGGCTGGTATGTGGAAATTTTACCTAATCTCACGTACGTGTGCATTTAAAAAAATATCCATCAGTTCAAAGCTTAAAGTTAGCGAGGAAGTATCTTTTATTTTTTATTCAGTCAAGTATTGATATCTACTCTAAAAATCATGAAGTACCTGGTGTTTTTTACTGTTGTTGCGGCTTTATTCGTTACTGGTAAATAAAATTATAATTACTATCACACTGAGAGAACAAAATTAAATTCAAATATTTTTTAACTTCCCGCTAAGAAAATTGAAAATTTTTTTTTCTTGTTTCCGAGAATAATAAAAATTAGTAATTTTTTTCTAAAATTAAATTGAAAATTATTATTTTATGAAAACTATTGCCTCATTATAGTGATTTTTTTGAAGCAAGAAAAAATTTGCTTGAAGCCAGAAATTTTTTTTAGTCCTAAAAAAATCTTTGTTTTTATGTCACGTAAAATATTTCTTGCATCATAAAATTATTTTTTCTTCGTGCCAATAAGCATAAGTAAACTTTTTATACTATTCTGCCGATGTAAAAAAAAATCGTTGAAAAAGTGTTGACTGCTCTAAACTTCGAAATGTGATGCAATGACAAACTTTTTGTAAACGATGTTCAAACTTTGAAAAATGCAAATAAAAAAAATCAGTCTATCGGTTGACCCTGCGAGCGAGCCCTGAAACTTTCCGCTATTTTCGAGCTCAAGGAGCTCGAAAATACTTTTGCATACCATTGTTTTCGAAAAAAGACGTTTTTTACCATTTTTTCTCCAACGACATCTCTCAATGGAATTGACCGATTGAGACGGTTAAGGTGGCAATCGACGCGTTTTATTGAGTTTGAAAGCTGATCAGAGTTTGGAATCGATTTATCTAGTCGTTTTTGAGATATTTCAAAAAAACTAAAAGAAAACGTTTTTTTTTATTTTTTTCGACAACGGTATCTCTTGAACGAACGAACCGATTTTAATGGCTGAGGTGGCATTCGACGCGGCTTATAAAGTTTTAGAGCTGAATCGATTTGGAAATCAATCCATCGAGCGAATCAAAAGTTATCCAAATAAAACATTTTTGAAAAATTTTTATTTTTGGACTATCTCCGAACGCACCTGACCGATCAAGCTCAATTTTTATCAGCTATTAGATATTGACAAGCCGCGTCGAATGCCACCTTGACGATCAAAATCGGTTCATCCGTTCAAAAGTTACAGACATTTACATACGTGCGTACGTACATACATACATACATATATACACTCGGACATCATCTTGAAATTAGTCAGGATAGCTTCCTAGAACCTTCAAGATCTCTTAGAAATTCGATTTTCGAAAATCTGACTGAAACCAATAACTTCCTGAAGTTTTGAAAATTTCCAATTTTTTTAGCGGGAAGTTTGAAACAATTGACTTTTAAAACTACGCATTAACATTTTTGACTCTTTTGTAACCGTTTTTTGACACTCCATTAAAAGTGCTAGATTTCATCATTTTTCTCAGTGCAAAGTACGTTCAGAAAAACCTGATTTTGAACTATTTCTGAACGTATTTTGTTTTATCAAGATTTTTTTTTACTTTTCTCCTAAATTTTCAAAAGTTTAAAAAACGTTCTAAAAAAGTTCGTCGTTGTTTCACGTTTTGAATTTTAGAATAACCAACAGTTTTTTTTTACGCGGATGTTATTTTCAAAGTGATAACTCGATGAAAAAAGATTTTATACAACTGTATAAAAATTGTATACAATTCTATACAAAATGTATACAAGTATATATAATTATATACAATTTTATACAAATTATATAATTCTATATAATTGCAATATATAGAATTGTATATAATTATATACAATTCTATATAATTGCAATATATAGAATTGTATATAATTATATAGAATTGTATACAATTTGTATAGAATTATATACAATTTCTATACAAATTCTATACAAATTGTATACAATTGGTTCGGGCCATTTTTATCCAATTATATATAGTCTATATATAATTGTATAAAATCTTTTTTCATCGGGAAGAAAATTTTTCAAAATTACCCGCCATTTTTATATTAAATTTCTTTTTATTAAAATATATATTCCATTTGTTATGTAGGAGAATCTCTACAATGTCACGAGTGTAACAAGGATAAATGTGATAAGGCATCATTGAAAACACCAGTAAATTGTACCGCTGCAGATAATTTTTGTTTCAAACAAGTTGTATCTCTAGGTAAGTAATAATTATGATTTATGATGAGTGATTATCAATTATGATATACCGTAATATTGAATTTATTCTTGTCCATTTTCAGCCGATAAGACTACTGTCACTCAGCGCGGATGTTATTCTCAGGCCAAAGTAGTTGAGGGAATCACAAACCTAACAAATACTGTTTCAACTGAAATATTCTTTTGTCACAAAGATTCTTGTAATAGTGTAGGAACCTTCACTGCATCATTGTCTATCGTGTTTGTTACTTTAATCGCATTGATGTTTGCAAGCGATAGATGGTAATTTATTCAAATTGCCACGATAATTAAATTATCAAGAAATGTATTCTCAAAAAATATTTAAATACATAGTAAACTAAAAATTAATGTTACGTATATTTATACTCGGATTATGATCCTAAACAAATCGTCAAGATTTATTCCATAAAATTCTTCATAACAATCTATACATAGGTGTTCTTCGAATAAATATGAATGCAAAACTAAAGTTAAATTTCTGTACAAGTATAAAACATAGCATGCAGACTGTATTTCCACTTAATTATAACTTGGATAAACAAATAAATAAATAAATAAATAAATAGAAAGTTCGTTATTTCATTCGACAGAATCAATCCCATTTGTTATTTTATCATTAATATCTACGTATGGGCCAGCGTTACCATCTTTCCTACACTGTAAAAAATAAGGTACTGACATCAAACTCCCTAAGAGTTTGACAAATTTCCTCTTCAGTGAAACCAAATTTGTTTGAACTAACGAAAACTAGTTTGTCTTAAGATAATCATTTTTATTGAATGAAAATCTCTACTCGATTATTAGAAATTGATTAAGCGTTTATATTAAAGTTTTTAAGTTTGACCGTAATTACATCAAAATTTGAACGAATAGTAAAATATATTTTAATTAAAGTTTGGATGAACTTAATTAAAAAATAAAAAATTGTTGAAGCAAACTTTTCAATTTTTAGAAATTTAACTAAAACTCTTGAAACGTTGAGTTTGACAACTTCACATGTTTCAATGAAACAAAAGTAGTTTCCTATAATACCGAACGTGTCGTGTCAACCGACGAGTTTCTTGGAGAGAGAATCCAACGAGGTTGTAGGAATAATTTGACGCACTCACATTAAAACTGAAAAATATTCGACAAGAATATAAATGTATTCGTTACAAAATATCGAACTATATTTGAACGAAAGTCTTTATATTATCGGTTAAATAAAAAAATTTATTTATAAAAAGAGTCACATATTTATCACGTTTAGATCAATGTATGAGCAATTGACTGTATATATCCATTCAATACGAGAACAAAGTACTAGAAGCACAACTAAACTCAAACTTTCCTACTGGTCCCGTAACGTAGCGGTAAAGCACCTGACTCTCGCGCGTAAGGTGCTGGGTTCGATTCCTCCGGATACCAATTCTACGATTATTTAATTTTTCACTAAAAACTGAGTATGTCAGAATTATTTGTAAAGTGTAATGTATATAATAATAATAATAATATAATTTAATTGTCCCAATACTTAATAAAAAAAAAATAATAATAATAATAAAAATAAAATCAAAAATACAAACATACGTAAGAAATAAAATTTTTTTTAAAATTAATTATTGATGAAATAATTAAAGGCAATATTCACTTGATGCAGATTACTATTTTTTTGGATCAATGCAATACAGCAACTTGAAACAATTCGACTTTTTATTGAATCAATTGCAAGGACAGTTTCAACGGACCTACAAAAATATTACTTTCAACACTAAAATTCATTTGCTTTAATAAAATTTTGACTTAACTGAAAATTCATACTTTCAATCACCTTACAATTTACTTTGAGTGAAATTTTTAATTATTTTATATAAAACAAAAATCATTATTGTATCAACAGTTTCAATGACTTGAACTAATTTCTATTTTTTTTTAAATGAAAAAAGTTATTGAGTTATATCAAATACTATAGAGTTAGTTCAAACGACTTGGTACCTTCCCTCAAGAAACTCTCAGTTGAAGCAAAATATACTGTCAAACGTTGAGGGCGGTAGACTCAATCGCTTGACGCGCTTGGCTGTATCCAAACGCACGGAGTACTTGAGCCAAACGAATCTGGTTTGACGTCAGGAATCTTTTTTTACAGTGTAGCATCTGTTCATTATTTTTGTTCAACATTCAAAAAGCTATTGAATTGCTATTGAAAGTTTTCGAAGTCGTCTTCGAATGTATCATGTACAGTCACACGTATATATAGAAAATTTCTTAAGTAATTAATCTTTAATTAGCAGTAGTAGGGGGAAATATATATAATATATATAGTATATATATTTCCCCCTAATTCAAAAATTTGATAATAAAAGAAATTTGTTTTTTACACTCGTACACAATATTTATGTTAAAATTACTTTTTTATTTATCTAAATTGTTTATAAATAATTTCATTTTATCAAATTTATTTAATTTTCAAATCAAATTGATTTTCACTTCTTCTGAATAGGATATTCTGTTTTGTGTCCCTCCCTCTTCTCTTTTCAATTTTTTCTAGTATAATTTTGATCGACTAAAATTTTTATCAACTAATTTTTTCTTGATATACTTGAAGTACCCTGAGGTTTTAAGTTGGTAATCCATTTGATCGTAAAATTTTTTAATTTTTTTTTAATATTTTGTTTACTGGCTAAAAATTAAACACAGTACAGAATAATAATATATTTATACAAAGAGTACGTCGATTATTGCATCACGGATTTTTTTATTTCTTTAAGTTATTCTTTGGTATTATGATAAATATATTATTTACACTCACGCGATCGCATACGCGGGTCATAGTCTAGTCAACAAGTTCAAAAAGACGACAAATAGAGATAAAGCTCTTAAAAATATGAGCGATAGCTCATTCGATTCGGAATGACGTCTAGAAAAATGTATCTCGAGGATTTATCAGCACATAAAAAATTACGATTATTATTAACAAATTAAGACAAATAAAATGGCATTTAGTTTTTCGTTAATATTTCAAAAACTATTAACATTTTTGAAATTTGGAAAAAATATTGAAATTTGCAATAAAAAAGTCCCGACTCCCCAAACTCTATCTCTATTATTTATAATTTTAATTTAACCCCGAAAATAGGGCTCCGCGCGGCCATTACGGCTCGGGCGCACTGCCGCTAAAGAGAGAGTACCACATAAAATAATTTTTTTATAGTAACAAATATTAATTTAAAAATTTGAATAAATTAAGGCATCATCTAGACACTTGAATTCAAGAAATTCGAAGATAGCTCGATAATTTCATCAAAGAAACTATTTTTTTTTTTTAAATAAACAATAGAATTACTTCGAATTCGAAGCTATAATAACTTAATTTAATGTATAGAAATTAAAAATATTGGTAAATGATGCAATAAAGAAACAAAAAACGATATATAAAAGAAAACAAGTCAGATAAATATTAATAAAACACATATATAATTTAAACTATATGATATATAGATATGATGTAAAGGTTGATTGGTAGATTTTATCAGTCAATAAAATTGTTCCGAGGTTCATAGCTGTAATTTAATTATTTAACAAGTTATAAGTCATAAAAGTCACGAAAAAGTCAAAAAAATCTCACATTTTTATAAACAAATGCATATAATAGCTGAGAAACAATAGTTACAAACTTGGTCATTCGCTTATTTAAAAGATTAATTGAACCTTTATAAAAACCACTTGAATGTTCATTATCGTATCTCTATAAGTTATATCAATTTGTTAGTTGAAATATTAAGAGGCTGATTCAACTTCGGTCTCATGTAGTATGTAAAAGTGTTTTAAAAAATAGAAAAAAAATTTTGTTATTACTGTCATACATATGTCTGTTTTTGTTGTTTTTTTCCGCTCTAGAAAAAAAATATAACAGTTTATAGAATTTGTTTATAACAAATTGTTAAGTCAACAAGCGATGAAATTATTTATAAAAAATCGGTCTGTCAGTTGACCCTGCGGGCCAGCCCCAAAACTTCCCGCTGTTTTCGAGCTCGTTGAGCTCGAAAACACTATTGTGAATACATTTTCGAGCTCTACGAGCTCGCGAATACTTTTGTATGCCATTGTTTTGTAAAAAACCATTTTTTAGCATTTCTTTCTCCCACGATATCTCGCGAACGAATTAACCGATTTTGATGGTTGAGGCGGCAATCGACGCGTTTTGTCAAGTTCTAAAGCTGATCAAATTTTGGATTCGATTGATCGAGTCGTTTTTGAGATATTTCAGGAAAAATAAAAAAAATTTTTTTTTTTAATTCTTTCGACAACGGTTTCTCTTGAACGAATGAACCGATTTTGATGGTTGAGGTGGCATTCGACGCGGCTTATAAAGTTCTAGAGCCCAGTCCATTTTGGAATGAATCCATCGAGCACATTAAAAGTTATCCAAAAAAAACATTTTTGAAAAAACTTTATTTTTGGAATATCTCTGAACGAGTCCTACCGATCAAGCTCAATTTTCTCTCGGCTTCAAGATATTGACAATCCGCGTCGAATGGCACCTTAAAGTTCAAAATCGGTTCATCCGTTCAAAAGATACAGGTATTTACATACGTACGTACGTACGTATATACATACATACATACACTCGGACATCATCTTGAAATTAGTCAGAATAGCTTCCTAGGACCTCAAAACGTCGACATCTGATGGAAATTCGATTTTCGTAAATCGGACCGAAACCAATAACTTCCCGAATTTTTGAAAATTTACAATTTTCTTAGCGGGAAGTTAAAAAATTTCTTTTTTTGTTAACCTATGAAGAAATACCAATTATGATTTTTAAAGAAAAAATAATTTCTTAACTAATTATTTAAACAATCGAAATGTAAAGAAAACGATTATAAACAATAACAAAACTTTTTTAAGAAAAAATTTTTGCTTTAAAAATCACTATTTTGCCAAGACAATGAAATGGTAAAAAAAAGTTTTTTTAAAATATTAAACTTGTCTATTTGTTTATAAAAAATATCTTAACAAATGATGTAAAAATTTTTTTTCGAACGTAATTTAATGCTGTTGTTAGGTGCGAAAACAGCAATAGCATAAAATTTGTCGAACAAAAAATTTTTAACAACATTTCTTGGATTTTTAATTTTTTGTTAACTTTGAAAATTATTATAAACAAAATAATAAACTTTAATAAATTTTTATGGCGTGTTCTTGTTAAGTATATATATAAGAAGGGCTCCACGAAGCCAAAAATTTATAGGTGTATTGTTTAAACTTTTACATTGTCATTTATGAAAACGGAGATTGAAAAAAAATTAGTTAGTTAACAAAAGTATAACTTTTTAAAAAATTGATTTAATAACTTTTTTCCAACGGGGATTTCTTCTTTCAAGTGTCTAGATGATGCTATAATTTATTCAAATTTTTAAATTGATATTTGTTACTATAAAAAAATTATTTTATGTGGTACTCTCTCTTTAGCGACAGTGCGCCCGAGCCGTAATGGCCGCGCGGAGCCCTATTTTCGGCGTTAAATTAAAATTATAAATAATAGAGATAGAGTTCGGGGAGTCGGGACTTTTTCATTGCAAATTTCAATATTTTTTCCAAATTTCAAAAATGTTAATAGTTTTTGAAATATTAACGAAAAACTAAATGCCATTTTATTTTGTCTTAATTTGTTAATAACTATCGTAATTTTTTAGGCGCTCATATTTTTAAGAGCTTTATCTCTATTTTTCGTCTTCTTGAACTTGTTGACTAGACTTATATAAAACTTATATAAGTTGCTGGAATATTTCTTGTGACATTGGTCAAAGTTACTGCTGACACAAACGAGTTTTCTGATATAAATATGTCCGTTTTTCTGTGATTGGTATGCAGAAGCTCACAGAAACTCATCGAAGCATTACTGGTAAGAAATAATTATTTTTCTTAGATA
This sequence comes from Microplitis mediator, assembly GCF_029852145.1. Lineage (NCBI taxonomy): Eukaryota > Metazoa > Arthropoda > Insecta > Hymenoptera > Braconidae > Microplitis > Microplitis mediator. Next base: position 19,764,168 of record NC_079978.1, on the reverse strand, counting down.
TTTAAAAAAATAAAATATAATTTTTTTTTATGCATAAAAAATATCCGGGGGTGTTTGTATAGGAATTTATATGTTAAATTAAATTTTATATATACATACGTATGTATATGGGGCATTCCACGCCAAATCGACCACTTTTGAACCCTACCCCTTTAGATTTGGCTGAAAATTTTTTCTCTTTGTACCCCATCAAAAACGTTTCTCAAAATTTTTTCACCCAACCAAAAAAAAGTTATAAATTGTTGAAAATAATGGCTTTTTTTATTTAAAATAACTATAACTTTTTCAAAATTCTACTGATTAGGACGTTTTTTTTTTCAAATTTTCGTTTTTAAATGCACTTTTAAAAAAAATATTATTGCAACCCATTTTCATTGTTTTTTTTTGTAGATTTTTGGAAACAATCAAAAATTTTTCGATGTTTACCATTTTCGATTTTTGATTTTTTTGTTTTCTTATACAACTTTGACATTTTCTGCAAATCCTCAAATTTTTTCAGAGTGATTTTATTTCGATTTATATTTTTTATTCCTAGTTGAAAGACAAAATTTTTTTTAACTAGCCTTATTTCTCATGACACCATGCTTAAAATTTTTGAGAGTACTCAGAAAACCTTGAAATTCAGAAAAAAAAAATAAAAACAATAAATTTAAATGGTAATCATTGAAATAATTTGAATTTTTTTAGAAAAATCAAGTTTAAAAATAGAAGGACCTTCTGAATAATTTGTTTATATTTTTTTCTGATAACTAAATTCAAAAACGAAGAAAATATAAAAAAAAAGTTTTCATTTGGTTCATTTTTGGACAAATACTGGGAAATCGAAAACAATTTCTTCTACACTCATTGTTTTATGGTTAAAAAACGGTGTTATGAGAAATAAGGTTATTTAAAAAAAATTTTGTTTGTCAACTAGGAATAAAAAATATAAATCGAAAAAACATCGAAAAATTTTTCATTTTTTCCAAAAATCTACAAAAAAACAATAAAGATAGGTTGCAATAATTTTTTTCGAAAAGTACATTTAAAAACAAAAATTTTGAAAAAAAAAAACGTCTCAATCAGTCGAATTTTGAAAAAGTTATAGCTTTTTTAAATGAATCGTTCATTTGAGAAACCCCATAAGTCAAGAAAACAAAATTTTTCAGGAAACACAAAAAACTTTTTTTTGGAAAAACTTGACAATAAAATAATAAATAAATAATTGAATACAATAATGTTAGCGTCTCTGAAAAAGATTCCACCACGAAAAATTTAATTTTTTAACTCAAACTACTTAAAAAAATTATTTAAAGTTGATTGACTTATGGGGTTTCTCAACCAAACGGAAAAAAAAGTTATAAAATCATTGTTTGTTTAAATGATTCCACTCAAATCATTTATTACACTGATAAAATGAAGTATTAAATATGTATTTGAACTCTGAAACTCAGAAATTAAAAAAAATTTTAATTAATTTAAATATTTTAATCAGTCATATAACAGTCAACAATAAAACAACATTTGAAATTAATTTCCCAAGAAAGCGCGAATTTAGAAAAAATAAAAAAATTATTTCTGTAAAACTAAAACTGCATATATATTTATTTGAGTCATTGACTTATGGGGTTTCTTAATCAAATGAAATTGCTGTCACCACGTTAATTTTTTTTAAAACGCTGAATTGATGCATATTTTGATTGATTTCTATGGAGGGACATCCGAAGAACCCAAAAATGCAAAAAACCCAATTTCGTAAAAAACATGACTAAAAAAAATCTAAAGGGGTCGGGTTCAAAAGTGGTCGATTTGGCGTGGAATGCTCTATATATATATATTAGACTGGGCCAAAAAAATCGACTATTTTTTTTTTTTAACGATACTGTGGAAATATTATTTGGGATGACAAAAAAAAATTATTGTGAAAATTTGAGCCCTTAATTTTGATATTAAGAGGTGTATCATCGCAATTTTTTATAATCATGCTTTGAACGTTGGTATGATTTTAAAATTTGATTGTTCAACTTTGGAATTTTTTAATTCATGTAAAAATAAGTTTCCGGGAAAAAATACAAAAATTTCTAATTTATACTCCTTCAAAAACCCACATAAAATTCGATTCGTTAAAAAAAATAAAACCATTGATTTTCGCATGTTGCAACTAATATGCATTTGAAACTCCAAATTCTTACTTCGTTTGTCAGAAAATAATACAAAAATAAATTCTTGATGTCCTTACTAACCACTGATAGAGCCGATCTTCTGAAAAATAATTACGCCATTGATTCTCTTGTTTCATATATCATCTTTATTTTTAAATTCAATTCTGCAGATCATTTGGGTTAAATACATGAAAACTTATCCACTCGTTTTGGAATGTCTTAATTTCCTCTCTCGAAGTGTAATATACTATTAAGATAAAATAAAACAATAGCCGAATTTTATTAGATTTATTTTTTTATTTTTGGAGCATTTTGATTACGAATACATGGCAAAAGACTACCCGAGTCGAAATTTAAAGCCGATATTGAACCTCCTAAGATAGTTCTTATTTCGGGAGATTGAAGTTGATTCTATTCCCACGTCAAATTAGGTCCAACTTTGGATCCCAAAGTGATATAAAATTCTATTTTTACTACCTCGGTGTCCAAAGTTGGGCCTGAAGGGAATAAAAAATTAGGGTCGATTTTGGACTTCTACAACCTATTTATTATCATTAATAACAATTCTATTATTATATGTATTTTCAATGTATTAATATTTTTATTCTTAAAATAGTTATTATAAATATAGAATTTTGATTACTATAATTATAACCACCATTGCTATTGTTACTGTTGTTGTTATTATTAAATTTTTTATCACAAATAATCAAGCCGCAACTTTAAATTTTAAAAATTTAAATTGAAAGTGTTCCAATCATTGTAAACGCGAATGAAATTCAAGGTGATATTAAATATACGTATATTATAATTATTAATATTTGATATAGGTCTTAATATTTGATATCGTACTTAGCGGTTCAAAATAGTACCTCACAGTAAATGGTAGGATGCTGAAGTTCAGTATAGGAGCTAAGGCGGCGTACAGTGCTCTAAATTGGTTCTATTTCGGTCTAGAGGGATGAATGTAGCCTTTAAATTTTGACTTGGGTAGAAAAAGTAAAAGGGGTAAAAAATAAAATTTTTAAACTTGGGGGGGGGGGGGCGGGGAGAATTCTGCCTTAAGTATAAATATTTTAATTTTCAACAGACGCGGCATATTGAAAACAAAAATTTGGTAAAGGGCTAGAAAAGAAATAAAACAAGTGAAATCCACTGAGTATACAAGCCCTACCTAAAAATTCCCATAGAATCCACTCAACTGCGACAAAAACCGCATAGAAACCAATAAAGTCTATGGGATGCTATGCGGTTTTTGTCGCAGTTGAGTGGATTCTATGGGAATTTTTGGATAGGGAGCCCATTTTTCTTAAGCCCCTTTCCTTCCCCCGCGCGCTTACATATTTTTAGTTCACTGGTTGAAACCAGTGAGCGCGGCGTTCACTGATTCAACCAGTGAACTTGTAGTCACTGGTTAAACCAGTGAATTTCACTGGTTGAATCAGTGGAATTTCACTGGTTCACTTTCAGAGAGTATGCTTCTTCACCATCCTGGTTGTATTTTTCGGATGGTGGTGCTGCTATTATATGGGCTTCTAAATTAGCTATAGTTCCCCACCAAATAAAAGACCAACAGGTACCAACCGGAAAAAATCCCAAATTCTGTAGCCAACTTCACATTAGCCATTTCAGAAAAATTTACGATATAGTCTCATTAAGCGTGACATTTGTATCCACACACCATACGTAAAATTTTACATTTATGCAAATGCGACATCTGACGTACGACATCTAGACAAGTCTACAATATTGAAGGAAAAGTATAGATTTATGTAAAAAAACCATGGGTATCTGAATTCCCATGTAGAAAACCCACATAGCTCATTTTAAACGTATTTTCGTTAATTAAGTCGTAATAATTAATAAAAGTAATTATTATATTTTTACAGTCCAGTTTGGAAAAAATCGAAAATGTCGAAATATATTTCATTGTTAGTTATCTTCATGTTTGTAAGCCTTTATGCCTGTGCAGTCGAAGGATGTGCCGGCAAATGGGTAAGTAAATATCACATTACAGTGATGAAAAAATTTAAATAAACTTAAAAAAAAACTTGGTTTGTTTAAATTCTTAAAAGATATAATTTTTTATTAAATTGAATTTGAGTCTTGTGAGTTCAAATAGGAAATCTAAGATATAAAAATTATAGTCTTTACTTTAAAACCCGCGGGAAAGCTTGAAATTAAAAAATTTTCTCTCCCCTCCGGGCGGAAAGAGTCAACTTTCGTTCCGCTGTGTGAAACGAAGTTGCAGCTTTCCGACTCCATTGAGGAGAAAAATATATCGACGAAAATATAAAAGAATAAAACGAATAAAGTGAATTAATGATTCTATAAATTTATTCAAATTTCGTTCCCTACAGTGTCATCCGATTCAAGGTTACCCTTGCTGTGACGGCTACAAATGTGACAATGGACATTGGTGGCAAGGAAACTGCGCTGTAAATACTGCGAGAAAGGTACCGGTGGGCTAGTCCTTGACAGTAGAAAAAAAATTGTATCGATGGCATGAAGAAATAAATGTTATTGTACAATAATAAAAATGAAATAAATTAACCCATGAAAAAATCTTGTTATGAAATTTTATATCAAAAGTGGTCTCTCAATTTAAAAAAAAAACTATGTAGGAATCCAACTCAGATTGCTATGTGGATTCTTTCGTGGCGTTTTCGGATGGATTTCCATAGATAGATTTTTTCTCTATGAATCCACCATGGATTCCTATATAAATTCTTCTATGGTATCCTTTCAACTAGAAAAAAAGTTGTAAGACCTATTGGGATCCAATTGGATTCCCAATTGGGAACCCAACGTTAGGTTGTAATGCATAGCCCAAGATGATCCCAATCGGTTCATCCCTATTGGGTCCCAATTGGGTATACCCAACTGTTTCCCAATTAGGCACACTCTATAGGGTTTCAATTGGATACACCCTGCAGAAACTTTAAGCCAACTCAATAAAATCCCACTGAAATCCCAACATAAAAAAAATTTGCATAAATAAATTTTTTATTTAAATCCTCTCATTCCAGTACAGTTTTTTTTTATTTATTTAATTTTCGTTATTACTGTTAATTTATAATAGTGTTAGCTAACAAAAAAAATTGATTATTTCACAAATTCTCACTTTGCACGAGACACAATTTTTATAACCTGTATTCACCATACTAGCACTTTATTATTATTTTGATAAATGTTATTGCACTGCACTAACACTTTTTTATTATTATTTCTATCAATTCTATTGCACGGTATTGTAACTGTAAAGATGTCAAAAAAATCACGCCTTGATGAGTTACTTAGAACGTTTTCCAATGCAAGAGTCACGTGTATATGGGTTTATGTCCGCTAGTTATTTGTTTTATGCGCGGAACTGTCTGAACTTGTCTACGCTTGTATTATTAGTCACAAGATTTTGTCGCCACGTGCATCACTGGTGTTAACATACACAACTATTCGATTTTTATCTTTACATATAATAATATATAAGCATATGAAAGTAGTAGATATTTCATATGGATTATTTTTCCCTTAAAGTTTTAGTTTTTTTTAAGTTTATAATTAAATTTATAATCTGCAAGAGATTAAAAATACGTTTTGCTTTACTGATGAGTCCGATGACGTATTGACAAAAATTTTATGAAATTTTTTTATGTTAAGCACTGTTTCTCGACTGAAATCACGTAATTTTTATTAGTAATAATCACTTTTATGTGAAGCAGATTTCATCGCATATTTTCGAAAAGTAAAATGATCGCTGAGCTTATCAAAATATTTTTTTTTTTTACCCATTAATTACTTTTTTATATAAAAAAAAACATTAAATAAGTGGGAATGAGCGTATTGAAAATCATAGCTGGATATAGTACCGTTTGGCTGTAATCAAATTTTTTGACTGGCAATTATACTCAAATTCTTTATATATTTAGATCCGTCATTTTTTTAAATTAAATATCTTAATTCCCGATGAAAAAAGATTTTATACAATTATATATAGACTATATATAATTATATATAGACTATACATAATTGGATAGAAAAAATGGCCCGATCCAATTGTATACAATTCTATACAAATTGTAAACAATTCTATATAATTATATACAATTCTATATATTTCAATTATATAGAATTGTATATAATTTGTATAAAATTGTATATAATTATATAGACTTGTATACATTTTTGTACAGTTGTATACAATGGGATCGGGCCATTTTTTGTATATAATTTTATACATTTGTACAATTTTATACATTTATATAATTGTATAAAATCTTTTTTCATCGGGTTAGAGGTTGAGATTAAATGTGAAGTTTTTTAGTATCGAATATCTCAAAATGTTGCAGCCTCCGATGTCTGATTGGTGAAAATAAAAGCGCACGCGCAGCACATAGTTCAAATTTCTAGTTTTTTAGAGGTTGAATACAGCTGTAAGAAAAAATAAAAAAATAAAAGTATAGGAGTCTTTATGAAAAAATAAACAAATCCTAACGTAAACATTGAATCTAAATAATTCGTGTATGACACGCGCGCTTGAGGCATGCTCATTTGGATTTTCCAAACTTTTTTTTTCTGTACATAGAAATATATTCTGTTATTGGCCTTCTACTGGTGCTACACCCAGACATAACAAAAAAAATGAAACAAAAAAAAATAAATTTCTTCTAATTGTGAGGAAACATGATCACTGATAACAACTATAATTACAAAAAAGCTATTAGTTTCTGTCATAACAAGTTTTTTTTATTTATTCACCGTTATCGATGTAATTAATATATTTATAACTATGTTCTTGAAGTTTTTTATTCGATACAAAATAAAAAATTTTATGAATATACGTTTAATTATCAATAATATAAAAGATCCAAATTTTTTTGTACTTGAGAAATATGATGATAAATTTCTACGCATCGAAAATTGTAGGTACCTGGATTTCCATATAGAAAATGGAAAATCCATCCGAAATTGTTATGTGGGAACCTACATAGGATTCTAAGCTGGATTTCCATATAGATTTTTTTGATAGTGATATCAGTATCAATCATGTCTAAGATAAAAAAACTTTAACCTCAAACTTTTAAATTTAATCTCTATATAAATGCAGTAAAAATTAATAAATTTCTCAACCATCGTGATTAATATCATTTGGATTGTTAAAATTATTGAGATTTCTATGATAAATATGTAGACCTTCAAAATGATTCGGACTATCGAGCCCATGGTGTTGGCAGAGTAGTAAGAGCTTAAACTGATATGCAGAAGGATCCAGGTTCGAGCCCCAGTAATGGCGAATACTTTTTCATCGATAAAAAAATTAATAAACATCAATTAATCAGTACTAATAGTAACTATATATGACTGGATCCGATGTTTTTTATCGGATTAATTTTCCGTCCAACAAAAAGTGACCGCTTTTTGAGTTCAAAAAACTAAAAAAAAAACAAATAAGTCCGTTCGAGCTCCCGATGAAAAAAGATTTTATACAATTGTATAGAATTATATATCAATTATATATGGACTATATATAATTATATATAGACTATATATAATTAGATAGAAAAAATGGCCTGATCCAATTGTATACAATTTGTATAGAAAATTGTATACAATTCTATACAAATTGTATATATTGCAATTATATAGAAATGTATATAATTATATAGAATTGTATATAATTTGTATAAAATTGTATATAATTATATAGACTTGTATACAATTTGTGTAGAATCGTATACAATTTCTATACAGTTATATACAATTGATCGGGCCATTTTTTGTATATAATTTTATACAATTGTATAAAATCTTTTTTCATCGGGCTCGCAACCAGCGGGAAGTTTTGGGTTGGCCCAAGGGTCAACTGCTTTTCAAATTTCTTCTTTTCAAATTTGTTTTCCATTATATATATTACAATATCATTTTTAATAATGTAAAAATATTAAATTGGCTTTAGTAATAAAAGTAAAAACTAATAATATTAGTAACAAATCATTTAAACAATTGCTCTTCTCATCAATTGTATTATCGGATCCACTTATGATAAGCTGTAGCTAACAACCAATAACCAATAAGTAATATTTTTATCTTTCTTAATTCAAGGAAACTAAACTATTTATTTGCGATAAGGTTTCGATTATATGACAGTTATAAATTTCTCAAACCACTAATCGCAAAGTACCCAAGTCGACCGAAGAGTTGAGATTTACTATAAATTAGATATAACGTATTCAATTTACGTTAATCTGCTACGATGAATTGTTTGTTATTTTTGAGTATTATTTCAATAGCTTGCATTACTGGTAATTAAATACTTTAGTAAAAAGTGATTTTTCAAAATTATTACTCCTTTCAAATGGAAAGGGAACTTATCAATCTCATTTAAGTTGAAGTTTCCAATCATTATTCGTAGTGTCAAACTTCGTTGTTTTAAATTTGTGATTTTTTCTTATATTAAGAGAACATATAAATATACTGAGGTTGTCGAAATTAAATAATAGCCTCAATTGTCGACATCAAATTTTAAATAATTTCCTATGAACGTTTTCACTAAAAAATTTCGATTGTCACGTTGTCGTGATCTTTAATATTCATTTTTTTTTTTTTTTTTTACGTACCTAAAAAGTCAATTATCGAAATTTCAAGTTTTCGCTCTGATTTCTTACTAAATTGAAATCACTATATGACTATCATACATAAGTAATGTCATGCCAAATGTAACAGTCTGGTATTCGTCAAAAGTTTCGCCGGAAAAGTCAAATAATGCTAAAATTTACTATGAATTCAACTTTGACTTTGAATAGTTAAGTTTATCGAAAAACAATAGACCTTTTTTGTAGAGCGTTCAATTTCCAACAAAAATATCTATCGATTTTTTTCGATACACGCATTCGCTGATAAGGGATAAAATTCAAAAGTTAAAACAAATTTTCTCATGTTATTTAAATGAAAAATCGAAAATTGCGATAAGACGGTTGTTAACATCAATGTTAAGAGCTCAAATATTAATAGTGTTTTCTTTCGTCTTTGCGAACAATATTTTCTATATAATTTTTGAAAAACAAAATAGTCAATTTATTGACACATTCTAATATGTATATATTAGGGTGATTCATTTCCGCAAAAGTTTTTTACTCTAAGTGCTCAAGCAAAATCTCAATCTACATCAAAAAAAAAAATTCTCACTTATTATGAGCTCCTAATTCCAAAGCTAAGTACTTGCCATTTGATTTCAAAGATTTCTCATTTAAAATACACGTAAATTAAATTACTTTTTTTTTAACTTTCTAATACTCAGCTGCGTTTCATGATATCGAGACGGTTTTGGTCGCAAATTGTAGGGCATTTGTTGATCTTCAAAAGTGCTCTAAGTTACTTAGCTGTAATTCCAGCTGTTTCACTTGTGTCCGTCGCGGAAGTCATTTTTCCTATTAAATTTACCTTTATTGACTTGCAAAACGTAAACCAATGAAAGTACACTAAAAATGTTCATGGAAATTTTATAGGAAATTTTATTCCCTTCAAAAAAAGTCCTATAAGTCAAGGCGCTAAAGTCCATAATTTCCGAGTTATAGTCATTTTAATAATTTGAAAAATAAAATATCAATTATATTTTTTTTTTTATATTATATTTTTCAAATTATTAAAATGACTATAACTTGGAAACTATGGACTTTAGCGACTTGACTCATAAGACTTTTTTTTAAGGGAATAAAATTTCCTATAAAATTTCTATTAACATTTTTAGTGTACGTTCATTGGTTTACGTTTTGCAAGCAAATAAAGGTCAATTTCATAGGAAAAATGAGTTCCGCAACGGACACAAGTGAAACAGCTGGAATTACAGCCAAGTAACTATGGGCACTTTTGAAGATCACCAAATGCCCTACAATTTGCGACCAAAACCGCCTCGATATCATGAAACGCAGCTGAGTATTAGAAAGTTAAAAAAAAAGTAATTTAATTTACGTGTATTTTAAATGAGAAATCTTTGAAATCAAATGATATACTTAGCATTGGAATTAAGAGCTCATATTTGATGAGAATTTTTTTTTTCCGATGAAGACTAAGATTTTGCTTGAGCACTTGAAAAAAAAAACTTTTGCGGAAACGATCACCCTCATATATGTTGTTTAATAAAAAACAAAATAAAATTATTTTAGGAGAAGCATTAATTTGTTATCAGTGCATTTTTTGTGATGATGTTTCCTCAGCAAAAAACATTACCCACAAAAACTGTAGTGTATCATCTTCCAAACCTTCATGTTTCAAAACAGATGCTGTATTAAGTAAGTGCTATTAAAAAAATAATTTAAAAAAATAAAATTTATCGACAAACAAATTTTTGTATTTCAGCAAATGGTACCACAATAGTAATAGCGCGTGATTGCGTGTCCCAAGTTCCTGTAAATTATAATAACATCTTTCGGGACACTACAAATAAATCAATTTATGTTGAATCGCAGTCTGCTTATTATTGTGATACAGATCTATGTAACAGTTCTGAATCACTACTGTCAACCTCCACTACTACACTTGTAACAATGATTACATTCATTAGTGCAATTAAAAGTTTATATGGAAATTAATACTAATGTAAATAATAAAAATATTATTGTCCAGCGTATTTCTTAATAAATTGACGCCAAGACAGTAAACAAATTAAAAAAAAAAAAAAACAGTAATAAATGTAATTGTGATATCGTAACAATATAAATACTTGATAAAAAGATTTTTTCAGATAATTTATTGAATTCTTGCGATATAAATATTTTTATAGTGTGTAGACCTACAATTAAATCTCTGAGATAACGCGATGATAAAAATCTACGTAATCAATATCATATCAATGTTGAAATTCAATTTCAATTAAAATTATTGTTTTAATCCAACTATTTACGCCACTTATAATATCAATTTTGAATTTGAACTGTATGCTCATGAAAAAAAAACAACGATTGACGTTACATCTGAGCATTTATTGCAATTCAAAAAGTAACGCTTCTTTTCGCAAACCAAACTGTAAAAGTTACAGATTTTCCTTACAAAAAAATACTAATGAACACTATTGGAAAATCCCTAGTAGAAATTAAATCGTGGCGCTGGCTAGTTTTACTAGATTCAAGTCAGGCGCTAGCAGGTTCAAGCAATCCTTACGCATCAGTTGTAGGTGGCGCGATTTCTAGTTTTGCCTCGATATCGCTAGCGAGGGCCTAGTTTGCAATCTAGGCGGCCCTCGATTATTTCTACTAGGGATACTAATGAAAAACTAATGGTCTATTATTTCCACGGATCAATGCTTTGATGTCATTAGTGCGCTTCGTGCAAGAAGTGCGTTTAGTGTTCTTAGTTCGCGTTCTCAGTATTTTTAATGTCATAATAGAATAAGTATTGCGATGATTCCTTAGTATCGATGATGTAACCCAATAAGAAAAAAATTGGGTCCAATCATATCTACTTATGATTTCTATTTGTACTAATTAATTGATGTTTATTAATTTTTTTATCGATGAAAAATTATTCGTCTTTACTGGGGCTCGAACCTGGATCCTTCTGCATATCAGTTGAAGCTCTTACCACTCTGCTAACACCATGGACTCAATAGTCAGGATTATTTTGAAGGTCTATATATTCATCATTGAAACCTCAAAAATCTTAACAATGCTGATGATATTAATTGTGATGATTAAGCAATTTATAAATTGTTACTGTATTTATATATATTCGTCCCGATAAAAGCTCAGGATTTTTTTTCCACCACGGTTTCTTCCCCCACCCTTTAAATGTTGGTTTTGCACATGCGCACATATAGCAGCGCATGCGCTCATTCTAATATTACGATGATGGGGGAAAAAACTGGTGGGAAAAATATCTCAAGTTTTCGTTGGGACCACTATAGAGATTAAATATCAAATTTTGAGGTTAGAGTTTTTTAGCTTTCAATAGCGATGTACCCACTAATCGAACTACTCATGATCACTAATGAACTCATAGTCAACACTAATCATTTCCAATAGTGTTGCAAAATTTACTAGTCGGAGTACTAGTGATTAACAATAAAAAATTACCATTGTCTGTCATTTTATTCGTTTCTATGTTGCATTACCTTTGAATTAATATATTTATTTGGTGCCGTAAGACGGGCGGTAGTAGTCATGGTCATCCAGTTCATAAAATACCAGGCAGGATATCAACACTGGTTAATTTTTAACAGTGTTTATTGTTCTTCCCCGTACGGACAATTAATCTTCGGGATATAAGACCCAGGTTACATTAAACGACAATCGTTTAAGTGACTTTTTTTTACAAAATTTTGAGGATTAAAAAATAATAAATTGATGTTTTTTTTTTTTTAAGTATATAATATGTAATATTTATATCATTTTAATCTTAACAGTATTTGCAGCATTATTTAAGCATCTCGTATCTTACCTATATAAGCCACAGAAAATTTTATTATTTTTGTTTTCATATTAATTATCAAAGAGTGATATCAATCAAAATTTGATAAAGAGATGATGCATATTTATAAATACTGCATTGGGCTCGATTGATTTTATTTTATTTAATATAACTGATTGCTCGAAATAAGTAATAATCTTAAGCTTAAATATTTTCATTAAACAAAAAGTTATCTATTTAATAATAATTAATAATGAAATATTTATTATTTTTAATAGCATTGTTTTCAATTAATGATTCAGGTGAATATTTTATTAAATTTAATTCAATATCTTTTTTAAAACAGTTTTTTTATAATATCAATAAGAGTAAAGAGAAAATAACGATAATACAGGTGAAATTAAATAAATATTTCTATGTTATAGGAGAGTCACTTAAATGTTGGTTTTGTACACCCACGTAAGTTTCAATTTTAATATTAATAATACATATATACGATAAAAAATATTGAATTGAAAGCAATACAATATGTGGGTTAGAAATAGTCCACATAATATTTGTGTTATCTTTTAATACAGAGAATGGTGTAAAAAGAAACACTAACACTGTGTTAAAAGTACACCGCTCGATATTTCACACCAAGAAAATAAAGCATCGTCAATTTTTAAAACCATTGTCTTAAGCAAGTGACTTGACGAAGTCCTTCGGCAAATTTCTGATGAAAGATTCTAATACTTGAAGAAAATAGATTTCACAAGTATACTTGCCAAAGATTTCATCAAGTCATGCCTAAGATTCTTTTTAAAGACTTACGGAAATCTGTAGAAACAGTCTACGGCAATTCTTAACCAATAGACGTACTATGTAACGTTTGGTCAAAGTTGCTGCAGAAATGCTTAAGATATCGGGTTTCTTTATCTTCAAGTCACTCCAAGCTCGGATGCAGTACTTTTAGCAAACCCAGTGGTCCTCATTTCAATTTAAAGTGCTAACAATTCTATCACTCGATAAAATTACATCGAACATTAAGTGGGCGCCACTGAATTTACTGTACTAATGGGGCAGCCATGTCTGGGTATCTTAAGCAATTCTGCAGCAAGTGAGCTAACGCATCTTCAGCAAGTATTACTACAGATTTACTTAAGGCATCTTACGGAAGTATCTTGCCTCAGACTTGTCCAAAACTGATGATGCACGGTAACAAATATTTTGCGGATATCACTATGGCAGTATGGGCTCGAACGCCATACTGTATGGTATCGAAGATTTTTATAGGTTATAAAATTGTATGTATAGATGATTCAACCATTGCGGGAATAGTAACATTGGCGATAGTTGTCGTGGACGCCGAAATGTCTTTATGGCCGTCAGGCCCATACTGCATTGTCGTATTCACATTGCTTATGGCCGATAAACCTAGTCTAACGACATCTATATAGTTTTGGCGGTAATACGATAGTATACATTGATTGACACGCCAGAAATTATGGCGGGAAAAACTAGTAGCATTGTGCCGTCGGCATTGTAGTATGGCTCTCAGGGCCATGCTGTTTCGTCGTGCCTGCTATGCATACGTGTGAGCAATACAATAGCTCCAGTACTATACAGTATAGTAAATAACGCCATACTTCTGAGACTCGTTACAATACTGTCTTGGAATATTTCACATACCATTTAGTATCTGTTTTGAGACCATACACGGAAAAAAAATTCTAGTTAAATTTACATTGCTAACATCGTAATTTGTCCTATTAATTATTGTATTGGTGGACTAGACTTTTCACATCGTAATTTTTACGATGTAGGGTTGGAAATTTCATTTAAGAAATAATACTTCAGACAAACAATACGAAGTCTTAAGCTCTTTAATATAAATTACGATGTAACATCGTAAAATTTGAAGAGAAATTTTAAATAAAAGATTAAAATAATAATCGGTCGGCAATTGGATTCGAACCCAAGTCCTTTCGAATGCGAAGTGTCCGACGCCTTGGACCACTCGGCCACTGAAGGGCCTACACTATATGATGTTTTTAAGATCCATATAAACGACTTGCGGAGGACCCAGTTACTATTTAAAAAGTACGATGTAACATCGTACTTTTTATAGCTTCCATCGTATTATAACAGAGGCAGCACTGTAATATTTATTTTGTTAAAAAGTAAATAGAAATATTTAAGGTACGAATAAATATAGTTTTTAAATTGTAATTTTTATTTATTTTTTTTTACGATGTTAAATTGTAATTTTTGCAGTAATTTTTAATCCTAAAAGTCTTTGTTAAAATTACGATGTTAACATCGTAAATTTCGGTAGAATTTTTTTTCCGTGTACCAGCATGGTGTTGAACGCCATGCATTTCTTACTGTATGCAGACTTGCTGAAGACTGAAGATACAGATTTACGTAAGACTTCCTTAAGAATGCTACTAGCGATTCACACGATAATTGAATTTTTTATCCTTGTCCATAAAATTTACTAATTTAATAATTGCAGTGTTAAACCTCAGTGTGACAATACCTTTCTAGAAAGTAATCTTACAATCCGAGAATGTAATTACAATAATTCGTTACCGGCTTGCAGAACAATGACTTCCCTACTTTGTGAGTTCTTCCATATAATTTTTTTTCTACTTTAAATTGTACTTCACAGTTAATAACTTCATTTCTTAATATGTTTTAGCAAATGGTGAGTTGCGTGTGCTGTTGCGTGACTGTAATAGAAAAATTACATACAGAAGCGAGCTCATGGCACAAGAAGCAAGTAAAACCGAAGATGTGTATGTCGTTGAATCACGTACATACTATTGTGATACTGATTTATGCAACAGCGCGACATCAGTTTATTTTCATCTTGAAGTCACGTTTGTCGTTATAATTTCATTTTTATGTTTAGTCTAAAATTATTGTCAATCATTGAGTACCAGGGATGTGCGAATGGTATTCGAATTTAAAAAAAAAAGCCATTCGGCATCCGAAATGGAAGTAGATTTCTATATATATATAATTTTATAATCACCCATCAAAAATTATCAAAGATATAAACAATGGCATTATCACCATAACACATGAGTCAATAATGTGACTTTGAACCCTTATTAAAAGTGGAACAATTATTGTAAAACGAAAAATAAAAAAAGGAAAACATAGCTTTTCCTATCGGCTATCAAGTTCTTTCTACATAATAAGGATAGATATACCCATTAAAAAGTTTACCCATTTACGAAAAAAGCCGAAAAAGTTGGATTTTTCGTTATTTTTGGAATTTCAAATGTCCGGAATTTCTAAACTAGTTGACCGATTTTGCTCATCTTCGAACTTAACCGTAATAATTGTTCATAGAATAAGTGTGCCAAGTTTCATTAAGATCCATTAAAAATTGTGGCCGCTATCATCGCAACATGGCGCGTTATATTACATATATATACATTACATTACATACATATATAAACTTTTGAACCAATGGTATTTTTGGAATCGACTCGATGAATTGTGATACTCTCTTAAAGTGAACCAGTGAAATTCCACTGATTCAACCAGTGAAATTCACTGGTTTAACCAGTGATTAAAAGTTCACTGGTTGAATCAGTGAACGTCGCGCTCACTGGTTTCAACCAGTGAACTAAAAATATGTAAGCGCGCGGGTACAGCAGTATTCTGTACATGAGTAGTTTAAGTGTTTTATTGTGTCAATAAGTAAGTAATATTTATTGATTATCTTCATGTAATATTTCAATTAACTTTTATATAATAATAATAATAATTATATGACACAATTTTTACAGAGTTTAAAAAAAAATAACTTTGGAGTAATTTCAATAGCTTGGAGCTAACCTCAAAAATTAATGACATAATTTTAAATTTAAACAATATAAAAAGCCCATTGAAAATGGAAACAAATTAAATTTTTATAAATCCTAATAAATATTATGTATTTTATTACAAAATAATTTTTAATTAAATATAATTGTTAATAAGACTCTTTTAGTTCACTTTGTTTTTAAATAAACGTTTATAATAAAATAAAATTAATCTAACCTATTGTGTTTATATTTATGTAGTACACCGGCGTATCACTGGTTCAACCAGTGAGCCAAGCGATCATCTTAGTCCACTGGTTGGATCAGTGATTTTCACTGGTTGAACCAGTGACCGCTCGATTCACTGGTTGAACCAGTAGATTTCACTGGTGAATCAGTGAAATTTCACTGGATCATTTTAAGAGAGTAGATTACGGCAAAATTCTTTGAAAATTACACCATGAGGACAAATGCAAAAGATAGATTCTTATAAAATCTAATAAAAAGAAATCGTTTTTATTAAAAATTTTACTCTCTAAAAATGAATTAGTGAAATTCGCTGCGAATCCGTGGATAGTCATTATTTCTCCTGCTATAAAAGTATACCGCTAATTTAACCAGTGGTAGTTTTAGCTCATTTCCAGATCATAATCACTAATTTGCAGTGAATTTCACTGGTTCAATTTTAAAGAGTAAAGTATCCAGATTCTCTAGCCTGATCAACTTGCCCAATTTTTTTACGTGATCCGTAAACTGTTAAAAATTTTTGGACTCGATGTAGTGTAAATGACGGTGTAAAATTTTCGGGTAAAAATTACACCATTTATTTTTCGTTTTTGAAATGATGTCTGACTTTACTTCGGCCTCCTTGGTATTGTAAACAGAGAACAATGAACGGAATTTAATTTAATACCATTATTGAAATTATTACAAAATATCAAAATATTACCTATTATATAACATAAAATATATGACCATGTACTCGTACATAATTTGAATTAAATTTTAATTTAACCAAAGCTAGGTCTATATGCTTTGTTGTTATTTAAAAGACTCGAGAACAAAGCGAATTAATAATTTAAAAAAATAATTGAATTATTCACACTCAGCATTGATGCGTGTATCAAAAAGCGGGGTAACAGTAATTTTAATTATGTTTTATGAGTTTAGTAGCCAATATATATTGATTTATTTAATTGAATTGTTACAAAGGTAAAAGTAAATAATAACATTCAGGATAAGGGCAAACAAAAAAAAGTTAATTAAAATACCATTGATATAAATGAGGTAAAAAATGATATTTTATTATTTCAAGCCATGTTGATTGTAGCTCTTTACAATTTATGCATACACACAACAATTATCTCGTACATCAATTTTCATCAATATTATTAATTTATCATAAAACGGGACTGAATATATTTAATATTTCAACATCCTCATTTTATTTATTCAAAAAACAGTAAACATGTAACGAACCTATTTCAGTAAATTTGTAACCGATTTCATTTAATCGATGCAATAAATTTTTTCAATGTATAACTATGTACATATGTACACGAAAAATTTTAATTTTGTCATTTATTATTATCATTATATTTTTTTTTCTTACGAAATAAAAATTTTTTTTATTTCTATAAAGGTTTCAATTATTGATTCGAGTATTTGTAACTTCTACTATATAATCCCGTCAAACAATAAAAATAAAAAAAAACTAATATTCTATTAATATGTTGAGTGAGAAAAAGTTGAATTCGAGTAATTTTTTTTTTATTGTTTCCATAAATACTCAAAATAGATAATTTTTTTATAAAATAAAATTGATAGACATCATTTCAAGAAAACTGTTGCTACACTTTAGTAATAAATTGTTAGAAGCATGAATTACATAAGGCCAAGCAAATGTTTCTTCAATTTAGTTGATACCTTCTCAAATTTATTACAATTAAAATCTTCAATAAAGCAATTATTTGGTTAAATAAAAAAAAGGAATGAAAAAAAAATATAATTAATAATTAGAAAAAAATTATTGCACTAAGAAAAAAATTTGTTTTTATAACAAAATGAAATTTCTCATTGGCATTGATAAAAATATAAAATATGTTAATTATTTCGAGAGCTACTTCTATAAACTATTAAATATTAAAATTTTATTAATTAGTTGTGTAAATTAATATTTAAGATGACAAACATCGATGAGTAACTTAAGAGTTTACTAAAAACATGATTTCTAATAAGCCACCGTGGCTGAGCGCGCGTAGGTCATAAGTCTCGCGCGATCGGTCTGGGTTCGAATCTTGGGTAGGGTAAAATTATTTATTTATAAAAAAAATGTTTGTTAAGCTATTAAACTAATCTGAACACCATTAGATAAAAAAATTCATGTCTAATAATATTTTTTTGACCAAATAAATTTTTTCTTAGTATTAAGCAAGTAAATAAAATACTTGACTAAAGTCATTATTTTACTCCATTGAAGAAAGTAATTTTTGGCACTATAGTTAAGTAACTAAAATACTTAAACCAACCAGTTTTTCTTTGAAGTTATACATATTTATTTCTTAGTGTAAACAACCCTGATTGAGAAACCTAATTTGAAATAATTCAAACACGATCCGCAACAATTCAAAGTTGGCAAAATTGACTATATATAGATATACACTAGGGTGGTCGTTAAAAATTAAATTTTCTCAGGCGCCCCATAAAAAGCTTCTTTTTAGTGAAAAAATACCCGGGGAATTTGGTTTTTTCGTTTTAGGTAAAAAGAACACGTGCCTCAGGACGATCAAAGTTCATTTTTCGATGCAATCGCGGTTTTTTTTAAATATCTCATGAAATATGCAGATTAAAGGAAAAAATCAGAGGATCAATTTTGTAGGAAATTAAATTCTTGACAAAAAAGGTCATATTCATTTTTTTTATAAAATGTGTATTTATGAAGATATGTTCAAAAAACATTTTTTAGATCTGATGAATTGGGCGTTTTAAGGAGTACAAATTTTGAAAATAAAATTTTTATAAGTATATAGAAACTACAACAAGCATTAATGATTGATATGTTACGAGTTACGAAGTTGTCTATATTTGAGGAAAAACGTCATTTTTGACATTCGTTATCCTTAAAATGCTCAATTGATAAGATCTAAAAAAGTTTTTTCAAAATATCTTCATAAATACACATTTTATAAAAAAAATGAATGTAACCTTTTTTGTCAAGAATTTAATTTCCTACAAAATTGTTCCTATGATTTTTTCCTTTAATCTGCATATTTCATGAGATATTTAAAAAAAACCGCGATTGCATCGAAAAATAAACTTTGATCGTCCTGCGGCACGTGTCCGTTCCAAATGAAATTTCTGAATCAGGGAAATAACAACATTAAATTCATCTTAAAAATAGAGCCTCATGTAATTCCGGAACTATCATAAATATGGTGCCTCATTATTCTCCCGCCATCTTTAACATAATTGTCCCTAATTAGATAAATTATTACTCTCATCCCAATATTAATCATCTTCAATTATATTAATGAAATCTAAAAATTAAATTTTGTAAAAATAATTAACCAAACTTTTAGTATTCAACAAATTACTAATCATACGCTACTAATATTTCAGTGTGTAGGTGAGAACAAATATGTACATAAACAAATATGTGCATTAAATTTTCTAAATGACATCAAAGGATTCCAAAGATTCTCAATTTTTGTTAAATTCCCGATCGGATTCAAAAATGTTAAATATTTATCTAATTAAATGCAATGGATTTTATCATTTCAATTTATAAATACAAAAATTCATTGACATTTCATCTAACGAATCACACTGGAATACGCAGTACAAAAGCGTACAAATATTTGTTATTTAATCTTTCCCTTTGCTAAAACGCCGGAAAAGAAAAACAAATAGCCAACCGCAAATAAAAACAATCGCCTAACTGTAATAGTAAATAATAAATAAATTTCTATATAACCAACTTAGTATTTGTCTTTGCTGATGTCTCAAAATATTATTTATACCTAAAGATTTACAAATATAACATTATCACATATTCATTATATATAAAAAAAAAAAAAATTAAATTTGAAGGCTAAATAATTGTGACATAAATGTGATAATTCATCGATGACTTGATTAATTAATTGATAATTTTGATATCTAAAAAATTTTGAGCAGTAGTTAAAATAAAACTAATGTCCAATACAGATAATATTTAGTGATAATTGATAATGAATCACTTATTTTTTTTATGGATTATTTCGACATCAATAATTACTGGTAAATATTAATTTATTGTAACCTACAGTTTTTAATTATTTGATATCTTATTTAAAGTTACTATTGATTTCAGTAAAAGCTATTAAATGTTATGAATGTACTCATTGTACGGATATTTCAAAATCAAAGGACGTAATCGAGAAAGACTGCCCTGAATCAGCGAGTGGTTCAGCTTGTTTGAAGATATCTTACGTACTTTGTAATTTGAACAAATAACTTATCTATTTTTCATACTCGCCTGAAAAAAAATAATTCAGACATTTGTCGATCTGTGATCTAATAAGATCTTGTTTGATCTAAGCTATTTTTTTATGCGCCCACACAGAAAAAAAATATCTTGGCTCAAGAAATTTCTTGTGATTCGTCAAGCGAAAATTTGCTTAGTTCAAGAAAAAAATTTTCTTAATTCAGAAAAAAGTTTCTTTATTCAAGAAAAAAAAATTATTGATTTAAAAAAGTTTCTTCGATCAACAAAAAAAAATTTCTTGATTCAGAGAAAATTTTTTCTGTTCAAGAAATAAAAATTTCTTCGTTAAAAAAAATTTTTTCTAGAACTAAGAAAATGTCGGCTTTCCTCCCAGAGTTAATAAAATATTTTATTCAACGCTTGCGCGCTATTCACGTTTTATCATCCTTAAAATGCGAACCCTAAATGGCCGTTTACCGACGGGTGAAAAATTATTTGTCGATACGCAATAAAGATGTCTACTATCCCGGCCATTGTGACGTAATGAAAATAAACGTAACTATTTTTTGAGCTCTTACTAAATATTGGGTAATTACAATTCCCTGTTGTTGCCCATTGAGTAGCCAAGATTGTGATGCCCATTTTTTTTTTCACCATGTCACTAAACAGCTGTTGAGACTTCGCTTTTTAGGCGATTAATAAAATGTGAATAGCGCATATGAGTTGAATGAAATTATGGGCGCAACATGTAGGGTAAGTCATAATCCGTCACCCGCGATATGTTTTGCACTCGTCTCCGGTGCGCAGTATGCGCTCGTGCCTGCGCACCTGCGACTCGTGCTAAACGCATCGCGCTGATACAATATGAATCACTTACCCTAATAGTTACGCCAATAACTATTCAGGCTAATATAATAATTCTTGAATCAAAGTTACTTTTTTTTTGCAAAAATATAAATATAAAAAATTATTAATCATTTAATAATTTAAATACTAGCAAATTACACTACGGGAGTAAGAGCTCGTAGCTGTAGTGTAAAATCTTTAGTGGGTGACGAAAGAGCCGTACCAAAAGCAGCTGATGACGATCAGGAAAAAAGTCGAGTATATGTACAAATGCTTAATATGTATTACTGTGACACAGATTTTTGTAATGGATCGAATTCGTTATTCTCAACTTCGTTTAATAATATCATAATTATTGTATCATTAATTTCTCTGATCCTCAATATTCATTAAATATAAACTATTTTATCAAATAGATTATTACTTTTTTTATAACACATTACTTTTTTTTCTATAGGTTGTCAATGAGTAAATATTATTAACCCTTTCCCGGTTTGGAGTCTTGAGGAGTCAAGGTGTAAGATGAGTAGGGATAAAATCAATCACAGTTCTTAGTAAGGCTGTGTGAGTAACAGTTCAATCGTAGTAGGGCATAAATGCGCCCCCTTCTACTATTTTTTCTGCCCCTCTCTATTAATTAGGCTAGCGCTCTCTCACTTAAAGAAAAAGACGTATGATTTAAATTAAGAGTAGGGATTCAAGGTCAACTGGGAAAGGGTTAAATAATTACTAAACAACTTATGTTTACCATAGTAGCATTGTCTGAAGCAAGCTTCTTATGGAAGATTTAAACAAGACTTGAAGAAGATGGATGTCATAAGTAAACTTGCCTAAGATTTCAACAAATCTTGCTCAAGATTCTTCTGAAAGACTTACGGAAATCTGTAGAAACTGCAGCAATTCTTAACCAATTTACGTAATAGGGGAGGGTGGGGCAGAGCGGCCCCCATAGGGCAGAGCGGCCCCGCTGAAATTTTGATCAAAAAAAAAATTTTTTTTTTTCGACTAATTACTATAAATGCGATATGTTTGCGCATTTTTACCCCTACGCATGACATTTGGGGCAAAATGGACAAGCCCAAAGTTTTGAAAAAGTGATTTTTTCATATTTTTATCGTCAAATTAAAAAAAAATTGTCATAATTCCACATTTCTAGCCCTACGCATAACACCTGGGGCAAAATGGACCAGCCGAAAGTTCCGAAAAAATTATTTTTTCATATTTTTCGGCCGTTTCTTTATGTAAGAGGCAAATTTGGTCACTAAAAATTTATAAAAATTAAATTTTTTTTTTTAGTTGATAAATTTTTTAAATAAAGTAAAATTACAGAATTTATATTTTTTTTTATTAAATAAAAATTAGTAATTAAGGTAATCGAAAGGGAACGATTTTTTACGCTTTAAAAAATTTTTTTCGAGTAATATAAGACCAAAAATAGTTGTCAAGAGAAAGAAATACATTCTTAATGATGAAAACAATTTAAAAAAAAAAAAAACGAAAAAAAAATTTTTTTATCACTTTTTGGAGGGGGGCCGCTCTGCCGCACAAAAAAAAAAAAATTTTTTTCAGAATTTTGGCAAAATGTCCATAAATTTGTTCGAAATAGGACAAAAGTAAAGTGATCTTATGGTTGAAAGCCACAAAAAATAATAATTGGCTTAGGGGGGCCGCTCTGCCCCACCCTCCCCTATAAAGAAAAAAAATTATATTTCACATGAGTATTGAATGCAAAAGAAAAAAAAATTTTTATTATTTTTATCATTAACCAAAATTCAGTAAAATTTTTCGTCTGAAACCTTCAATTTTTGGAAAATTTCAAGTTGTATTTTGTGATTTTGGAATATTTAAAAAACAAATTTTTTTTACAAAATTTTCGGGCTGCCCCATTGCGCCCCCTCCCTCACCCTCTTGGCCTCCTCCCCTATATATATAAACATTTTTTTAACGTCATTGAAAACAATCAATTGTTATTTATCTCTCAGATTATACATTAAAAAATATATTTAATAGTAATTGTGATAAAAAAAAAAAAAATTGAATTTAACCGTAGTTTTATTTTTTAGATAACAGTAAAGACAAAGTGCAGTGATACGACAAGCAGATTAATAAATAAAAATGTCTATTGGAAACCATCCAAATTTCACACCACTTTCAATGTCAATCAATATAGCACGTATTTTTTTTACTATTGACAAAAAATTTATTAAAACTTAGACATCATTTTTTATTTATCTTTTATTTAAGTTAGTGATTCAACTAATTATTTCTGGCGAGTAACACAAAACTCAATAATATGAACTACTGGTTAAATAATCTTTCGCTAGTTCCATGTGTTTATCAATATGCTGAATAATAGATCGCACTGAGCTTATAATCCATATTATTTGACTCTTTAATTGGGGAGAATTTTTAACAAATGATAGTACTATATTGAAAGGGAACGAATTGACGTTCAGATAAAATTCAGCCAGTGATTTTTCTTGATTTTGCGGGTACGGTAACGATTCTCTATTAAATACATTTACATTTTCCGGCTGCACAAAGTGAGCATTTTCCTCATGTTCGAAATTAAATGCAGTCGGTATTTCAGTATCTCCATTCGGCCTGAATAATTGAAAATATATATTAGTATTACTCAAATAAAATCACATTATTTTTTTTTTTTTAATTACGTATAAGAATATTTCAGTTTTTAATAATTTAAAAATCGTGTTCTAGGATTCAATCAATTGTATGATTATTAGAAGTTACTTGAGAATTTCGGAAATTTGAGAAAAAAAAAAAAAAAAAAAATTGGGAGATCCAAAAGTGCACACCTGAATCACTCATGATAATTATTACCTTAGCAGATCCGAACTACGGTAAATTACGGTAATTGCCGCAATTTACGGTAAAATTGCGAGAGTTTACGGTATATTATCGCAATTTACGGTATTTTACGGGTGGTCTGCAGTCGAATACGGTAAAACACCCTAATTTACCGCAATCTACCGTAAATTGTAGTAAAATACCTTAACTTGCGGTAAATTACCGTATTTTTACCGCAAATTACGGCACTTCTGCTGGATACCGTGATTCGGATCCACTAAGGTAGTAGTTAATTTTTTTATTGTTACTTTAATTACCCTGGTGGATCCGAATTACGGTAAATTACGGTAATTTTCATAATTTGCCGTAATTGACGGTATTCAAAAGAATTACGATATTTTACGGTAAAATTCCGTAATTTACTTTAAAATAAGTGATTGCGCCCTAGCGGATCCGAATTACGGTAAATACAGTGATTTACCGTAATTTACCGTAAATTACGGTAATCTACGGCAAATTACGGTAAATTGCCGTAATTTACCGTAATTCTGCTAGGCTACCGTAAATTACAGCAATTTACCGTAATTTGCCGTATTACCGTAACTTACCGTAGATTACCGTAATTTACGGTAATTCTGCTAGGCACCGTAAATTACGGTAAATCACTGTATTTACCGTAATTCGGATCCGCTAGGGCGGTCAACGTAAGGTATTTTACGGCAAAATTACGGAATATAACAGTAAAAATACGGTATTTTTAACGTAAATTTGCAGTACGAGAACGGTAATTTACCGTGAAAATTCTGCAAGCCTGCGATATTTTATCGAAGTGAAGCATAACTCTGTTAAAACTGTAAAAATAAAAATACCTACGGTGTTTGAGGTCAAAATGCCGCAAATTACGGTGTTGCCGCATTTTACGGGAATTCCTTGTAAAATACCGTAAATTACCATTTTTATTGCAATTCACTTTAAAGTGTCGTACATTACCGTATATACCTGCAAATTGCCGTAAATTTCGGCAAATTTGCCGAATACACATTGTATCTTACGGTAAATTTCTTTCCAGTTGAAAATCTTTTTGTTTTAATTGCAATTAAAAATAACTTAAAAACTTGTAATTCCTGAAAACTTTAGCTGCCATTTTTAATTTTACTGTTATTATGTTTTTCCATTTTTCTTTCCATCAACTACCGGCGGCTGCACTAGCGTAACAGTAGGATTGAAACAAAGAGCGACATCTAAGAAAAGAGGCGGGATGTTTAAAAAAAATTTTAATAAAACAAAATCAAATCAATAATTTAAAAGTCGAATAAAAATTCGTAATTAAAAAAAAAAATTCATATATTAGAATAAAAGTAATGACTCAGAATAAAATGAGTGGTTGAGTCGTGCACTTATGGATTTCCCAACTTTTTTTAATTTCATTCCTGATACGAATCCTCAAATTATTTATGATTATAAAATATTTCCCAAGTATACTGTTCGATATTTATATTTATACCTGATGTTATCTACGTGCGAACTTTGAGCCATTACGTGATAACGGTTTACTTTCAGACGTCCTTCATTATAATTATTATTGGATAGAGGTGTATCAATGATATTATTCGATGCCTTGTAATCGTTTTCAAAATTCTCAGGATCGTTATCTACGATATTTTAAATCGTTAATAATTTTATTCCTATTCTAATTAATAGAAACATGTAAACAAATTCATCGACTTTTAATGAGAAATCATTACATAGTATATATATTTTATACTCTACATATAAATAAGTTTACCCACATGAAAAAAATTTATATCCTAAAATTATACTGAATAATATAACACAGTTTATATTATAATATAATTATTTATATAAGAAGTCATATATATTAAAATAACTATTTTTTTGCCGTTTTAATTATATAATTATATATTTTCAAAATATACAAACATGATATATAATATTATATGTTGGCATATATTTAAGCTATATGAACTCTTGTATTGAAAATTATATTATAAACACATAAGTAATTTTATAATGTTAATATATAAGCTAATATATATTATCGACTTATAAAATTTTAAGTCTAAAAAGTTTATTCCAAGCCTATATCATGTTTTAAACCTAAAAAAGTTTAATTCAGTTTTTTATAGTCAGAGTCGTAGGTTGACATCCCCTGATTTAAACGCACACTTACATCTAAACATCTATGGTCAGATCTACTTAATATGTACTGAGATATCTGTTCTTTCTTCATTAATCTGTACCTTTATTTTCTTTCCTGAGTTAAACTGATAAATTGAATGTTCATTTTGCCGATAAAAAAATATTTATATCATATATTTCTAAGTATATTATCCAATATATAATGCGATATGTTGGAAAAGTATAATGAAAATTATTTTTTTTTTTATAATAGTTACTATACTTTAAAATATATGTCTCGATTATATTTCGTTATATTGGAATTTATAACCGGCAAATTATATTTTGAAAATATACAATGCTCTATAATAAAATATATATTTTCTTTTATAGTTTATGTTATAAGAATAAATATACTTTCAAGTTATATGAACATTATATTCAAACATACATAAATTTTTGCCGTTTTATATAATTATATATTTTCGTATATAAAATAAAAATATACATTTTTTTCATGCGGGTAGATATATACTTACCGTCATTTCCAAAACCTGTTCTTGGTAGTTGTACATACTTTGAAATTTGAGGTATTTTCCTAGCCAGAATTATCTGGACTAAGATTGTAAAACTGAACACGATGTGAATAAATAAACGATACATCGAGAAAGGAAGCCTAACATGCACTTGTACTAAATTCACGACTATGAACAATTATTCTTATTGTTTTGACATCACAATTACTCGAAGAATCGTAAACTCAATTATGATTTTTTGAACTTGTTGAGCATTATAAATTTATAATTTATGGCAAATGAAATAATGAAATTTATTCTTAAAGTATATTTATCAACTGACTGACGTTTGGAATATATATACGTAATATATACATTAGGGTGATTCAAAAAACAAATAAATTTTTTTTTTCTTCCAAACTGGTTCAAAAGTTTCGTGTAGATAAATAAAGACGCTTGTGAAAATAAGAGCTCTTAATATTAATATTAACATTGTCCGCATTGCACTTTTCTATTTCCCATAAGAATAACATGGAAATAATTTTTTTTACGTCATCTGATTTGTATGAGAAGCTAACGATGCGTCATAGAAATAATTGGCAGGCATAGTTTTGTAGGGAATTGAATGCTCTACAAATAAATATTCTTATCATTTTTTGATAAATCTATTTGTTCAAAAGTTATTTGAGGTTGAAGTCGAATTCATATTAAATTTTGAGATTTTTTTACTTTTCCGGCGAAACTATCAGACTTATTACAAAATATCATTAGACCTTTTTTGTAGAAAATTTTATTCCCTAGAAGTTATTTTGAATAAAGTTTTTTCGAATTCCGCATTGTTTTCTAGTTATTTTTATTTTAATGTCATGCTCATAAAAAAAATAGTCTTCTGATCGATTTCAAGAGCTTGACATTGAAATAAAAATAACTAGAAAACATTGCGGAATTCGAAAAAACTTTATTCAAAATAACTTCTAGGGAATAAAATTGTCTACAAAAAAGGTCCCGTGATCTTTTGTAATAGGTCTGATAGTTTCGCCGGAAAAGTAAAAAAATCTCAAAATTTAATATGAATTCGACTTCAACCTCAAATAACTTTTGAACCAATAGATTTATCAAAAAATGATAAGAATATTTATTTGTAGAGCATTCAATTCCCTACAAAACTATGCCTGCCAATTATTTCTATGACGCATCGTTAGCTTCTCATACAAATCAGAAGACGTAAAAAAAAATTTTTCCATGTTATTCTTATGGGAAATAGAAAAGTGCAATGCCGACAATGTTAATATTAATATTAAGAGCTCTTGTTTTCACAAGCGTCTTAATTTATCTACACGAAACTTTTGAACCTGTTTGGAAGAAAAAAAAATATTTGTTTGTTTTTTGAATCACCCTAATATACATATATATTATAAAATAAATATGGAAGACAAGTAGAGTAAGTAAAATAAAATAATAACTGTAGGTTGTCACATTTACAAATGATCAAAGAACCATTGAACAATAATGAGGCCCTTTAACTAGTTCGAACGTTTGAAAATACAAAGCTTGTGAACAACAAGAGAGTGAAAAAAAAAAATAGTCGTCAGGAGTCACCCAATAAAAAGTATAGCTTTTCTAAGACGATTGTACTTACAGTATTGATGTAATTGTAGAGTGATAGGCCGTCATCCCAGGGCTCTTCCTTTTCACAGGATAAATTTACAGGTCGTAGTACGTGACTTCGGTCTAGAGAAGCAAGGCCATGAGCAAAAACTTGAACGCTGTCATATACGAGAGCAGGTTCAGCCTGTAATATCGTGAAATTGTCGCTTTCAGAATTCATATTGTTGTATTAAATTTAAATTATAGTTTGTCGGAAAAGTGGGAAGGGGAGGACAAAACGAGGCCCTTAATATTTTCTTATAATTATACGCATAGCAAATTATGGTAACAGTTCCTAGTAGGGGAGAGTGAACCAAAAATACTTTAACATTTTTTTTTAGATGAATAAAAGCAAAATGATGACTTTTTTTTACGAAATTATACTATATTATATAGACTATCTTTTCTCATAAGCACATAACTTAACAAATTATGAAAATTTTTATAAATACGAAATTGTACAACTGCATCAAATGGTTCAATCGTTCCCTTTGCGGGGACAATTGAACCACTAGTCGGGGACAATTGAACCAAGAATATTAGAACCACAAACGAATGACTTTAATGAATAATTTACTATTCATTACAGCTTAAAACTGAAATTACAATACTTCTAATAATATTGATTACTTTATATGACATTATATGTTATAACAATCACTTTTACAACTTCTGTCAATATAATTATTTTTTTTCTTGGTTAGTTTAGCTTTTTTTGACATTCAGTCAAGATGCGCGCGCATGTCTGATGCTCACAGTGTGGTTCGTGTAGTTCAACCGTCCCCGAGAGTACTGGTTCAATTGACCCCATATGATTTTATTGAAATAATTAGTTTAAAAAAAATGTTCAAGAACTATTTTACTAGATGTAAAGTTAGAAATTTATGACTAATATGTGAAAGAAGGTATTACAAAAAAAATTTTAAGATTACATTTGAAAATTAAAAACTTATTAAACAATTTGTCAAGAGCTGAAAAAAAAGTTCAGATGCCTAAAAACACAAAAACTTGAATTTTTTAAAATTAAATCATCATATTGGTTCCAAATTTTAGTCAGACTAAGGCTTAGTGTATTAAAATATAATTCCAAGAGGACGACTTATTTTTCCATTTTTTTCAATTTTTTAAGCTTACTGGTTCAATTGCTCCTTGGTTCAATTGACCCCACTCTCCCTTACGTTTCTATGTAATATAGGAATATTTTCACAATAGGAACTATTACCATAATTTATTTTCAATATCTTATAGAAATAAGACCCATATACATCGTGGCGATTTCCATGATTTGAACGGGTGTTAATCCTATAATCGATATTTCAAACGAGCGTCTCCATGCGATATGGAAACGATTGAAATGAAATATTGCAATTATTACCGCAAATTTCACTCTTTGAAGTTAAAACTCATTGATGTTTTTAATTTTTTTAGGGGTCAACTTTGCCCCATGTATAGAATTTTTTTTTTTTTGAGATATAACTCAGACTATTAAATTTTTTATTTTCACGAGTCCATTTTGCTTCTCTTTCCCTAAATAAATTAAAACTTTGTAATAAAGTGAAAAACTCAACAAAAAATTTTAATTAAGTGGTTTTAAATCAGTCGGCTAACTAAGTCAATAGAAATATTCAGTAATCAAAGTACAAACGATTAACTTCAAAGTAATTTAAGCGTGATTTGAATTCCGCTTTATCCAATAGTCCAATTACTGTTTTCTAAATCGCATGGTCATACATCAAAGGACTGCTTCCGCAAACTATCTTTTGAGTGTGAAGCTAAATAATCTCACTCGAATCTGTTAATTGCAATGAATACTTAAATTTTATCGAAAACTCTATTTTGTTCAGTTTATTTTCCATTAATATTTTTTCCTAGCCGGTAAGTATTTTATTAACTGAAACGTATTATAAATTTCTATATAACCTGGATCACTCCAGTGCGATTGAGAATCGCATGTCCAATGGGTTGGAAACGCTCCATTTGCTTCAGAACTTCTGCTACCTTCTGCTCTTCCAAATCAACCAATCGAAATGCTGTCATATTGACATTGTTGTACTTGAAGTCTTCGAGATCGAATGTTTCGATATCCTGTGACAAAAAAAAATATACATGTATAGTTTGATGTTTCAAAAATAAGTCGATACTTTTTTTTTGCTTTCACACGAAGTATTGGTTAATAAAAAAATCTATAGTGATCGAACGATACTATAAAATGGTAGACTCGTTTCCAGGGCCAGATTTAAACTTAATGCCGCCCCTGACCATCGGAAAAAAATCCACCCCAATACTGGAATTTTACTTCAACTTATAGTTCATATATTTAATTTTTCAAAATTTTGCTGCCCTTAAAAATTTGATGCCCTGGGCACTTGCCCCGACTGCCCCTAGTGTAAATCCACCACTGCTCGTTTCGATTTTACGTACATTTGAGGTAGAATTTGACGCAGTTTTCTCTCTTAATTTGAATCAGTGAAATTCCAATGGTTCGCCAGTGAAACCTCATTGGTTTACTAGTAAAACTCACTGATTCAACCAGTGGTCTTGGCGGCCATTTAATCCCACTGGTTACTCAGTGAACTTCACTGATAAACCAGTGAATTTTAATGGCGGACGTAACAGCCACTGATTTATCAGTGAGAATTTCCACTGATTCACCAGTGAGTTTCACTGATTTGACAGTGAGCTGATATAACCTTCGTCATAACCTAACTTATTCATAAAGCGCATGATTACTTACGTAAAATAAATGAATTAAAAACATATTTACGCAAATCAGGAGACACGGTAGTGTCTCGCGCCAAGTACATGTTCAAACACATGTATATGTGTGAAGTGTCATGGCGTGAGCCTACCTACAATTACAATCAATTGTAATTGGTTTTTTTTATATTTTATTTTTCAAATTATAAAAATTACTATAACTCGGAAACTATGGACTTTAGCGACTTGACTCATAGATCTTTTTTTTGAAGGAAATAAAATTTTCTAAAAAATTTCCATTAGCATTTTTAATGTACTTTCATTGGTTTACGTTCTGCAAGCCAATATAAGGTCAATTTCATAGGAAAAATAACTTCCGCAACGGACACAAGTAAAACAGCTGGAATCACAGCTAAGTAACTATGGGCACTTTTGAAGAACACCAAATGCCCTACAATTTGCGACCAAAACCGCTCTGATGTCATAAAACGCAGCTGAGTATTAGAAAGTTGAAAAAAAGTAATGTAATTTACGTGTATTTTAAATGCGGGAAATCTTTGAAATCAAATGGAATGTACTTAGGATTGGAATTAAGAGCTCAAACTTGGCAGGAATTTTTTTTTCAGCATAAAAAACAATATTTTGATTGATGAGCAACGAAAAAAATACTTTCGCCGGAAACGAAGCACCCTAGTACATATAGGGTAAGGGGGGGGGGGGGGGCAAAACGGGATAGGCCGGCAAAATGGGATACCCTCAAAATTTCGTCAAAATTTTTTTTTCTCGAAAAACTTTCGAAAATGGTCGAAAATGACATCTAGTATCATTTTACACTATTAAAAGCTAAAAAAAAACATTTTTATATTTTTTGCGAAAAGTATAAATGAAAAAAATGTACAAATTTTATCGTACTACAAATTTATTTTCATGAAGTATCACAAATTAAGAAATTTATTTCTTTAATTAACTCAAGAACAATAAAAACAATAATATTAATAAAAACTCTAAAACTGTAACATTGGTAATCATCATAATTTTAACTGTTACATTGTAACTTTCATAATTTTGTAATATTTTATAACTTTAGTACTATAATATCAAATTATTAACAGTTATGTTAATTTTCTAATATTCATTTTTGTGTCCACCATTTAAATATAGTGGAAACCTAAACATGCAAACCTCTCAATAAGACAATTTATAGATAAATTGAGAAAAATATAGATAGCCCGAACTGGGAATCGAACCCAGACCAATTCGGTATCGCGCCGAGTGCTCTACCAGTTGAGCACATTCTTTAAAAATATGTTGAGAGTAAATTTTATCACTAACATCAATTTAGAAAGACATTATTACATCAATTTTATTCACTTGAAAAAAAAAAAAAAAATTTTACTTTTTTTTGGGGTATCCCATTTTGCCCGCAGAAAATAAAAATTTTTTTTCTGATGGCAGTCTAAAATTTGTTATATTTATTTCAAATAGAATCAAAATGAAGCCAATTTACGATATTTATGTCCCTAAAAACTAAATTTTTTGTTAAGTATCCCGTTTTGCCCCCCCTTCCCCTATATAAGTTTTGAAATTAAAAATAAAAGTATTAATAAATGACTTGTCAATCTACTCATTTTATCAAAGGTTACATTATTTCCACAACTATGTTAAAGTACTTTTCGATGAAACATCAGAGCAAACTCTTTTGCGGTAAAAAACTTGAAACTTTTTCGTTCGACAGTATATCGATGTGAACAGGAAATCCACGAGAAATAAAATTTTTTTTCCACCCGCTTTATTTTATTGATACGCCCTACATTTTGTACAAAGTTTTACTTTCATTCTAGAGTTTATTAGTATTGATAAAAAGTCCAATAAAAAAAAAAAAAAATTCTTACTTAAAAAGAAACTAAAGATAAAAAAAAATAATGTAAATCAATCGAGTTTGCTGTAAATTCTTGAGGTTAATCATATAAATTAGAAATAAGTCTTATAATGAATTTTTTTTTTTTTTTTTTTTTCGTGGCATTGGAAATAAAAATTATCGTAATTATTAATTCTTACTTAGCGATTGGAAATGTCAAATTATTTCTTAAAATTATATCATAAATGAAATATATTAAAATTTCATTATCGAAATAAAAACGTCGGGACAAAACGATAAAAATATAATTTTAAATAATTCTGGTAAGTAAATTAATGATCTTAACTGTAATCGATAATCACTAATCGATAGATTAGAATGTTTTATACTAAAAATGAACCTTATCGTTTATCGTAATCTTGTTTAGATAAAAGATAACTTGCTCCTGAAATATTATGAATTATCAATACAATTTTGAAAAAATCTATACGGTTATAATAAACAATTATTCTCTATAAAAACATAGAACAATGGTATTGACATACTCTTGTTAATACTTGAGCAAATATAACGATCGACACGTAGTGTTAGTTTATAGATAAACGCATACACAACGAGAATGTAAATAGAACAGTTCAAATGGATCGAGAAACTATTCCCATGGTTATACAAAATTATACTAAAATATGACTGGACGAGTTTTTCTATCGTGAAAAAGCCGAATTCCGTTAACTCGGACAGTTAGTCTACGGAGGAGCGGAAAGTTCCGACTTATCGAATGCCCCTTCTCCTTTAAAGAGTAGACTACACGCATGCGCTATTACATCTACATGACTGATGTATATAAAAATATACAGACACATACGAACATCGTCGTTCAGCATAGTAACCATTCCTGTGCTGGACAGGAACTGTTGCTTTCAGTCACATGTCTGAGTGCTGATTAAAACATGTTCCCGCTAAGCAAGACTCAGACATGTGACTAAAAGCAACAGTTTCTGTCCAGCACAGGAATGGTTACTATGCTGAACGACAATGGAACGCATTTGTCCGGGGAATCTTTCGCATCTCCACACAGGAACTATACCTATTTTATATAGTAACACATCGACTGCCGAAAGGAACCTGTATTATCTGGAAAGCGAATGGTGACTGTGAACACGATAACCAGTCATGTTTTCGATATAATGTGTAACATAGTAATGGTTGCTATATTGGATCGTACTCAGTCGTATGTAAAGACGACCCATTCCTATTGTAACGAGAACTAGTAATGTGCTACTATCTAAACATGAATTAGTAGAAATTTCATTAATTACTTTAGTGAAGCAGTATTCACTTCATAATCAGTGTATTTAAATAACAAATTAGTGAATTCTCACTAATAAATTTAGTACTATAATTTTCACTAGCAAATTAGTGATTTTCACTACTGAACTAGCGATATTTTCATAATTTCTACAAGTGTAACTGTTATTCACTTCTTAATTTGTGAATTTCACAATTTCACTAGTAACTTTAACTAGCAAATAATTAAATATTTTATTAGATATAAAAAAAATTATGGTGCTATTTTTAAAAATTTTAATAAAAAACTTTCAAAATAAAAAAAATAGAAGTACAGAACAATAATATATTTATATGAAGAGTACGTCAATCATAACATCACGGATTTTTTATTTCTTCATCCGTTATTGTTTGGTATCATAACGAATACACTATTTACACTCACGCGATCACATGCGTAGGTCAGCGCAGTGAATAGCATCAAAGACTTTGAATCGGAAGGACGCAGGTTCGAGCCCGGCAGTCACCGGGATTTTTTTCATCAATCAAAATCATGTATACTTCCTCTAAGTAATGATTCTAATACATTGAGCACATTTCGGATCTAATTACAAGTGTCTTATATTTTTTTTCGCAATATAATATTTTTTTTCACCGATGAAATCAGTGGATTCCCATATTCACTTTTCAATTTAGTGGATTCTCATATTCACTTATCAAATCAGTGAATTCTAATATTCACATATTCATTTAGTGAATAGTCACTAATTCTGCGTGTTACGATTGTACCATTGACAATTAGTGAATATTCACTTGAAATTAGTGAAAAATCACTAATTTATATTTAGAGAGTAAGATTAATTTTTATATAGGGGAGGGTGGGGCAGAGCGGCCCCTCTGGGGCAGAGCGGCCCCCCTGAAATTTTGATAAAAAAAAAAAATTTTTTTTTTGACTAATTACTATAAATCCGATATGTTTGCGAAATTTTAATCCTACGCATGACATTTGGGGCAAAATGGACAAGCCCAAAGTTTTGAAAAAGTGATTTTTTCATATTTTTATCATCAAATTAAAAAAAAATTAGTATAATTCCACATTTCTAGCCCTACGCATAACACCTGGGGCAAAATGGACCAGCCGAAAGTTCCAAAAAAATTTTTTTTTCAATTTTTTTCGGCCGTTTCTCTATGTAAGAGGCAAATTTGGTCACTAAAAATTTATAAAAATTAAATTTTTTTTTTTAGTTGATAAATTTTTGAAATAAAGTAAAACTATAGAATTGATTTTTTTTTTTATTAAATAACAATTATTAATTAAGGTAATCGAGAGTGAACGATTTATTACACTTTAAAAAATTTTTTTCGAGTAATATAAAACCAAAAATAGTTGTCAAGAGAAAGAAATACATTCTTAATGATGAAAACAATTTAAAAAAAAAAAAAACGAAAAAAAAAATTTTTTTATCACTTTTTGGAGGGGGGCCGCTCTGCCCCACAAAAAAAAAATTTTTTTTTTCAGAATTTTGGCACAATGTCCATAAATTTGTTCGAAATAGGACAAAAGTAAAGTGATCTTATGGTTGAAAGCCACAAAAAATAATAATTGGCTTAGGGGGGCCGCTCTGCCCCACCCTCCCCTACTTTAGAATCATACTTGTGTAGCATAGTAACCATTCCTATCTATTTTTTTCCGTGTAGACTAGCAAAATAAAATTTGATGTACCATCTATTATTATTTCATGTATTTTTGAGTCTCATTTTTATCCGTGTATAATTGTTAACTATCTGGCAATACTATTTCATTATGATCATCGGTTATTTTCGCAATATCATGTAATGATTTGAGATCTCGTTTCAATTATTAAATTTAATGAAATGCATAATTAGAGTATATATTTATTACTGCATGTTTTTAATTAATATCATGTGGTTTCATATTAATTAAATATTTAACTTACAAAAGTCGTGAACATGTAATGATATCGATGGTCGTTCATTTGCAATTGGAGGATCTGCAACAAATTTAAATTATAAAAACCTTTAAATATTGATTTAAATTAAATATTTTTGGTAAATTTAATTTTAGTATTAAAAATGCTGTTTTATTCGCCCCGCCTGCTCCTTCCTGTTATATAAATTTTTCGCATATATTTATTATCATGCAAATGCGTTTATATTAGAGATGCATATGCACCGCAAAAAACATGAGTGCAAGATTTCAGAGGTTACTCTGATTAAGAATATTTATTGAAAAGTATTGAAAATTATTTCAATTCTTTTCAATCCAGACGGAGATTTTGAAAAATATTAAATGGAATTGAAATTTCGATCATTTTAATACTTTCTAATTGTTATAATGGAATTCAAAAATATTGAAAAGAATTCAATCTTTCATCATTTTAGAAAAAGATTCAGAAAGATTCGAAAATGTGAATTCATTTTAATTTATTTCAATTCAAATCATAGCTCGAAATATGAAACTATTTTAGTATTGAGAAAGATTCAGAAAAATTGAAAATTCTCAATTTCTTTCAATTCTTTTCAATCCTACACTCGATCCAAAATATGGAACTATTTTGGTATTCAGAAAGATTCAGAAAGATTGGAAAATGTCAATTCATTTCAATTTATTTCAATTCAAGTCATAATTGGAAATATGGAACTATTTTGGTATTGAGGGAAATTCCGAAAGATTAAAAACTGTCAATTCATTTGAATTTTTTTCAATCCCACACGTGACCCGAACTGTGAAATTATTTTGTTATTGAGAAGAATTCAAAAAGATTGAAAATGTCAATTCATTTGAATCTTTTTCAATCCAACTCTTAACCCGAAATATGGAACTATTTTGGTATTGAGGAAGATTTAGAAAGATCGTAAACTGTCAATTTATTCGATTTTTTTTCAATGCTACTCGTAACCTTAAAATTCGAAACATTTTTGTTATTGACGAGGATTCAGAAAGATTTAAAATATCAATTTATTTGAATCTTTTTCAATTCTTTGGAAGTTTAGAAATTCTTATATTATTTTTAGATTCAATATAATTGAAAAGTATTAATTAATTTTATATCCAGAAGAAAACCTTGTGGAATAGGATTTATTCAAAAGTATTCAATTTTCATCTTTTTAAAAACTTTTTAACGAGTATTTTTAATCAGGGATAGCTGAGTTAAAAAATTAAATCTCAGTTTAATTTTTAATTTAGGTTGAAAAAAAAGGCTGAAAAATTGAAATGAGACTCAATTCATAGTCACATAAAGCAGAGTTTTTAAGTATTATTTAAACATCGAAAAAATTCTTACGCAAAAATGAAAAAAAATAGCAATTTTTTTATGATTCTGAAGTTAACAGACAATTGACAATTTTCAGATTTTTTTTTCAACGGTTTAATTGAAAAAAAAAAAAAAAAAAAAAATGCACATGTAGAAAATCAAAAAAGCTACTAGGTGCAATTTTTTTTTAATAATTTATTGTTTAAAAAAAAGTCCAAAAATTATTAGACGTCGGCTAACTTCAGTATCATATTTTTTTTCTCGGACTTTCGGATTACAGATAAAAAAGTAATAAAATATTCGACTGTTTGAATTCATTTAAAACATTCAGTTCTTTATTTGTTTTTTAAAAACTTTCTCGTACCGTTGAAAATAAAAGTACTACTTAATAAATATATAAGTAAGCAATATAAAATTTTCAAGATTTAAGTAAAGGAATAACTGGAAATGCCACATTGAATTTAATTCTTTTTTTTTGTATTTTCTACAGCTACGTTTTCTCTCGCTATATGTCTATCTACTCAAAAAAGGTTTGCGAACTTTGTATTTTCTACGGTTCCATAAATCTTTCGATATCCTTCGAGCTCTTCGTACATGGCAATCCGTTTCTCCTGCAAGCGCATCGTCGCAATAACGTATCGAAGCACGTCTAGGATAAAACGAGAAAAGTAAAGCTCGCAAGTTTTTATTGGTTGGAAAAAAGAGCTTCTTGAACTACTCGATGTTACCACTACGAAATCATAGCAGTTTAACAAGTGCTAGGTTATGAAATTTTCATGTATATTATTCCTCGTCGGATGTTATCAATAAGATTTTATCCATGTTGATATTGAGTATTTGAATAAAGTCAACAATTTAAATACTTTTTTTTTTTTTCAACAGTAAAATTTGACTATAAAACATCGCTGAGAAATTTATGAGAATTAATTTACAGGAATAACCATCTGCTTCTATTAAATTTTAATTCAGTGATCGTCGAGTTTACAATCATTACAGTAGAATCTCTCTATATTTGACCGCTCTCTGTATTTGACCAAATTCTCTTTCTATATTTGACAATCCTGTCTCCCACTACGACTTTTCGTTCCACCAATCAAAAAAATAACTTAGTGGCGGGTAGATTTGAATGTTCTTGGGCTATGAATACAAACATTAAGTTCTGTTAATCTAATAAATTTTAATCACTTACTTTAGAGATATATAATATTTAAACTTACCTACCAGTTTTCTTAATTATTTGATATTTTTTATTGCACAATACAATATTCTATTTAATAATTGAGGTTACGTACAGATAATATCATAGAAACTGTTTTTGCACACTGCGCATTTAGTCGCGCAGACCTGCGCATAAGAGACAATAGTGTTGCTGTAGTGGGGACGAAAGGACGAGTCAAATACAGAGAGAGATCCTGGACGGATGAGTCAAATATAGAGAGATTCTACTGTACGTCTGAGTCATGTATGAGTTCTGGGTTACACTCGTTTTATAACCAATTCACGTAGCTCGTTAATTTTTATATCGTATGTCTTAATTAGCGATGTTTTCATATATACAAGCATTATCAGAAAATATAAATTTGTTTATTATAGTCGTCTCGATAAAAGCTTGGGATTTTTTCCCACCAGTTCTTTCCCCTACCACCATGATATTAGAATAAGCGCATGCGCCCTTTAAATGTGCGCATGCGCAAAGCCACCAAAACCAACATTTAAAGGGTGGGGGAAGAAACCGTGGTGGGAAAAAAAATCCCAAGCTTTCGTTAGGATGACTATAGTAGGTTATGTAACATGAGGACTAAGGCGCGAATTATTCGACAATCATGTTGTCGCAACATGAGCGTAAGGCTTATGATGGATTGACATGAGAATGAGTCTGATGGTTGCCAGAAGCCGTATAGGCGATATACTTACATGTGGTAACGCCACCAAAAAGGTTATGATGCGCGCGCAATTAAAACAGGCATTGAGTGCAGTATGTAAGGATATCAGGGTTCTACTGATATTTTTTAGTACAAAACATGTGATCAGAATTGTCATGTTCGCTTCTTAGTCTAGCTGTAGGGTACATTAGTTTTTGCTAACCCTGCTATGAAAGTACAATAAAAAAAAGAAAAGATTTGGAAAATCGAAAAGTGCACACCTCGAACGCTAATGTTATATTTTGAAAAAGATTGAGCTACCCGCGTTTTTTTCATATAAATTTCCATGGTAAATATACGGTAATAAAAGTCAACAAAAAAAGTAAGACAAGGAGAACATTCCTAATAAAAATGGCTGCGGTGTGTGGTTGCTTACATGTAAAATTACCGGTCTTAACAGTAGTGATTTTCGAAAGGAACCTTCTATGCATAATTCTGAAGATTGTGAAAAAAATTTAAGTCATTTCGTCAAGTCGTTCTCGAGATATCCGAACCACGACCATTTTTTTTA
This sequence comes from Microplitis mediator, assembly GCF_029852145.1. Classification (NCBI taxonomy): domain Eukaryota; kingdom Metazoa; phylum Arthropoda; class Insecta; order Hymenoptera; family Braconidae; genus Microplitis; species Microplitis mediator. The sequence continues at coordinate 19,723,859 of NC_079978.1, read as the reverse complement.
ACCACAGACTAATGCACGTCCAGGATAAATTGTTTTCATTGAATTTTTTTTTGTATGAATATCCATCGGACAATTTAAATAAAGTATCAGGCTTATTCATTAGTGTTTCCTCTTTATATTGATGTGCTTTTCATAACGTGAAAATGTGATATAAAAAAAATATGTACAGTTTAATGTGAGGAAATCGCGTGACTTTAACAAGTCGGTTATAAAGCACAACCTCTGCGCTTCGCGTTCGACGTGTGCAAAAAATAAAAGTAATGATTAAAAATAAAATGAGTGATTTTCCAGCATTTTTTTTCCTTTTCTCTTATACTGTCTCTACTTGATATTTTCCGCGTTAATATCTCTGCTGTAATTGCATTAAGAATTGTTAATTTGAATGAAGTTTCCTACTAAATTATTTTCTTCAGGTTTGACAGAGCTATACTAATCGTAATTAAATCAAGTTTTATATTTAATGTTAATTAAAGATCTTAAAACGGTGCACATTAAACGCAATTCAACTGCTCAAAGATTCTTCTAAGAAAATACGCCAATTAACGAAGTTTAATCCTTCAAAAGGACGAATAAAACTCTTTTAATTAAGCCGACAAACATTTACTTTTTTTAATGTTTGTAATCTTCATTTTTTTTTCTGTCGCTCTACAGTTTCTTCATTTCTGCTTGTCAAGGACTCATGTAAAATACTTTAATATGTTTATTATCTTCAATAATTTACATGAAAGATCATTCATTTATTTTTCCAAGTCATGTCTAAAGTAAAAATATATTTCAATACTTATAACAACTTACCGCTCGAAAAAAATACTGCATATGAGCAGGGTCGGTATCCACTATCAATTTATAAATTTCTTTTTGTCGAATTTCTCTAAGTACTTGTCGATATGTTCCAGCACCTGCCTGCCGAATATACATTTCTGTTCTAGATGACGGCGGTGATTTCACGAGATCTTGCAGCTTGAATAATCCTGAAACAAATAAAAATATTTCATTTGGGCAATCTAATTTTGCTTGTTGAAAAAAAAAATCAATTTCAAACATAAGTTCAGAAAACTTTTAAATTAGACGAGTTAACAGTAAACGACAATCTCAAACACTTTGCAAGGGCTTTATTTTTGAATCATTGAAATTGAATACAAATTTTGGATGGACCATTTTGCCCCCAAATCTTTCGAGGCGTTCAAAATTTTAGCGGGCTTATTATGCCCCCCTCGACCCTACACTAAAACAAATGCATGCGCAATTTTTTCCATTAATGGAGGCAAAAACAAACTTCCGGTTGCAGATTCGGTCAAATAGCCTACGCACCCCGAAGGAAGTCTTCGGCTCGAGACATTAAGATTTCCAGTTCAACTGCATGTAATTATGAAAAATATAGTTTGTGGCGGGATAAAATATCATTCCAGATTTCAGGTGTGATCAGCCCTTGCTTTTGGCTCGGGTAGTCCACACACGGAAAGAAAATTATGGGAAGTATTGCTATGCATTATGGGAATGGTTCCCATAATGGTATGGGAATAGTACCTATACTACTATAGGGATGGTTCCTATATATTATGGGAACCACCCCCATAATAGTATGGGAATGATTCCCATACCATTATGGGAATGGTTCCCATAATGATATGGGAATGGTTCCCATACCATTATTGGAATGGTTCCCATAATATTATGGGAACCATTCCCATAATAGCATGGGAATCGTTCCCATACTATTATGGGAATGGTTCCCATATTGGTATAGGAACTATTCCTATAATATTATGGGAACTATTCCCATAATGTTATGGGAACCATCCCTATAATATCACTAAATTATTTTTTATGCACAATAGTGTAGAAATTTCCTAAAATTTGAATTTTCTTGAATGTTTTGTGCTGACAAAAAATTCTTGTTAAAAATTTTAATGTTTTTTTGCCAAATACGATTTTTCTTTTCAATGTTTGAATTTTTGTTTTTATGTTTAATAATATTTCTGTGTATTGTAGAAGTGATTACCACACTTCTTTAAATTAATTTTTTCATGATAATATGGGAACCATTCCCATAATATTATAGGAATGGTTCCTATAATAGTATGGGAACTATTCCCATAATATTATGGGAATGATTCCCATAATGGTATAGGAACCATTCCAATTGCATTATGGGAATCATTCCCATAATATTATGGGAATAGTTCCCATACTATTATGGGAATAGTTCCCATACTATTATAGGAACCGTTCCCATAATATTATGGGAATGGTTCCTATAATTTATGGGAATGGTTCCTATAAATTATAGGAACCATTCCCATAAATTATAGGAATGATTCCCATAATATTATAGAAAGTATTCCTATAAATTATAGGAACCATTTCTATAATTATAGGAACTATTCCTATAGTGTTATGGGTATCATTCCCATAATTATAGGAACGAGTGTTCCTACGAGTGTTCCTACGAGGCTTTCCTGGTAGGGAACTAGGCAGGAACATTTCAGGAATGCCTGACGTAAAAATGAATTTATCTTTTGTAGTTGGCAGAATTAAAAAAAAAGTAATTCTTTAAATATGATATTTATTGCATGCCTTAAGCGCGAGCGTAGGTATGCTCTACTCTCGCCTAAAAATTAATAAACTGGGGTCCGTCAGAGTTTTATTTAAATAAATAACAATATAGTGGTTAAAGTAGATCGGCCTTTATACCCCAATAAAAGAAAACATCAATGGTCATTTTTCTAAACAATAAACAGCTGGTCCAACCCACAATTTGGATAAAAAATGAGTTTTTCAGAAAAAATCCTGTAAAATACATGTAACACTCTTCTTGTAATCTCCATAACTTTCGGAAAACAAAACTAATTATTTTGAATTTCATTTCAATATATCCGTAAATTCGTTCTAACAAACTGATTAAAAAACCACAACTCTATTATTATTCGTTTGATTATAAAATAATAAAATGTGTACTGTCGAAGCTAAAACATTTACATCTCAGGCTACCATATATAAAAAAAATATATAAACAGAGTTAGTGAAGACCTGCTTCTTCTATCGGAGCGTGCTAGATGGCGTTAGCAAAGATTTCCATTCTATCCGCGGGAATTTTTTAATATTTTCTATAATAATTTTCTATTATAATAAATTAGTTTAATAGTTCCTTAAATGTAAGCAAAAAAAAAGTAAAAAAAAAAGGAGTCTTCATGAAAAAATTAACAAATCGTAACGTAAACATTTAATCTATATAATTCGTGGATGACACGACCGCTTAAGGCATGCTCATTTGGATTTTCCAAACTTTTTTGTAAAATTTAGGCCCAATTGTTTTTTTCTTTTAATAAGTTATTTTACATGACATATATTTTTTGCATTGTGGGTTGCAGAGAATTTCAAAGTCCCATAACTATAGATATTTCGAAGTCTCAAACGTATTTTTGTCAGGAAAACAATATCGATGTACCCTATTGTAGGACTCTAGGGTTGAAATTATTAAAAAATAACTGGCCCTTTGTTCAAAATAAATGAAAATAAATCGTGTAAGCTAATTAAAATTAAAGCAAATTAATTATTCCCACAAGTACCTCGGCGTGTTTCGATCTCCACTGAATATTTTCTCTATGCTTTTATTTAATGTATATACCGTTCCTACGATATATATATGTATATATATATATATATATCGTAATTACAGTCACTATTAATTATAATATTTTACATAATATGATACAAATATATTATACATATAATAATAAATAATATATTGCTAATTTGTATGAAGCTTTTCTCTTGAGAATTGCGCTTGTTTAAAGTTAGCTCTATAATGAACTCACCATAAATCGTGTTACCGTCATGACAAGTATTATGAAACGTAAGATGATACCTTATTAGAATCATTATAAAAAAACTCCGTTGTTCATAAACGAATTTTTCTTGATTAACGTGTCAATATTTTCATTAAAATAATATGGTAACAATCTCAAATAGCCTTTTGTCAAACATCAAACAAATACTATATATAGGGGAGGGGGGGGGGCAAAAGGGGGTACCTAAGGAAATACTAAGTTTTCGAGGACTCAAATACGCTAAATCTTTTTGTTTTTAGTGATATTCGAGGTAAATAGACAAAATTTTTAGCTGTCGTTAAAAAATAAAATTTTTATTTTTGGCGGGCAAAACGGGGTACCGTTAAAAAAAGTTGAAAAAAAAAAATTTCTGAAAATTGATCAAATTTTATTACTTGAATCTTTTATATGTAATATACATAAAGAAAAATTACATTTCACATCAGTGGTGGACACGAAGGCAAAAAAAAAAATTTTTGTGGGGCAGAGAGGCCTCCCTCCAAAAAATGATATTTTTTTTTTTTTTTTTTTTTTAAATTGTTTTCATTATTAAGAATGTATTTCTTTCTCTTGACAACTATTTTGGATTTTATAATACTCAAGAAAAATTTTTTTCAGTGTAATAAATCGTTTCCCCTCGATTAGCTTAATTACTAATTGCTATTTAATAAAAAAAAACAATTCTGTATTCCTTATTTGTCATTATTTTGAACCCAAAAAACGTGTTTTTTGATTTTTTAGATTGCAAATTATTTTGCATTATTTAAAATATTTTATCAATAAAACAATAAAATATTATTTTCGAATATTTTTAGTGGCCAAATTTGCCCCAGCTATAACAAATCAGCCGAAAAATGGATTAATGTATTATATTTTATTTAATTTGACGATAAAAATTTGAAAGAATCATTTTTTCAGGATTTTCGGCTGGTCCATTTTGCCCCAGGTGTCATGCGTAGGGCTAAAAGTGCGCAAATATATCGGATTTATACTAATTAGACGAAAAAAAAAAATTTTTTTTTTTCATAAAATTTTGAGGGTACCCCGTTTTGCCCACCCTACCCCGTTTTGCCCCCCCCTTCCCCTAATTGATATATAATTCTATACAATTGTATAAAATCTTTTTTCATCGGGATTACTTCATTATATTTAATGGCTCATGTATTAAAATAAAGATTAATGATACATTTCGATAATTAAATGCAATATTTTCGATTCCATTCAAAATCTCCCTTAGCTAGGCCTCATTACCCACCGGTACCTTAGTCGTTACGATACACCTTTTAATATCAATATTAAGGGCTCAAACTTGCACAATAATTTATTTTAGTCATCAGGAATAATATTTTCACAGTATAAAAAAAAAAAAATAGTCGATTTTTTTGGCCTAATCTAATGTATATATAAGCTACGATAACAAATTTGTGTTCTTGAGATATTAATAGATCGCAACGATACAACAAGAATATAAATTAATTAATTTAATTTGTTCAAAGTCTTATTTTATGAACGGTCGTTATCAATTATAATAAGCTAGGAAATGGGTGGATCGAGAAAAAAAAATAAAACAGAATATATATTGTTATAAATAGCATTAAGAAGTCGATGGATGCAGACTGTCACATCATAAACTATTAAATTGAGAAATAACGAAGCTCATATTTTTTAGTTTTATTTTATATAGTCTAGTCTTCCAATTAGTAGAACGACGCAGTAGTCTACACTATACCCTGTACCGGAATGTGTGACCGTGTGATAAAAAGTGAGTATAAAAGGTTAGCGAGGTTGAAACATAGTATATATACTACAGCGAAAAAAAACTAGGAAAGAAAATAAAGAAAGTAAGCAGACTTTGAATTTACTCTCTGACTTTGAGTAAGAGTTTTCCAACGTTAAATTCATGATAGTTCTCTTTTATACTGATATATAATAACAGTCGACCATTATTGCGTTTTTTTTTTTCAATGTGCGTTCTGAAATATTATTGTATATTTTCAGTAATGATTATTACATTGCAATAACATTAAAACCTGATGTACAACCACTTCAATATCGACAAAACTGAGCCAAGAAGAAAATCGCATTTTATTTACTTGTCCTACTTTATGGTATAGCTGTACACTATCCTTAAAAAATCCAATTTACTCTACGTTACTCAAGCTAAATTAAAAGTTGTTATCTATAAAAATATAATCAGGCTTAGCTTCACAGTGGTCATTTACAAGACTATGGATAAATTACTATACACAATATTTTTAAACTACTACGGTTTCCAACCGTCGTAAGACAGAGTTTTGATGCTTGATTTACGGATAGTTCAAATTTTTAGGTTATAAAAGTTGTAGCATGACAGCTGCCGAATTCTACAAATGGAACAATAAATAGTGGACAAAATTACTGTTTCAAATATCAGCAATTCTTCTACTGTGAAAACTGTGGAAATTCCATTATTTCGAGACGTAGTTCACGGAGAAAAAAATATAGTAAATTTTACTAAAAAATATGAGAATAATTACTAAATTTAGATAGTAATCTTGAAACGCTTACGATTTATATGAAAAATTCATAAATAGATAGGTAGGGGAGGGTGGGGCAGAGCGGCCCCCCTGAAATTTTGATAAAAAAAAAATTTTTTTTTTTTCGACTAATTAGTATAAATCCGATATGTTTGCGCATTTTTACCCCTACGCATGACATTTGGGGCAAAATGGACAAGCCCAAAATTTCGAAAAAGTGATTTTTTCATATTTTTATCATCAAATTAGAAAAAAATTAGTATAATTCCACATTTCTAGCCCTACACATAACACCTGGGGCAAAATGGACCAGCCAAAACTTCCAAAAAAATTTTTTTTGCATATTTTTCGGCCGTTTCTCTATGTAAGAGGCAAATTTGGTCACTAAAAATTTATGAAAATTAAATTTTTTTTTTTAGTTGATAAATTTTTGAAATAAAGTAAAACTATAGAATTGATTTTTTTTTTTATTAAATGACAATTATTAATTAAGGTAATCGAGAGTGAACGATTTATTACACTTTAAAAAATTTTTTTCGAGTAATATAAAACCAAAAATAGTTGTCAAGAGAAAGAAATACATTCTTAATGATGAAAACAATTTAAAAAAAAAAAAACGAAAAAAAAAATTTTTTTATCACTTTTTGAAGGGGGGCCGCTCTGCCCCACAAAAAAAAATTTTTTTTTTCTGAATTTTGGGAAAATGTCCATAAATTTGTTCGAAATAGGACAAAAGTAAAGTGATCTTATGGTTGAAAGCCACAAAAAATAATAATTGGCTTAAGAGGGCCGCTCTGCCCCACCCTCCCCTATATTTTACAACTCGTTTAATATTTTCTTATATACTGATTATAGAAAATCTACTATACTGCATATTAATTTTTGGTTATATTTAGTAAATTTTACTATATTAGAATGAAAGTGAATAAAGTTAAATTTTTAATCGCTTTTAACTTTTTATTATTATTGCTATCATTTTGATTATTATTGTGATCTATGTCATCTGTATTGGTGTTGGTGCCAATTTTTATTTTTTAAAAAATCACTTGTTTCAACCGAGATTCGAACCCTGATCTCCCGCGCGTGAGTCCTTTCCTATGCTTGACGGCCCGATGTCTCCTTTGAACAAAGGTTTCAGAACTTGTAATACATATTTGTATATGCTATCCCCAACAACTTTTAATTTTATCTATACACAGTATAATTTGCTATACAGATAGTAAAAAAATATAATCGTGTTAGGACAAAATACATTACGCATAATAATTTTTTATGTAATAATTGTCAACCAGTAAATTTTACTAAATGTTTTGTAATAATTAAAATACAGAATGTATTTATTCATATCTGTTACTAAATTTTACTATAATATTGTAGTTTTTACTATATTTTTTTCTCCATGTAATTTTCAGATCCATGTAAGACGTCCGTATAATAGAGTTTTATTTATAATAAAGTTGCATTCAACTAAAAATACATTACTACATTAGAAACAGTAACATTCGTTGTCTACAAATGTAATTACTTTGTTACAAGAAGTAGTTTTGATTATTAAAGTGCAAACTATAATCCTTAATTTTTTTAAACGAGGGCCCATCGATTCTAAGAGGTCAGAATCACGGAATCGTTTTTAATGCAAAAAATAAAGATTCTAAGAATTAGCTCATAGTAGCAGAGGTAAAATTGAATTGAAATAAAGAAAATACTCGTATGTATCTTGTAAAACACAACCGAGAGATAAATGAAGACTTGCAATAATAAAAGCTAGAAAATATAACATCTACAAATACAATCATGATAAAAAGCGGATTTGCTTGTACGTAGAAGGAACACAGAAGTTACCACAAAAAAGTGTAAGAGATAAGGCCAACAATCATAAATTTTAAAAATATGACAGACATGAATGTAAACGAAGGAGATGGATAAATAGATTTCCAGATCACAATCCGGAAGACATGCGAACTTAAAAAATGCCAAGTTATGTTTCATCTTGAATTTCATTATTTTCATTTGTAATGAAATTCGTTGATTGTAAATAAAAAAAAATCTCTATTGCATCTCGAATAATTTTTTGATTTTCTCGATCTAACAGAATATTCTAATAAAATGAAAATTTTAAGAAAAAAAAAATAAGGGTGACAAAAGATAACATTAACCCTTTCCCGGTTGACCTTGAGTCCCTACTTTCAATTTAAATCATACGTCTTCGTCTTAAAGCGAGAGAGCGCTAGCCTGTTGAGAAAAGAAGGGGCAGAAAAAATAGTAGAAGGGGGCGCATGCATGCACTACTACGAGTAAACTGTTACTCACCCGATTAAACCGTTACTCACACAGCCTTAACAACGAACTTTGATTGGCGCTACCCCCGTAGAGTTCACACCGATTCATTTCGATTCACACTTTCGGGAAAGGGTTAAAAAATTTTAATTGCAGCACTAACGTGTATATATATTTATATATATAGATCAGATATAGAGATCAGTTTATGAATGTGAGCAGAATTATGTTTTCCTAATTAAGCATGAATTCGGGCGTACGATATTTTTCTGATGCGGACCTTATTCGATGGCTTCACTTGGCGCAAACTTGGAATTTGGCATTCGAGCCTTCATATATGCGGTCCTATCAAAAAATCCATGTGGGATTGCATGGAAACCGATAGGAATCCACATAGACAAGTATAGGTTGATGTAGGAGTCCATAGCAATTAATATAAAAGTGAATGGATTTAGATAAGAATCCATGTAGGAATCCATGGGTACCTGGATCCCCATATTGAAAACGCCATGTGGAAACCCATGTAGGAATCTAGGCTGGATTCCTATATGGATTTTTTTGATAGTGTATATATATATATAGATGTGTATATTCATTTTTAAATAAATTGCAAGTTCCAATCAAACTGATTTAGTTCTAAGAACGTACCGTAATTCTCTTCGTAGATAATAGCAACCTTGGTCCAGTTTAGAAAAGACATCAAATCCTTGAATGCTTTATTCAGATGTTCTTGAGCTGGGTAAAGATTAATACTGAACTCTTTGAATGCAGGTTCAAAGTCCATTCTGGCTTCGAGATGTGGTACATCTAAAGCTTCACAAATGCTTTGAATATGCGCTCCCAATAACGGATCCGATGGCCCGAATATTCCCTGAACGGATCTCGATAATTGCTTGCAAGCTGTAATCATAAACAATAACAACAACATTAGTCGATATCCAATGAAATTCATTTCAATCCTTCTATAATAATCTTAAGTCCCTTGAAAATGATTTTATTTCAGGAAGAAATGTATTTTTTAATATATTCTTTGATCAAGAAAATTAAATTACTGAGATTAAAATATATAACATAGAAGCTGAGTAAAGTAAGTTTGTGTCAGCGGAAAATTATGAGAAAATTATATGTAAGCAAAGAATCTCTGGTCTTTCACTGAAACATTGCTATTACATCTACTCTGAGGTTTTTTTATCTGTCTGTAGCCGGATATTTCTTTGACCAGTAGTTTTATCAAAAGCTGTGTAAGCTTCAATGTAAGACCACTGGCCTTTCACGATAGTTAAATTCTGCTCTAGATTTTCTGCATAATTTAAGATGGATGATGCGGTATTTGATTTTCCAGCGATCTACATACAATGTATTCATGGATATTAAACTTTACTTTGTCGTGGCAACTCTCAAGTTAATGCCCACTATTTTCATGAAGTCATCTGAATTATTCAAAACTTGAAGGCAAAAAAAATGTCACCATGGATTTTGCAAATAAAAAAAGTATCGTAAGGTATCTTTCAATGTACTGTTCAAAAAGTGAATGTTTTCGTTCTTGAAATTCGTTACTGAAATTTCAAAGAAACTAAAAAAAATTTTTTTACACACCCTCCCGCCGGCATGGAAAAGCTATATCTTGTTAAAAATATATATGGAGAATATGTGATAAATATATGGCGGCAAAAATATATATGTTTTTTACATATTTTGAATAATATATTTCTTTTTATATAATGTTTTATATTTCTCTATATATATTATCTCATATATTGCTCAATATATTTTTGTCATATATGGATGGTATATATGTAATTTATAAAGTATAATATAATAAAATTTATATATATTTTGACTCATATAATTAGTGATATATTTTCGGTATATAATTGATCATACATGGAAGAACTTATATGTTTAAATCTATGGTTTGCGGTATATTGACGTTATATTTTTCCGATATATTAAAAATTATATTTTTCTCGATATATTAAAAATTATAGTCTTTATATACCTAGATTTTTTGAGAAACTGCCCGATAGCATAGAAATGAGAATTACAATCTAAAATGCATGGTTTTTATTATGTAACATACCATAGTACGAAAAATATGTACAGTACCATATATTTTGCAATATATTGGACGTTATATATTGCAAAATAAATGGAGTACCATATATTTTGCAATATACTGGAAAACTTATATAAAAAATGTACATCATACTGTATATTAATAAATATACTACTTTCAATACATTAAATCAACATATAATAAAAAAAATGTAAAATCTAAAACTAATTTCTTATAAACTAAAGTCTTAATTACTTTTTAATGGAAATATTTACAAAAATAAAAAATTGGCATTCGTTTGATTTTTGTTTATTAAAAAATAAAAAACGGCACAAAAATTATTTAATTTGTACAGAAGTGGTAAAAAACTTGAAAATAAATACATACAAATATATAAAATAAATAAATAAATAAAAATCAAGCAGTTGAACATCTGACATCTGAAGTATCATAAGTGACAGAGTTCGGGTTCCTGGCGTGATTTTTGAACCAACGTATCAACGACTTAAACTTCTCGAATAGTTGGTTTCGATATTCGAACCCCTCTGCGGTAACAGTAACGTATTCATAGTAACATAGAAATAGGGGCACATACGATAGTAAAAATTTTCCAGGATATTTTTTCGAAGCTGAAATAATGAAAGGAATTCTACCGGGATTTTCTTCCTTCTGTTTCCTCAATACTAGCTCAGCTTTGCCACCGGACCCAAGAACATCACTGCGATAGTACTTGGATTCAATTATTTCTTCGGCGTTATAAGCCATCGCGTTGATATGCGTCGCCATTATTTGATTCGGGCTTTCAAATTTTTTAGTGCCGATCCACAATCTTCGTCCCCTTGTATAATAATTCGGCTTATCCGTTTCAATTACTTCAACGTGCTGATAAATGTCATCAGTCACTTTCCAAGTTAATGTATAACGATCGTTTGAATTGCCGCTGACAATAGCTTCCCCTCGTTTCACATTCTTCAATAGTTTCTGAGCTTCAGGGGAACTTTGATTTTCCTAAAATTTTTAATCATAAATTATAATCAACGAAATAATTAAATACAGTAAATTAAAATAATTATTTAATTAAATTAAAAATTTATTTGACCAAATATATTTCATTTAAAATAATTATTTGATTCAAATTAAATTCAAAATTCGACTTCGATTATTTAAAAAAAAATGAAAAAAACTTACGGAATTCATTTTAGCAGGAATAATTTTTTGATACAGATGCTTTCAAACTTAAACAAGTAACTTCTGTAATAATGATCAACAGTAGGATGAAGTATGACCGTGATGCTCAAGGGCTACAGGACAACTAAACTACATCAGAGTGTCGGCTGCACCTTAAATAGGCAGCAAGTCCTTTTCGTTTAAAGGCCCAAATTAAGGAAGAGGGGACACTAATTGCAAGTTCATTGGTCAGAAGAATTTTACAAAAGTCATTTAAATGTCATTAGTACTTACAAAATTTAAATGGTAACTCAAAGGAGACTATTTATATTATAAGGGACAAAGATTTCGGCAGACAGACTAATTACGAATTTACTATGTTTTAAAAAACGGTTTCGCCCCGAATATACTTGCTGGGCTCATCAGTAAAGTTGATGCAAGTATATTCTACTTTAGACCGTATAAATGATGTTAATTTTGAAAAAATTAAAAATTAAAAATTAAAAAAATGAAAATTAAAAAAATTTTTTGGAAAAAAATGGAATGAAAAGTTAAAAAAAGATCATATTTTGTTTGACGAAGAATTTTCTATATGATGATGTTAAAGCAAGTATTCCAAATTTGCTGTCATATTTTCGAAAAATTCTATATGATTTATCTAGCCTAGTATTATTTAATTTTATGTGATTTTACTGAAACGACCAGGGTTTTTTTATTTTTTGTTAAAGGAATTACGGCTTTACTGGTCTTGTTTATTGACTTGTTAGATTAGATTCATCGTATTAATAAATACATGTGGAATAAATACATCTTCGTCAAACAAAATATGATCTTTTTTTAACTTTTCATTCCATTTTTTTCCAAAAAATTTTTTTAATTTTCATTTTTTTAATTTTTCATTTTTAATTTTTTCAAAACTAACATCATTTATACGGTCTAAAGTAGAATATACTTGCATCAACTTTACTGATGAGCCCAGCAAGTATATTCGGGGCGAAACCGTTTTTTAAAACAGTAAATTCAAGACTGATTTTATTCGATAAATGTATTTTATTACAGTGCGTACTAATAATATTAGTCCACATGTATTTATTAATACGATGAATCTAATCTAACAAGTCAATAAACAAGACCAGTAAAGCCGTAATTCCTTAAAAAAAAAAAAAAAAAAAAAAAAAAAAAAATATATATATATATATATATATAATTAATATATTGTAGCAATAAATTTTTTTTCAATATATTATCATACATTAATACGGCAAAAATATAAATATTATTTTATATATTGTGCAATATATAACATTATAATATTCATATATTTTGAAGTATATTTTTTCAAATATAAAGTTTTTTCATGCGGGCGGAAATAGCTACGATTACTTCCTATAGAACTTCATTTCTAAGAACGGACCGAAACCTATGAATTTTTTTTTTGAAAATTTCTAATTTTCATAGCAGAAAGTTAATAATTTATTAACTTGAAAAAATTTTTGTTCATATTGAACTTATAAAAAAAAAAAATAATTAGGTCACCAATTTTATTACACTCAAACTTTTTTCTCGACTGTTTTACTCAGATTAACCGTCTTGCCTCATAATTTTTTATATACACTCATTTTCTGATAATGTTATATCATACAGTGACATTTTTTTCTTTACATTATTTTTTGAGATTAGTCTTATTTTTCAGCGGAAAAAAAGTTTTTGCAATCGTCATTTCGGCACTTGAATGCACTTTTCTGGCAAATGTAATTTTTTGCGGCATTCATAATTTGTTTTTTTTTTTTGCTATGCATTTGCCTCTAAATTAGAACTGGTAATTTCTTAACAGAGACTATGATATGATTGGCGCTAACAATTTCCTTAATTACGGCCAGTAAACGTTGCATGTTATTATTTTTTTTATTTTCAAGTCGAAAAATCATCCAAAGTAAAAACAGCGAATGATAGAGATAAAAAAAAGTAATGAGTCTGATTCACAAATGGCATTTGGCAAGAGTATACCGTTATTGCTAGTATACCCTCGTCGACATTTAGAAGCTTATCATCCAGCTGTGGGGAGTTAAATCGTTTCAGTATAGTGATTACACCAGTTTTATATTTATAGAGCATTCTCTTAAGAAATATCTCTATACTGTTACTACTTATTCAAGAAAAAATAAAATTTTATTGTCTCTGTGTTGATTCAATTGTATTATACAAAATAAAAAAATTCACTGTTATTTTCATTACATTGTTGAGAATAGTTTTGTATCATTAATCTGTAAGAGGATAACAGTAATGAAAGAAAAAAGATATCCTAAGTAGAAAAAGAACCATTTTTCACACAATTGCTATAATAGTGAAAATATATAAAATCATATATGTTTGCAACAAAACAATATATGATATATTATATTGTATATTATAAAAAATCATATAGACATTTTGGCCGATTTAATATAAAATTATATACAGAAGTAAATATATGTATTCTATATATGTAACTTATGTGTTTTTTATATTAAGCTATGTATACATTTACATTTACCTTATAATATATTGTATTGATATATTTCCTTTTATATTCCAAAAATATAAAATTTTTATATGAAATGAAATATATGGTAGCATATTATGTATATTATATATGGCACCATATATTTTCTTTGTTATATTTAAGCATATATTTTATTCGGTGTATGTATATGTATATGGGTATATATATTCGCATCGAATTAACTAATTTTGAAAATTTTAACTGCAATTTAAAGAGTATATTAAAATTCAGATCTAATTTAATTGGAGTTGGTCATACGAATAAGAATCTTTTTTTTTCATACACAATATAAATATATGTTTTTATATATAATCAGAATATATTTTTCGTATATGATAGAAATATATATTTTTATGTATAAAAAAAATATAGTTTTCGTATATGAGAAGAATATATGTTTTCATATATGTTAAAAATATATTTTTTGTCTATGATTGACATATATATTTTATATATGCTAAACATATACGGACTCGTGTATGATGAATATTATATTTTTTAATATAAAAAAAATATATTAGAAATTATAGTTTAATTGGCCACATATATTTTCTGATATTTATCATATATTTTGACCATATTTGTTATTTTCATACGGGCAAGAAAATTGGAAGTTTTCAAAAAAACGGAAAGTTATTGGTGTCGGTCAGATTTTTGAAAACCAATTTTTGAACAGATCTCGGTATGCTTATGTTTTCTTATTGTAAGTCTAAATAGATTTTAGTTACGTTTTCGATTTATGATACTCCAATCTACGTTTTGAATAGGTTGAAAGCTGTCGAATTGAGTTTTTAACGTCCAAAACGTTAAGTTTACGTTTAAAACGTTCAATTTACGTCTAATATTACGACTTGGGAACAGATATTGTATTTCTTCATGTTCCAAACTTGTAGTTATAAATTCAACAAAACACCGAACAGGAAAACAATGTTTGTTATTTTAGTCACTAGTTGCAATAGAATTGTATTTTACTACACGGTCTTTTAGAAATGTTATCCTATGCATTGATTTTGAAAATGAATTCAAATTTTATAGCTTACGTAGCATTGAGCTACAAATATATTGCTTATTCATCGTGTATTACTCGGAAATGCTTGGTGCACTCGTCGACATGCGTAGTGGTTGAATTAATTGGGACATTCTGAAAATCGCATGGAACTGATAGTAATAGAGAGATGTAATAGTTGAACACTTAGCCCATCGGCGTTGGTTTATTTCAACCATTATGCCACCACAAATATATATACTAGTAATTTATTATACAGCTATTATGATTATTTAAATATATCGAAGCTAAAGCCTGCCTCTCTATTGAGGTGATTACTTGTTTGACTCAATTTAATTTGATTTTACACTGCATATAATAAAATAAAGTAGTGTTAAGAGTACACCATTAAAGAGAGAATAAGGTCAATGGAATTTCAGATCGACTTGATACAATATTCATGAAAAATTACAATTCAATTTTTTATTTTAATCATATCAATTGGTTTGTTCGTTTGCAAACACTATTATAACTTCGAAAGCAATTTCATTTTTTTCCATTTTTCTCAAATAAATTTCGATTGAGTTATTCAATTCTGTTCAAATTAATATCGTATGATAAATTAGACATCAGCACAAAAAGTTTTTCTAGGTAAGTCGATATTTTTGTCTATCTAGCTCTCTATTACTAATACCCGGGTCGAAAAATTAGATCTGTTTTAAAATTAATGATAAATTCAAATATTTTTCTTGAATTTAACTTTATAAATCGTATTAATTTTATACAAGAATTTAATCTGTTTTTGCCCGTACTATTCCTTATCTAGGCCAATATCAGACTTATTTTCGTATGATATTTAGTCTGTTTTAAACCGCGTTTAGACTAAAAATAGCCTTTTTTATTATAACTCGTGGTCTGTGTTCAATTGTTTTTAAGGACAAAAACAGACTTTAATTACTATAATTTTTAGTCTGTTTTTAATCGCTTTTAGATCAAAAACAGGACTTTTTACAAATATGAATAATAATAATAATATAGATTCATAAATTTATTTTAATTTTCTTAATATTTGAAACATGCTAATGCGCTTCCGTAATAAGTTATCACAAGAATTTTGATGGTATCTAATGCCAAAATATTTTCGATTTTATCCAGTAAACAAGAAAAATTTCTTGACATTTTAAGAGTTATATTATTACTTTTATTTAATACTATAAATATTCAGTCAAGACAACTAAAACATAAAGCTGTCAAACTTTCATTAACTGTCGACACTTTTAAACAAAAGACACTAATTAAATAGTAAACAAAACATAATCAATTCTGTGACTTAATATATTTTTTATAAATATTTCCCATAAATAAAAATATTATAAGTCTATGCTTTAATCTAGTTTAATCATTGCAAATTTTCAGAACTAAAATTTTTTAAAGTTCAAGAATTAAGCTGGTTTTGTCTGCCCGTAACGCAATTCTTTGTTAAAACAACAGATCAAAAACAGCTTAAAATTTTTATAAAAGTTCAAAAACAGATCAAATAATCTAATTCGACTAAAATCAGATCAAATTTTTGGTCTGGGTAGATCAAAAACAGATTAAACATTAATAGAAGTTCAATAACAGACCAAATAGTCCAAATACCGTCCAGTTAGACTAAAATCAGATCAAATTTTTCGACCCGGGTATCGCCCTTACGGAAAAATACTATTGAACGCTCCCGGGTCAAAAATAAAACTTGATTTAGACTTGGTTTACTAAGTCAAAATTGGGAGCCGTTTTTCACAAGACAAACTCGACTTTTTTTTACGAAGATATGAAATACATTGAGTTTTCGCCTTGGTTTAGACTTAACTGGCTTACTTAGTCACGATTTAAGACGAAAAAGTTGAAATCAAGTCGAAATTGACTTGGTTTAGACTTATTCGACTTAAATCTTAAGACGAAAAAGTCAAGATCAAGTCGAAATTGACTTGATTTAGACTTATTCGACTTAAAATATAAGGCGATAAAGTCTAAATCAAGTCGAAAATGACTTGATTTAGACTTATTCAACTTAAATTATAAGACGAAAAAGTCAAAACTAAGGTGAAATAATTTTTGTATATAAAGGCGGAAGTAATATTACTTAATTAAGTTGAAACTAAGATGAAAAAATTTCAAAAAGTTGAAATAAATTAAATTTAAGTCGAAAAAGTCGAGATCTTATCGAAAAATCGTCTTTAAATCGATAACTTCAAAAGAAAATAAGGCGAAGCGAGCCTGAATCTAGTTTTATTTTTGACCCGGGCTATTAGAGAATAGTAATCAAAAACGAATGATCTAGTATTTTCGCGCACTAATGATTTAGTGTCATTATTTGGTTTAGTTAGAAAGGATTAAATTCCCTGTGTTAATGGATATTTTTGAATTTTCATAACAATAGTTCGGAATCAATATTTTTAACATGACATTAATTCTTAAGCTGTACTTTTCGAAGCGTTTCAAACTTTTTATTATGCTCTTATCATTACTTGTTTCTTATTGAAATTTAAATAGCCGTAAATTGGAAATGACTTGAACAGATTTATGACAATGTTTACGTCGGCATTGTTGAGAGAGTTGTTGTACGGCAGTTTTTTAATTATGATGCATTGAGTGCCATATTGAGATTTATCACGAGAGATTTAATCAATAACGAGGGAAAATTGAAGTTATGCTAGTATTATTATTGTGTGACAAACGTAAATCATAATATTTAATTGATAATTGTTAAGTTTCAGATATCACGATGTTGAAATTATTACCGTTAAATGTCTTGCTTCAAATAATACATTAGTTGATTCTAAACAAGTTTGTTACGCAAAACATCTAGATGGCGAGGTATTGAAAATAGTTCGACTATTCACAAAAGGAGACGTACGTTTCATAGGAAAATCGTAGACAGAGCAATGAATTGGTTAAAAAATCCTAGAATATTTTTTTCAGTTTTTCTATGACAGTCTGCAAATTTAAAGTTCGGTTGTAAGAAAAGTTTAATTAAAATCTAAAAAATATTATGATTTTTGAGTTACAAAGATAAAGGATGAGCAATAACTCTGTCGTCAAAAATAAAAGTAGACTTAAAATAAGCCATTTATTCCACGATTTCTAGAGATTTATACGACAGAATTTTCGCAGATATTTTAACCGCAAATCTGACCAATTTTTATAGGTCTTAGTGAGTCCACTGTACTGTGTAGAGAAAAATAATTGATGAGATGCTATGAGATTTGCAATTTTCGTAAGAAGTGTCATTTTTTCTGTGACTGATGTTTCAAGAAGCTACTACGTGGACAAGTACATATATTTTTGGTTTATAAATGCAATTTAGTGTAGGGCAGAGCAGGGCTAGTTGATCATAGGGGCAAGTTGTGCAATCGAAATATCTCGAAAACTAAACGACTCACAATAAACGTTTAAATGGTGAAAAGCAAGGGTTACGGAAAGAAGATATGTTGTTAGTGTTCGAGAAACAAAGCGAGGATATCGTGAGGGGGACATGCCACTGGTCGGCAGTTCCTCACATGGATAGCCTCAGTCAAATTTATTGCGCAAAGGAACTAATACGTTTCATTTTCGTATTATTATGTTGTAATTTTATAGCGTGGTGAATAAATTAAAATCGATTTAAAACACCAAAATTGGTTACTATATAAAATGGGGCGCAATAAAATGTTAAGTATTGAAGAAATTAATAAAATTAATTTTTTACTTAATCAAAATTTTTTCTCATCATGAAATCGCTAGAAGAGTGAATAGAAGTGCTAAAGTTATTAATAATTTCGTGAAAAACAATGAAAACTACGGAAAAAATTATAAAGGTCGAACGAAATTCGCAACAACGCCAAGGGAACGTCGAATGATAATTCGTGCGCATCTAATTCCATTAAGACTGTGAGGCAAATAGCGGCAGAAGTTGGAACAGCAGCATCTATTTCAACTGTAACAAGAGTGATAAGACGGGCAAAGCATCTAAAGAGAATGAAATTGAAGAAAAAATCGGCTTTGAATCAAAAACACACATCAGCACGACTTTTATTCGTAAAAGAACATATGAGTTGGATAGATAAATGGCCACAAGTAATTTTTTCAGATGAAATAAAATTTAGTTTAGATAGCCCTGATGGATGTTACTATTACTTTTATAATTTGCGGAAGGAAGAAAAAATTTTGATTAAGAATCAGATATTGAAAAAAATAGGTGAGGCTATCCAACCAACGCGGACTGTATATAGTTATGTTTCAATCAAGTATACTTATATTGGATACTCGTAAATTTAATATCACTACAACTATGCATGTATGTCATATAAATAGACACATTTTATGCTCCGATAGACGGTGTTTATTTATAACAAGCAAATTTCTCATTTATTGTGATGTTACTATTTGCATAATCGCATAAATTATATTAAAGTACACAATACATTCAAACAAAATATTCATATTAGATCTGTATCATATCGTAAAAACATGTTTATTTATTGTCTCAGGCATATTTAGTACTGTCATTTTGTTTTATTTATAAGCAACTATTTTTTGGAGTCTTCAGCAAAACACTAAAATATAAATCAATTTTAAAATAAAATTTTGACATTAAGACAGAACTCTTAAACTTTGTATGCTTATACAATTTATGTGACGACTTTTATTTGTTGATGCTTTTTATTATACTGACCTTTTTTGGATGTTCTGAAAGAGTCGTCTTTTGGCACGTATTGAATATCATATACAAGTGTTGTATTCGGTAGAATACTTTTATCCTTGTTGATCCTATATACCGCGTACTTGAATGCCAACTCTGAGGGACTGTCTTTCTGATCCTCCGTAAATATTGCACCTAAAACAAATGAAAAGGTCATTAAAAAAAATTTTAACTTTTTACACTTCTTACTTTCAGAGCTTTTATTTCTTATCATCTAGTATAAAGGTTTCATAAATTCGAATGACCTATCTTTAAATAGCCAACTAATAGTAGTAATATATAACAAAAAAAACTGAGAGAAGAAGTTTCTGTTGAAAACAAACCCGTCGGTTAAATAATGACAGGCATTTGTATACAGCGGACGACAGACAAGTTTTCTGAAAGTAATGCCGTCCTTGTAATTATGGCTGTTTTTCAATGATCGGCGTCGTTACGAAAACTAAAATATCTTTATTATAACTGGGACCAGGATTTTTGCGTTAATTTAAAAATAATGAATAATTAGTGATGTGATATTTTTTATTTTACGGGGGAAATATTGGTCTCATTAAAAAATTTTTCGAACAAAAATTGTAAAAAATTTAATTTTATAAAAAAAATGTCTCTTATAATTTTCTTATACAATCAATATTTTTACCAAAATTTCAAAATTAAGATTTTCATAATTAACAAAATTTTGAATGATTCATTATGAATCTTAATTTTTAAATTACGGTAAAAATATTGATCGTATAAGAAAATCATAAGAGACATTTTTTTAATAAAATTAAATTTCCTACAATTTTTCTTCGAAAACTTTTTTACTAAAACCGATATTATCTCCGTAATATCAAAAATTTGAACTACTTATTTCAAAAATGAGGCGAAAATCTTGTCCCTAATTATAACTTATTTTTGGTGTTCATTCAACAAAATTTCAGTGCTTGATTTAGCAATGTTAAAAATTCATTCAATTAAGTATTTGAATCAATTGAGTAATTTAATTATTTGACTATCACATAAATTCGATCGAAAAAAAAAATAATAATTTGGAAAATTTAAAAGTGCACGTCTCGAACCCTCATTCAATGGTTCGAATAGTTACCCCGATTAAGGAATCGAATTTGGAATGATTTTAGATGACGTAACTCTTAAGCATTTTGAATCATTCCAACCCTGTTGGCTCCGAATTACGGTAATTTTCCGCAATTTACCATAAAACACGGAAAAGTTACCGCATTCTACGGTAGTTTGCGGTTATTTACGGCAATTTACAGTTATACAGTGCAATGCTTCACTTTACGGTAAAGTACCGCAGGCTTGCAACACTTTTACGGTTCAAATGCCGTACTTTTGCCAGAAAATACCGTACGTTTACCGTAAAATAGCGTAAATTTTGTAATTCTTTCGAACACCGTACTCTCTTAAAATGAATCAGTGAAAAATAAAGTACCTGCGGGTAATAAGGCCTAATTGACAGAAATGATATTTAAAATAATCGCTTCCGCTAAAGGCTACTCTAGTAGAAGGGTCTTGCATAGAGATGTTACGACGAGTTTATAGAGTCCCGATACCATGTTCCCTGTCTTCTATATTTCATCATCCGTCATATGCTGTCGTAGCGCAGAAGAAATTATAAAAAACAATCTAGTCTTCTAACCCTTAAAAAGGATACTGATAGTTTTAAGTGCTGTTGAGCAAAGCGATCTAGTTTTCTGACTCTTAAAAAGTATTGTTGCTAAATTTAAGTGATGATTTATTTTTTATACCAATTTTATTAAGTATAGTTCAACTATTACAGTTTAGTTAACCCGTCGGCCTTACCCGGGTCAAAAAATTATATCTGTTTTAAAATAAATGATAAATTCAAATATTTTTCCTTTAATTCAAGTTTCTAAATCGTATTTATTTTATATAAGAATTTAATCTGTTTTTGCCCGTACTATTCCTTATCCAGGCTAATATCAGACTTATTTTCGTATGATATTGAGTCTGTTTTAAATCGCGTTTAGACTAAAAACAGACTTTTTTATTATAATTATTGGTCTGTGTTCAATTGTTTTTAAGGACAAATACAGGACTTTTTATAAATATAAATAATAATAATAATCTAGATTTATTAATTTAAAACATGCTAATGCGCTTCCATAATAAGATGTCACACAGAGAAAATGTTGGCTCGAAACCTACCAATTTTTACAATGCTGTCGACTTAACTTGAAACAGGGAGTAAAGCATCCAAAAAATTATCGTGCTCTTACAAAAAATGATTATACTGTATCACATTACTTATTACGCCCGAGAAACTTATCGATGAGCTTCAATATCAATTACTTCCATACATTATAATAATTTTGATGCAGCATAATAATTTTTTAGAAGAGTATAGTAATTTTTTGGATACTTTACTTTCTGTTTCAAGTTTGGTCGACAGCATAATAAAAATTGGTAGATTTCGAGCCAACATTTTTCTCCGTAGCACAAAAATTTTGATGTTTTCTTATGCCAAAATATTTTCAATTTTATCCAGTGAATAAGAGAAAATTCTTGACATTTTAAGAGTTGTTTTATCACTTTTATTCAATGATATAAATATTCAATGAAGACAACTAAAAAATTAAGCTGTCAAATTTTCATTAACTGCCGACATTTTTAAACAAAAGACACTAAATAAATAGTAAACAAAACATAATCAATTCTGTAACTTAATATATTTTTTATAAATATTGCCCATAAATAAAAATATTACAAGTCCATGATTAAATCTAGTTTAGTCCTTGCAAATTTTCAGAGCTAAAATTTTTTAAAGTTCAAGAATTAATCTAGTTTTGTCTGCCCGTAACGCAATTATTTTTTTATACAACTGATCAAAAACAGCTTAAAATTTTTATAAACGATCAAAAACAGATCAAGTAGTCCAATTAGACTAAAATCAGTTCAAATTTTTCGGCCTGGGTAGATCAAAAACAGATTAAAATTTTTATCGAAGTTCAATAACAGACCAAGTAGTCCAAATACAGTCCGTTAGACAAAAATCAGATCAAATTTTTCGACCCGGGTTATTACCCTATCGTAGTTAAATAAGGCCTATTCGTATGGTTTTTGTAAAAGTTTAATTTTTTGTTTGTTTATGGTAAAAATCACCATTACTTCATATATTTTATGGCTAATGTATTGATATAAAGATTAATGATACATTTCGATAATTAAATGCAATATTTTCCATTCCATTCAAAATCTCCCTTAGCTAGGCCTTATTATCCACCGGTACCTTATTCACTGCATAAATAGTTTCTAGTATATCAGATTGAATCAGTGATATACTTGAGACTGACTCGCAGTGAATATTCACTGATTTGCAGCACTTTTCACTGATTCATTTTAAAAGAGTAAACTACGATGATAATCATAATTTACCGTAATTCGGAGCCGCCAGAAATTATCTGAATTATTTTGCTGTCGAGCATAAATTTTTGAGAATCGTTTGAAATCCTAAATCATTCAAAATCAACGAAATATTATTTTATAATTTAAACTCTTGAATCATATAAAATTAAACTGGATGAGGAAATGATATCGCAATTTTTGGTTCCTAATATTGTTAATTGAACAATTATCTATAGTGATCTCGATTCTCTGTATGGTCAATTTTTTTCATAGAAAATAGAGAAAAAAATTTAGAAATAAGACATTTTCGATCTACCTCTAGGGTATGTACAGTTGAGCTTCAATTGAAATGGGTTTGCGCTGTATCAGTAGACATTGGAGAAACCAATGGCTATTACAATACTTGCGCGGAACAATGGGAAATATCGAACGTTAGTGAGAGAAGAATCGGAGTAGAGAATAAAATACCTAAACAAATTGTATTAGAAGATAATGGAGATCGGCAGTAGTACCTATCGTTTTGTTATAGAAGACAATTCAATAGCAATAAGAGTGACTATTGTTTGTGAAAATTTAAATTTTCAAAATTATAATATTAAAATTATATTTTATGGTTGATATAAGACTGAACAAGGAAAAAGTTATAATGAACTTTTTAAATTAAAAATAATATAATTAACGTAGTCGAAATTATTAATTTCATATATTTTTTCGTATAGCCTCTGTGTGCCTCGTCACAATATTGTAATTAAAATTTTCATTTTAATGAAATTAAATGTAAGAGAGTAAAAACGCGTAACATTGAGTATAGACACAATAGTTACAAAGGGTTGCTTTAGATTATGAATCCATTGTTTTTTGTAATGGAGGAAACACTTTTTGAAGTGAAATTATTTTTTGAATACATCGAGCTGGACGCGAATCAAAAGTTCTTTTATTAAATTAGTGTAGTATTATATCATTATTAATTATTTTTAAATACTTGTGAAATAGTTTGTACTGACAATGGAATTTTTCAAAATAATGAAATTTTTCACAGCAAACAAAAATTATTAATGTCTTTCAATTTGTCGAATAAGTTAGTTGTTATCCCAGGTCGCAAAATTTGACCTGATTTCAGTCTAATTGGATTATTTGATCTGTTTTTGATCTTTTATGAAAAATTTTAAGCTGTTTTTGATCTGTTGTTTTAAAAATCAATTGCGTTGCGGGCAGACAAAACTAAATTAATTCTTGAACTTTAATAAATTTTAGTTCTGAAAATTTGCCAGGACTAAACTAGATTAAATCATGGATTTGTAATATTATTATTTATGGGCAATACTTATGAAAAATATATGAAGTTAAAGAATTGATTATGTTTTGTTTACTATTTATTTAGTGTCTTTTGTTTAAAAATTTCGACAGCTAATGAAAGTTTGACAGCTTTATGTTTTAATTGTCTTGACTGAATATTTATAGTATTGAATAAAAGTAATAAAATAACTCTTAAAATGTCAAGAAATTTTTCTTATTTACTGGATAAAATCGGAAATATTTTGGCGTTAGAAACCATCAAAATTCTTGTGACATCTTGTTACGGAAGCGTATTAGCATGTTTCAAATATCAAGAAAATTAAAATAAATTTATGAATCTATATTATTATTATTATTATTTATATTTGTAAAAAGTCCTATTTTTGATCTAAAAGCGATTAAAAACAGACTAAAAATTATAGTAAATAAAGTCTGTTTTTGTCCTTAAAAACAATTGAACACAGACCTCGAGTTATAATAAAAAAGACTATTTTTAGTCTAAACGCGATTTAAAACAGACTAAATATCATACGAAAATAAGTCTATTGGCCAGGATAAGGAATAGTACGGGTAAAAACAGATTAAATTCTTATATAAAATAAATACGATTTATAAACTTAAATTCAAGACAAAATATTTGAATTTATCATTTATTTTAAAACAGATCTAATTTCTTGACCCGGATAGTAGGTAAAGGAATATGACAAAAGACCTCGTGTTATTAAGTTTGTGTATTGGCGTTGCGGTAGCAGCTTTGACCTGTAAATGAAAGGACCCAGGTTTGAACCCAGCAGGCGGCGTTTTTTTTCGCAGACTTAAAAATTAATTATTTACTATTTATTGAATGCTAAGCCCGTCTAAGTACAGAGACAATCAGATTTCGAAGTTTTAATTATTCGATTCATGGTTTAATTTACCGTTTTTTTTTCAGGTATAATATTAAGATGCTTTTAGATCTGCGTAGATCAGTTCCGAAATTTAAATTTTAGGTATATCTAATTTATTTTTTCACGGGATATAGTAAAAATCAAATTTGCAAAGTCAAAAAGTTGACATCTCGAACATATAAATATGAGACTATATTATGCTAATTTATCAGCTGGTGGTAATTATGCTGACCTTTTTTCATTCTCACATCAAACTATAAGAAGTAGGAACTGTAGAATAATCTTTCAAAAAATATAAGTGAAATGTTCTTATCTTTAAATGTAATTTGTTTCTTTATCTTCATCGAGTAATTAATCTATTTCAACAAACGAATATAGCTCTGTTTTCTAAAAAACTCAACAACACTTTGCTCATTAAAATAATTTGTGCTGTCAACATTTTACGTTAAATATAAATTTCCCAACCTTCGTTAAAATAGTTGGTGGCGTTAAAAATTACTCATGCTCCAATAAATTAAGAACCCGAGAATATCGTGGATTTTTTTAAAAGTACATGAATTATATAATTCATAGAATAACTTCTTCTTGAGCCGATTATTTTTTTTTTAAAGTTACAACAATGATTATTTTCATAATTTTTCTGGTACAATAATTAAAAGATGTAAACTTTTTATTCTAACATTGTAAAACTGCTTAACATAATAAAATTATTTCTGAACTTTTCACATCGTATTATAAAAAAATTTTTTTAGTTCTTGTGGTAAGAGCTTACATCTATTTTTATTTTTAATCTCTAATTTTAAATTATCTGAATGGTATATTATTATGATAATTATAAGAATACACGGCAGAAACTTATGGTAACAATTACAATATATTATAGAAGTATATTGGTTCAGGCATAATATAAAATATTATTTTACGGAGAATAATTATTCTTATCTTCCTGAATATTTTAACATATTAAGGGAAAATGATAATTGTTAAAAATTCCTACTTCGTAATTCATTTATTTTAAATGCTCGTATAATCCTAATAATTTCTGCTTCCAAAAAAAATTCCCATTCGTCTCGTCTCAATCATAATGTCATTTATGTCCTTTTCACACTTAAGGTGTAAATACTTAAGTACCCATATAATAAAATCTAATGGTCATTTGACGAAAGGTAGACAAAGTCTCAATCATTATAGGATTAAAAACATTAAAAGTAAATAAGTGTGGGTTCATTTAATGGCACCAGACCATTATGAGGTGTCAATTTTGACCTGCGTAATTAGTCTGTCTGCCGAAATCTTTGTCTATTATAATACACACAGTCTCCTTTGAATTACCATTTAAATTTTGTAAGTACTAATGACATTTAAATGACTTTTGTAAAATTCTTCTGACCAATGAACTTGCAATTAGTGTCCCCTCTTCCTTAATTTGGGCCTTTAAACAAAACGGACTTGCTGCCTATTTAAAGTGCAGCCGACACTCTGATGTAGTTTAGTTGTCCTGTAGCTCTTGAGCATCACGATCATACTTCATCCTACTGTTGATCAATATTACAGAAGTTACTCGTCTAAGTTTGAAAGCATCTGTATCAAAAAATTATTCCTGCTAAAATGAATTCCGTAAGTTTTTTCCATTTTTTTTTAAATAATTGAAGTCGAATTTTGAATTTAATTTGAATCAAATAATTATTTTAAATGAAATATATTAGGTCAAATAAATTTTTAATTTAATTAAATAATTATTTTAATTTACTGTATTTAATTATTTCGTTGATTATAATTTATGATTAAAAATTTTAGGAAAATCAAAGTTCTCCTGAAGCTCAGAAACTATTGAAGAATTTGAAACGAGGGGAAGCTGTTTTCAGTGGCAATTCAAACGATCGTTTTACATTCACTTGGAAAGTGACTGACGACATTTATCAGCACGTTGAAGTAACTGAAACGGATAAGCCGAATTATTATACAATGGGACGAAGTTTGTGGATCGGCACTAAAAAATTTGAAAGTCCGAATCAAATAATGGCGACGCATATCAACGCGATGGCTTATAACGCCGAAGAAATACTTGAATCCAAGTACTATCGCAGTGAGGTTCTTGGGTCCGGTGGCAAAGCTGAACAAGTATTGAGGAAACAGAAGGAAGAAAACCCCGGTAGAATTCCATTCATTATTTCAGCTTCGAAAAAATATCCTGGAAAATTTTTACTATCGTATGTGCCTCTATTTCTATGTTACCATGAATACGTTACTGTTACCCCAGAGGGGTTCGAATATCGCAACCAACTATTCAAGAAGTTTAAGTCGTTGATACGTTGGTTCAAAAATCACGCTAGGAACCCGAACTCTGTCACTTATGATACTTCAGATGTCACATGTTCAACTGCTTGATTTTTATTTATTTATTTATTTTATATATTTGTATGTATTTATTTTAAATTTTTTACTACTTCTGTACAAATTAAATAATTTTTATGCCGTTTTTTATTTTTTAATAAACAAAAATCATACGAATGCCAATTTTTTATTTTTGTAAATATTTCCATTAAAAAGTAATTAAGACTTTAGTTTATAAGAAATTAGTTTTAGATTTTAAACTTTAGTTGATGTCCAATACGATGCGGAAATTAATAATTTAGTCTAAGGTAAGTACATTGTTAAATAAAATGTATGGTTTTTTAAAAATTTTCAAAAATTTCTGTCAAAAGGAAATCAAAATTGTAATTTAGTAGGCGGCAAGAGAATTTTAATTTCTTAAAATAGAGTCTCTGGTTAATTTTTCAAAATTGTGATTAAATTCTGGTCTTTAAAAATGGGAATAATTATTAAAGTTTCAGTTTTTCAAAAATTCTAGTTCTGAAATATAAATTTTCGACTTAGACTGAACTTAATTTCACTGCCGTGATTAAATAAATTAAAAATAAATATAGGGGAGGAGGGGGGGGGAGCAAAGGGGGCACTTAAGGAAATACTAAGTTTTCGAGGCCTAAAATACGTTAAATCTTTTTGTTTTTAATAATATTCAAGGTAAATAGACAAAATTTTTAGCTGCTGTTAAAAAATAAAATTTTTATTTTTGGCGGGTACAATGAGGTACCCTTTAAAAGAGTTGAAAAAAAAAATTTCTGAAAGTTGATCAAATTTCATTAAATTAAATTTTTTATCCGTAATATACAAAAAAAAAAAAAAACTACATTTCACATCATTGCTGGATACGAAGGCAAAAAAAATTTTTTTTTGTGGGGTAGAGAGACCCCCTTCCAAAAAATGATAATTTTTTTTTTTTTAATTTTTTTCATCATTAAGAATGTATTCCTTTCTCTTGACAACTATTTTTGGTTTTATAATACTCTAAAAAAATTTTTTCAGATGTAATAAATCGTTTCCCCTCTATTAGCTTAATTACTAATTATTATTGAAAAAAAAAAAAAAAAAAAACAATTCTATATTTCTTATTGGTCATTTTGAATCCAAAAAACGTGTTTTTTTAAATTAAATTTATTTGCGTGCTTGGCCGATTGCTGGCTGCCATTAATCGGCCGATAGTCGAGCGCCATTAATGGGCCGAGGTTATCATTCCAGCTATAAGCCGTTTATCAGCCAATAAAAATTGCCATTGCTGAGCCATTAATCGACATTTTGGCCTAGTAATGGCCCGATCTAGGGCCGATTTCCAAACTTTGTATAGGAGTCCATCTTTTTCTAGTCTCGTTCGAATCTTTCATAAGAAACTTGCTGAAGGACTTTTTCAAGTAACTTGCTTAAGACAATGCTACTAGGAATCTTGGCCCCGGAATATTTTTTGCAATCCAGAAAGAAGACAAAATATTCTTCGTTCAAGAAAATTGTTTTAAACCTACAAGATTTCATCAGAACTAACTTACAAGACATCCTATACTTTTTATTGAATTCCTAGGGATTCTTTTATTTAATATTCTCGAGGAAATAAATATTTCTTTCCAAAAGTTAACAGACAAGTAAACTCTTAATTAAAACAAGCAAAAAATTATTTGCGAAGAAAATAAAATATTAGTATAGTCATTTGTTTGAATGGCTGTAAGAATATTTGTTATAAGTTTCTTTTTCCTTATTTATGTTTTTATTATTTCGGGTCTATAAATTTGATTAAATTTGTTTGCTTTAACATCACTCTCTAAATCAAAACATGAGTGTGTTGGCTGTTAAGGATTATGGCTCATCGCAATAATGTCCTAACACTCAACTCCTGAACTACCAACTTCTCCCCGACTAAGTCCCTTTAATACAGTTTATTTCAAGCGGATTATAAACAAGATTAACTTTATTTCTATACAATCCGGTTTTATGGATATGTAGTCAAATTTAGTCGTTCAAATTTTCTTTGAAGATTAACTTGGAAAAAACAAAAAAAAAAAAAATGGGAAATCCAAAAGTGCATACCTCAATCGCTCATTTTATTATTCTATCATTACTTTTATTTTATGATATTGATTCATTTTTTATTACACGGAGAGAAGTGAATGGTATATTCTCCGATGTAACATAGTAATTATTACCATATAGCAAGTTTTTAGCCGTATTATTTATTTGACATAGTAGTTTGTCCGATTCTGAATGGTATCGTTAGTCTAGCCGCATAAAAAAATGTATATTTTTATTTTATATACGAAAATATATAATTATATAAAACGACAAAAATTAATGTATGTTTGAATATAATGTTCATATAACTTGAAAGTATATTTTTTCTTATAACATAAACTATAAAAGAAAATATATATTTTACTATAGAGCATTGTATATTTTCAAAATATAATTTGCCGGTTATAAATTCCAATAGGGGAGGGTGGGGCAGAGCGGCCCCCATGGGGCAGAGCGGCCCCCATGGGGCAGAGCGGCCCCCCTGAAATTTTGACCAAAAAAAAAAATTTTTTTTTTTCGACTAATTACTACAAATCCGATATGTGTGCGCACTTTTACCCCTACGCATGACATTTGGGGCAAAATGGACAAGCCCAAAATTTTGAAAAAGTGATTTTTTCATATTTTTATCGTCAAATTAAAAAAAAATTATTATAATTCCACATTTCTAGCCCTACGCATAACACCTGGGGCAAAATGGACCAGCCGAAACTTCCGAAAAAATTATTTTTTCATATTTTTCGGCAGTTTCTCTATGTAAGAGGCAAATTTGGTCACTAAAAATTTATAAAAATTCAATTTTTTTTTTAGTTGATAAATTTTTGAAATAAAGTAAAATTATAGAATTGATTTTTTTTTTTATTAAATAACAATTAGTAATTAAGGTAATCGAGAGTGAACGATTTTTTACGCTTTAAAAAATTTTTTTCGAGTAATATAAAACCAAAAATAGTTGTCAAGAGAAAGAAATACATTCTTAATGATGAAAACAATTTAAAAAATAAAAAAAAGAAAAAAAAATTTTTTTTATCACTTTTTGAAGGGGGGCCGCTCTGCCCCACAAAAAAAAAAAAAATTTTTTTAGAATTTTGGCAAAATGACCATAAATTTGTTCGAAATAGGACAAAAGTAAAGTGATCTTATGGTTAAAAGCCACAAAAAATAATAATTGGCTTAGGGGGGCCGCTCTGCCCCACCCTCCCCTATAACGAAATATAATCGAGACATATATTTTAAAGTATCGTAACTGTTATAAAAAAAAAAATAATTTTCATTATACTTTTCCAACATATCGCATCATATATTGGATAATATACTTAAAAATAGGGGAGGGAGGGGCAAAAAGGGGTACTTAAGGAAATACCAAGTTTTCGAGGACTCAAATACGCTAAATCTTTTTTTTTTTTAATGATATTCAAAGTAAGTTGAAGAAATTTTCAGTTACCGTTAAAGAAAAATTTTTCATTTCTGCGGGCAAAGTGGGGTACCCCCTAAAAAAGGTAAAAAAAAAAAAATTTTTCTGGCTTTTAAACGAATTTGATTAAGTTGAATTTTTTTGTAAGTAATTTACATGAAGAAAAATTATATTTTACATGTTTATTGGATACAAAAGAAGAAAAAAAATTTTTAATAGTTTTTATCAGAAAACAAACGTCATTAATGTTTTTCAACTGACAATTGATTTTTGAAAAAGTTTACCGAAAAAAATTCAAAGTAACACTTAATTATATTTACAGAAGTGATTTTGGAATGTTTCAAAACCATTTAAAATATAAAATTTTTTTTTATCAAATTTTGGGGGTACCCCGTTTTGCCTACCCTACCCCCTTTTGCCCCCACCCCCCCCCCCCCTTCTCCTAATTATGAATGTTCATTAGACTTTTAAATTTCGCTTCGCGCTTGAGGTGTGCAAACAAAAAATAATATTCCAGAAAAAAATTTTCGACAATATTATGCTTGAGGAGCTAACTCAATTCCAAATATTTCAGACTCGCACGTTGAACTTTTTAATAAATTTGAAAAATTGAAGACATTGAAGTCGATCAAAATATTACTTAGGGCATCCCATTTTGCCTGAAATTTTTTTTTAATAGCAGCCAAACATACGCCAGAGTCATGATTGGTTTTAATTTTTCCAGCTCTCTTTTATAAATTAAACTTGAAAAAAAGTTAACATTTAGTTCATTGAGAACAAAAATCTATTAACTCAATAAGATTGCAGTAGTTCGGGAGTTATTAAATGGAAAAATTAATTATAACTTTTAATGATAAAAAGACAACTATCAGAAAGAAAAAAAGTTATAAACAAACTTTCTAAATGAGTTGTGGAAATTTTTTGTCATATATATAAAAATAATAAAAAATTAAACAATAAATATTATTTTTTAATTAATTGTATTAAATAACGATTCGTTTCAAATTTTCTGTTCATGATTTGAATCAATGTTGACGTTAAATTACTTGATGATATTTTTTCTCGGGAATATGACTCGTTCGAAATATGTTAATTTTCTGAAATAAGTGGAATGAACATATGGTTAAGAATAAGCGCGTTGATAAAATTGATAAATGATGTAATCAGTGAAATGTTTCGAGAATAGGTAAATGGGTATTCTAAACAAACACATCACACTGGAATTGCTACTCACTCGGGCTATAGATCGGTTGAGTTATAGCAGTCACGACATTATTCCCTAGAGAAATACGTTTGCCGGATGCAAGCAGAACCGATAATGTGCTTCCGGTACAAATGCCCACAGATACACTCACCCAAATTGATCAAGTTTAATATTGACACTACAAAACTTTTAGTATTCGAGTATTCAGATAGCAGTAAAGAAAATTTAGCAAAAAATTTCCTACTACACAGAAAAAAACGGATCTCAAAATTAAGTTACAATTATTATATGGAAAGTAATCCGAAACCATTAATGGATCCGATAGCTTTTACTTTTGGCAAAAGTGAAATAGTATATTACACACCTACACGGAGAAAAATATATAGTAAATTTAACTAAAAAATATGAGAATAATTACTAAATTTGGATAGTAATCTTGAAACGCTTATGATTTATATGAAAAATTCATAAACAGATTAGCATATTTTACAAGTCGTTTAGTAAATTTTACTATCCCAGTTTAGTAAATTTTACTATATTAGAATGGAAAAAAATTAAATTAAATTTTTAATAGTTTTTCAACTTTTTATTATTATTGATTATTATTATTATTATTTCTATCATCTGTATTGGTGTTGGTGTGGATTTTTGTTTTTTAAAAAATCACTTGATTTAACCGAGATTCGAACCCTGATCTCCCGCGCGCGAGACCTTTCCAATGTCTGACGGCCCAATGTGTCCTTTGAACAAAAGTTTCAGAACTTGTAATACATCTTTGTATATGCTATTCCCACCAACTTTTAATTTTATCTATACATAGTAGAATTTACTATACAGATAGTGAAAAAAATATAATCGTGTTAGCAAAAAATACATTGCGTATAGTAATTTATAATATTTTGTATAGTAACAAATCCTATATTGTATTAGAAAATTTACTTTCTTAAATTTGTATTTATTAATAGTACTTGATAGTAAAATTTACTATACGAATAGTAAAAAATATAATCTTCTTAGCAAAAAATACATTACGTATAGTAATTTTTAATATCTTATTATGTAATTATTACTGTAAAATGAGAGGATAACTAAAATGGATCTGGTTATGGCGTGAAGGTTTAAAACAATTAAAAATTACTCAAGATTTATCAAATATAAATTATAGATTTATTTACACTTATTTACACTTAAACTGTAAGAAAATACTTTATAGCGAATGCGACAAGTAAAGCGGTTAAAAACGCGTGGTGGTTAGTAAGACTGCACGATGTAGATTGAATATTGAGACGGCGTCTTCTTCCTTCGTGTCTGCTCGGTGGTGACGTGGCAGCATGGCTGCAGTAACGAATTTTCCCATTGGCTTAAGAGCGCGCCAACAGGAAATAGTTAGCCGCCAATTTCTCTGATTGGCCGGCTGGTAGCGGGTTCTAATGCCACCGTAGCACGGTCATGAGCAAGAAATTGTATGTGTCGGGCCCAAATAGCGAGTGACCCGGCACTATACTGACACTCAAGTCAGTAGCGAGTTCGGCTACTCCCGATCGTAGCGGAAATGCACGAAGCTTTTCAAATTGCCTAAGCTCGTAACTGAACAATTACTAACTAGTAAATTTTACTAAACGTTTAGTAATTATTACAATACAGAATGTATTTTTCCATATCTGTTAGTAAATTATACTATAGAATTGTAATTTTTACTATACTTTTTTCTCCGTGCATCTTTACATATACTTACAACATCAAATCTTATTTAGAGTTGTAACTCTGAATAAGATTACGGGGTAAAATAACCGTGATTGAGAGTTTTTGGGAGATATGGTCGTAGGACCGTCTGTCTGGGGACGTTTTGTCACAGGGATAAAAACGCATAGAACTCTTCTCTCTATATAGGGTAGGAATTTAAACTTTCGGCGCAGATGTGGTGAAAAAGAACAAACTTTTATTGCTTTGCTTAATTTTCAACTTTTAAAATAACGCCGAAATCGTTATTTTTTTTTTTTGACCCGGGTATTATTGAAAAATCATTTTTCAAAGTTTCAAAATTTAGTAACTTACTGCGCTGATCATAAATACTTAGTGAATATAGTCAAAAATACTTACAGAGGCTATCTCAGACCAAGTTCTTATCATTTCTAATATACTAGGCGATCACTTAACAAAGTTACAGGTAAATTACATAGCAACTCTGATCAATTCTTAGATACGTAATATTAAATTAATTGTCACTAAATTCTGAAAATCCTTAGTTTTGATGTTACTTTTATCGAGTAGGTTATAGATTTCCAGGGATATAATCTTAATTACATCTTTGCAATTTACCATATATTTATGACGTAGAATGAACAGAAATTTGATAAGCATCTGTATCTACTGTAAAATAATCCAAACTGAAATATTATAATAATGAACATTCTACTTTACAATTTAATTCTCGAGTGCAAGTTTTCTAGGTGTAATTACACTCAAATTTCATCATCGTATACAATTCTACTTCTTGTATTCTTATCGCGAGTGAAACCGTCTTTTCAAGGCACTCAAGGAGAATAAATGAGTTTACGGGTTGTCTCAAGTTCGTTATTTTCACTTCGTCCTACCGCTTTATATTTTTTTTTATTCTCTATCATATCTTATACTCGTTTAGCTCAAAATTATCTTATTATTGAAAATAAAGGTACAAAGAAAAAGTTTTATAGCTCGTACTTATATTTCATTTCTTTATTTTGATCGCTTTGTCAATAAATACAAATGAAATCGAATTGTAAGAATTTTTCATGCCGTTTTATGTATACTATTGATTTGAAGAACAAAATTTTTTAAATCGATTGACTCTACGGGTCAGCCCCAAAACTTTCCGCTGTTTTCAAGCTTGAAGATTTATAACTATTGGGTAATTTATATTCTCTTAATTACCCTATTAAAAAAAATTCATGTGGGAGTTCAGCATTCCAGAAAACGATTAAGTTTTTTTTAAGGTTTCCAATCTTAATTGGTGAGCTAAATAAAATTGAATCAATGACTCCTGCCATTCCTATTTGCAAGAAGTCTATAACTATGAACTTTCCCTGGCGGATCCAAATTATGATAAATTAATATTGGGTCCTAATTATTCCTTAATAAATTCGGACCTTATTCCGGCCTCATAATAAAAACGAAAATACGGCAGGCCAAATTTGGACCTTATGGTAATTGCGTGAGGAAAACCAAAGCTCGAAATGCCAAAAACATTCCAAATTTGGTTATTATTGGGGAAAGGTGTGGTGTTAGTTAGGAATACTTTTGGAATTCTTGACTGAAATTGAATAGTGATGACCAAATGCCTGCCGAAGTCCGGTATGCCAAATCAGGCAGTTAGTACACGGAGAAAAAAGTATAGTAAAAATTACAATCCTATAGTAAAATTTACTAACAGATATGAAAAAACACATTCTGTATTGTAATTATTACTAAACGTTTAGTAAAATTTACTAGTTAGTAATAATTATATAATAAGATATTAAAAATTACTATACGCAATGTATTTTTTGCTAACACGATTATATTTTTTTACTATCTGTATAGTAAATTCTACTATGTATAGATAAAATAAAAAGTTGGTGGGGATAGCATATACAAAGATGTATTACAAGTTCTGAAACTTTTGTACAAAGGACACATCGGGCCGTCAGACATTGGAAAGGACTCGCGCGCGGGAGATCAGGGTTCGAATCTCGGTTAAACCAAGTGATTTTTTAAAAAACAAAAATCCACACCAACACCAATACAGATGACAGAAATAATAATAATAATAATCAATAATAATATAAAGTTGAAAAACTATTAAAAATTTAACTTTATTTTTTTCCATTCTAATATAGTAAAATTTACTAAACGGGATAGTAAAATTTACTAAATGGGATAGTAAAATTTACTAAACTGGGATAGTTAAATTTACTAAACGACTTGTAAAATATGCTAATCTGTTTATGAATTTTTTATATAAATCATAAGCGTTTTAAGATTACTATCCAAACTTAGTAATTATTCTCATATTTTTTAGTAAAATTTACTATATTTTTTTCTCCGTGTAGGAAAGTGAATAGCCAAGTTAACTTTGGCGTATCTTCGGAAATTGATACTGCTGCCTTAGGGTGGTTACCAAAAGCTTGCCGAAGTCTAGTATGCCAAATCAGCGCCCGACTAGAATTCCAGTGCGGCATGCCAAAATACCAATTCGGGACGACTGAAGCTTTCCAAAATACAGCAAGCCTGATTTGAACCTTGTCCCGTCCAATTTTAAAATATAGTGAAACCTAAACTTACAATTAACCTCCTCAATAAGACAATTTATAGATAAATTGAGAAAAATATTGATAGCCCTAACTGGGAATCGAACCCAGACCATGTCAGTTTCGCGCCGAACGCTCTCAGCGTTTTCGCGCTTGAGGTGTGCAATAATGTTCATTCAAGTATCGAAAATTGGTCAGAAATCAACAACATTTTTGTTCAATTTTCAATTCGTATAGCGAAATATTAACCGTCTGTTTGTTGAGCTATGCTGATACCTCTTCACCTCTTGAGTGAAATCGTAAGGGGATAAGACCTTATTTAACCCGTATACATAATTTTTCATTTTTTATCTTCAAGGTAATCTGTCGTGCTTCGGTTTCTCTGTTCTTAGTGAGTTTTAATTAAAAATGTTGATCGTTGACTATGTGCAGAAATTTAAATATATCCATTAATAAGGATAAGAATTTTTGCAAGTGCTACAAACTATTAAAAAGTATTCAATATACAGAACAGTTGAAAATACATAAGTGAATGTAAGCAGTAGAAGTGTTGAGTGAATTTGGTAGAAAAGAAAATCGCAAAAAAAAAAAAAAATCAATAAATTCTAGGAAGCAGAAAAATATAAACCAGAATAAATTCAATCTGGTTCCTGTTCATGACAGTCTCTTATATAATACAGTATTACTTACGATAAGATTATGAGATTTTTTTTCTGCAAGCAATTATTCTTTTTTATTTACGCCAAACAAAGCCACGTTTTATTCTTAGCATAATTTTCTATCAACAACAAAATCGTTTTATTTTTTAAATCAGAAGAATTATCTCCCAAGTTTATATTTTGGAAAACCATTTATATATATATATATATATATATATATATATATATATATATATATATATATATATATATAATGTTATATGGAATACTACTGATCGTACCTCAGTTGTCTATCGTGTGTATTATTTATTATTTTTTTTTTTGCATACCTCGAGCATGAAAGACGATCTACTGTCAAAAAGCCGTGATAGCTCGACGCACTCATATAAAATTGATTCTGTTATTC
Organism: Microplitis mediator; assembly: GCF_029852145.1. Lineage (NCBI taxonomy): Eukaryota > Metazoa > Arthropoda > Insecta > Hymenoptera > Braconidae > Microplitis > Microplitis mediator. The sequence continues at coordinate 19,685,868 of NC_079978.1, read as the reverse complement.
TTATGACGCAATGAGTGCATTCAAGTTGGGCAGTTATAAAAACTAGAAATTCTTATGAATATGATCAATATATTTTTAGATTGATTGATTTCAACATGTATGTAGAAAAACGCGGTTAAAAGTTTTTTTACAGCGACGTCCGCTGGTCTGTGCGTCTGTTTGTTACTAGCATGGAGTTCGTCAGACGCAATTAATAACCTCAAACTTTTTTTTAAAGTTTCCGTTAATGCTTAAGACGATCCCTATCAAAATTCGTTAACGAAATTCTTTCCAGTCAAAAGATATTAGTAAAAGCCGATGGATTTTCTGAGATTTTTCTGTAAATTTATAGCCCATATGTCTTTCTGTCTTTGTTTTTAATGTGAGCATTCGGATACTTTTTTCTCCCTCTTACACGTTTATGGCATATACTCTTAGTTCTTTGTCAATATTACTCTTTACAGCGCCACGGTGTAAAATAGAAAACAGAAAATTGAAAAGACGTCAACTGTCAATAACATAGATTTTTGAAATGTTATCATAGTATTTTTTTGATGTCACTAACAGCATACTGATGATTGTATTTTGCTTGTCCGGAAGTGATTATATCTTCTTTCAATCTTACGTAGCCCAACTAAACTTCATTGTAACTGTCGGTTGCATAGCCTAGTCGTCAAAGCGTCAATCTTTCGTACGGAAGGCCCCGGGTTCGAATCCTACTGAAGTGGGTGCGGTCATTAATAAGTCTAGCGTTTTTTCTCTGAATTAAAAATTTCCTTTCCGATTAGGAATTCAATTATTCGCATATCTGATAATCTCTGCGTCGCCAAATTAATTAAAAAAAAAAAATTTTTTTAATTTTTTTTTTAATTTAGTTAAAATTTCTATACATAATTATATCAAGTCATATATGACCGTATCAAGCTATGTATGATCAGACACGGCCATATCTGGCCAATTTACATACATGGCCATGTATGATCACATATGGTCATACACGGCTATGTATGATCATATATGGGCATATCTGGTCATATATGGCCATATATGATTCATTTTTCACGGGTATGGATTCTAAAGAATTAATTGTTTTTTTTTACTGCAGAGAAGGAACAACAAAATAAAATAATAATTAAGCTATATTTTTATTTTAACGTGATCGTTCGAGGTGTGCACGTTTGAATTCTCCAACTTTTTTTTTATTTTTTTGTAGAATAAAGTACAGAAGTAGAAAAAAAGTATCAACAGAGAAGGTTGAAAATATTAAATCATGTAATATATATTTTTTGCATGTACAAACCAGTGTTATGTATATATATATATCGCGTGCCAAATGCCAAAAGGGCGTATAAAAGTTATACGCCCTTTTGGCTTTGAAGAACCAAAAGGGCGTATAATTTTTTTGTTTTTGGTGCCAATCGTTTTGTAAACATGTTCTAAGCCTCAAAATAAAAAAAAAATTTCCAAAGCCAAAAGGGCGTATCTCTTTAGATACAAAGATACAAAGATCTAAAGATATACGCCCTTTTGGCGATAGTACGTCAAAAATTTTTTTTCTGCAGATCTTTACGTTTCAAGCGATTCTAAAAAGAATGACAAAAAAAATTTTTTTATACGCCCTTTTGGCATGGAACCCTATCTAACTGCTGTAATACGCCCTTTTGGCATTTGGCACGCGATATATATATATATATACATATTCTAACAAATTCTTGAGCGCCGTTTAAATATTTAAATTTTGGGCTGAAATTTTCAGCATAGTCATGATTTTACAAATATAAACTATTGCTGCCACGAGAAAAAAAAAAATTTTTGAATAAAAATCCGGATTTCGATCATTTTTGATATTTTCAAAATTTGTGAGCGACCTCTTAAAAATTTTTTATCGAGCTGATTTGTGGAGAGGCTTCTTAAAACATCGTAAACCAACAAATTTTTATGCGAGATGGAAAAAAAAAAAATTGTCGGTTTTTTTGCGCCACCCTAATATATATATTTTGTATCAATAGAAAAATTTTCAGATGTGATTTTTTTATAATCTGCGCCGTTCTTATGGCGTTTAATTAAAATAGATGAAAAAAATTGTGAAGCGATAGAAAAACACATTCAAGCCTTTGTGTTTGAAGTGTACAACATCATATAACGTCTCGACTTGAAAGTATCGATTAATAAAGGTGTAAACATTTATAAAATATTCTATGATTTAAAATATAGTTTTCTGAAATTCTATTGCTATTATTTCTGAAGCATTGCCAATAAAACTATTTTATACAGCATTTAGCATGGAAAATTCTTTAACTCGGACTATACCTTTTTTTTTGACTATTGTTGATTTTCAGAAATAAATCCGCGATTCAATTTTAAATGACGTTGATATAAATGCCTCTATTGAAAACAAACAAACAATGATTAACTCAAAAGGATTTGAGTCTTTTATCACAGATGATATGATAAAAAATCAAAAAGCAAACCCTTTCACACGTTTTTTTTTTATTTCCTTTGCATGTTTTATTATAGCTTATACTTTTAAAAGGATTAAATGTAGACAATGGCATACTAATCTATCAATCAGAAATAGTCGATATACCAATGACTATTAGTCCTACACATTTATTAAAAAATAACATTTTAAAGCAATTAATTAAAAAATATTTAATCAAACAATAACACAGTGCAATAAATGACAAGTATTACTGACATTTTTTAAATTCATTAATTGAATGATATTTTAATGACATTTGTTTACTAAAAACACAAAATTTTCTGGCATGGATAAATTCAATACCGTAAATGTTGTTGATAATTATCCAGGCAGTTATTAATTTACGTTTGTCCGTTTTCATTCAAAACATACACTGCAGAGTTATGTAAATATCCGCTTTGCTTTGTGAGTAAACATATTAGTATCTTCCATCCGGTATGGCCAATATTAACTCTGATTGATAAATAAACAATATGTTCTAGAATGATCTCTCGAAATTGTTTTATTATCATATTCAAATTATAGATACACTGTAAAAAATCACAGGGGTAAGTCCAAACGGTGTAGGTGTTAAAATCGGCGGTGTTAAATTTTAACACCGAAAGCGGTGTGAAAATAACGCCGCCGCCGGTGTAAATATTCTGTACCGGTGTTAAAAAAAATCTCCGGTGTTAAAATAACACCGTTGCCGGTGTAAATATTCTAGACCGGTGTTAAAATAACGCCGCCGCCGGTGTAAATATTCTGTACCGGTGTTAAAATAACGCCGCCACCGGTGTAAATATTCTGTACCGGTGTTAAAAAAAATCTCCGGTGTTAAAATAACACCGTTGCCGGTGTAAATATTCTAGACCGGTGTTAAAATAACGCCGCCGCCGGTGTAAATATTCTGTACCGGTGTTAAAATAACGCCGCCACCGGTGTAAATATTCTGTACCGGTGTTAAAAAAAATCTCCGGTGTTAAAATAACACCGTTGCCGGTGTAAATATTCTAGACCGGTGTTAAAATAACGCCGCCGCCGGTGTAGATATTCTTTACCAGTGTTAAAAGATTTTACTTTGTGAATATTTTTACTTACTCGATCACTATACTTGTTAATAAATAATATTCTTTATTAATTTTCATAAAGAACTGACATTTTTTGTGTTTTATAATCTTTAAAGTTAATACTCCAAGCGGACGCAATTTACACCGATATTACTCCGTTTTTACACCGGTTACCCTTCTTTTACTCCGTTTTTACACCGGTTACCCTTCTTTTACTCCGTTTTTACACCGGTTACCCTTCTTTTACTCCATTTTTACACCGGTTACCCTTCTTTTACTCCGTTTTTACACCGGTTACCCTTCTTTTACTCCGTTTTTACATCGGTTACCCTTCTTTTACTCCGTTTTTACACCGGTTACCCTTCTTTTACTCCGTTTTTACACCGGTTACCCTTCTTTTACTCCGTTTTTACACCGGTTACCCTTCTTTTACTCCATTTTTACACCGGTTACCCTTCTTTTACTCCGTTTTTACACCGGTTACCCTTCTTTTACTCCGTTTTTACACCGGTTACCCTTCTTTTACTCCGTTTTTACACCGGTTACCCTTCTTTTACTCCGTTTTTCACCGGTTACCCTTCTTTTACTCCGATTTTATACCGGTTACCCCGATTTAACACCGGTATTTTTAACACCGGTGAATTACTCCTCCTACACCGGTGTAATTTTATTTTAACACCGGGCGGAGTTAAAATGAGTCCATTTTTAACACCGCTCTTTTTACAGTGTACATACAGCCTACTGAAATTGGAAGCTTCAACTAAGGCAGCCGGAAGAAGATCAAAAAACCGCGGGATCAAAAAATTTGATCTGATTTTAGTTTAACTGGACTGCATTTGGACCAATTGATCTATATTTGAACTAGTTGATCTGTTTTTGATCTTTTATAAAACTTTTAAGCTGTTTTTGATCTGTTGTTTAAAAATATTTGAATTTGTTATTTATTTTGAAACAGATCTAATTTTTCGATTCGCACTGAAAAAGAAAATTTGTTATCTTAACAATAGTCAGGATTACACAGTTATTTTTTAGTATGGTAGTATGGTAGTAAAAATACACCAATTTTTAAATATAGCGAAACATAAACTTACAATTAACCTTCTTAATAAGACGATTTATAGATAAATTGAGAAAATTATAGATAGCCCGAACTGGGAATCGAACCCAGACCATGTCGGTATCGCGCCGAGTGCTCTACCAGTTGAGCTATCCGGTACTACACTATATTCCGTTCAATTTGATGTAAGATAACAAATCTATCTTGTTCGACGCAACGAAGTAACATTTGTTATGGTAATTAAAGTGAAGTTGCCGTTATAACAAATGACATGCGTTGAGCTAAATATTAAATTAGGTTTTATAAAGATTTCTTAACTCAAGAAAATTTTACTTCACCTAAGATATTATCGCTTCTCGATATATTCTCTTGAGTCAAGAAAATCACTTCTTCAAGGCGCCCGCCTTTAACTATACTTAGACATATTGCTATACTTTTCAAAATAAATAGCGTTTAACGTTTTAGCCATAATTTACAAACACAATTTATGTCCAAAATCCAAAACTCGTGATAAATTCTTAATGATATTGTTCACCTAATTAAAGCACAAAATTCTATGCGTATTCAAAAAATTTTTCCTCAATACATATCATTTGTTACAACAGCAACTTCACTTTACTTACCACAACAAATGTCACTTCGTTGCGTGAACCAAGATAGTTTTGCTATCATAACAAATAGCTGCGTAATTCTGACTTTTGTTATTATAGAAAATTTTTTTTTTCAGTGCGGGTACTCCTTATTGAGACTATTTTTTGACTTGTTTTCGATAATTTGTAGTCTAGTTTTGGTCACCTGTAGATCAAAATCAGACTTTTTTCTCAAAATATTTTGCCTTCTTTTGTTTTTATCCCGAGTTTTACTCTCCATTATTTTTACGAAAAAGATTTTTGAAAATTTTCAATTTTCTTGGCGGAGGATTTAAAATGTATACGTAACACTGTATTAAAATTCAAAAAATACAGTCTCTTTCTTCTTATCTATCTTAAGTACTTTTTGCGTATGAATAGAAACAACTCATGAAATTAAAAATAATGTAACGTTGCGAAAAGATTGGAGTCCTCATCACTGATATTGCGGTTCCTCTAGTGCTCTTAAGTCTATTTATCCTCTTTGATGATGCTAAAGAGGACAGCGTCGAAACAAAATTTTTTTCTCATCTTACTTATGAAAACAAAGTGTCTCGAGTATCATCAACCTCTACCCGACTGAAAAAGGATTAACTAATTAGTTTTTTTACTTACTTATATTTTTATCATAATAAATGTTGGAAAATCCTAAAAATGTATGCGTCGAGCGCTCATTTTGTGTTAAAATATTTAATTAAAAGTTGATTACCTATACAACGAAAAACTTGACGTTTCGTGAATACTTTTGACGACAGAAAATCAAGAATCACAGTGTATCGGTATGTACTTAGATTATAAATTTTTAAATTGCCCGCCTTTCCCGGGTCGAAAAATTTGATCTGATTTTAGTCTAATTAGACTATTTGATCTGATTTTGATCTTTAATAAAAATTTTAAGCTGTTTTTGATCTGTTGTTTTGAAAAACAATTGCGGTACGGGCAGACAAAACTAGATTAATTCTTGAACTTTAAAAAATTTTAGTTCTGAAAATTTGCAAGGACTAAACTAGATTAAATCATGGACTTGTAATATTTTTATTTATGGGTAATATTTATAAAAAATATATTAAGTTACAGAATTGATTATGTTTTGTTTACTATTTATTTAGTGTCTTTTGTTTAAAAATGTCGACAGTTAATGAAAATTTGACAGCTTTATGTTTTAGTTGTCTTGACTTAATATTTATAGTATTGAATAAAAGTAATAAAATTACTCTTAAATGTCAAGAAATTTTCCTTATTTACTGGATAAAACCGAAGATATTTTGGCATTAGAAACCATCAAAATTCTTGTGACATCTTATTACGGAAGCGCGTTAGCATGTTTCAAATATTAAGAAAATTAAAATAAATTTATGAATCTATATTATTGTTATTATCATTTATATTTGTAAAAAGTCCTGTTTTTTATCTAAAAGCGATTAAAAACAGACTAAAAATTATAGTAAATAAAGTCTGTTTTTGTCCTTAAGGGGGGGGGGGGGTAGGGTTTTAAAGGCGAAAAAAAAAGCATATTTTTGTGATTTTTTCCCGGCGAGATGAGTAATATAATTTCATTAAACTTAATCACATATTATTGTACAACTTTTAAAGAATATCAGAAAAAATTTTCAACGAAAAATATTGATTAATAAGCTGGTGACGTTGAATCTCCGGGGCGCCTCGAAAAAAAGTCGTTTTGCGGTGAACATCATAACTCGTTACCGGATCATCGGAAAAAAAAAAATTGATATGCATTTTAAAGTTGATGTATTTCGAGAGGTAACCACGAAGAGTTTTTTTTTTTTTTTTTTTTTCGATTTTTTGCAGCACTTGGAAGTGAAAAACGCGATTTCAGCTCAAAAAATCGCGGTTACTTTGTTATTAAAAAATAGAAAAAATTGAAAAACAAAAAAAAACTCTTCGTAGTTACCTGTTGATTTATGTGAAGAAGTAATGTTCAAATTTTCAAAGGGATCGGTTCAGTACATTTTGAGTTATGATGTTCACGGACTTTAAAAATAACGTTTTCGAGAAAATCCATTTAAAGTTTTTTATTCGTGAAAATTTGAAATAAACTATCAATCAAAGAATATGAATTTTTATACTTATATTGAGTCATCAGTTTACATCCTTTGAAAGACACACAGCCGGAGAAAGGGATTCGGAAGAACAAAGAAAATTGCAGCTGATTTCTACTAGGGGTATGTAGGGGCAGGTCGGGCAGGTGTAAAAATCAGGTATACCGGCCGGTCATTTGAAACGCTGTAACTCCGTTAGTTTTACTCGGATTGATTTAAAATTTGTACACAATATTCTTGACAGATTGTTCATTCAGAAAAAAATAATATACAAAAATAAGTATGATATTGGCCTGGATAAGGAATACTACGGGCGAAAACAGATTAAATTCTTATATAAAATAAATACAATTTATAAACTTAAATTCAAGAAAAAATATTTGAATTTATTATTTATTTTGAAACAGATCTAATTTTTTGACCAAGGGAAAAATGTGGACAAAGTTTACGTTTACTGCGAAGTGCAACAAGAATAGTATCGTTTGTACACTTGAGTGTGATAGAGAAAAAATTTCAGACTTCTTTTAATAGTTGAAAAACCTTTGAAATAATTTTGAAAAAAAACTTCCTGATTTCCGAAATAAAATTCTTTGTCATTTTACATCCTTTGCTTTAATTTACTTTTCTTCGGCATACTCTATAAAATTTGTCTTTTGTGGTGGTAAATGGAGAAAAAAAGTATATGAAACATGCGTCCGAGATAGTTTTCAAAAGAAAAAAAAGAAGTAAATTACCTCGACAGGTCGGGCGGTACAAAGTTTCTTTTCACACGGTAGCAAATTTTATGAATGTCGATGGGGTGTGCGGTGAATATCTTTTCATCCTTTTTTTTTTTTACTTTAGGTCTCGGTGCTCTTATATAACTTTTAAATTATTCAAATTTTTAAATTCTTTCTAACTTCGTAAATAATAATTTCTTATAAATTTTAATAATGTCAATTTAATTAATCGAATAACAGAAAATTAACACACATACTCCTGTACATCATTCTGACCATAGTTAAAATAGCTTTCTAAGTTCTTAGGACGTCAACATACGGTGAAAAATCGGTTTTTTATAATCGAACTGAAATCAATAACTAATTTTTTTGAAAATTTTCATTTTTCATATGAAGAAGTGAATTAAGTCTTCGAAATTGTAAGAACAATTTTTCAAATTTTTACACTACGCACACTAATTAGACTAAACTCACTAATGACACTAAAGCATTAGTGCACCAAAATACTAGACCGTTAGTTTTTTCTTCGTGTTTTCCATAAGTGTTCATTAGTATTTTTTCGTGAGGGTAAAAAGAAAATCGATTGCGAACTTAACAAATCTTAGATGTACTAAAATGTAATGCTTAAAAAAGTATTCAATAATTCCCAGCTGTTCATATATGTGTAAAAAAAATTCGTTCCAAAAAAGTTCCGCATGTGGAACTTCTAGAAATGAGACAGATTAGAACTTCGAATGGAACTTTTTTGAAACGTTAGTAATTTTGATGGTAAAAAAAAAGTTTTTATGAGCGAATTTAGAGTCAAAAAAGGACGTTTTCGGAATTTTATATAGACGTTCCAAAAAAGTTCCAAAATCACCACTTTTGACTTTTTTATGTACAAAAAAAGGCATTCCAAAATCACTACTTTTGCATCTTTTGTAGACTAAAGACGTTCCAGAAACATGCCAAAATAGTTCAAAAATCACTACTTTTGAATATTTTATAGAACAAAAAAAAGTTCCAAGAACGTCCTTTTTTGACTCTAAATTTCCTCATAAAAACTTTTTTTTACCATCAAAATTACTAACGTTCCAAAAAAGTTCTATTCGAAGTTCTCATCTGTTTCATGTTTAAAAGTTCCACGTGCGGAACTTTTTTGGAATTTTTTTGGAACGAATTTTTTTTTTACACGGGTAAGTAGTCTTAATTACTATTGAAGGTTTAATACAAGCTTAAAGTAAGCTGATAAAAGCGTGCTGAATTATTGATGTAGTTATATCGTAAGAACATACTGGATACAGGGACAAAAAATGAGACACCATTTATCAGATAAAAAAAAACTGTCTTTCCTTCAAAAGTGATTATTTACAGTTTTTATAAAAATATGGGGAAAGTTGCTCAGCCCGGGCAGTGTGGACAATTTAAAATTTGCAGAACATTTTTTCACGTACGAAAAATTCTAGCTAACGACTTTTTCTCTGATTCAGCTTTTTACAGTTAAGATAATAATTCAGATAACGATCGTTATCTGAATTATGTTCGAACATAAAAAAAAATTACTGATAATTGTAAATTGGCCGCACTTTCCGAGCTAATGAACTGGCTCCATTTTTTCCGGCAAATGGAGCCAGTTCTGTTCAAATTGATGTTATCAAAAATCGGACCAAAGCCAGTAACTATCCTTGTTTTGAAAATTTTCAATTTCCTCAGCAGGAAGTTAAAAAATGTTTATTTCTCTTTATTTGCCGTCAGATCTGAAATTAAAATCGACCATCATTATGGAAATACATCTATATCTACCGATTTCGTACGTGACTTTAGGTATAGAACATAATCTTGGCTGTTACCACCTAGCCTACGCTATCTCATGAATTATTCTACGTATACGTTCGTTTTATAAAGTGTTAGGTGTCCGGCAGTGGTTCTTTTGGTCAAAAAATAAATGTCCGTTTTATGTAAATAAATTTTTCTTCCTTTCATTGTTTTTTTTTTTTTTTTTTTGGCTCATTTACGATAATGTAGTTATTGATATTATGGTGATAAATAATTCTGAGTCGATTTCTTTGTTTATTTGATATGTTCAAAGCTCATTCTGTCAACCCGTTAAAAAATTTTAGACCGAAAATGTATAAAATTTTCTAAAATTGCAAAATATTACACTGTAAAAAATTCGCGGAGTGAATGCGGATTAAATCCGGAGTGAATGCGGAGTGAATGAATTTTTAATTATTCACTCCCCTCGGAGTGAAATTCACTCCGCAGGGGAGTTTTCGCGGAGTAGATAATTTTTTATTAATTTAATCCCTCCGAAGTGAAATTCACTCCGGGGCGGAATTTTGAAAATATTATTAATAAGATATAACTCCACTCAATAAAATCGAAGTAAAAATTCGCGTATTACATTATTGATCACCTGATATGCACACACATACGCACATACATATTTAGGCACACACGCGCACTTGCATACACACGCACGCACACATTTGCACACAAGCACACAATCGAACACACACACGCACACATTTGTACACACACGCACACATTTTCACACACGCACACATTTGCACACACGCACACATTTGCACACATGCACACATTTGCACACACGCACGAATTTGCACACATGCACACATTTGCACACACGCACACAAACACCTGCATACACCCAAACACACACTCGCTTGAAAACGTTATTATTCACTGCGAATTAGTGAATATGCACTGGAAATCGCTTAAAAGAGTACAACTGTTCAGTTATTATCCAAGGTTCGGATCAACGCTGGCCCAAAGCAGGTAAAATTTTGCCTAGGCTTGGAACAGCCCTCGGTCGATGGTTTTTCCCTACCTCGGCCATTGATTATTTACTTTAAAAGTATGTACAATGTACATGCCTTTTAAAATAGGTGAACGGCGACTTATAACGAACTGCATAGTTGTAAGGCTTCTTTGGCTTCACTCACGACTGAGTGTCTCGGGAAATGCGATCGCAAGGCATCTTCATAACACCTCGACGTTGCTTGATGGTTTATATTACTTGACAATATAATAACCTCTATTCAACTGTTTGGACGATTTGTTGCACTGTCATTCAAACTCGATATTCAAATATGTTGAAACAAAGGCATTACTTGCTCTCTAAATCTGAAACAGTGATAACCACACAGAAAAAAAGGAAATCTTGAAACAAGAAATAAAATGTCTTCGAAATTTTTTTCTTGAACCAAGCAAAATTTCTTACTTTATTGAAGTAAAAAAATTATTTGTATCAAGAAATTATTTCCTTCGCGGAAGACATAATTTTCTTAGTCTAAAACATAAATTCTTTAAACCAAGAAAAAAATTTCTTGGTCCCAAAAAATTTTTTTTTGGTTCGAGAAGATTTTTTTTTCAATTTAACAAATTTTTTTTTTGCCTGAAAATTTTTACGTTTTTAAGTCAAGAAAAAATATCTTGAGCTGAAACGAAAAAGTTTTTGAACCATGAAAAATAATGTTTTAAACCAAGAACAAACTTTCTTGGCCCAAGAAAGTTTGTTCTTGGTTTAAAGCATTATTTTCTCGGGCCAAGAAAGTTTGTTTTTAACTCGAGAAACTTGTTTCTTATCTAAAGACTGTTACCTTATCGAGTCAAGAAACAATGTCTTGAGCTAAAAAAAAAAGTTTTTGTACTAAGAAAAAAAATTTTTTAAACCAAGAAGAAACTTTCTTGGGCCAAGAATTTTTTTATTTGTCGCAAACAAAAAAAAAATTTTCAGCCAAGAAATTAATTTCTTTAATTAAGCAAATAAATCTATCGAGCTAAAAAAATTTATTTTTTTTGTTTCATTTTTTTAATGAACAATTTTTTTTTTGTTTAAGTATTACAAACAATGCTGTGAAGCAAATAAATACTGTATCAGAAGCATTTATAAGGGATGGGCAAGTTTCGCAATGAGTTAATATTTAAACAAATTGAGAAAAAACAATTATCGCTTAAACGAGGAATCGAACCCAGATCGATTCGGCGTCACGCGAGAGCTTTACCAACTAAGCCATCCCAGCCTTTGCTGGGCTACGTTTACTTTGCCCACATATACTGAATCACACTGGCTTATGTTCAGTCACATTTTTAAATCCTAAACCCAGAATTAATATTACAAATGTTATCGCCAATAATTTAGAAAAATGTTAGTTTTGACATTTTACCAAAATCCTGAACGGATTGTATGAATCGTTCATAAATGAATTTCGACATAAATATAAAAAAGTTAAAAAAAAAAAAAAAAAAATTTAATTACAAAAAAAATTGAGAAATTATTTAATATTATATAATTACATTAATCAATTAATTTATTATAATAATATAATTTGGTTATTTAATTTTTAATTTATTTAAAATAAAAAGGTGAACTCAAAATCCATTTGCTGTGCTAGTGTGAGAAAGAGAGAGAGTGGGGAGTATTCATTCCTTCGGGTGCGAAGGAGGGAGCATCTATGAGTGAGAATCCAAGAGAAAACTTTCTTGGCTTGAGACTCTAGTAATCTTGGTTTGAGATTTTTCGTGTGATTGGTCAGAGAAAGTACACTATGCTCAAACCAAGAGTTTAAATTTCTTGAATCAACTCCCTTTATTTTTAGTTCGAGTTCGTACCGTTTATTGTTTCAAAACATCATAGTTCTTTAATTAAGTGTATAACTTTCTCGAACTAAATATTTATATTTCTTGGTTTAAGTAAGTAACATACTCAGATTAAGAATAATTATTATTAAACTAAAAACTGCAAGTTTTTAAAACAAGTAATTCTATTATTGGACCAAGTATGAAATATGTATTGGCTTAAGAATTTTTTTTCTTAATTGAAGATTTAAAATTCAAGAAATTATTTCACTTCGTTCAAGAAATTTTCGGTTTTCATTCCACTCGCTGAAAAATTTCTTGGTTGAAGAAAAATTTTCTTGAGAGAAGATTTTTTTTTTTCTGTGCACTGACAAATAGTGCATAGACACTATTTCACAGCTATAAGTATACCGATTTGTATACTTATAGCTGTGGAACAGTGATAATCACTGTTCCCTGATTAAAAATACTCATTGAAAAGTATTGAAAATTATTTCAATTCTTTTCAATCCATACGGAGATTTTGAAAAATATTTAATGGAATTGAAATTTCGATCATTTGAATACTTTCTAATTCTTATAATGGAATTCAAAAGTATTGAAAAGAATTCAATCTTTCATCATTTTAGAAAAAGATTCAGAAAGATTCGGAAATGTGAATTCATTTTAATTTAATTCAATTCAAGTCATAACTCGAAATATGAAACTATTTCAGTATTGAGAAAGATTCAGAAAAATTGAAAATTCTCAATTTCTTTCAATTCTTTTAAATCCTACACTCGATCCAAAATATGGAACTATTTTGGTATTCAGAAGGATTCAGAAAGATTGGAAAATGTCAATTCACTTTAATTTATTTCAATTCAAGTCATAATTGGAAATATGGAACTATTTTGGTATTGAGGGAAATTCAGAAAGATTAAAAACTGTCAATTCATTTGAATTTTTTTCAATCCCACACGTGGCCCGAAATGTGAAATTATTTTGTTATTGAGAAGTATTCAGAAAGTTTGAAATGTCAATTCATTTGAATCTTTTTCAATCCAACTCTTAACCCGAAATATGGAACTATTTTGGTATTGAGGAAGATTAAGAAAGATCGAAAACTGTCAATTTATTCGAATTTTTTTAAATGCTACTCGCAACCCTAAAATTCGAAACTTTTTGTTATTAACGAGGATTCAGAAAGATTAAAAATATCAATTTATTCGAATCTTTTTCAATTCGTTGGAAGTTTAAAAATTCTTATATTATTTTTAGATTCAATATAATTGAAAAGTATTAATTTTATGTCCAGATGAAAACCTCGTGGAATAGGATTTATTCAAAAGTATTCAATTCTCATCTTTTTCAATACTTTTCAATGAGTATTTTTAATCAGGGTTTCAAATTTAGAGACTGCCTTTACGATACGTGAAAAAAAAAAGTTATCGCTGCGCATAACAGTCACTATTAGCTTAATGTTAGAAACTCGTCTGCAATAAACGGACGGCGAATATTCTTAAATTTTGATTTCATAGTTGATTATATCTTAGATATAATCAACTATGAAATCAAAATTTAGTATTGACGTATGCTATTTTGCCGACATATATTTCCGGATATACCTTCTTCCGTGTGGGTAGAATTTTTAATACAACACGAACATAATTATTTGTATGTCTATCAGAGTAACATTGACACCGTTGATAGTGTGATCTTTCTAATGCATACGGCCAAAAATTTAATACCACGTGTCGTGTAACTTTCACACCGTCAGTGTTGAAAATTTTAACACCAAAAGACCAAACCCCGCCGCAGACTCAAAATCTTTCACAGTGTATTCAAATATGTTGAATTTAATAGAATGATAAGACCATAAAAGTAAATACGTTTTGAGGTCTGTCGTCTTGTTGGTTCGTATCTCGAATTCCACTTTATACTGGTATGGCATCTCGAGTACAAAAGCTCATAGTTTTTCATTTTTATTGGATAAAACTAACGTCGGTACGTAAATGCTGGGTTTTATTTCTCTATATAGTATATAAGAATAGTATGAGTACGTTGTAGAAACCAATAAAAGCTGCAGAAACGTGCGTGAACAGAGCGGAAAACAGAGTAAAGAAAGTAAAGAGCGAATAACATGCAGCGCACGTATAAATGAAGACCCCAATAGTCCAAGGATGTTCTTCAGAGAGTCACGTCTTTTCTTCAGGGTCCATACGACATCAGTTGCGCCAACGTGAAGATGCGTTTGCCAACCATTTCGACATATTATTCCAAATCTCAGAAATAAAGAAAGCAAAAAAGTAGAGTAGTTCAAGTACCTAGAGAACTTTTAAACATGAAGTGGCCGTTCCGCCCGATTATGGTTCACTTTTTAAGCACACACTCGTACTCGTTTTATAGAAAACTCTACCGACTTTTGACATTTTTTAACAAGTATATGCATGCATATACTTTCGAAATTTCTTTTGTAATTACTTCCTTTGATACTTTGATCGTGAATATTTGTTTAACGTTAAAGGCGTAAAAAATTCAGAAGGATGAAATTTTTTTTTGCTTACATCTATCCGCGTTTACTCAGTTTTATTTTCAGTGGTTAAACAAACAGCTTTGAATCATTTTATAGAAGTTGAAGTTATTCTAAATGAATGCGAGCATGTAGATGAGTGATGCAAAGAGATATGCGTGCGAACTTCAAGCTGCGAGCGGTTACGCAAAAGATATGAACGTATGTCTGTTAAATTCAAAGCATTACTTTCGTATGTTCGTTAATAATAACAAACGTTAAAGAAATTTGTGCACTTGAATATTTTTAAATATTTTAATGGAAGCTGTGAAAAATTTTCTGATTCAATGCGGATTTAATGTTTTTTTTATTTACTCACTTCTTTTGAAATTAAATTCACCCTGAGAGCGAATTTCAGTTGAATGTTTAAAAAACAAAAAAAAGACAATGAGATTCAGACTGAATTTCTTAATATTTCTATCATTAAAACCCGGGTCAAAAATTTGATCTGTTTTATATCAAATGAAAATTAAGTTTTTTTTTCAGACTAAATCAGACTTTTTCTGTCTGTTATTTTTTTAGCCTGTTTTTGATCGTCTTTAGATCAAAGACAGCTTAAAATTTTTTGAGGCCTGCAGAGGATCCTACGCAATTTAAATACCGATGTAAGTTTTTTTTCGACGCATCAAATCCAAATTTACGCCCGAGCAAATTTTTAAACCAATCATCAATTTTTGGATTTTTTAGACCCATTCAAACCGTCGGACTAGTGGAAATTTTAGTCTAGTTAGTCTAAGATTAAATGAAATTTTTTGATCTGGGTAGGGCAGAGCGGGGCTAGTCGGTCATTGGGGCAAGTTATGGAATCGAAATATATCGAAAACTGAGCTACTTATAACAAAAGTTTAAATGGTGAAAAAAAGGGTTATGGGAGGAGAACACATTGTATGATTACACCGGCACACAAAAAAAAAATTGTCTGTACACCAGGTGCCACCTATCTACGGACATGTTTTTCGACCCGCTGAATACGAATATCGAGTCAGTTTAGGCCGTCCAGCCTTCAATTTCAAGTAAATTGCAAAAAACCCCAAAAAATAGCGAAATTTCGATGCTTTGGCAAGAAAAAAAATTTTGAGATCCAAGGCAAGCATAATTTTCATGTATTTTGATCTGTTAAATACTAATTTCGATCGTACTTTAATCATAAACCGTTTTAAATCTAAAAAAGTTATAAAATTCATCAAAAATTGCAAAAATTGAAGAAAATTGGGATTATCTTGGTATGAAAAATTTTGTGGACCCGGATTGACGACGATTTTCATGTAATTTAATCTGCTGGATCTGGTCCTGCAATAAATTTGGCCTGTAGTCTCCTCAAACATTCATAAAATTGTAAAAAATCGATAAAATAGCAGAAAATTGCTGCTGAAAAAAGGGAAAAAAATCTTTCAAACACAATTAAATAAGTTTCTTGTATTTTTGATAATTATCAATTGCCATCCGGTGCTCAGGTTCATTGGCGGAACGCTTTGTTTTTTTTTTTTTTTTTTTGGCGTCAAAAAAAAAAAATAGTTATTCAGAATTTTTCTTCTATACTCGTATGCAAAAACTTGATCGTGATCACATAAGTATTCAATAGTACCTTAGATAACTAGTGCTATCGAGTATAATACTCGATGTCACTAGTTGTCTACGATATTTTATATAATGAATGCTCAAAATTAAAACGTCGTTAAATGCATAACGTCGGCGTTATGCTGTCGCGATTATTTTAATGATTTGCCTTTATAGAAATCAATGTTTTTTTTTTGGTTCAAGTTATTTATTTATAAAAAATTACTCAAGTGCATATTTCTTTAATTATTAAAAATATAATTGTGTACTTATTTATTTAATGGAAACTAAAACAATCTTTTTATATTATTGTTTTATTAATCAATAAACATGAAAACTAACCAAATAAGAAGTCCAATACATGTGTATTATTTAAAATAAAAACTTGAACAAATTATTTTTTAATATGAATCTAATAAGTCTTAAAATTTTAGGTTAATCAATATCCTCCTTTGATTTGATTTTATTAAAATTTAGGATTTATTTTTACTTTTAATCACTTTTTGATAAAATTAGAATTCAGGTTATAAATTTAAGGTGACACGAATTCATCAGTTAATGACGATCCACAATCGTTAGCCGATCAATTTAATGCGCATGTGTAATCTAGGGAATTTTCTTTGGTAGTGATGCAGCTTTAGGTAAAGGTGAACTCACCCCGGTAACCTATCTTGAACATTTTGACAACTTGGATTATAGAGTAGGAATATATCACGCCTATTTTCGTCGAATTTCGCGGTAGAAGGGATGCACAAATGCTTTAAGAAAGTTTAAACACTGCATTTGACCAATCAGAAGTGATGAGTGTTTAATGCAAAAATTTATGAGGCCGAGGTTAGGCATTTAACGGCATTTATTTTGAGCATGTATTATATAAAGATAACTTAATCATCGCTCTTGTGATTATATATGGTTATTTGTTTTGAACTCTTATCATTTTTTTATAATTGAACTTTTACTTTGTAGCCTCATTTGGGGCTAGTTCATCACATTGTGGCACGTGGCTCTTCCGGGACGATAGCCAAAAGGAAAAAAAAAACTCATCACATTGCATGACAATATTTATAACGTATTATTTGAGTTTCTGAAATAAGTAAAGCGTTATTAAGGTTTCCGACGAGAAATTAAATTTTCATGATGAAAATTCATATTTAAGATGAGAATTAATATTTAAGATGAGAATGGCTATCAGATAGCAAAGTGAGATTTCCCCTCTGTTAAGACTGACATTAAATTTACATAACATTATTCATTGTTTCAATTTTAAACGAAACGAATATAAATGAATAAACTGCCGACAAATAAAATACTTTTTCTGTCGTTGGTGATGTGAAGCCATTTTTCAATCGATATATGCGCCGTCTCTACATATATATTTTCATTTTAAAAAAGCTACCACAGTTTGCGAAAAAAATGGAAGTTAGAAATTATGAGAATAAAAATTTTTTTTAGTATAGAGATACTTTGCAAAAAATAAAAGGGTGCAAATCCACGTTATCCCGTTGTCAAGCTCTTCGGTGTTGAGTTTAACTCTACAAACGATGTGTGTTGCAATTTTTCTCAGTATGAAAAAAACTGCAGTAGTATTTTTAAAGTACTAGAAGTTTGAATTTATTTCAGATACGAAAAAAAAATTTTATTTTCAAAAATTACTGATACGACAAATTTATAAATTTATAGAAAAATTCGAATAATATTTGTTTACAATAAAATATAAGAAATATAAAACTATAAAATAGATATTATTAAAATTTTTACGTAATTAATAAATATAAGGGGGGGTTAAAATCGTTCAAAATTGTTAGATCGTTAAATATTTTTTTTTAATGATATTCAAAGTGAATAGAAAAGATTTTTAGCTGCCGTTAAAAATAAAATTTCATTTTTTGCGGGCAAAATGGGTACCCCCTAAAAATCGTGAAAAAAAAAGTTTTGAAAACAAACTTTTTTCATAAAATTTTGAGGGTATCCCATTTTGCCCCCCCCCTCCCCTAAATTTTGATAAGTATCTGAAATCTTGAAGGTTATGATAATTAAAGTCGTTACCCCTACAAAGTCACTGAGCTTCGAAATTTTCCCATAGATCGGCCGATGCCTGGCTTGCAATGATTGGCCAATAAATGGCTAACCGGCCCGTGCATGGTGAATCATTGGCAGCCGTCTTTTTGCTTTGAAAAACGGCGCACAATTAACCGCCGTTCGTTGGCCAACGTTTTGATCGAGTGCTCTTGATACCAAGCTTTGGCCGATGATAGATTGCCACGATTGGCCAATGCTTGCGACCGCCATGCTTGGCATTCCGTCATCAGCCGATATTCGGCCGATCTTCGGCCGATGCTTGAAAATTGGCAGCCATTCACGATCCAGTAATGGGCCGATTCTTTTTTTCTTGTATGGATATACTCAAGATTCTAAGGCTTTCAAGGAGGAACAGGTCTCAACATATACTTCCTTGACTATATTTATTTAAATCTAAATTCGTACTATATATTTACATTTTCTTTCCTGACTTTTTCTCTTAGCATTTTGATATTCATTTTCTACTGACACAGGCAAATAATGTTAGATGTCTTTGATGTAAAAAAAATTTATGAATCTGCTTACGAACACTTGGGTTCTTGAGGCATAGACTTTTGAGCCCTACTATCGAAGAATGTTGAACAAGAAAGATGGAGAAGAATTGCACTTCATTGATAAAAAAAGAGGAAGTAGTTTTAGACGAGGAGACTCGATATAAAGACGAGCACGTCTTGAGTATCAGTCATGATCCGTTCTTGAATAATGTATGTGAGTGGTGGATTTTCTTCGCTGCTCTGGGGCAAGATTTCCTCTAACTCGATGCATAAAACGTGTGGGAAGCGACACCTGACGAGCCGTTGACTTCATCTCGAGATCAGCACTTATTTAACTTACCAAAAATAACTTTATTACTGTTGTACAAGCAATACCTCAGCCACTTTAGTATGAGTGTGAACAGAATTTTTCCCGTGTAAAAAAATATTACCATGACTCTTGGCGTTGTAGTAAAATCTTAAGCCTTAGATCGTTGTGGAAAAAGTTTAATTCATATTTTTTATTGTTTTAATAGTCTAGAAACTCTGAAACGTAGAGGACGTCGGACGTTACGGGGTATTAAAAACGTCAAAAATATTATTCACGGACTGTAAAGCACCTGAGAAATATATTTTTATGATTTTATTTGAATAGCTTTGCAGCTTAAACAAAAACTATTTTTTTAATTTTATGACAGTTCTTTTTTTCTGAAGCCTTTCTATGCACTGAGAAAAAAAGTGTATATTTTGGAGAAAAAATAGTTCATTCAAGTATTTTGTTTACTTGCTTACTACTAAGAAAAAAATTTTATTTGGTCAAAAAAATATTGTTAGACCTATCTTTTTTTTTATCTAATGTTGTTCAGATTAGTTTGGTAGCTTAACAAACATTTTTTTTATGAATAAATAATTTTACCCCACCCAGGATTCGAACCTAGACCGATCACGCGAGACTTATGACTCATTATCTATGGTTTGAAGTGTTTGAACACTCAAATGGAGGTATTTAAAACGCAGAATACTGATTTTCTTGGACCGCATCACTATTGAAAGTGACATCAGTGTCGATCATGTTTCAAATAGAAAAATATAACCTTAAAATTTTATATGTAATCTCTATATAATACAGTGAAAATTTATAAATTGCTCAATCATCGCGATTAATATCATTTGCATTGTTAAGATTATTGAAATTTCTATGATAAATATGTAGACCTTCAAAATAATCCGGACTATTGAGTCCATGGTGTTGGCAGAGTAGTAAGAGCTTCAACTGATATGCAGAAGTATCCAGGTTCATGCCCCAGTAATGGCGAATAATTTTTCATCGATGAAAAAATTAATAAACATCAATTAATCTATACAAATAGTAATCAGTAGTATCTATAATTGGATCCAATTTTTTTTTATCGGGTTACATCATCGATACTAAGGTATAAACGCAATACACTTATGACCCTAAAAATTTCAAGTACACTAACTAAGAACACTAAACGCACTAATTACACTGAACCAACTAATGACACTAAAACATTAGTGCGTGCCCTATCAAAAATGAAAACTTGTTTAATAACTATAAATTGATAGTTGTTTAGTGGTTACAATGTGCGCTAACTAAATGGTTTTATAACGGTTTTCCAACTTATATCAAGTAAACTGTAAATAAACTGTAAAAAAATTGTCATTAGAACTATAAGAATACCATCACTTTCATCGATAGAAAAAGGTGTTGATCTGTTATCGATTTATTTTTTTTAAGACTCAGTTTAAAGTACAGTGAAAGCTGTATAATGTTACGCAGGTTTTCTTTTTGGCTCTTATTAGCGGTTTATGAGAAAGATGAGATAAAACTACGATAATTTTATATAGTTTTTACTTGCTGAATTTGCTAATTAAAAAAAATATGATAAAAGCATTTGTTGCAAGAAAATGATATTTAGTTTTTTTTTCTAATTTTATTAATACTTACGTATAGTGAAAAAATTGAATTTGCTTCTCTATGAAAATTTTTTAGTGTTATATTTATATATTATGTTTTTCAAAACGATTTCATGTTAATTATATATAAAGGAATAATAAAAATGAATAATTGTTATTAATATAAAATCTTTGATTAAAATTAAATTTAATTAAGATAATTTGATAAAAAATTCAGTCTTACTGAAAAATAATCAAAAAATTATTTTTTGATAATCATTTAAAAAAAATTATCGAATTTTCGATTTTACTGAGTTCGAGCTATCAAATATCAGTTTTTCGGCCATTTTTTTATGGTTTTAACTTGGTTGGTAAGATCAGAACTTGAGCTGTATTACCATAGACATATGATTCTAAGGTAGTTGTATGACAGTTTATAAATAGTTCACTCAAGGAGTATTTAGTTATAAGTTTTGGTATTTTTATATGTCTTTTTACAGTCGAAATTTCCGATAATGACTGAAAAATCTCTGCAAACTAACAGCTTTTAGTGGGTATAAGATAAGTTTGTTTTGCGCACATTGTAACCATAAAATTGTAATTATTTTACTGTTGAAAAACTGAAAATGAACAGTAAAACACTTAAACCGAAAAAAAACCGTTCATAAACAGTATTTTTATTTTGATAGGGTGAAAATACTAGACCATTAGTTTTTGAATAATGTTCATTAGTAGTTTTTCATAAAGGAGTATTTACTACTTTGCTCTAAGTCGGTAATACAGAACAAGAATTTGAAGTTCCCTAACCAACAAATTTTTTTTTCTATTGAACAAAATTATGCTCA
The DNA here is from genome assembly GCF_029852145.1 of Microplitis mediator. Taxonomy (NCBI): domain Eukaryota; kingdom Metazoa; phylum Arthropoda; class Insecta; order Hymenoptera; family Braconidae; genus Microplitis; species Microplitis mediator. The sequence goes on along the minus strand of NC_079978.1, from coordinate 19,663,890 downwards.
GGTCAAAAATTTAAATTCATCAACCCATACAAAGTCGCCGAGCTTCGAAATTTTCCCATAGATCGGCCGATGCCTGGTTTGCAATGATTGGCCAATAAATGGCTAACTATACTGGCCCATGCATGGTGAATCATTGGCAGCCGTCTTTTTGCTTTGAAAAACGGCACACAATTAACCGCCGTTCGTTTGCCAACGGTTTGATCGAGCGCCATTGATACCAAGGTATGGCCGATGATTGATTGCCACGATTGGCCAATGCTTACGACTGCCATGCTTGGCATTACGTTATCAGCCGATATTTAGCCGATCTTCGGCCGATGCTTGAAAATTGGCAGCCATTCACGACCCAGTAACAGGCTGATTCTTTTTTTTTTGTATGGGAATCGAAGAAATTTTTACTTGAATCAAGAATATTTATTATAAGAGAAAAATATTCTTGAACCAAAAAGTTTTTTTCTTCATTCTTATATTCTGGGGTCAAGTAAATTCTTCTTTATTCAAGTAATGTTTTTTTCTCTGTCTATTATGAATTTTAAGATTGCCATATCCTTAACCATTTAAAATACTTCTTCTTCAATAAAAAGTTCTCCTTTATTTTTTTTTAGTAAGCGAAGATTATATTAACCCTTGAACACTCTCTCGTCTCCTAGTGTCTTGCTTCCACTGCAGCAATGTTTTATAAGTTGAGTATTGCCGCGTGAGTAAAATTCTCGTAGCGAGAATGCTAAAGGGTTCAACTAAATTAATATTCTACTGGTTTCTGAAACTGGAACTACCAATATATTTGATTAATTTTCATTATTTCCTATTATTTAAGACCATATAATATTGTTACGATAACGAATTTACTGAAGTAACTTCCCTAATAACTATAATTTACTGTCCATATAATAAATCTATTAACTGAGGCGGAAATTCGATCGACTACGGTCTATAATAGTGTTAATATATATATTTATATGCATGTATAGATTGAAACAGGTGTTCATTTTGGAAACAGATATCCAGAGTATTTTGAGAACAGAGTTCGTGCTATTGGATAGACTGGTCCTTTCGATTCATCTGCAGCGATTTGCATGAACTGGTCATGCTTTCAAGCAGTAACGTTATATAGACCAGCTTTGGGTTAATGGAATGTAAGAGCTTTCATGTTAAAGTGAACTGTGAGTGACTGCAAATTTAGGGAAACCAAAGGTTTTATCTTTTACATTTCTTCCATTTTTAATTTATGTAGACTCTGTGATTTTACATATTAAATAGTAACGAAAAAGTTATTTCATCAGAGCAAATTAAATATTTAATCACAGTTTGACTTAATTTATGAACGTAAATATACTGTAAAAATAACTGTAGTATTCAAATAGAATATCTCTAAAGAGATGAATTATAATTCAAAAAATTACGCTTTCGAGTGTAAACCTTTTGAAAAACTAAACACTGAAATACGAAAAAATATTACACAGAAAAAATTGAATATTATGCGTGATGAAATATTTAAATTTGAATCTTTACTTTTTCAAGATTTTTCTTCTTTGATATTTTCTAGTGATGATTACTTGTAAGCCTTCTATAATTTTATATAGTACACTGAGAGAAAAAAATGTATATTTTCAAGAAAAAATAATTTATTCAAGTATTTTAGCAACTTGCTTAATGCTAAGAAAAAAATTTTATTTCTTTCCGTGATATTAATTTTCGGGATTTTTTTTGACCGGGATAATTAAGGGATGTGAGGATCGCGGTTCTTTTATTTTATTAAGTGTATATTCAATATAGATTTTATAAATTTTTATTGAAAAGTATTGAATTTCCTCCACGGTCGTAGCGATTTATCGAAAACAGGTTATCTAAAAAAAAACCAAAGTTCATTGTAATCTGTATGAATGCAGTTATCGTTGTATGAAACCGTTTTTTGGTATTTTGATTTTTCACAAAATCGCGATTGATTCAAAATTTCCTCATTTTTTCGCCCCTTTTTTAACTTCCCGCTAAAAAAATCGATGATTTCGAAAAATTCGGGAAGTTATTGTTTTTACCCCGATTTTCGAAAATCGAGTTTTCATCAGATTTCGAGATTTTGAGGTCCTAGGAAGCTATATTCTGACTATTTTCAGATTGATGTCCCAGTGTCTGTGTGTGTCTGTGTGTCTGTGTGTGTGTGTGTGTGTGTGTGTGTGTGTGTGTGTGTGTGTGTGTGTGTGTGTGTGTGTGTGTGTATATGTAAACTCTTTGTAACTTTTTAACTAATGAATCAATGTGGACGGTTAAGGCGGCAATCGAAAGAGCTTGTTGGCCATTAACTTTCCTGAAAATTTCAGATCATTTGATCAAGTAGACTTGAAAATATTGGCGAATTACGAAAAGAAATATTTTTTTTTTTAAGTTTTTTATTGATTTCTCAGTAACGATTCAACGACTCAAACGATCGACTTCAAAATCTGATCAGCTATAGAACTCAACAAAACACGTCGATTGCCGCCTCAACCATCAAAATTGGTTAATTCGTTCGCGAGATATCGTGGGAGAAAGAAATGATAAAAAACGGATTTTTTCAAGAACAATAGTCTTCGAAGAGCTCGAAAATGTATTCACGACAAAATTTTCGAGCTTAAGGAGCTCGGAAACAGCAGAAAGTTTTAGGGCCGGCCCGCAGGGTCAACCGATAAACAGATTTTTTTGTATTCAAACAGTCTTAAAAAGTTATAAAATTCAAAATTTTGAAAATCGGCTACTCGTAACCTTTGCTATTTCAAAGCCGAATAAAACAAAAAAAAAGTTGTGAATCGGTTGATAATTACTCGAGTTATCGATACAACGAGTTCGAAAAAAGTCGTTTTCATAAAAATGCGTTTAAAGTTTTCCGTCCAATGGTGGCCATCTCCTTTAAATTATCTAGATTTTTTGAAAGATATCTTAAATGAAATATTTTTAAAAAAATATCTATTTACACTAAGCTTTCATATCTGTTTATTTGATATATTTTTTATCTAAAGAAGAAATTTTTTTTTTACCAAAAAATCATATTTGTATAATATACAATATTCTCGAGTTGTGAGTATTAAATTTTAGTATTTATCCACAGAATAAACCAGTTTTCATATTTTTTTATTCTAGTTCTCTTCAGATTTATTAATAAAATACGTAAAACTTCACGGAACTTGAAAATAACGAACTGAAGTAAAAAATTCCGTTTGATCAACGAACAGTTTAAAAACAAACATTGAATATTTACAAATTCACTAGCCCGCGGCTTATATGATCCTTTGATAATATTTAACTTGACCGTGATTTTCTTTTTCTAAATACGATGAAAATTAAACTCTTCATAAATCAGTCATTGAATTCTATCCATATAAATTTAATGATGCCGATAGTTTAGCATTACATCGAATACGATCATTAAACACGTGATGTATGTTCTCTCGAGGTGCTTTAATGGTCAATGCAAGCCCGTGCTTTGGCCACATAGAATAGCAGCATTCCCATAGGGGCAATAATGAACTCAGTAGGAGACCCGAACAACAAGTTACCCAACAGCAACATGTACTACCAATCCTGGTTGTATAAACAAGCCAATTGTTGATAGCCTATGAATCATTTTGTTTACATATCTTGTCATTTAATTAATACAGCTATTTTATGTTTTTGCTCGTTGTCCGCTGATGGAAATTATATTTCAAATTTAGTTATATATGCTGTCATTTATTCTACAAATGATCAAATATTTAATGAATTCAGACCCCAACAAATAATTTATTTGAATACGTTAATATAATATCAAACACACGTTCAACCGGCAAACGAGGGAAGGGGGGGGGGGCTTTATTTTAATGGTAGGCTTATAAAAAATTCTAGAAAATTTTTTTTTTATTTTCATGATAAAGAATTTTTAAATTTTACTTTGTGTATTTTTCTGAATAATCAGAGCAGCTAAAGGCTCGGAAAGCAGGAAATTCATTAGGAACTGAACAAGTGGATAATAGCTTATTCGAAACTGAATGGTAACAAGTAGAGGAAACCCTTTTTAGGGCATGAGGAGAAGTTGTGTCTCACCACGTATCACAATGCAACCTGATCACCAGTGCAGGAAACTGGCAACACGGGGAGCTTTTCCAAGCCCACTTCGACCTGAGTCTCTTTATTTCCTGAGATGGTAGTACACTGATAGAAGGATTTCTTTGTATTTAAGAAATCATTTCTTAAACATGATTTCTTAGCATTTGAAAAATATTTCTTAGTATTTAAGAAATATTTCTTTGTATTTAACAAATATTTCTTAAATACTAAGAAATATTTTTTAAATACTAAGAAATGATTTCTTTAATACAAAGAAACATTTTTTAAATACTAAGAAATCCTTCTATCAGTGTAGTGTTTGGTCAAAAAGAGGTATAGACTCGTGGTGGTTGTGGTTAGATACCACGCGCAATGAGGATTTATGATTATACCTCCGGTTAATGTCCACCTAAGTCATCAATTGATTATATTCTTTGGCTAAGAGTGTCGTCTAGGGCGGGGGTAGGGATGACGTTACACTAATTAATTACCATAAAGAAAATAATTATTTTGTGTCTTATAAATAAGTACACTGAAAAAAAAGTTTAAGTCCTGTTGGTATACTCTTTTTTAATGAATTGGTATTGCGGATATAATATAAAAAGTTTAAGTATTATCGCACTACTCTGTTTAAGTGAGTGACTTATATTTTCCGTACGATACTATAGAAAGTCCAGAGAGTATAGTAAGAAAAGTAAGACTCAGCGCGTATGTCGCATCTTTTTTCCCCGTGTTTATATTATACCTTTAACCTGCTTTAACCTATACATCGTTCTTAAGAGCATTCAAAAGATTAATTACATAATTGGAATTAAAAATAATCATTTATGGATTCCTTTCTGATTCTGATTCTGATAAATCATTTATAATTGTACGATCTAACCATTATTAAAATTATTATTTCATCTCTAAATATTTTAAAAACTAATTATATGAGTATTACTAGCGTACATGTTACGCGCGCAAGTGCGCGCGTGTCGTTTTTCATATATTTATTTTAATGTATATTTTCGTGTCGTTTGCATATATTTTTTCGCTTTTGACCAATTACGTTACGAATAGTTTGCCTTCACATATATTTCATCTAAATTTTATTATAGGAATATACCTTGTCACATCTAGGGTTAATACTCAGTGACTTATATTACAATTATGATTATTATTAATTATTTATTAATTTTTAAATAAATATAGCAATATTTATTTCCATAACCTTTCTTTTCTAATTCTGTCAATTTATGAGTGTAAGGATTTGAGTGTAGTGCTTATATGAGTTTTGCGGTGGCGCTAAAACTCGGTTTAAGCGTATGACTTAAACGAGTTTAAGTCATACGCTTAAAAATATTGCGTTGACACTTATATTTGGTATAAGTATATTCGCAATACCAAGTATTGCGATATCACTTAAATTTATAAGCGTGGGACTTATACTTTTTTTTCAGTGTAGGGCTGTTTGAACGAGCGACAAATTTTAGTACTTACAGTCTCCTATCAAATGATTTTATTATATAAAAATACATATAATACATGGAAAAAAATAATCACTTGCTGCTGCTACAGAAAATCTGCAACAGCAAGCGATCATTTTCGCACACTTCAAATCCGAAACGGAGAGGTTGGACTCTACTTCTTTGATATTAAATTGTTATTTTTTAAACCAACAGTTTTATATGTAAACAAACACATACTGCAGCCATTTTCTTTACCGTTGGGACTTGATCAATTTCAGTGTGACACCTAGTGGTGCAAAATTAAAGCAGCTTTTTTTTAAACTGAGAAAAAAATTACGGACGACATCTAGCACACTGAAAAAAATAATCGCTAGCTGCTAGCGATTTTTTTCTTTAGCAGCTAGCGATTTTTAATCGTTAGCTGCAAGCGATTATTTCGCTAGCTGCTAGCGATTTTTTCTTTAGCAGCTAGCGATTAGAAATCGCTTGCTGGAAGCGATTATTTCGCTAGCTGGAAGCGATTTTTTCTTTAGCAGCTAGCGATTTTTTCTTTAGCAGGTAGCGATTAAAAATCGCTTGCTGGAAGCGATTTTTTCGCTAGCAGGGAGCGATTAAAAATACTGTTTTTATCATTGAAATAAATTTATAAATATACATATTCATGTATATTGATACATACATATATATATATATATATATATATATGTGTGTGTATATTTATAAATATATATATATATATTAGGGTGGCGCAAAAAAACCGACTATTTTTTTTTTTTCAATCTCGCATGAAAATTTGTTGGTTTACGATGTTTTAAGAAGCCTCTCCACAAATCAGCTCGATAAAAAATTTTTAAGAGGTCGCTCACGAATTTTGAAAATATCGAAAATGATCGAAAGTAGGATTTTTATTAAAAAAATTTTTTTTTTCTCGTGGCAGCAATAGTTTATATTTGTAAAATCATGACTATGCTGAAAATTTCAGCCCAAAATTTAAATATTTAAACGGCGCTCAAGAATTTTGAATGTTTCCGAGCGCAGTCTCTTGGACGTTTTTGAGCGACCCTTAAATATTAATAATAAAGCTTCTCGATTTTTTCACCATCAATTTGCATGACAATGAATGGAAATATAACCCGAGAAATAGAAATAATAAGTTATTTACATACTTTTTTATTTTTTAATTCAATTTGTAGGTTTCTTCGCTTATTCAAAACTGACCGAATTTCATTGTTTAAGACTGTTCTGTATATTTTTGGGTATGCAAAAGTTATATTTAAGTGAAATGACTACAATTGAGTTATAAAAACTAATTCAAACTATTAATTACATATTATCAGTTAATATTCGAAATTCTTGAGCGCCGTTTAAATATTTAAATTTTGGGCTGAAATTTTCAGCATAGTCATGATTTTACAAATATAAACTATTGCTGCCACGAGAAAAAAAAAATTTTTTTAATAAAAATCCTACTTTCGATCATTTTCGATATTTTCAAAATTCGTGAGCGACCTCTTAAAAATTTTTTATCGAGCTGATTTGTGGAGAGGCTTCTTAAAACATCGTAAACCAACAAATTTTCATGCGAGATTGAAAAAAAAAAAATAGTCGGTTTTTTTGCGCCACCCTAATATATATATATGTATATATCTATAAATATATATTTATATACATGTATAAATATACATGAATATGTATATTTATAAATTTATTTCAATGATAAAAACAATATTTTTAATCGCTCCCTGCCAAAGAAAAAATCGCTTCCAGCTAGCGAAATAATCGCTTCCAGCTAGCGAAATAATCGCTTGCAGTTAACGATTAAAAATCGCTAGCTGCTAAAGAAAAAATCGCTAGCAGCTAGCGAAATAATCGCTTGCAGCTAATGATTAAAAATCGCTAGCTGCTAAAGAAAAAAATCGCTAGCAGCTAGCGATTATTTTTTTCAGTGCAGAGCATTAGTTTCCTTTTTTTTCTATTTTTGTTATTAATTATTTAACTATTTTTTTCAGTAAGTAAATACGAATTGCCAGTATCGTACTGTCAAAAAATATTTCGTGTTAATTACACAGACAAATTTTTTTTTGGCTAAAAAAAATACGTGATTTAGTTATAAATAAAAGTAAATTAACTACTCGAAATATTACATGAGATTTTGAGGTGTGCACTTTTGGATTTTTCAAGAATTTTTTTTTTTTCGTTCATGTGCGATCATTGGAAAAAAAAAATTCCTTTTGTTTTCTATTTTTTGAAAGGGCCATCATGTCTTTTTTTAAATTTTCCCGCCCTAAACTTTCAAAGCTGATTAGATAAATCAATAAAATGTTCCGGTCAGATAATAAACTAAGAACGCGTTTTGTCCTTAAGAAAGATACTAATTCATGACAATAGTAAGAAAATGTATTTGAGTCCTTGAGCATAAGATTTTTCAGAAATAATTACATTATTTCATAAAAGCCACTTATTTTATTATTTTATCTCTTCTAAAGTACTTTTATCATACTGTAATACTATATGAATTTAATGTCTGGAGTAAGACATCTGGAAAATTGAATTTCACAAAGTTCAAACATAATAATGAGATTTTTTATGAGAATAAAAAAAGTATTAAATAAATAACGAATTTTTCTCGGTAACACACGAATAATAGCACGACCAATTTATAGAGACAACAATTTTATTCACAATAACCGAAATGAAATTTTTGATAATTATTTCGAAGAAAATATTCCACTTTTTTATTTTTTTTTTAGTATTAAAATAATTTTTATATTTATCATATTATTTAAATCAAAAAGTACAAATCTCGTAACCCAAAAAATCTGTCCTTTGGTGTTGATATTTTTTTAAATCGAAATGAAATATTTTTTATACGAGATCATATTTAAAAAAAACTTTTGCATTTGACCCTCCCTATTGTTTTATATTTATTTAAAATATTTGTATTAATTATTAAAATTAGTTTATATCGCACATATTTTAACTTTGCCATGAGCCATATTCAGAAATATAAAATATTCAATAAGCTTTTGTTAAAAGTTCATACTTTTAAATTTGATAGAATTTAATGAATTTGATTTATAAATTGAACTCAATCATTATATCCAGAACTCATATATAGAGAAGAGGACAAAGGCAGAAAAAAATTTTAGTGAAAACAATTGTTTTTTCTCAAAGATAATGAGAATTATTTTTTATTTAAAAAAAAAAATTAGAACTTTTTTTTTAACGAATCGCAATGAAAACCATTTTGTACTTCAATGTATATTAGTTGACATTCTACATCAAAATATTTTTTTTTCGTTCGATGGATCAATATTACAGCTGACTCTTATTAAAGAAAACTCGGTTTAATTTTGGAAAACAAGACAATAAGATAATTTAATTGCACACCTCGAACGCGAAGCGATATAAAAAACCCTGTTCAGACATTTTGCAATAGTAGAGCACTAATTCTCCACTTCGCGTTCTAAGTGTAGAAAAATCATAGAACATAGCAATATATATATTAGGGTGGCGCAAAAAAACCGACTATTTTTAGCTTCCCGCTAAGAAAATTGTAAATTTTCAAAAATTCGGGAAGTTATTGGTTTCGGTCCGATTTACGAAAATCGAATTTCCATCAGATGTCGACGTTTCGAGGTCCTAGGAAGCTATCCTGACTAATTTCACGATGATGTCCGAGTGTATGTATGTGTGTACGTACGTACGTACGTACGTACGTATGTATGTATGTAAATATTCATAACTCTTGAACGGATGAACCGATTTTGATCGTTGAGGTGTCATTCGACGCGGCTTGTTAATGTCTTGAGGCCGTAGAAATTTGAACTTAATCGGTAGGGTGCGTTCAGAGATATTTCAAAAATAAAATTTTTTTAAAAATGTTTTATTTGGATAACTTCCAATTTGCTCGATGGATTGATTCCAAAATCTAATCAGCTCTAAAACTCTATAAGCCGCGTCGAATGCCACCTCAACCATCAAAATCGGTTTATTCGTTCAAGAGAAACCGTTGACGAAAGAATTCAAAAAAAATTTTTTCCTTGGTTTTCTTGAAATTTCTCAAAAACGGCTGAATAAATCAATTTCAAAATTCGACCAGCTTTAGAACTTGATAAAACGCGTCGATTGCCACCTCAACCATCAAAATCGGTTAATTCGTTCGCGAGATATCGTGGAAGAAAGAAATGCTAAAAAATGGTTTTTTACAAAACAATGGCATACAAAAGTATTTGCGAGCTCGAAGAGCTCGAAAATATATTCACAATAATGTTTTCGAGCTCAGCGAGCTCGAAAACAGCGGGAAGTTTTGGGGCTGGCCCGCAGGGTCAACTGACAGACCGATTTTTTTTTTCGATCTCACATGAAAATTTGTTGATTTAAGATGTTTTAAGAAGCCTCTCCAAAAATCAGCTCAATAAAAAATTTCCAAGAGGTCGCTCACGAATTTTGAAAATATCAAAAATAATCGAAATTCGGATTTTTATTTATAAATTTTTTTCTTTCTCGTGGCAGCAATAGTTTGTATTTGTAAAATCATGACTATCCTGAAAATTTCAGCCCAAAATTTGAATATTTAAACGGCGCTCAAGAATTTTTAATGTTTCCGAGTGCTGTCTTTTGGACGTTTTTGAGCGACCCTTAAATATTAATAATAAAGCTTCTCGATTTTTTCACCATCAATTTGCTTGACAATGAATGAAAATATAACCCGGGAAATATAAATAATAAGATTTTCACATACTTTTTTATTTTTTAATTCAATTTGTAGGTTTTTTCGCTTATTCAAAACTTACAAAATTTTATCGTTTAAGACTGTCCTGTATATTTTTGGTTATGCAAAAGTTATATTTAAGTGAAATAACAATAATTGAGTTATAAAAAAATATAAAAACTAATTCAAACTATTAGTTACATATTATCAGTTAATATTCAAAATTCTTGAGCGCCGTTTAAATATTCAAATTTTGGGCTGAAATTTTCAGCATAGTCATGATTTTACAAATACAAACTATTGCTGCCACGAGAAAGAAAAAAATTTATAAATAAAAATCCGAATTTCGATTATTTTTGATATTTTCAAAATTCGTGAGCGACCTCTTGGAAATTTTTTATTGAGCTGATTTTTGGAGAGGCTTCTTAAAACATCTTAAATCAACAAATTTTCATGTGAGATCGAAAAAAAAAAATAGTCGGTTTTTTTGCGCCACCCTAATATATATAGAAATTTATCGACAATATGTTCGAAATGAATTAATGATTTTGGATAAATTATTTCAGTAAAAAATAAAATTGAAGATTTCATCAAAATGTGAATTTGCCTGTAGAAAAATTAAGAATTTAAAGTCATACTCATTATCTGAACGAAAATTTAAGTGAATTGAAGAGGAACAATTAAGGGAACCCAATCGTTCTACAAAAACTTATATATTTCCAATTTATGATGAAAAACATTGAATATTTTTGCTCTCCATTAAAACTCATAAATTTGATATTCACGCACTCATTATTGTTATTTTACCTGATTTTCCAGAATACACTAAGATAAAAAATAACTGTTGTGAAAACAATATTTTTTAGAGCAATAGATTGATATAAATTATTGCATCATTATCTCCATATCTAACGCGGAGATTAATTTTTTGACAGAAAAAAATCAAAATTTATTTACACTAATGCAAAAAAAGGCTCAGTGTATTAATAATAAACATAGTAGATATATATACCAAGAGTAATTTAACACTGTTAATAACACGGCACAAGCAACTATTGTCATAGTATGTATTTTCCTTGAAAGCCATCATCTATCTAACATAATCTTTCAGATACTCTCTCTTATCATTCTTTTTGTCTTTTCTTCGTCAGTTGGCTTGCGTACGACCATCAATAGAGTTATTAGCGCGAAAGCTATTTGAGGTAAGATATCAAGAAAATAGGGTGATGCATCTTCCTAACCGACAGAAAAGAATCCGGCCATCCATTCTCTTCTTCACTAGAAACCGAACCACCCTTTTGTCGTCATTTTCACCCATACCTTTTCACTTTTCTCAGTGACTTCCTATCCGATATAACCTAATATGATGAAGTCCACATAGATTCCCACTCCCATTCCAAAAATCGTTTGTCCTGACAGAAATGGGGCATTTGAAATTAAAATTTCCCCTGTATTTTAAACAGGAAAAAATGTTTTTTTTAATTTTATTGATGATATTATTCAAACTACCAAACTGATGGCGATAAAATGGGTAGCAATCATCAAAGACTACACGGTAAGAAATATTTTGCGGAAATCACTATGCCAGTATGGGCTCGAACGCCATACTGTATGGCATCGAAGGTTTTTATAGGTTATAAAATTGTATGCATAGATGATTCAACCATTGCGGGAATAGTGACATTGGCGATAGTTGTCGCGGACGCCGCAATGTCTTTATGGCCGTCAGGCCCATACTGTGTTGCCGTATCCACATTGCTTCTAGCCGATAAACCTAGTCTAACGACATCTATATAGTTTTGGTGGTAATTAGGGATGTGCGAATATCATTCGAATCGAATAGTAACATTCGATTCGAAGTTCGAATCGAATATTCGACTAATTCGAATAGTTCAAATAATTGTCTTGTGCTCTTAAAGTAATCGATTTCGATGTAAAAGTTGTCTTGTTCGGGTGTATTTGACTCAATTTGAATATTTTTTTCATAGAACTCATTACTCAAATAATAAAATTTTAATTGTTAAAAAAAGTGTCATCCGGTCATATCTGGAACGAAAAGGTAAATTTCGTATGTTGATTCGAAAATTCTACATAAATTAAATAAAACATGCTACACGGCAAAATTTTTTAAAATTTTTCATGTCAGACAGCCTGCAAGATCTCTTCGAAATTAGATTTTCGAAAATCGGACCGAAACCAGTAACTTTCCAAATTTTAGAAAATTTACAATTTTTTTAGCGAGAAGTTAAAAATGTTAATAATTACGACGAATACAAATTCTTTTTTAATTTAATAATTAGTTTATTATTTGGTTTGAATTCAGACTATTCAAAAAATTCGAACTATTCGAATAGTTTGAATCAAATAATTCGATTCGATTCGAGACGAATAATTCGTAAATTCGAATATTCGCACACCCCTAGTGGTAATACGATAGTATACATTGATTGACACGCCATAAATTATGGCGGGAAAAACTAGGAGCATTGTACCCTCGGAATTGTAGTATGGGTCTCAGGGCCATGCTGTTTCGCCGTGCCTGCTATGCATACGTGTGAGCAATACAACAGCTCCAGTACTATACAGTATAGTAAATAACGCCATACTTCTGGGACTCGTTACAATACTGTCTTGGAATGTTTCACATACTATTTTAGTATCTGTCTTGAGACCATACCAGTATGGTGTTGAACACCATGCATTTCTTACCGTGTATGATGACACAAGACCGGTATAAGCTTTGGAACATGATAAAATACACTACTATTATTCCGAAGAAGTCGGAAAATAATCAACGAACCGTTGCAACATTTGAAAATTTGATACCTATTTGTTTCACTGTCCAAGTATCCAATATTTCACTTGACAAAATTTTTTAAATTTAATTTCTTTTCTTTTACTATTATTCTTATTATTTTTGTTCAGTTATGAATAATGAGCGCTTATTATTCATCAAAATAACTCAGTATTAAAAAAAGGTTCGATATGCAGCTTATGCCACGATGAGTTGTAGTTACCAGGCACGTTTAACTTGCAATTACTTCAGAACGCTCAGTAGTAGATTATATTCTTGGTCTGCCATACTAATACTCATAATTACTTTTTAAGCGATGTAACTTTTTGGTGTTTTACATTTAAAGCGCATGTACTTTCACTTAATTTAGTTTTGAAGAGTATTTTATAAAATTATCAAGTTGTGTATATTTTCGCTGACCTTTTTAGTTTCACCGCCGCGCATGTATTGTATAGTAAAGAGTCAGAATGCTATTACATGGAATCTCTCATTATTTTGTAATAATTTTTGTTAAAAGAAGTTTTTTCTTTTTTTTAATTAAATTGTTTTCATTACATTTCGGCATGTGATCCTACGATTCGTACTGAAATTGCGCTCGCCGGATAACGACTATCTGAGTGTCCTACTATGCACTATATTTTATTCAACAATTGCCTAATTTACGCGATTAACGACAATCTGCGAAATGAAGTCTGTGACTGTATAGCGACACAGTGTACCCCTAAAGTTACAACAAACCATCAACTGTAAAATTCAGAATTCATATTTAATTGAATTAAAATTCACTCGGATGTTTTAATTATTAATTTAAATATTCATTAACAAAAAAAATACAACAACCACGCGGTCCAGCACTTTACATATGATGTATTGAAGTAACCTTATTTAGTATACTATCCCTTCAACATACATTTCGACAAAGACTTCAAGTCGCTCAACGAGTTCTTCTGATGTTTAATAGATGGAGCTCCGTTGAAAATCTCGAGTCGCGTTGTGAAATTTCATTATGGCATTCACTTTTCGTAACTCCGGTGGAAAACAAGGAAATCTACTTCGACTTTACGCAACTTCTTTGCACCGGTCGATAATCAGCTGTTTAGGGTTCGCAACGCAGACGTTATAAAGTGCGCACATTAGTCCTGCGTTGAAAAAAACAGTTTTTTAATTTTTTTTTTTTTAACAGCCGCCATTTTGTCAAAAATCAAAATTTTGACTAGACCTTCGATCATTACCTGTATTTATTTATTACGAAACTAAATATTTTTGGTTTTTGGTTTTCAGATAATTTGGACCAGAGATATCTTGCTCACCGCCAAGCACCTTTTTTGGAGGTCTCTCCGCAGATCATCTACAGGAGCTAGGGGATCCAACATTTTTTTAAATAAACCGCTGATTGTTAAAGTACATTAAATTCTGTTTAAGTACATTTTTTCCATTAATGTATAAAATAAAATGCCTCTTTGAAAAAATTCACAAAAAAAAAACGCGTTTTTTCTGCCTCGCAAGTGGACATAACCCCTTAACAGTCTTTGTCATAAAAGAAAAGTCATTATCATTTTTCGACTGAAGCTTTCAAATTTGAATAAAGTTCAACTAAAAAATTCAAAATAATGCTCAATTACATTTACAAAAGTAATTTACAATTTGTTTAAATATTTTGAAAAACAAACTTTTTTATACAATTGTCCCCCCTACCCCGTTTTGCCCTTTCTCCCCTAAATTTTAATCCGATAATCGAGCGTTACCCCCACCAACATTTCATACAAAACGTTTGTCAAGCTTTCGTTAATTAAGCTGATCAAATATTAATATATCGGAAAATATGACAATAACAGAAAGGCCAATTAATTTAATATATAAATTAGCTCAGTTACTTGAAACTCACAAATATTAATAAAGCTTGTATTATTATTTTAAAAATAAATATTTATTGACTACAATAAAAATAGATATCATATCTTGTATATAAATTAATCACTTCTTATTAAATTCCCACATAGAAAAGCTATATATTATTAAAAATATATATAGTGAATATGTACTAAATACATGGCGGCAAATATATATATATTTATGAACATATGTTTTTTACATATATTGGATTATATATTTTTAATAATATATTTCTTTTCATATAATGTTTTATATTTCTCTATATATATTATCTCATATAATGCTCAATATATTTTTGTCATATATTGATGGTATATATGTAATTTATAAAGTATAATATAATAAAATTTATATATATTTTGACTCATATAATTAGTGATATATTGTCTGTATATAATTGATCATACATAGAAGAACTTATATGTTTAAATTTATGGCTTGCGGTATATTGACGTTATATTCTTCCGATATATTAAAAATTATATTTTTCTCGATATATTGAAAATTATCGTCTTTATATACTGATATTTTTTGAGAAGCTGCCCGATAGCATAGAAATGAAAATTACAAACTAAAATGCATGGTTTTTATTATGTAACATATCATAGTACGAAAAATATGTATAGTACCATATATTTTGCAATATATTAGACGTTATATATTGCAAAATATATGGAGTACCATATATTTTTCAATATACTGGAAAACTTATATAAAAAATATACATCACACTGTATATTAATAACTATACTACTTTTATTACAATATATCAATATATAATAAAATATATCAAGATGTATATATTAAACATACATGAAAAAAGTTATATTGATAAATATATAATTAATCTATTGTAGCAATATATTTTTTTTCAATATATTATCATATATTAATACGGCAAAGATATAAATATTATTTCATATATTGTGCAATATATCACATTATAATATTCATATATTTTGAAGTAGATTTCTTCACATATAAATTTTTTTTATGCTGGATTATTCGAAACTGTGATAAAAAAAATTGGCAATACGAAATTTTAATAATAAAATACTTGAGTAGCTTTTCCTTCTCTATGATTACTTTTACTTACTCTGATTTTAATCTTTTTCAATCCGTCACTTGATCTTATTAGCCGGCAATATATCAATCCGACTTTACGCGTCCATTTTCTATCTATAGTTATCACCGAAATAATTGAGTAATGCTTTTTCTGTCTAATTCGTACTACTGTAATAATTAACAGTAAATTAAATGCGAAGGACAGAGATTATTAGAAGGACTTAATCTAAAATAAACGACAAAATCAAATAGACAATCCATTTGGTGCGATTAAAGTCAAGCGAAACAATAAATTCAACCAGTATATATTGTTGAGTCTCATTATTATTCTTAACTTGTAGAGATCTAATCATGAGCTATTGAACAAAAAGGATGTCAGGACTTTGCATCGTCTTCTCAGTAGAATGCTAGCAATTGCACTCCATTACTTTATGTCTTCGGCCACAAAGAGAGTGTAAGGACCCTTGTCAGGGCAGGTATTCACTCTAGATTCTACACCACTACTAGTGAATATATATTTGAGCAATTTTATGGGTAATAAATTTTACATCCGAAACAAATAATCAAAATGATGTTGTCTAGTTTATAAAATTTTTATTACCCGGGTCAAAAAATTAGATCTGTTTTAAAATAAATGATAAATTCAAATGTTTATCCTTTAATTCAATTTTATAAATCGTATTTATTTTATATAAGAATTTAATCTGTTTCTGCCCGTACTATTTCTTATCCAGGCTAATATCAGACTTATTTTCGTATGATATTTAGTCTGTTTTAAATCACGTTTAGACTAAAAACAGACTTTTTATTATAATTATTGGTCTGTGTTCAATTGTTTTTAAGGACAAATACAGGACTTTTTATAAATATAAATAATAATAATAATAATCGAGATTTATTAATTTATTTTAATTTTCTTGGTATTTAAAACATGCTAATGCGCTTCCATAATAAGATGTCACACAGAGAAAATGTTGGCTCGAAACCTACCAATTTTTACAATGCTGTCGACTAAACTTGAAACAGGGAGTAAAGCATCCAAAAAATTATCGTGCTCTTACAAAAAATGATTATACTGTATCACATTACTTATTACGCGCGAAAAACTTATCGATGAGCTTCAATATCAATTACTTCCATACATTATAATAATTTTGATGCAGCATAATAATTTTTTACAAGAGCATATAGTAATTTTTTGGATACTTTACTTTCTGTTTCAAGTTTGGTCGACAGCATAATAAAAATTGGTAGATTTCGTGCCAACATTTTTCTCCGTAGCACAAAAATTTTGATGTTTTCTTATGCCAAAATATTTTTAATTTTATCCAGTAAATAAGAGAAAATTCTTGACATTTTAAGAGTTGTTTTATCACTTTTATTCAATGATATAAATATTCAATGAAGACAACTAAAAAAATAAGCTGTCGAATTTTCATTAACTGCCGACATTTTTAAACAAAAGATAGTAAATATATAGTAAATAAAACATAATCAATTCTGCAACTTAATATTTTTTCATAAATATTGCCCATAAATAAAAATTTTACAAGTCCATGATTTAATCTAGTTTTGTCCTGATAAATTTTCAGAACGAAAATTTTTTAAAGTTCACGAATTAATTTAATTTAGTCTGCTCGTAACGCGTTTGTTTTTTAAAGTAACAGGTCGAAAACAGCTTAAAATTTTCATAAAAGATCAAAATCAGATAAAATAGTCCAATCAGACTAAAATCAGGTCAAATTTTTCAGTCCGGGTAGATCAAAAACAGATTAAAATTTTTATCGAAGTTCAATAATAGACCAAGTAGTCCAAATACAGTCCAGTTAGACTAAAATCAGATCAAATTTTTCGACCCGGGTAATAACAATAAAAAAACCGGGTCAGAATAATAACTGGATTTTGAATTTTGAACTTCCCGCTATGAAATTTAAAAATTTTCTAAAAAAGGGAAGTTATTGGTTTCTGTTCAATTTTCGAAAATTGTGTTTTCATCAGATCTCGATGTTTTGAGATCCTCGAAAACTATTCTGACTGTTTTTAGATGGACGCCGTGTAGTAGGTGACGCATTATGTATTAGTTCATGAATCGGAAACCTAAATTCAATCATCAATAATCAAACGCTCGTTCGATTATTAGTTTACTAGAGTTGAGAGTAATGAAAAGACAAAGGGAAGTCAATTGGACCTCAGACATTGGAGCTTACCCTCAGATAATCTAGAGCTTACTGACGGAGTTTCATTTGTCCTCCAGGCTTTTTATGTCAACAAAATTTTTCCAAGTACATCGTGTGAACAAAAAAAAGTCTTGGTCTTCAGCAGACTCAGCACTTGCTGGTTCTCTACGACTTAATTCGCTGACACATTACTTTTATAATGAATTATGATATTGTTATTGGCTAAAATGGTAATAAAAATAAATATTCTAATGCACTTATCCAAAAAATTAAAGGAACAAGAAAATTTTATAAATTTTTTAGTGATTTTTGGAAGGCTGTATTTTCGTGAAAAGTGATCGTATCGAAAAAAAAAAAGCAAATTGAAGCTTGAAATCTCTAGTTTGAAGATCTTCCAGCAAAATAATTTTTTGAGCCACCGTTTTTGCAGAATCATAAGAAAAAGGTCGAGACAAAATTTTTCCAAATTTAAGGTAAATAAATGTAAGGTAGAGAGAAAAAAAAAATTTTTTTCAAAAAACCAGATAAAACAAGAATTTTTTTACTTCTTTTTTTTTACGTTTTACTCGGGGGGTTATTTTTTTTTTCTTTTTTTGGAAATTTTTTTCTTTTTCTCTTTACCTTACATTTATTGAATAACTAACGCAAAAATGAAAGAAAATCCGAAAAAAATTAATTTTTTTATTTTGATAACGATTACACAATTTAAGGAACAAAACTTGTTCCTTTAATTGTTTTGCAAAACTTTGAGCAATCGGACCGGACAAACGGTTCAATGGATCAATCTGAAAATTTCCAGGGTTTTTGGGGGTTCAATAAGCTGTAAAATTACCTGGCAACATTGACCTTTTCATCAATATTTGCAAAGTACACGGAGAAAAATAAATGATTGGAGTTATCATACTAAATTTGCAGCTGCAATCATCTAGGATGATTAAAAAATTTTTCAGTGTAAAGATGGTTAGTGCTACAATTTTTTATAATTGCAGTTACCATTTTTTATAGTAACAGTTACCATCAGGATGATAACAGTAACCATTAAGATGATTACAGCTACTATCAGGATGGTAATATTTACCATCAGGATAATAATGTTTCCTATCAAGGATAATGATAATTTATCACTGATAAATTTCATTAAATGCTATAAAAAAAATTGATCAAAAATTCAATAATTTTCAAGTACTGGTGCAAAATTATAAATTTTTGATTACAAATATGATGACAAACATACTTAAATTTTATTTATAAAATTTTTACAAAAAAATGACAATTATTTATTTTTTACAATTATTTAAATCCATAATTTAGTTATGTACACTTGATTGTCTAAAATATTGAAATAAGTTACTGTACAGTCTTCAATATCAGCATAAAATAAAAATTTCCAAGCGAGGGAGCTTCTGTTAATAACTTTGAATGATTGAGTGTGGTCATCGAAATAACAATCATCCAAGTACTGGGTAATGAATAAAATTTGGCCATTGTTGACATTTAGTATTTTTTTAACTTGGTAAAATGATGGTTCGTCAGACGGTTTCATTATAATTGAATTAATTGTTATTCTATCATTCTGAAAACTTGTCCATTGAATGTCTTGAACAAGGTCGTCTATTTTGTATGGTAAGGGTTCATGACATCCAATGCTGACAAGAACATCATTAATGGTAACATCATTAATTGTCTTAGATGGTAACTTTAATCATCTTTAATGGTAACCACTACAATTTCTGATGATAACTGTAACCATCTAGATCGTAAATACAACTATTTAAAATGATAACTGTAACTATCTCTAATTAACATACGTGATTGTAACAGTTACCATAAATATGATTTATACAATCATCCAGATAGTTGTCACTACCATCGGGTTGATGGTAAAAAATTTTACCATAAATAGATAGTAACTGCAATCATTTAATTTTCTCCGTGTAGCGATGAGTTGACTAAAAAACCAGAAAATGGCCATTTTTTGTGGGTTTTTCAAATTGATGTTAAGGATAAAAAAATTTTTTTATTTTAATAATCAAAAATGGAGCTTGTAAGGAATTTATTCAAGTTTCTCAAACTGTCCTTTAAATTACTGTGCAGCCATAAGTTGCTGAGATATCGATAATCAAAGACAAAAGGATTCTTTCTCATTTAAAAGCTGATATCTCAGCAGCAAACTATCGTAAAGAGAAACAAAAAAGAGCAAATTGTAGCTGATTAAATTTCCCAAACGAGCCATAAATTGGTTTTTTCGAAAAAAAATTTCCCGGCCCCGTAGACCTAAAAAACAAAACTTAAAAATTTGGAAAAATTTTGTCTCGACCTTCTTCTTATGATTCCGCAAAAACCGTAGCTCAAAAAATTATTTTGCTGGAAGATCTTCAAATTAGAGATTTCAAGCTTCAATTTGCTTTTTTTTTTTTTTGATACGATCATTTTTCACGAAAATACAGCCTTCCAAAAATCACTAAAAAATTTATAAAATTTTCTTGTTCCTTTAATTTTTTGGATAAGTGTATAATTATAGAAACTTGCTTCATTCAAATTAGAAGAGCCCGGGTCAAATCACTAACCTGATTTTGGCAACACTTGTTAATTCATCGAGTTGACTTAATTTTGACGTGCTAATCAATTTAAAATCATCGAATGCTTCTTTCTTTATTGACTTAAAAAAGCGCGCCAAAAGTAAGTCAAAACTGAGTTTTTTACATCCGTCCGTTTGTGTATAAGTGAGAGGTGGGGACCGTGTTTTCGATTTTTTTTCAACAATTCACACTTTTTTAATAAATATTTTCATTATAAAATATATAGCCAGATAAAATATAATATTAAATTGATAAAGAAACCAAAGAAGCGAAAATAAATTGAATAAAACTATTTTACTGATAACAAATGAAACTCTATGAGGAGTCGTTGAATGCACAAATCCATCGAGCTTAAAGGGATTCAACGTAGAATCAGTTTCTCAACATCTTGAATTGGTGGCACTGTGCCACCAAACAGATTATCGTCAGAATTTGTTTGGTAGAAACGTTGCTGAAGCTTTCACCGCCATGTGAAAGAATAAAATATCTCTTGACACTCTCTGTATCTTACAGCTTCGACTTTTCAAACTTGAGCTTTTTTAAGGTTCTTAACCCTTCACAAGACGCCATGAGTTGTTTGACTGTGCAATTTTGTCAATATTCGAAACGGAAGTTTTGTACTCTACTATTATCAATTTCTATGAAGGCATTATTAAATTTATTGACTTAAAACAAAAACTAAGTGAATAAAATTAAATTAAGTATTTGATATGATTATATTGCAAGCTCTCAGTTGACTTCATCTTCCATTACTCATTAATACTCAAATGTTTTCGCTGCTTGTTCATTTCAAAGTATGAAACTTTTAAGCTCTAATCAAATGATCAGAGGCGAATGAGATATTTCTCTACTTATAGGTTTCTTTTTCTGAACACGGAAGAAATTTCTTCCTAACCAAAAGATAAGAAGGTTGGAAAATCCAAACGTATATAAATCACTAGCTCATTCAAAAAGTGATCAATAGATGACGCCCCTATGTGCAAGAAAGTTTTAAAATAAAAAATCATAATGATAATAATAATGATAAAAAAAAATGGCAGCTGAATTTTTTCGTGAATTGCCAGTTTTAAGCTTTTGTTCATTATAATTAAACCAATAGAATTTAGATAATGATTTTCAAAAAGGTTATTATATTTAGGAATTCAAGTGTAATAAAAAATAAAATAAATCGATTAGTTGTGTATTTTTTAGGTTATTATGATTACTAGCATCCGTACGTACTGATGGTCATTACATGTTTTATTTACATTTTCCTCTATTTCTTCAATAATTTTTTTACAAAAAGTGACTTGAAATTGTGTTCGATTGATTCATTAATAAGTTATTTTTCAAATGATACTTCGCAATTGAGTTGTGCAATTTCATTGCGTTGCGATTGAGATGTGCAAATTCATCGCTTCGGGATTGGGTTGTGCAATTTCATAGCTTCGCGATTGCGTTGAACAATTTAATTGCTTCGTGATTGAGATGTGCAAATTCATCGCTTCGAGATTGGGTTGTGCAAATCCATCGCTTCGCAGTTGAGTTGTATCATTTCATAGCTTCGAGATTGCGTTGTGCAATTTCATTGCTTCGCAATTGAGTTGTACCATTCCATTGCTTCGAGATTGGACTGTGCAATTTCATAGCTTCGCAATTGAGGTGTACCATTCCATTCCTTCGAGATTGGACTGTGCAATTTCACGGCTTCGAGATTGGACTGTGCAATTTCATAGCTTCGCGATTGCGTTGAACAATTTAATTGCTTCGTGATCGAGATGTGCAAATTCATTGCTTCGAGATTGGGTTGTGCAAATTCATCGCTTCGCAGTTGAGTTGTATCATTTCATAGCTTCGAGATTGCGTTGTGCATTTTCATTGCTTCGCAATTGAGTTGCACCATTCCATTGCTTCGAGATTGGACTGTGCAATTTCATAGCTTCGCGATTGCGTTGTGCAATTTCATTGCTTCGCAATTGAGTTGTACCATTCCATTGCTTCAAGATTGGACTGTGCAATTTCATAGCTTCGCAATTGAGGTGTACCATTCCATTCCTTCGAGATTGGACTGTGCAGTTTCACGGCTTCGAGATTGGACTGTGCAATTTCATGGCTTCGAGATTGGACTGTGCAATTTCATAGCTTCGCGATTGCGTTGAACAATTTAATTGCTTCGTGATCGAGATGTGCAAATTCATTGCTTCGAGATTGGGTTGTGCAAATTCATCGCTTCGCAGTTGAGTTGTATCATTTCATAGCTTCGAGATTGCGTTGTGCATTTTCATTGCTTCGCAATTGAGTTGCACCATTCCATTGCTTCGAGATTGGACTGTGCAATTTCATAGCTTCGCGATTGCGTTGTGCAATTTCATTACTTCGCAATTGAGTTGTGCAATGGCTATGGTAGTAAATTTCTGCCTTAAAAATGGATAACAAAACATTCGTTGTGATTACAATGATTTTGTAATGATAGAAAATTGTATGTTGTACTTAGAAACAGTTTATATCTGTAACAAAGCTGTTGGATTTCACGAAAAAAATTAATATCTCGAAGTGACAATAGGAATTTGTAGCACTTAAAAAATTTTTTGTTATCATAAGTTAAGACTACTTACAGTAACAAATGCCGGCTTCGAGATACTCGATATTTTTATAATTTATATCATGTATTCTTATAACAAATCCACTTCTTAATTATGGCGCAGTTTGTTACCATGCCAAATTGATTTGTTACCGTAAGCTTATCATGTTTGTCATAATTACAGAAATTTTTGTAGCTCAGTCTTTCGTTATGACGACGAAATTCTTTTTTTCGTCAACGAGTTGGTTTATTAAGTTTGAAAATTTTATAAAAAAAGGATTATTCAATTTCCAACAATTGGGATATCCAAGTCAACCGTTTCAACTGAACAAAAATCTCAATTGAAGAAAATACTGACTTCATTTCTGTGCATTCTATAAAACTTTGGCTTTTATCCAACGAAATAAGAAAGCAGTAACGAACCGAAAAGAGTCGATCGATCTGACATTGGTAACATACTCTAACATCGTAAATATACTATCGTTGCTCTCGTTACTTTATCATAGTTGCGTAACGTAATTCGTCAAGAATTCACTAGGATGGTAAACGTAATTTTACTATTGGAAAATTCTATTCAACGAGACGTCGATACATTCATGACTGATCGAGTTGCTACTATTAAATTCGATTTCAATCTTATACAGTTCTACGGTTTGACATGTAATTAGACAAAATTCAACTGCCTCGACTATTTTATGTGTTTAGCAATTTGATATATATTATACGGCGTAGTTTAAATTTCGAACAGCAACTCTTGGTTGTGTTGTAGGGGAGAGTGGGGCCAATAGAACCAAGGGGCGATTGAACCAGTAAGCTTAAAAAATCGAAAAAAACAGAAAAATGAGTCGTCCTCTTGGAGTTATACTTTAATACACTAAACCTTAGTCTGACCAATATTTGGAACCAATATGATGATTTAATTTTAAAAAATTCAAGCTTTTGTGTTTTTAGGCATCTGAACTTTTTTTTCAACTCTTGACAAATTGTTTAATAATTTTTTAATTTTCAAATGTAATCTAAAAATTTTTTTTGGAATACTTTTTTTCATATATTAGTCATAAATTTCTAACTTTACATCTAGTAAAATAGTTCTTGAATATTTTTTTTTAAACTAATTATTTCAATAAAATCATATGGGGTCAATTGAACCAGTACTCTCGGGGACGGTTGAACCACACGAATCACACTGTGAGCATCAGACATGCGCGCGCATCTTGACTGAATGTGAAAAAAAGCTAAACTAACCAAGAAAAAAAATAATTATATTGACAGAAATTGTAAAAGTGATTGTTATAACATATAATGTTATATAAAATAATTAATATTATTAGAAGTATTGTAATTTCAGTTTTAAGCTGTAATGAATAGTAAATTATTCATTAAAGTCATTCGTTTGTGGTTCTAATACTCTTGGTCCAATTGTCCTCAACTAGTGGTTCAATTGCCCCCGCAAAGGGGACGATTGAACCATTTGATGCAGTTGTATAATTTCGTATTTATTAAAAATGTTCATAATTTGTTAAGTTATGTGCTTATGGGAAATAATAGTTTATATAATAAAGTATAATTTCGAAAAAAAAAGTTATCATTTTGCTTTTATTCATCTGAAAAAAAATGTTAAAGTATCTTTGGTAACAAGTGTAAGTATCTTTGCGGAACAAGGGATTTTGTATTGATCTCATTCTCTTTATTTAACTTTTGTAATGTTGTATATTTGTATTTTAATGATAGTGAAAAATTTTAATCAAAGTTGCTTACAAGTATGTTCTCAATCTTAAAAACTAATAAGGCTTAGAAATATAAAAAAATTTAATGCAATCCGTGGTCTATATTTTTAACGAAAATTATTCGCAGGCACGAGGAATTTAAGTTTTCACGAAAAAAGGTGTGATTGCATGTGAATTATAAAGTTTTATTACTGAAAAACAACAAATTGAATCGAACAAAATGGGGATAAAAATTTGAAGACTTTTATTTGTTACTTCTTCTAAAAATAGGAAATTGCGGTGATAGCTATCTGTACATAAGAGTTTTACTTGCGAATGCTATTAACGCATCAGCACGAGTGTAACCAGAAAGTAAGCCAGTGGAATCAGCCAAATTGAATTCGCGAACGTGGTCGTTATAAGGGTACTGATAATCAAAGAGCATATCAAATGTAAGTGAATATTTCTGAATTAATCCTCTCAATCATTGCGAATCAAAGAAAGATAAATATACCTGAGTAAAAAATACTAGTAGAGCTAGTGATTGAACTAACCTACAGAAGGGTACAAAAAAATGCGAACTAAAGAGGAAAAAAAATTGGCGGAACTATACTCGGGTAAAAAAATTTGATCTGATGGTAGACTAATTAGACGGTATTTGGACTAATTGGTCGGTATTTAAATTTTTATAAAAAAGTCGGCCATTTTCTATATATAATTACATATTATTATATAGGGGAGGGTGGGGCAGAGCGGCCCCCCTGAAATTTTGATCAAAAAAAAAATTTTTTTTTTTTCGACTAATTACTATAAATCCGATATGTTTGCGCATTTTTACCCCTACGCATGACATTTGGGGCAAAATGGACAAGCCCAAAATTTTGAAAAAGTGATTTTTTCATATTCTTATTGTCAAATTAAAAAAAAATTATTATAATTCCACATTTCTAGCCCTACGCATAACACCTGGGGCAAAATGGACCAGCCGAAACTTCCGAAAAAATTATTTTTTCATATTTTTCGGCCGTTTCTCTATGTAAGAGGCAAATTTCGTCACTAAAAATTTATAAAAATTAAATTTTTTTTTTTAGTTGATAAATTTTTGAAATAAAGTAAAATTATAGAATTGATTTTTTTTTTTTTTAAATAACAATTAGTAATTAAGGTAATCGAGAGTGAACGATTTTTTACGCCTTAAAAAATTTTTTTCGAGTAATATAAAACCAAAAATAGTTGTCAAGAGAAAGAAATACATTCTTAATGATGAAAACAATTTAAAAAAAAAAAAACGAAAAAAAAAATTTTTTTTATCACTTTTTGAAAGGGGGCCGCTCTGCCCCACAATATAAAAAAAAAATTTTCAGAATTTTGGCAAAATGTCCATAAATTTGTTCGAAATAGGACAAAAGTAAAGTGATCTTATGGTTGAAAGCCACAAAAAATAATAATTGGCTTAGGGGGGCCGCTCTGCCCCACCCTCCCCTATAATCATATATAGTTATATACATTAGGGTGATCCAAAAAATAACAAATTTTTTTTGTTCTCGGAAACAGGTTCAAAAGCTTCATTTAGATAAAAAAAGACGCCTGTGAAAATTAGAGCTCTTAATATTAACATTAAGAGGTTCCTCATCGCACTTTTCTATTTTCCATAGGAATAACATGGAAAAAATTTTTTTTACGTCTTCAGATTTTTATAAGTAGCTAACGATGCGTCATAAAAATAATTGGCAGGCACATTGGTGTAGGTAATTGAGTGCTCTACAAATAAAGTTTCTGATCATTTTTTGATAAATCTATTTGTTCAGAAGTTATTTGAGGTTGAAGTCGAATTCATATTAAATTTTGAGATTTTCTTACTTTTCCGACGAAACTATCAGACCTATTACAAAATATCATGGGACCTTTTTTGTAGACAATGTTATTCCCTAGAAGTTGATTCCAATAATGTTTTTTTGAATTCCGCATTGTTTTCTAGTTATTTTTATTTTAATGTAAAGCTCTTAAAATCGATCAGAAGACTATTTTTTTTATGAGCTTGACATTAAAATGAAAATAACTAGAAAACAATGCGAAATTCGAAAAAACTCTATTGGCATCAACTTCTAGGGAATAAAATTGTCTAAAAAAAAGGTTTTTGTAGACAATTAGAGCATTCAATAACCTACAAAAAAATGCCTGCCAATTATTCCTATGACGCATCGTTAGCTACTTATAAAAATCAGAAGACGTAAAAAAAATTTTTTCCATGTTATTCTTATGGAAAATAGAAAAGTGCAATGAGGAACCTCTTAATGTTAATATTAAGAGCTCTAATTTTCACAGGAGTCTTTTTTCATCTAAATGAACCCGATGAAAACAGATTTTATACAATTGCATAAAATTATATAGAAAAAATGGCCCGATCCAATTGTATACAACTGTATAAAAATTGTATACAATTCTATACAAAATGTATACAAGTCTATATAATTATATACAATTTTATAGAAATTGTATACAATTCTATATAATTATATACAATTCTATATAATTGCAATATAGAGAATTGTATATAATTATATAGAATTGTATACAATTTGTATAGAATTGTATACAATTTCTATACAATTGGATCGGGCCATTTTTTCTATCCAATTTATATATAGTCTATATATAATTATATACAGTCTATATATAATTGTATAAAATCTTTTTTCATCGGGAAGCTTTTGAACCTGTTTCCGAAAAAAAAAAAAAATTGCTACTGTTTGAATCACCCTAATAATCATATATAGTTATATACTATTTGCTTACCCGTGAAATCTGTTGTATCGTTAATTTTTGAAATAATGAACAAATTTTGTTTCTATCTAAAATACATTTTCACTTCTGGAATTTCAAAAATGAAACTATAAAATTCATCACCGATTAACACTGGGAAAAATTTGAACACTGCTACCGGTATTATTCTGACACCGTTTTCGAAATTAAATTTAACATTGCGGTAGCGTAGACATACATCTATGAAGAGTCAAGATACACAGTACAACTTGCTGAGATATTTGCCTGAATTCTTTCAATGAACGTAATTAAAACTAACGACCGTAATATCCCTTCAGCCGAAGGTTCTCTGTAAGACTCTGACTGTGGTTTTAGACTCTTTTTTTAACATCGTAATATTTCTACTCTGTATATCTTAAGGAAATTCACTGCAATTAAGATCTTTCAAGGTCTAAATTAGGATAACGTGACCAAGTGAGCTTCCAGATTCATTGAATGACCCATTAGCATTATATTTGTTGCGCAGAACACAATACCAAATGCCGCCTCAAAGTGTCCAGTCGAGCATGCTGTACATTGTACGTACTGATCATTACGTTGAGATAATTATCAACTGGAATTACGCAAACTATGCAATCAATATGGATATTATTAAATTGAATCAGCCAGAAAACAAATTTCGTCTGTAAGAAAGTGCGGCAAGTAAGCATCAGATAGCAATTGATAGAAAATCATTAATTTATCTGTACACTGAGAGATATTGTTTTTACAGAGTAATAAAATTTATTTGCATTTTGTAAAACACGTATTATGGTCATGCGCAAATAACAAGTTTACTAAATACGAATAAAAATTTAATTCAAATCCCGTTTGCTAACTGACCTTTGCATTGGTTTAGCTGAAAAAATTTTTTCGCAGCCCGTGGACTCTCTCAAAGAAAAGAAAAAATTTAGAAAATTTTTGTCTCGCGGTATTTCTCATGTTAGCGCAATAGCCGGAGCTCTTAAAAAATTTTAATAAAAATGCACTGGAACTAGAGATTTCAATCTATAAAATGCTTTTTTTAAATCTAGATACGATTATTTTTCACAAAGTTACAGCCTTCCAAAAATCACTAAAAAATTTCGAAAATTTTACTGTTCCTTTAATTTATGGCGTGAGTGTATATTAAAATGAGTGAGAGACTTTAATTCGATCGAAGCTTCCAGAAAAATGGTGACGTAAGCATATGCTGAGCTATCGTTACAAAATCAATTAACAACAATGCAAAATGGAGATATAAAAGCAATACCAAGTAAATAATCAGTGAATCAGTTTTGTCTTGAAATATGTGTGCAGTCATAATTATATACTAAGCAGAAATGATGTCGAAAAATCCGGTACATTGTTATTATTATTATTATTCTTCGCCTTTCAATCAAATAAGATATTAGATAAGTTTTGAATTTCCGGACAATATTTGTCCTTAATATATAATTATGGCTGCACGCGGACTTCAAAAAAAGATTGATTCACTGATTACTAACTTTGTATTGTTTTTATATCACATTCTTACATTGTTGTTGATTGATTTTGTGACGATAGCTTAGTGTATACTTACGTCACCGGTGGCCTGGAATCTTTGCTCTAATTAAAGTCTCTCTCTCGTTGTAATATATAACAGGCTGATTACGACTTTGTGGCTCATAAGTATCGTAATCTTCGAAGGTGTAACAGTTTACACGAAAATATGATGTTACTAATCACTCTAGTTGTCATCACTCAATCGTTTGGCATACAGGTAATTTATTTAATTATAATACCAACTTTTTACTCTACACGGAAAGAAAATTCCATTAAAATTTATGGTACCCGATAAAAACAGATTTTATACAATTGAATAAAATTATATACAAAAAATGGCCCGATCCAATTGTATACAACTGTATAAATATTTTATACAATTCTATACAAATTGTATACAAGTCTATATAATTATATACAATTTTATATAAATTATATACAATTCTATATAATTTTATACAATTCTATATAATTATATACAATTGGATCGGGCCATTTTTTCTATCCAATTATATATAGTCTATATATAATTGATGTATAATTCTATACAATTGTATAAAATCTTTTTTCATCGGGTATATAAAATTAATCTTGGACTATACTCTAACAAACATCAACTTTCAAATGTCTTATTTCAAAATTTACTATGTAGGATACTTTTTTTGCTTGTTGACATCGTAATTTTACGTTTGAATAAAATAAATATAACAGCGTCGCCTCTGTTATAATACGATGTAAATTATAAAATTTACGATGTTGCATCGTAATTTTTAAACAGAGACTGTATTTTTACTGTTTTTTTTATATGGTTTATGTGAATTTTAACACTCTCTGAAATTGAGAGTACTTCTGTTGCCGATTGGTCCAATACAAGGCGTCAGTCAGATTGCACTCGAAAAGTTTTGTGTTCGAATCCTTCACCCGTCCGAGCGATTATTATTTTATACTTTTATTTAAAATTTCTATTACACTATATTCTCAAATTTCACGATGTTCACCTCGCAATTTATAGTAAAGAGCTTAATACTCTGTGTTATTAGTGAGTAGTATTATTTCAAATAAAGTTTAGAATCTTAAATCGTAAATTATGATTTTAAAGGTATAGTCCATCACTACAACGATCAATAGGACAAACTACGATGTTAGCATCATCAATTAACTGAAATTTTTTTCTGTGTACTCACATTTGTTCCTTTTATTTGCAGTAAATATATTGTTCTTAATATAATTTTTTTAGGGAGCCGTAGACGTCGTTTTCGAGGAATTCGATTGTCCCGTTTACGACAAGGAATATTTCTTAGAACCTGAAGTTTTTGTAGATAATTAGAATTCATTGGTTTCAAACATCACGATAATTAAACTACTTCCGGAAGAAACTCAAGTAATTATTGTTTTGCATTATTATTATCGTTATTACTCATATTATTGTTTTTCTTATTCACTCTCTAAAAATGAATCAGTGAAATTAGTGGTATACTTATAGCTGTAGAAATAGTGACTATCCACTGATTCGCGAGAATTTCACTAATTCATTTTTAGAGGGCAATACAGTCGACTCTGTCTAAAGGTTCCACGTCGGGACAGGACCATTGCCTAAAGGTTCCCTCCCCACCATCAGCACTTCCCCTACAATATATTCCCCTCGAGCGCCGAGGCGCACGCTAAAACGAACACATTGCGCAGTAAACATAACCTCAAAAAAATGTGCATTTAAAGTTAGCGCTCGAAAACTGAATTGTGATTCGTCACTCGAGAAAGCGGGTGGGGGAATATCCGGGAACCTTTAAGCAATGTATCCTGGAACCTATAGACAGCGGGAACTTTTAGGCAGAGAACCATTAGACAGAGTCGACTGTAATACTCAAGAGTTTCCTTACGCCAGTAAATATTGAACAGATATTAATTATAATATGATACAATTTGTTGCGTTTCACCACAGATTTCCCTGCTTAAAAAATCCGATAGATTCTTGTAGCTGTATGTGGAGCATTCCACCCGGGTCGGAAAATTTGATCTGTTTTAAATCAACTAGGGGAAGGGGGGGGGGCAGAGCGGGCCCCTCAAAATTTTCTATAATTCGGATCATCAACAAATTTGGACGGATAATAAGCTTATCGAAATTTCTTATATGGGGGAGACCGGGGCAAGGAAGTCCCCCCCCCCCCGAGGCAAGAAGGCCCCCCTGAAATTTTGATAAAAAAAAAATTTTTTTTTTTGTCTAATTACAGTAAATCCAATCTATTGGCGCATTTTTAGCTCTTCGCATGACACCTGGGGCAAAATGGACCAGCCGAAAATTCTAAAAAAATGATTTTTTGATATTTTCTTGCTGATTCTCTTTGTCTGGGGCAATTTTGGTCATTAAAAATATTAAAAAATTCAAATTTTTTTTTTAGTTGCTAAATTTTTGAAATAAAGTAAAATTATCAAGACTCTAAAAAATTAAAAAACACGTTTTTTGAGTTAAAAATAATGACAAAAAAGAAATATAGAATTTTGTTTTTAAATAACAATTATTAATTAATCTAATCTGATGGTTGAAAGCTACAAAAAGTAATAACCGGCTTAGGGGGGCCTCCTTGCCCCGGTCTCCCCTAATGAGGGTTAAAATAGACCAGCAAAACTGTTCATTAAATATTTATTATTACTATATAAATATAAACATAAAAATTTATTAAGAAAGTTAAAGATAATAAAATTACATTTTAAAGTTATATCACAGCAAACTATTAAACTGATTTTTTATACTATTAAAATACAATCCCGGGTCAAAAAATTAGATCTGTTTTAAAATAAATGATAAATTCGAATATTTTTCCTTTAATTCAAGTTTATAAATCGTATTTATTTTATATAAGAATTTAATCTGTTTTTGCCCGTACTATTCCTTATCCAGGCTAATATTAGACTTATTTTCGTATGATATTTAGTCTGTTTTAAATCGCGTTTAGACTAAAAACAGACTTTTTTATTATAATTATTGGTCTGTGTTCAATTATTTTTAAGGACAAAAACAGACTTTATTTTCTATAATATTTATTCTGTGTTCAATTGTTTTTAAGGACAAATACAGGACTTTTTATAAATATAAATAATAATAATAATAGTCTAGATTTATTAATTTATTTTAATTTTCTTGGTATTTAAAACATGCTAATGCGCTTCCATAATTAGATGTCACACAGAGAAAAATTTTGGCTCGAAACCTATCAATTTTTACAACGCTGTCGACTAGACTTGAAACAGGGAGTAAATCATTCAAAAAATTATCGTGCTCTTACAAAAAATGATTATACTGTATCACATTACTTATTTCGCGCGAGAAACTTATCGATGAGCTTCAATATCAATTACTTCCATAAATTATAATAATTTTGATGCAGCATAATAATTTTTATAAGAGCATATAGTAATTTTTTGGATACTTTACTTTCTGTTTCAAGTTTGGTCGACAGCATAATAAAAATTGGTAGATTTCGAGCCAACATTTTTCTCCGTAGCACAAGAATTTTGATGTTTTCTTATGCCAAAATATTTTCAATTTTATCCAGTAAATAAGAGAAAATTCTTGAGATTTTAACAGTTGTTTTATCACTTTTATTCAATGATATAAATATTCAATGAAGACAACGAAAAAATTAAGCTGTCAAATTTTCATTAACTGCCGACATTTTTAAACAAAAGATAATAAATAAATAGTAAATAAAACATAATCAATTCTGCAACTTAATATTTTTTCATAAATATTGCCCATAAATAAAAATTTTATAAGTCCATGATTTAATCTAGTTTTGTCCTTGTAAATTTTCAGAACTAAAATTTTTTTAAGTTCACGAATTAATTTAATTTAGTCTGCTCGTAACGCGTTTGTTTTTTAAAGCAGCAGGTCGAAAAAAACTTAAAATTTTCATAAAAGATCAAAATCAGATCAAATAGTCCAATCAGACTAAAATCAGGTCAAATTTTTCAGTCCGGGTAGATCAAAAACAGATTAAAATTTTTATCGAAGTTCAATAACAGACCAAGTAGTCCAAATACAGTCCAGTTAGACTAAAATCAGATCGAATTTTTCGACCCGGGAATCGTTTTATAGTACTTTGCAAATATTACACGTGTAGCTTTGCACAACTTTGTTGTTAACACCGGCACATGAATCATGAGTTCAATTTTTACATTGGCCACATTGAATCCACGGCTCTAAAGATTCCGAGTATAATTTGCCACAAAAAATACAAGCCGTATCATCGACCGATTGTTTTGATTTGCTTATTCCTTTACCCTTTCCTTCATAATGAATTGTTAAAAGAAAATAAAGAATAAAAAATATCAAATCCCAAATTTTTTAGGGGGGCCCGCTTTGCCCCTAATTTTTGATTTTTTCAATTTTAATAGACGCAGCATAATGAAGTGAAAATAAGTATCAATGGTCTAAAAAGAAGTAAACGTGTTAAAAAAATTAATCATATTATAATTATTTCCCTTAAGGGGCCCGCTCTGCCCCTCCCTTCCCCTAAAAATTTCAAGTTATTTTAATTCAATTTTTTTTTTTCTATCTATTTAATATGTGAATTTTAAATATAAATTTATACAATTGTATAAAATATTTTTTCATCGGAAAATTCTGTATAGCTGAATTGGCTATACGGCGTATCATTAAGTAAGTTGAGTAGAGGTACCGTTTTTGGTGACTTTAGGGCCAGTGTTGGACACTTGAAAAATTTAAATAAAATATTTTGTGAAATACGCAATAATTATTTCTTTTAGTTTCTTCAGAGATACTTTTATCCCACTATTAAAATGGAAATTACATTTTACACTTTTTCATTAATTAAAATAAAGGATTAAATGTCCAAAAATGGAGCAGTGGCCACAAATGGTACCTTTACCCTATACAGCGTATAGCCAGAATAGCGATACGTATACTCACTCTGACGATATTTCTTTCGTGTATATAAGCTTTATAGCTCATGAATCAAAAAAAAAATCTATTCATAAATTTTAGGGACGTCTCGCAATAATAGGAGCATCAATGGGAGAATATGTTGCGTATACTGGAATTGATCAAACGATGGAATTGTGTGATATAATTGAGGAACCTATTATGGCAGGTCCTTTTCTTAAATTACTAGGATTTTCTGAAGACCACTGTCCACCGGAACCTGTAAGTTATAACACCGTTGAAAACACAAAAGCCAAAGCGAGTGATATTTATTCTTCAGATAATAATATTTATTAGGATTAAACTTAAAAAATATTTTACAAACACTGTAAAAAATTCGCGGAGTGAATGCGGATTGAATCCGGAGTTAATGCGGAGTGAATGAATTTTTAATTATTCACTTCCCTCGGAGTGAAATTCACTCCACAGGGGAGTTTTCGCGAAGTAGATAATTTTTTATTAATTTAATCCCTCCGGAGGGAAATTCACCCCGGAGGGGAGTATTAAAAGTATTATTAATAAAATATAACTCCACTAAGTAAAATCGAAATCAAAATTCGCGTATTACAGTACTGATCAACCGATACGCACACACACACGCACACATTCGCACACACGCACACAGGCGCACACCCGAATACACACACGCACACATTTGCACACTTCCGAACACATTCGCACAAACGCACACACCCGATCAGGCACATGCACACGCATACGGACACACCCGAACACACGCGCACACACACGCACAAACGCACACACCCGATCAGACACACGCACACACACACACGAATACATTCGCATAAACGCACACACCCGAACACACATACGCACACATTTGCACACATCCGAACACATTCGCACAAAGGCACACACCCAATCAGACACATGCACACACATACGCACACACCCGAACACACGCGCACACACACGAACACATTCGCATAAACACACACACCCGAAAACACATACACACACATTTGCACACATCCGAACACATTCGCACAAACGCACACACCCGATCAGACAAATGCACACACATACGCACACACCCGAACACACGCGCACACACACGCACAAACGCACACACCCGATCAGACACACGCACACATTCGCATAAACGCACACACCCGAACACACGCACGCACATATTTGCACACTCGCACGCGCACTCACGCGCACACACACTCGCACTCGCACACACGCTGTTTAACAGATTAATATAAATTAATTTAAATGTTAAAACTCCGGACCGGAGTGAATTGGGAGTGAAATAAAATCCGCATCACTCCGAGATCACTCCGCTAAAAAAAAAATCTGTCTATCGGTTGACGCCGTGGGCCAGCCCCAAAACTTCCCGCTGTTTTCGAGCTCCATGAGTTTGAAAACACGGTTGGGGATACATTTTCGAGCTCTTCGAGCTCGAAAATACGTTTGTGTGCCATTGTTTTCGAAAAAAATCGATTTTAGCATTTCTTTCTTCCATGATATCTTAGGAACGAATTGACCGATTGTGATGGTTGAGGCGGCAATCGGCGCGTTTTATTAAGTTCTAGAGCTAATTAGATACTGAATACATATTCAACTAAAATCGTTTTTTAAAATTCAGTATTGATTTTTGTTACTCATATCTATGAATCTCATTGTTACATAATGTTTTAATCTTAATTCTAACACTTTCTAGGGTAATTATGGAACCGAAGATTATGTATTTTCACCAGAAAGATTAGCAGATAGAGTTCCACCTAATCAATACTTGCTGAATGTGACTACATCATATGAGGATAAATTATTATTACTATGCCAAATATTCGTCAAAGTTAGTTAAAGCGTAAAGTTATTTTTTGGACAGGCACTATTATGATAATTACTTATTTTTCGATGTGTGATCATGGATTCTAATAAAAATAATTACTCTAATAACTTTCTTAATCCTTATGAATTCTGGGGCGAGATACTTCCACAAAAAATCCTCAATATATTTGATGTGAGATGTCGCGAAGATATCTTCTGATTGGACTATTTGATCTGATTTTGATCTTTTATGAAAATTTCAAGCTGTTTTCGACGTGCTACTTTAAAAAACAAACGCGTTACGAGCAGACTAAATTAGATTAATTCGTGAACTTTAAAAAATTTTAGTTCTGAAAATTTACAAGGACAAAACTAGATTAAATTATGGACTTATAAAATTTTTATTTATGGGCAATATTTATGAAAAAATATTAAGTTGCAGAATTGATTATGTTTTATTTACTATTTATTTAGTATCTTTTATTTAAAAATGTCGGCAGTTAATGAAAATTTGACAGCTTCATTTTTAGTTGTCTTCATTGAATATTTATATCATTGAATAAAAGTGATAAAACAACTCTTAAAATCTCAAGAATTTTCTCTTATTTACTGGATAAAATTGAAAATATTTTGGCATAAGAAAACATCAAAATTCTTGTGCTACGGAGAAAAATGTTGGCTCGAAATCTACCAATTTTTATTATGCTGTCGACCAAACTTGAAACAGAAAGTAAAGTATCCAAAAAATTACTATACTCTTATAAAAAATTATTATGCTGCATCAAAATTATTATAATTTATGGAAGTAATTGATATTGAAGCTCATCGATAAGTTTCTCGCCCGTAATAAGTAATGTGATACAGTATAATCATTTTTTGTAAGAGCACGATAATTTTTTGGATGCTTTACTCCCTGTTTCAAGTTTAGTCGACAGCGTTGTAAAAATTGGTAGGTTTCGAGCCAAAATTTTCTCTGTGTGACATCTTATTATGGAAGCGCATTAGCATGTTTTAAATATCAAGAAAATTAAAATAAATTAATAAATCTAGATTATTATTATTAGTATTTATATTTATAAAAAGTCCTGTATTTGTCCTTAAAAACAATTGAACACAGACCAATAATTATAATAACAAAGTCTGTTTTTAGTCTAAATGCGATTTAAAACAGACTAAATATCATACGAAAATAAGTCTGATATTAGCCTGGATAAGAAATAGTACGGGCAGAAACAGATTAAATTCTTATATAAAATAAATACGATTTATAAACTTAAATTAAAGGAAAAATATTTGAATTTATCATTTATTTTAAAACAGATCTAATTTTTCGACCCGGGATACTTGCGTAAGGAGCATTAGTTCGAAGTTTCTACAGAATGGCTTATTGGCAGACAGTTAGCCTTCCTTTGTGACGCGTACTATCAGCATTAAGGTAAGTGACCCCTCTATCGGCCAGGCCCCCTTTATCGGCCACTTAGTCGAAAAATCGATATATTTCCATCATAAGTACGTATTCATCCATAAATAGTTTAAAAAAAAAAAACGTGAAATTAATCTAGTTTAGATTCAACATACTCTGATTATTGTAAAAATTCATTTTATAATTAAAAAAAAAATAGTAGTGCATCAGATGCGATTTCTGGTGATTTCTTATCAGGTTGGTTAAGGTTTTTTGTTTTTTCAATAACTTATTACTAATTAAAAGTAACAATAAAAGTCTGATTTTTTTTTGTAATCTCATTAGCTCGTTTCCTAGTAATTTTAGGAGTTAAAAATTTAATGATTTTTGCCTAACTTATAATAAAAATAGGGTGGCCGAATATAGATACAAGAAAATTACTTCTGTATGCATAATTGGCCACCCTAGTTTTATTTTTACTTCCCACTAAGAAAATTGTAAATTTTTGAAAATTCGGGAAGTTATTGTTTTCACCCCGATTAGCGAAAATCGAGTTTTCATCAGATGTCGACGTATTGAGTTCCCAGGAAGCTATTCTGACTATTTTCAGAGTGATGTCCGAGTGTATGTATGTATGTATGTTTGTATGTAGGTATGCGTGTGTGTGTGTATGTGTGTGTGTGTGTGTGTGTGTGTGCAAAAAATTAATTTAGTTGAAATTTGAAGGATTTCGAAGTAAATTTTAAGTCATAATTAAGATTTTTTTCTACCCGGGGAGATAAGGTAAATATCCCCAATGCCGGAACGATTTGATAATTATCATATTATATTTCAACTCGTACGTGATAAAGTTCAATAAAACTTTCTTTATTGTTATTTATTACAACCCGATAAAAAATGATTTTGTATAATTATATATGAGTCCATATATAATCAGATCTGAAAATTGGCCAGATCTAATCATGAATAATCATATATATAGTAGGTAGCTCTACCTAAACCAAAATAAACTCGTTCCTTTAATTGTTTTGCAAAACTTTGATCAATCCACCCCGAAAAACGGTTCGATAGATCAATTTAAAAATTTGCAGAGTTATTGGGGGTACATTGAGCTTAAAAAGTACCTGGCAACATTATTTTTTTTATCGATATTTACAAAGTAGCAGTTGATTTACTAAAAATCCAAAAAAAGCCATTTTTTTGAACTTCTAATGGATGTTAAAAATAAAAAAAAATTTTTTTTTCAAAAAATGATGAAAGGGTCTTATAGGGAATTTATTCGAGCCTCAAATTTACTGTGCGATTGGTACCTGAAATATCGATGATCAAACCCAAAAGAATCAGTTTTGGTTTGTAGGCTGATATCTCAGCGGCAAGTTGTCGAACAAATCTAAAAAAAAATTCAAATTAAAGCTAATTAAATTTGCTAACTGACCTTTGCATTGGTTTAGCTGAAAAAATTTTTTCGCAGCCCGTGGACTCTCTCAAAGAGAAGAAAAAATTCAGAAAATTTTTGTCTCGCGGTATTTCTCATATTAGCGCAATAGCCGGAGCTCTTAAAAACTTTTTAATAAAAATGCACTGGAACTAGAGATTTCAATCTATAAAATGCGTTTTTTTAAATCTCGATACGATTATTTTTCACAAAATTACAGCCTTCCAATAATCACTAAACAATTTCGAAAATTTTTCTGTTTCTTTAATTTATGGCGTGAGTGTATATTAAAATGAGTGAGAGACTTCAATTCGATCGAAGCTTCCAGAAAAATGGTGACGTAAGCATATGCTGAGCTATCGTTACAAAATCAATTAACAACAATGCAAAATCGAGATATAAAAGCAATACAAAGTAAATAATCAGTGATAATCAGTTTTGTCTTGAAATCTGTGTGCAGTCATAATTATATACTAAGCGGAAATGTTGTCGGGAAATCCGATAGATTGTTATTATTATTATTATTATTATTATTATTATTATTATTATTATTATTATTATTATTATTCGCCTTTCAATCAAATAATATATTAGATAAGTTTTGAATTTCCGGACAATATTTGTCCTTAATATATAATTATGGCTGCACGTGAACTTCAAAAGAAGATTGATTCACTGATTACTAACTTTGTATTGTTTTTAAATCACATTGTTACATTGTTGTTGATTGATTTTGTAACGATAGCTTAGTGTATACTTACGTCACCGGTGGCCTGGAATATTTGCTCTAATTAAAGTCTCTCTCTCGTTGTAATATATAACAGGCTGATTACGATTTTGTGGCTCATAAGTATCGTAATCTTCGAAGGTATAACAGTTTACATGAAAGAAAATATGATGTTACTAATCACTTT
The DNA here is from genome assembly GCF_029852145.1 of Microplitis mediator. Lineage (NCBI taxonomy): Eukaryota > Metazoa > Arthropoda > Insecta > Hymenoptera > Braconidae > Microplitis > Microplitis mediator. The sequence continues at coordinate 19,624,082 of NC_079978.1, read as the reverse complement.
AGTTGTCATCACTCAATCGTTTGGCATACAGGTAATTTATTTGATTATAACCCGTGTAAAAAAAAATTGTTGAAAAAAGGTCAAAAAAGTGTTGACTATTCTAAACTTCAAAACTTGACACAATGACGAACTTATTTTAAACAATTTTCAAACTTCTGAAAATACACAGAAAAAATCATTTGACATGATACTACAAATTAACATTTTTCAGTGCAAAATACGTTCAGGAAAAACTGATTTTGAACTATTTCTGAACGTTTTTCGTTTCAGCATATCTTAATAATGTGAGGATATTTATTGATATTTCTCTTGAATTTTTAAAAGTTTAAAAAGCGTTCAAAAAAAGTTCGTAGTTGTGTCACGTTTTGAAGTTTAGAATAGTCAACACTTTTTTGACCTTTTCTTAACAATTTTTTTTACACGGGAATACCAACTTTTTATTCTACACGGAAAGAAAATTCCATTAAAATTTATGATATAAATTTAATCTTGGACTATACTCTAACAAATATCAACTTTCAAATGTCTTATTTCAAAATTTACTATGTAGGATACTTTTTTTGCTTGTTGACATCGTAATTTTACGTTTGAATAAAATAAATATAACAGCGTCGCCTCTGTTATAATACGATGTAAATTATAAAAATTACGATGTTGCATCGTAATTTTTAAACAGAGACTGTATTTTTACTGTTTTTTTATATGGTTTATGTGAATTTTAACATTTTCTGAAATTGAGAGTACTTCTGTTGCTGATTGGTCCAATACAAGGCGTCAGTCAAATTGCACTCGAAAAGTTCCGTGTTCGAATCCTTCACCCGTCCGAGCGATTATTAATTTATACTTTTATTTAAAATTTCTATTACACTATATTCTCAAATTTTACGATGTTCACCTCGCAATTTATAGTAAAGAGCTTAATACTCTGTGTTATTAGTGGGTAGTATTATTTCAAATAAAGACTAGAATCTTAAATCGTAAAAATTATGATTTTAAAGGTATAGTCCATCACTACAATGATCAATAGGAAAAACTACGATGTTAGCATCATCAATTAACTGCAATTTTTTTCTGTGTACTCACATTTGTTCCTTTTATTTGCAGTAAATATATTGTTCTTAATATAATTTTTTTAGGGAGCCATAGATGTCGTTTTCGAGGATTCCCTTTGTCCTTTTTACGACGAGGAATATTTCTTAGAACCTGATGTTTTTGTAGATAATCACAATTCATTGGTTTCAAACGTCACTATAATTAAACTACTTCCGGAAGAAACTCAAGTAATTATTGTTTTGCATTATTATTATCGTTATTACTCATATTATTGTTTTTCTTATTCACTCTCTAAAAATGAAGCAGTGAAATTAGTGGTATACTTATAGCTGTAGAAATAGTGACTATCCACTGATTCGCGAGAATTTCACTAATTCATTTTTAGAGAGCAATAATACTCAAGATTTTCCTTACGCCAGTAAATATTTAACAGATATAATTACAATATGATACAATTTGTTGCGTTTTACCACAGATTTCCCTGCTTAAAAAATCAGATAGATTCTTGTAGCTGTATGTGGAGCATTCCACCCGGGTCGAAAAATTTGATCTGTTTTAAATCAACTAAAAATTTCAAGTTATTTTTATTCAATTTTTTTTTTTTCTATTCATTTAATATGTGAATTTTAAATATAAATTTATACAATTGTATAAAATATTTTTTCATCGGAAAATTCTGTATTGCTGAATTGGCTATACGGCGTATCATTAAGTAAGTTGAGTAGAGGTACCGTTTTTGGTGACTTTAGGGCCAGTGTTGGACACTTGAAAAATTTAAATAAAATATTTTGTGAAATACGCAATAATTATTTCTTTTAGTTTCTTCAGAGATACTTTTATCCCACTATTAAAATGGAAATTATATTTTACGCTTTTTCATTAATTAAAATAAAGGATTAATTGTCCAAAAATGGAGCAGTGGCCACAAATGGTACCTCTACCCTATACAGCGTATAGCCAGAATAGCGATATGTATACTCACTCTGACGATATTTCTTTCGTGTATATAAGCTTTATAGCTCATGAATCAAAAAAATAATCTATTCATAAATTTTAGGTACGGCTGGTAATAATGGGAGCATCAATGGGAGAATATGTTGTGAGTACTGGAATTGATCAAACGATGGAATTGTGTGATTTAATCGAGGAACCTATTATGGCAGGTCCTAATCTTAAATTACTAGGATTTTCTGAAGACCACTGTCCACCGTTACCTGTAAGTTATAACATCGTTGAAAACACAAAAGCCAAAGCGAGTGATATTTATTCTTCAGATAATAATATTTATTAGGATTAAACTTAAAAAATATTTTACAAACACTGTAAAAAATTCGCGGAGTGAATGCGGATTGAATTCGGAGTGAATACGGAGTGAATTAATTTTTAATTATTCACTTCCCTCGGAGTGAAATTCACTCCGGAGGGGAGTTTTAAAAGTGTTATTAATAAAATATAACTCCACTAAATAAAATCGAAATAAAAATTCGCGTATTACAGTACTGATCAACCGATACGTACACACACACACACACACACACACACACACACACACACACACACACTCGAACACACACATGCACATATTCGCACACACGCACACATGCGCACACCCGAACACACATACGCACACATTTGCATCCACCCGAACACACGCACGCACACACACATGCACACATCCGAACACATTCGCACAAACGCACACACACATGAACACATTCGCATAAACGCACACACACACACACACTCGGACATCATTCTAAAAATAGTCAGAATAGCTTCCTAGGACCTCAAAACGTCAACATCCGTTGAAATTTCTATTTTCGCAAATCGGGGTGAAAACAATTATTTCCCGAAATTTTTGAAAATTATCGATTTTCTTAGCGGGAAGTTAAAAAAAATAAATAAATTCAATATTTGAAAAAGAATAGAAAAAAAAATGAGCGCAACTCAATTATATTACTTCCCTTACTCAGATTTTACTGTATAAAATTTCACTGTACTCTTTAAATATGAATTAGTGTTTCTTTATTAATTTCAAGTGAATATTCACTAATTGTCAATGCTACAATCGTACCACGCAGAATTAGTGAATATTCACTAAATGAATATGTAAATATTAGAATTCACTGATTTTATAAGTGAATATGAGAATCCACTAAATTGAAAAGTGAATATGGGAATCCATTGATTTCATCGGTGAAAAAAAAATATTATATTGCGTAAAAAAATATAAGACACTTGTAATTAGATCCGAAATGTAATTAATGTATTAGAATTATTACTTAGAGGAAGTATCCATGATTTTGATTGATGAAAAAATCCCGGTGACTGCTGGGCTCGAACCTGCATCCTTCCGATTCAAAGTCTTTGATGCTATCCACTGCGCTGACCTACGCATGTGATCGCGTGAGTGTAAATAGTATATTCGTTATCATACCAAACAATAACTGATAAAGAAATAAAAAATCCGTGATGTTATGTTTGACGTACTCTTCATATAAATATATTATTGTTCTGTACTTCTATTTTTTTTAATTTTTAAAGTATTTTATTAAAATTTTTAAAAATAGCACCATAATTATTAATAATATTTATATCTAGTAAAATTTTTAATTATTTGCTAGTTACTAGTGAAATTGTGAAACTCATAAATTAAGAAGTGAATAACAGTTTCACTTGTAGAAATTATGAAAATATCGCTAGTTCAGTAGTGAAAATCACTAATTTGTTATTTAAATACACTGATTATGAAGTGAATATAGCTTCACTAACGTAATTAATGAAATTTCCACTAATTCATGTTTAAGGAGTACAGTCTTATAAAATTGTGTATAAAATCTTATATATTATTATGAAATCGTGTAAAACTTTATAAAATTTTATACAATTCCATAAAATTGTATGAATTTCTATAAAATTTTGCTGTGAAATCTTATAAAATTTGATATAATTTTCTAAAATTTTCTAAAAACATTTTTTCCCGGGAATGGGAACAATTTTTGAAACAAGACATAATGATTAATTAGATACTGAATACATCTTCAACTAAAATCGTTTTTTAAAATTCAGTATTGATTTTTGTTACTTATATCTATGAATCTCATTGTTACATAATGTTTTAATCTTAATTCTAACACTTTCTAGGGTAATTATGGAACCCAAGATTATGTATTTACATCAACAAGATTCCCAGATACAATAATACCTAATCAATACTTGATGAATATGACTCTATCATATGAGGATAAACTATTATTACTATGCCAAATATTCTTCAAAGCTAGTTAAAGCGTAAAGTTATTTTTGGACAGGCACTATTATGATAATTACTTATTTTTCGTTGTGTAATCATGGATTCTAATAAAAATAATTACTCTAATAACTTTCTTAATCCTTATGAATTCTGGGGCGAGATACTTCCACAAGAAATCCTCAATATATTTGATGTGACATTTCGCGAAGATACTTGCGTAAGGAGCATTAGGTCAAAGTTTCTACAGAATTGCTTACTGGCAGACAGTTAGCCTTCCTTTGTGACGCGTATTACAGCATTAAGGTAAGTAACCCCTCTATCGGCCACTTAGTCCAAAAATCGATATATTTCCATCATAAGTACGTATTCATGCATAAATAGTTTAAAAAAAAAAAAGTAAAATTAATCTAGTTTAGATTCAACATACTCTGATTATTGTAAAAATTCATTTTATAATTAAAAAAAAAATAGTAGTGCATCAGATGCGATTTCTGGTGATTTCTTATCAGGTTGGTTAAGGTTTCTTGTTTTTTCAATAACCTATTACTAATTAAAAGTAACAATAAAAGTCCGATTTTTTTTTGTAATCTCATTAGCTCGTTTCATAGTAATTTTAGGAGTTAAAAATTTAATGATTTTTGCCTAATTTATAATAAAAATAGTGTGGCCGAATATAGATACAAGACAATTACTTCTGTATGGATTATCGGCCACCTTAGTTTTATTTTTAACTTCCCGCTAAGAAAATTGTAAATTTTCGAAAATTCGGGAAGTTATTGTTTTTGTTGGATTCTCTGTACAAAAATCAATCTTTATTCTTATATATTAGGTGTACAAATAAGTTTTAGGACAGTTTTCAAAAAATTCAAGATTTATTAAAAAAGAAGTAAAACACAGTTATTCATCGAAGTAATCTCCATCGCATTGAATGACCTTCAGCCATCTCTCAGGTAATTCGCGGATGCCTTTCGCAAAGAAACTTTCGTCTTGTGAGGTGAGAAATTTAGCGACCCATTTTTCCACTTCTTCAAATGTTTTGAATCGCACGTCAGACAAATCGTTCTGCATTTTCCGGAATAAATGATAATCGGATGGGGCTAAGTCTGGTGAATACGCCGGGTGTGGTACAAATTCCCATCCAAGCGCTAGTAACGTATCCTTGACCGGTTTACTCACATGAGGCCGCGCGTTGTCATGGAGCAGTTTTACTGGACGTTTTCCTTTACCAGAAAATGGACGTTTCTTCTCAATTTCTTGATTCACTTGCATCAATTGATGACAATAGCGATCGGCAGTAACTGTTTGACCAGGTTTGAGAAGTTCATAATACAGTCCGCCTTTCATATCCCACCATATGCACAGCATGACTTTATTACAATGAACATTGCGCTTTGGCGTGGATGTTGTCGGCTCGCCGGGGTCAACCCAATGATATTTGCGTTTCGGATTATCAAAATAAATCCACTTTTCATCGCCAGTCACAATTTTCCACAAGAAAGACTTTTTATGTTGCTTGTTGTAAAGACTCACACAAATGTTAAGACGGCTGTTTTTATTTTCTTGAGTTAGAAAGTGTGGTACCCACTTTGTTCCTTTTCGAATCTTACCCATTGCTTTTAAACGATAAGAAACAGTTTGTTGAGTTACTCCAAGCTGTTCCGAAAGTTGTTTCTCCGTCTGACAAGAGTTTTCATCCAGCAACGCTTGCAGTTCCTGATCATCCACCTTTACAGGAGGCCCGGTGCGTTCACGGTCACTAACGTCGAAATCACCTTCTTTGAATCGCTTATACCAATACTCACATGTACTTTTAGATATAATGTTGTCTCCAAGAACAGAACATATCGATTCACACGCTTTCCTAACACTTTTTCCTTGATGGAATTCATAGCGAATGCAGTGTCTAATAAATAGCTTATCGGTCTGCATGATTAATTTACAGAATTTATAGGTTATGTTTATGACTCCTTTAGGTTTCGATACTACATATCAAGCGCCATCTATGATAAGTGAGCGGGACCTTTAAATTAATTTAGAATAGCTGTTATGATACAAAATCTAAGTGTCCTAAAACTTATTTGTACACCTAATATATTTTATACAATATTTCTCTTTACTAAATATTCTGTTGGAAATATTATTTGGAACAGTGTCGCATTTAAGTCGTAGTATATATATTTGAGTTAAGTTCAAAATGTGTATATGTTTACTTAAAGAAAAGAAAGCTAGCATGGATCAAATTTTATGACCTTAGGTACTTGGGTCGACGAGAGATTCCAAGTAAATGCAAGGCAATATGTTTTTCTTCATTTGCACTCATATATATATATATTTTGAACTTAGAGATCTTTGTTATACAAAAAGAGGAGAGGTTGGTGGACCTCAGTGTTAAATAATATTAAAAGAATAAGTTAGTCTAAGCTAAATCTCTTACGAGTGAAGACATACCCTAGAGCGCGTGTTATTAATAAAAGACATAATATTCATTTGTTTAATAAATTGATTTGTTTCATTCACGATTCCCATACCTAAATTTCCAACAGTTTTCACCCCGATTTTCGAAAATCGAGCTTTCATCAGATGTCGACGTTTTGAGGTCCTAGGAAGCTATTCTGACTATTTTCAGAATGATGTCCGAGTGTATGTATGTATGTATGTGTGTGTGTGTGTGTGTGTGTGTGTGTGTGTGTGTGTGTGTGTGTGTGTGTGTGTGTGTGTGTGTGTGACCTGTCTATAACTTTTTAACTAATAAACCGATTCGAATGGTTAAGGTGGCAATCGAAAGAGCTTATTAGCCATCAACTTTCCTGAAAATTTTAGATCATTTGATCAAGTAGACTCGAAAATATTTGCGAATTACGAAAAAAAAAAAAAATTATTTTGTAGTTTTTTATTGATTTTTCAGAAACGAGTTGAACGATCAACTTCAAAATCTAATCAGCTCTAGAACTTAATAAAACGCGTCGATCGCTGCCTTCATCATCTCAATCGGTTAATTTGTTCGACAGATATCGTTGGAGAATGAAATGGTGACAAACGGGTTTTTCCAAATATCTTCGAAACGGCTGAACGGATCGATTCCAAAGTCGTATCACCTCTAGAATTTTAGAAAGCGCGCCGATTGCCACCTCAAACGTCAAAATCGGTTCTTTAGTTCAAAAGATATCGGCGCTGAAAAGTTAAAAAAATAACATAAAACGTTATTTTTTCCGGATAAATTAAAATATAATGTACTAAATGTGTCTGAAATCATACCAACTATTCTCTTTATAGTCTTTTTCGATCATCATATAATGTCATATAACTTGTTCTTTAGTTTCAAACACATTGTCAGCAAAAAATTGAAAAAACCCAGTCTTTAATGTTTTTCTCGGATATTCCATTTATTATTGCTCTGACCTAAGTCAAAACTCATTCAAATCTTGATTTTGATCACTGACATTGATTTCTGCCTCCATACATTTATTTCAGAGAACATAATCGAGAATAAAAATTTAAAAACCGCTTCTTCATTAATAATTTTCGATTCTTAACTTGTCAAAATTTAGCAAAAAACGTAACTTGGTTGAGCTTGAAAAGCTTATAAAAAATAATAGAAAATAATCTTGAGCTTGAAAACAGCGAGAAGTTTTGGGGCTGGCCCGCAGGGCCAACCGACGCCCAGATTTTTTTTATTCTGACACCACTGAAAAAAATCAATATTCAACCAATTTCTAAATTTCTTCTCGCATTTTATTCCTCACGAGACTTTCTATATACTACTGCGCTTAATAATCGATTTCGAATTACCGGCTTTTTTTTTTTTTTTTTTTTTCATAAATAAATGTATGAGAAAAAAATTCGGTATTTTTTTTGCGACTTTATCTTCAAATCCCTGATCAAAATAACCACTCGTTTTTTCATCCCCAGTGTGCGTAGTGCGATAACTATAATTTTATATATTTGAATAATTTTTTCCACTTATCATTTCTAATAATTTTATCGATTTATTATACCACTCATGCAATCGTTTTAGTACTTTTATAAAGATGCTAAAATGTTTTATTCACATAATAATGAAATATTTATAAGACTAACATTTTTAAACAGAAACAGTTTTCAAAATCACGTGTTTTTCCAACCTCTTAATGAGAAAATCTTCTTTAATTTTCTTCTTGCTTTTTAAAAAAAGTTCTTTTATTATTAGTGACATGTGTATTAGTGTTGGTGTCAATTTTCGTACTTAAAAATCATTTGACTTGACCGAGATTCGAACCCTGATCTTCCGCGTGCGAATTCTGTTCTTAGTCTGCCGGTCCGATGTCTCGACTATTGTTGATTTTATCAATCATCTTCTGAACAATTGTTAACCGTTGGATAATTTCTAGTTGCTACACGGTAAGAAATATTTTGCGGATTTCACTATACCAGTATTGGCGCGAACTTTCTCATTGGTATTGATAAAAATACGAAATATATTAATTTTTTCGCGAGCTACTTCTACAAACTATCAAATACTTAAATTTTATTATTTAGTTGTGTAAATTAATGTTTAAGATGACAGACATCGATGAATAACTGAAGAGTTTATCAAAAACATGATTTCCATTAAGCCACCGTGGCTGAGCGCGTGTAGGTCATAAGTCTCACGTGGTCAGTCTGGGTTCGAATCTTGGGTAGGGTAAAATTATTTATTTATAAAAAAAATTTTTGTTGAGGTATAAAACTAATCTGAATCTTGTTAGATAAAAAAAGCGCATGTCTAATAATATTTCTTTGACAAAATCAAATTTTTTTCTCAGTTTTAAACAATTAAATAAAATACTTAAATAAAGTAATTATTTTACTTGATTGAAGAAAATAAATGCGTGGCACTTTTTTTTAGTGAAAAAACAGTTTTAACGATGACTATGAGAATTAACACACACGTACGACTTGAAAAAAAATTCATAGTAGTTATGAAGAGTGAAGTTAACGTTAACTAACATTAAATTGATTCAGTATTGTTCATTGAACTTTTCTCTTCCTAAAAACTTAAAAGCAAGCCCGGAGCGAAAGGATACTCTATTTTGCGGAGAATAAATTTTATTTTTTTGGTAAAAAACTTATAGTTAACTCTAGAGAATAATCAGGCAAGTAGACCACCTCAGGCGCTGTGATCACTCCCAATTTTCACAAAAAGAAATTTTTTTTTCTCATGGAAATTCATTTCATCCGCAGTTTCGTTTTGTTTTAATCCTACCCTGGTCAAAAGTAAAACTTGATTCAGACTTAGTCGTCTTAAATCGTTACTCGTAAGCCAGTTAAGTTGAAACCAAGGCGAATTTGCGTGAATTTAGTCTAAATCTAGTTTTAGTTTTAACTCGAGTAAACATAAAAAAAGAAGAAAAAAATTTTCTTTATAATAGTGTTTCATTTCGTACTGGGTTCCCATATTTTGTGTCAATTTGTAAAAGTGTAAAAATGGTAGAACTTTACACAGACCCACGTATTGACGAAATATATCAAGACAAAAGCGAAGCCCCTTTTTAGGCTGAGCGTAACGGGGCGTGCAAAAAGTAAATGAAAGATTGAACATTTAGAGGCTGAAAAAAAATTGTCTTTTTTTCCCACCATGTTTGAAGAATAAAAAAATCTAGAAAAAAATGGTTGCAGTAACAGTTTACAATTTAACAGTAACAGTTTTTTGAAGCCGTCATGTTTCATTGTATCTCTACTAAACACTGGTCAGTTGCTAGACAGTAATTTGATTAAACTTTTACTAGGGTGGTTATGAATCTACAGAAATGATGACGATCGTAACAATTATCATAAAAGTAATTATTAAGATCAGTAAAAACGTTTAATTAACTAAAGCATAATAATAAATGAAAATTGTAAGTAACCAACTATGTGAAACTTTTTTCTGAAAATAACTTTGCAAAGTAAAAATATTTTAAAAGTATACTACTGCTGCATGAATAGTGCCGATGCATTAAGTTCCGTTTGTCATTTTATTTGGCAATAATCCAATGGCCTTTCTCCAATACCAACAGCACTTCCACAAAATGTGGTTGGGTTCTTTGAAATTTTAGCGAGTAGTGTAAGATGTAGAAATTGCTTCAAGTGATACTATTGATTTCTTTATGGTCTGTAAAAACGTATGATACTGTTTGAAATATTCAGACTCTAATTGATATTACTGAAGAATATACATATAGTGATCTACAGTCCGCGTCACTTGGATAGCCCGATCTATTTTTATTCAATAACTGATTCTTAACTTGCTGATTTATGAAATTATCTGTATATCTTATATTACTTATTTAAGACAGAACAAGATATGTTGTTAGTGTTCGAGAAACAAAGCGAGGATACGTGAGGGGGACATGCCACTGGTCGGCAGTTCGTCACATGGATAGCCTCAGTCAAATTTATTGCGCAAAGGAACTAATACGTTTCATTTTCGTATTATTATGTTGCAATTTCATAGCGTGGTGAATAAATTAAAATCGATCTAAAACACCAAAATTGGTTACTATATAAAATGGGGCGCAATAAAATGTTAAGTATTGAAGAAATTAATAAAATTAATTTTTTACTTAATCAAAATTTTTTCTCATCATGAAATCGCTAGAAGAGTGAATAGAAGTGCTAAAGTTATTAATAATTTCGTGAAAAACAATGAAAACTACGGAAAAAATTATAAAGGTCGAACGAAATTCGCAACAACGCCAAGGGAACGTCGAATGATAATTCGCGCGGCATCTAATTCCACTAAGACTGTGAGGCAAATAGCGGCAGAAGTTGGAACAGCAGCATCTATTTCAACTGTAACAAGAGTGATAAGACGGGCAAAGCATCTAAAGAGAATGAAATTGAAGAAAAAATCGGCTTTGAATCAAAAACACACATCAGCACGACTTTTATTTGCAAAAGATCATATGAGTTGGATAGATAAATGGCTTCAAGTAATTTTTTCAGATGAAACAAAATTTAATTGAGATGGGCCTGATGGATGTAACTATTACTTTTATGATTTGCGGAAGGGAGAAAAAATTTTGATTAAGAATCAGATATTGAAAAAAAATAGGTGCGGCTATCCAAGTGACGCGGGTTTTATGTTATTCATATGAAATCAGTTAATCTTAAATTTGCAATTAGTATATATTATGATGCAGCTTCAAGCACTGAAGTTTATTGAAGATTGTGGATATTCAATTTGAGTAGCTTTACTTCGATTTCTCAGAAATAAAGTTTACGAGCCATTTCACACAGTGATGATGTGCATAACGACCATATTGTTCACATCAAGAAACTTAACGATCATTTTCAACGAGAAAACTTGGTTGTTACTTTTTTAAAATAAACTCCGTTCCTTAATCTTACAAGCAAAAATATTGTCGTAAAAATGATTAAGTATTATGTTGTGTCAATGTGATATTTTATTTAATCATATTAAATTTTTTTTTGTCTCCTAAAATCTTTCGTTACAAAAGAATAATAGGTTTTTATTTTTTAGTTTAGTTTTTACTTATAAGCAATTGTTGTTCGTGGCAGTGCTGATTAATTGCTCTAGGAGGATTTACGTGTATTGTTTATCTCTATGTACAGTTTTTATTGCTTGTTGATGACAAACATATTCGCAGACAAACTAAAAGTATTTCAACGTCAACAAGATCGTTAGAGCGGAAAAATCTTCCTTGTTCTTTTCTGTGTTTATTTTTGTCATAAAAAAAGTAATTGAGTCGTTAGGCTGTTTTTTGCTCATTGTTAATAATTAATAGGTATTTAAAAAAAGTAGTATACATTCATGTGTATATATGAGAATCCAGGGCAAAGTAAGTCACTATTCATGGGAAAAGCCACTGGACCTCTTTCTCGTTCAGAAAAATAAACGGGACTATCTCTGATGCACTCGTAGAGTAAATCAGAATTTTAAAACAGTTTTTCTCAGAGACAAATTAGAATCTTTCTTTTCTTCGACAGACCGTATGAAAAAACAATATATCGTTAAAATATATAAAATCATATATGTTTGCAACAAAAAAATATATGATATATTATATTGTGTAAAATGAGCGAGTGCTCTGTGGGATTCTGGTGTAGGTGTGGTTAATTCAATAACTAACAATTAACACAAAAATTACAGATAATAGAATAGATCTTTATTTAACAATATGTACACTGAATAACTGTAAGAAAAATACTTAAGAGCGAATGCAACTACATAGATAAGCGATAGCGAATGTGACAAGTAAAGCGGTTAAAAACGCGTGGTGGTTAGTAAGACTGCCCGATGTAGATTAGAAATAGAGACGTCGTCTTCTTCCTTCGTGGCTGCTCGGTGGTGACGTGGCAGCATGGCAGCATGGCTGCAGTAACAAATTTTCCCATTGGCTTAAAAGCGCGCCAACAGGAAATAGTTAGCCGCCAATTTCTCTGATTGGCCGGCTGGTAGCGGGTTCTCATGCCACCGTAGCACGGTCATGAGCAAGAAATTGTATGTGTCGGGCCCAAATAGCGAGTGACCCGGCACTATACTGACACTCAAGTCAGTAGTGAGTTCGGCTGCTCCCGTACGTAGCGAAAGTACACGAAGCTTTTCAAAATGATTAAGCTCGTGACTGAACATATTGTATATTATAAAAAATCATACAGAGATTTTCGCTGATTTAACATAAAATTATATACAGTAGTAAATATATATATTTACCATGGTAAAATTGACAATGCCAACAAAGGAATTTTCCCCAAGTAAAATCGGAAAAATTCCCATTTTTTTCTTTCCGTGTACCAAATGATATTAAATTTTCAGCCGATCACCACAAAGAAGATGATTTTGATTTTATTCGGAAGCTCAAATACCCGTTTTCGAAGGCGGATCAGGAGTTGATCGCCTTTTTTAACCTTTTGTCATCAAGCCACAAGTCTCCAGAAAATCATGTACCGGTAGCCACTTTAAAATATGATGAGGAAGTGAGTCAGTTCCAGAAGCTATAAAATATTCAGTAAAGATAATTACGCGTTTAGTAGCAAGCATAAAATCAAATTGATTACCTGTAGTGTTTATAAAGTAGTGATAATGAAATGTATGAGTGATCATTATAGAGAATGAGTTATTAATAATAATTAAATATTATTTTTAAGTGACAGAATATTTATTGAACAGTTCACTGAATGCATCTTTAGAAAAATTATTTATTTCCTTCACAAGTACTTTATTTCGTACTATGACAAAAATTTTTCAGGAAAAATATCAATATTAAACATTAATGTTATAGTGTAATACAGGATACGTCTATAGTACTATCAAAAATTTTAAGCGCATAACTCGTCCCATAAATGTTTCAAGCTCGGAATATAAAAACTCTGACATAAGTATCTTATCAGGGACACCACAAATGGTGGGCGCGATCTAGTGGCGCGCACTGAACTACTCCAGCTGCTGCTGCCTAACACCATAACTTTTAAATCAATAATCATTAGGTTCAAATATATATTTATTAACCTCGAACAAATATATATATTTATTCTAAACGAATATATTTTTTTGTGTCTAATTAATATTTATTAGAGTTAATATAATAATATTTTGCTCTAATATTTGGATTTGTTAGCACTACAAAATAGTTTAGTTGTCCATTCAATAAATATTTTCTTAACTCTACCATATGATTTTATTATCTTAGAGAGAGAAATATTAATGTCAACCAAATAGAGTCTATTAAATCATTTGTTAAAAATGATAAAATAGATTATATTGACGTAATGAAATTTAGTTGTCCCGAATAAATTTTAGTTTAATAGAATTCAACAAAACCAATTTAATTATCCAAAGAGAAATTTTTTGTCAGTGTAGTTTTCGTATATGACAAGAATATATATTTTCATATATGATAAAAATATATTCTTTGAATATGATTGACATATATATTTTATATATGCTAAACATATACGGACTCGTATGTGATGAATATTGTATTTTTTAATATAAAAAAAAATATATCAGAAAATATAGTTAAATTCGCCACATATATTTTCTGATATTTATCATATATTTTTACATATATTTTGACCATTTATGTTATTTTCATACGGGAGTAATCGTCACCATTATCAATTGTTGCTGTTCTCATTTTTAATGTGGAACTAATCATTATAATCACTGAAAAATTTTACTACTATTTCAGATAGTTAAAATTAAAAATTTTGTATTGTAGATAGCATAATTAAATTCTCTCCGTGTCAGAACTATTCCGTTATCATGTAGGAGTGAAATCCATATAGATAGGAATGGTTACCATAGTTTGTAAATGGGATCCGGGTCGAAAGATTTGATTTGATTTTAGTCTAACTAGACTGTATTTGGGCTATCCGAGTCAAATAATTTGATCTGTTTCAAATCAAATAAAAATATCAAGTTATTTCTATTCAATTTTCATTTTATTTGTTTTTAATTGAGATATTAAATTTGATCGAGTTTTGCTGGTACTATTTTCGTTTCGACTATTTTTAGGCTAGTTTTCAATCATTTTTAATCTAGTTTTCTCCCGCATGAAAAAACTTTATGTGTGAAAAAATATACATTGAAATATATGAATATTACAATGTGATATATAGCACAATATATAAAATAATATTTATATTTATGCCGTATTAATATATGATAATATATTGAAAAAAACTATATTGCTACAATATATTAATTACATATTTATCAATATATTTTTTTTTATGGATGTTTAGTATATATATCTTGGTATATTTTATTATATATTGATATATTATATTGAAAGTAGTACATTTATTAATATACAGTATGATGTATATTTTTTATATAAGTTTTCCAGTATATTGCAAAATATATGGTACTATACATATTTTTCGTACTATGGTATGTTACATAATAAAAACCATGCATTTTAGTTTGTAATTTTCATTTCTATGCTATCGGGCAGCTTTTCAAAATATCTAGGCATATAAAAACTATAATTTTCAATATATCGAGAAAAATATAATTTTTAATATATCGGAAAAATATAACGTCAATATACCGCAAACCATAGATTTAAACATATAAGTTTTTCCATGTATAATCAATTATATACACTGAAAAAAATAATCGCTAGCTGCTAGCGATTTTTTTCGTTAGCAGCTAGCGATTTTTAATCGTTAGCTGCAAGCGATTATTTCGCTAGCGGCTAGCGATTTTTTCTTTAGCAGCTAGCGATTTTTAATCGTTAGCTGCAAACGATTATTTCGCTAGCGGCTAGCGATTTTTTCTTTAGCAGCTAGCGATTAAAAATCGCTTGCTGCAAGCGATTATTTCGCTAGCGGCTAGCGATTTTTTCTTTAGCAGCTAGCGATTAAAAATCGCTTGCTGCAAGCGATTATTTCGCTAGCTGCTAGCGATTTTTTCGCTAGCAGGTAGCGATTAAAAATCGCTTGCTGGAAGCGATTTTTTCTTTAGCAGGGAGCGATTAAAAATACTGTTTTTATCATTAAAATATATATATATATGAATATATATATATATATATATATATATATATATATATATATATATATATATATATATATATATATATATATATATATATATATATATATATATATATATATATATATATATATATATATATAAATATATATATATATAAAAATACTGTTTTTATCATTAAAATATATATATATATATGAATATATATATATATATATATATATATATATATATATATATATATATATATATATATATATATATATATATGTATATATATATATATATATATATATATATATATATATATATGTATATATATATATATATATATATTCATATATATATATATATTTTAATGATAAAAACAGTATTTTTAATCGCTCCCTGCTAAAGAAAAAATCGCTTCCAGCTAGCGAAAAAATCGCTTCCAGCAAGCGATTTTTAATCGCTACCCGCTAGCGAAAAAATCGCTTCCAACAAGCGATTTTTAATCGCTACCTGCTAGCGAAAAAATCGCTAGCAGCTAGCGAAATAATCGCTTGCAGCAAGCGATTTTTAATCGCTTGCTGCTAAAGAAAAAATCGCTAGCCGCTAGCGAAATAATCGCTTGCAGCTAACGATTAAAAATCGCTAGCTGCTAAAGAAAAAATCGCTAGCCGCTAGCGAAATAATCGCTTGCAGCTAACGATTAAAAATCGCTAGCTGCTAAAGAAAAAATCGCTAGCCGCTAGCGAAATAATCGCTTGCAGCTAACGATTAAAAATCGCTAGCTGCTAACGAAAAAAATCGCTAGCAGCTAGCGATTATTTTTTTCAGTGTACAGACAATATATCACTAATTATATGAGTCAAAATATATATAAATTTTATTATATTATACTTTATAAATTACATATATACCATCCATATATGACAAAAATATATTGAGCAATATATGAGATAATATATATTGAGAAATATAAAACATTATATAAAAAGAAATATATTATTAAAAATATATAATCCAATATATGTAAAAAACATATGTTCATAAATATATATATTTTTGCCGCCATGTATTCATCACATATTCACCATATATATTTTTAACAATATATAGCTTTTCCATACGGGCTTTTCACCTCTAGATCAAAATTAGGCTTTTTTCTCAAAATATTTTGCCTTCTTCTGTTTGTATCCAGACCAAAATCAGACTTTTACTGCCTGCTATTTTTGATTGTTTTTAGATCAGAATCAGCTTAAAATTTTTATAAAAATTTAGAGACGCGTAAATATCTCTTCGCACAGAACGAGAAACATTTTTTCTTAATGAAGTTTTTTCTAAAAAAACTAAAGTTATCACTAAAGCTTGTTTTTAAAGAATTCACTGAAAATAGTTATTGATTCAAAAATCAGCTTTTTATCTCTAATCAAAGTTTTTGTAAAAATGAAAGGTGATTGAAAGAAGCAGAAAAAAAATCAATCTATAAAGTAAAAACTTCAAAGGGATTGAAAGTAAAAAACAGGATTTCAAAGTTTGCGTTGATTAAAGAAAAGATTTTACAGCTCAAATGAAGCGTAATTGACGAAGGCAATTAGACTTATCGATGAAGGAAACTTATACAATCATAGAATTTCGAATACATTTCATTATACTACTCGACTAAAAGACTTAATTTATGACGAATTGAAAACAAAAGTACTCAAAATTAGTTTCTTTATGCATAGAGTGGTTTTAATTTTCAGTCTGATTATATCATATTGATAACTACTGACATCGAAAATTTAGAGACGTTTATCCCAAGACAAACTTGACTTTTTTTACGAAGATGAACGTCGTGCTGAAGAAGAATAAGTTCAAACTAAGATGAATAAAGTTCTAAAAGTTGACAAAATTTAATTTAAGTCGAAAAAGTCGAGAACTTATCGAAAAATTGTTGGCAAATCGATAACTTTAGGAGAAAGTAGTCCGCGTCACTTAGATAGCCTCGACTATTTTTTTCAATATCTGATTCTTAATCAAAATTTTTTCTTCCTTCCGCAAATTATAAAAGTAATAGTTGCATCCATCAGGCCCATCTAAATTAAATTTTATTTCATCTGAAAAAATTACTTGTAGCCATTTATCTATCCAACTCATATGTTCTTTTACAAATAAAAGTCGTGCTGATGTGTATTTTTGATTCAAAGTCGATTTTTTCTTCAATTTCATTCTCTTTAGATGTTTTGACTGTCTTATCACTCTTGTTACAGTTGAAATAGATGCTGCAGTTCCAACTTCTCCCGCTATTTGCCTCACAGTCTTAATGGAATTAGATGCCGCGCGAATTATCATTCGACGTTCCCTTGGAGTTGTTGCGAATTTCGTTCGACCTTTATAATTTTTTCCGTAGTTTTCATTGTTTTTCACGAAATTATTAATAACTTTAGCACTTCTATTCACTCTTCTAGCGATTTCATGATGAGAAAAAATTTTGATTAAGTAAAAAATTAATTTTATTAATTTCTTCAATACTTAACATTTTATTGCGCCTCATTTCATATAGTAACCAATTTTGGTGTTTTAGATCGATTTTAATTTATTCACCACGCTATGAAATTGCAACATAATAATACGAAAATGAAACGTATTAGTTCCTTTGCCCAATAAATTGGACTGAGGCTATCCATGTGATGAACTGCCGACCAGTGGCATGTCCCCCTCACGATATCCTCGCTTTGTTTCTCGAACATTAACAACATATGTTGTTCTGTCTTAAATAAGTAATATAAAATATACAGATGATTTTATGAATCAGCAAGTAAAGAATCAGCTATTGAAAAAAAATAGATGAGGCTATCCAAGTGACGCGGATTGAAGTAAGGTGAAGCAAGCCTGAATCAAGTCTTATTTTTGACCTGGGTCGGGAGTTTGTTTCTTCAACGGAGTGATTTTAGAGTGATCTGGATTTCCTTTGCCACTAATTTATTCACTGATCTATTTTATTAATTGCTATTGAAATAAAATACAACTCGCAAGAGTAGAAGCCTTACGTAGAATAATAATATCGTGGGTAAATGAATGCAAATGAGATGAAATGAAATGATATTCAAAAAAAGTTTGAGCGAGACATGTGTCTGGTATTATAAGTGAATAAATATACGTCAGTATATATGTTTTATGTTAACGTGCTCGTCATACATTGAATTAATTTCTAATTTAAGCCCTATACGTCAGCAACTGTTATTTTAATTGCAAATAGTTTAAGGACTGCGATATTTCATACGTGTGTAATTTAATTTAATAAAAAATTAAAAAGTTTCTATTGTAATTTCACGCGAGTTTTAATTAATATTTTTATTACTACACAAGAGCTTAAGGCACAAAATCACGAAAGTGGGAAATTAGCTTTGAAAACCTTTCAATTGTTAAATGTATTGTTTTTTACAAAAATTTATTTATATCACTTAGTTTCGACATTACGTTAACAGAGAAAGTATAAATCGAAATTTATAAGTGCAAAATAGTTTCTTTTCATGAAAGACTTTAGAAGTGTTATTCTGAAAGCGCTTTCTTGCGTTTGAAGAACGTCATTACGAGAATGCGAATAATTGCTTAAAATAATGAGAAAATGCTGACTATAATCATAGCTCTGTAAATTTAATACATAGCTGACATCAATATAACGTTCGCCTTTATTCAAAAACATTCCGGGCACGGTAATTTCGCAAAAGGTTTCTGAACATGACACATGTTCCCGGAATTGTGTTAAATATGACTAGTATTTGCTACAGCTCCGGGTCAGAAATAAAACTTAATTTAGACTTTTGCGTCTTGAATCGTGACTAAGTAAGATGGTTGAGACTAAACCTTGGCGAATTCGCGATCCATACATCAAAACTGTGATTTGAACCTACCCTTGAAAAAAAATTAATCAGCACTAATGAGAAACACTAATGCTTTAGTTATTTCACGCACTAATGGTTTAGTGTCATTAGTGCGTTTAGTGCCGTTAATTTGAACTCCACAGTAGAGTAGTACTGACTATTCGGATTATTAGTGAACACTATTGAAACCTGGTCAGCACTTATTACTGATTAGACTACTAATGATCACTAACAAAACGCTATTCAATACAAATCACTTCCAATAGTGCTGCAAAACTCAGTATTTTGTGTACAAATAATCACAAATACAACACTTATCACTTTCAATAACGTTGCAAGATTCATTATCCAGAGTACTAATGAACACTAATAGAACATTATTCAAAACTAAGCACTTCTAATAGTGTTGCAAGATCCATTAGTCCTCCTACTAATGAACACTAATACAACACCATTGGCACTAATCACTTCCAATAGTGTTGCAAGATTTATTAATGGAAGTACTAATGAACACTAAAAGAGCATTATTCAAAACTCAGTACTTCCAATAGTGTTGCAAGATCCATAAGTACTCCGACTAATGAACACTAATGCAAAACTATTAGCACTAATAACTTTCAATAGTGTTGCAAGATTTATTAATTGAAGTACTAATGAACACTAATATAACATTATTCAAAATTAAACACTTCCAATGGTGTTGCAAGATCCCTTAATACTCCGATTAATGAACACTAATAAAACACTATTCGAAACTAAGCACTTCCAATAGTGTTGCAAGATTCATTAGCCAGAGTACTAATGAACACTAATAGAACATAATTCAAAACTAAGCACTTCTAATAGTGTTGCAAGATCCATTAGTACTCCGACTAATGAACACTAATACAACACCATTAACACTAATCACTTCCAATAGTGTTGCAAGATTTATTAATGGAAGTACTAATGAACACTAATATAACATTATTCAAAATTAAACACTTCCAATAGTGTTGCAAGATCCCTTAATACTCCGAATAATGAACACTAATGCAAAACTATTAGCACTAATCACTTCCAATAGTGTTGCAAGATTTAAAAATTGAAGTACTAATGAACACTAACATAACCTTATCCAACACTAATCACATTCAATAGTATTGTAAGATTCACTTGTCAGAGTACGAATGGTCACTAATGATCACCAATAAAACACTTATCAACCAACACTAATGAATTTTCAATGGTGTTCATAAGTGTTCATTAGTTTTTTTCCGTAAAAGTACGATATACATTTTTTAATTTTCTGGATGTCATTCATTGATCTAGAAGTGAACATTCTTTTTTTTGATATTTTTTTTTGAAGTAACATGTACTTGAAATTTAAAACTGTAATAAAAAAAATCCTCTATAAAATTGAAAATAGAGTAAGTTATTCAGTTGTTTTTATCTAAAATATTTCATGTAGATTAAAAGTTTAGTAGCATAATACGCAGAGGATCAGTTACAAAATACGGTGATTAAAATCGACTGTGAACAATTCATCGAAATAAAGTCTATCTCTCCATTGACATTGTAATCCTCATGATTTATAAATAAAAAAGTCAATACTAGTGTCCTAAATGATTCTCAGTAAAATATACTCTGATTGCAGTTTACCAGCAGTAAAATGTAAAAAAAATATACACACTGACAAACTTTACCGTTCATTGAATAGTGACTACGTTCGACTGTATTGGTTTTAAACGCGGGAATAAAAAATTTGGAATTTAATTTCACGTTAGAATTATTAAATTTAAATAACAAAATTTTCGATAAAAATTATATTTATAGCAATAAATCAAAAAGTAAAAAATTTATTCGACAATTTCAAAAATATTAGAGTCAATAACTTTCATGAATAAAAATTTTATGTGACATCGAAAATGATGATTTATTTTTATTGATAACATGAGAATATTGGCGAAAATATAAAAATAAAATGTACACTTTATAACGAGTATATAAAACGTGCAAATAATATTATTTTATGATCATGGTCGCAGCTATTCTCAATTAATAAAAAATGGCAGCTAGACTGGAAAGTAGATTTTACGAAAATTTTCAGCAACTCCCTGACTGTTCGGTAGCTCGCTCTTAGTTTAAAACGAAGTCGGCCCTTGTTCATTTTTACTATGATTGAAGCCAATTTTTGAAGGTCAGTTTTTCAATTCGAGATTCTTAATCCGTGATTTAAATATTGTTAGTATACTTATATATTTATATATAAATGTATGAGCAATACTAATTTAATCATATATTTATGTATATTTATAACTGCTCAATCATCATGATTAATCTCATTTGCATTGTCGAGATTATTGAGACTTCTATGATAATTATATAGTCTTTCAAAATAATCCTAATTATTGAGTCCCTGGTGTTGGCAGAGTGATCAGAGCTTCAACTGATATGCAGAAGGATCCAGGTTCGAGCCCCAGTAATGACGAATAATTTTTCATCGATAAAAAAATTAATAAACATCAATTAATCTATACAAATAGTAATCATAAGTATATATAATTGGATTCAATTTTTTTAACTTCCCGCTAAGAAAATTGTAAATTTTCAAAAATTCGGGAAATTATTGGTTTCGGTCCGATTTACGAAAATCGAATTTCCATCAGATGTCGACGTTTTGAGGTTCTAGGAAGCTATTCTGACTAATTTCAAGATGATGTCCGAGTGTATGTATGTATGTATGTACGTACGTACGTACGTATGTACGTATGTAAATACCTGTATCTTTTGAACGGATGAACCGATTTTGAACTTTAAGGTGCCATTCGTCGCGGATTGTCAATATCTTGAAGCCGAGAGAAAATTGAGCTTGATCGGTAGGGCTCGTTCAGAGATATTCCAAAAATAAAGTTTTTTCAAAAGTGTTTTTTTTGGATAACTTTTAATGGGCTCGATGGATTGATTCCAAAATGGACTGGGCTCTAGAGCTTTATAAGCCGCGTCGAATGCCACCTCAACCATCAAAATCGGTTCATTCGTTCAAGAGAAACCGCTGTCGAAAGAATTAAAAAAAAAAAATTTTTTATTTTTCCTGAAATATCACAAAAACGACTCGATAAATCGAATCCAAAATTTGATCAGCTTTAGAACTTGACAAAACGCATCGATTGCCGCCTCAACCATCAAAATCGGTTAATTCGTTCGCGAGATATCGTGGGAGAAAGAAATGCTAAAAAATGGTTTTTTACAAAACAATGGCATACAAAAGTATTTGCGAGCTCGAAGAGCTTGAAAATGTATTCACAATAGTGTTTTCGAGCTCAACGAGCTCGAAAACAGCGGGAAGTTTTGGGGCTGGCCCGCAGGGTCAACTTATAGACCGATTTTTTTTTATCAGGTTACATCATCGATACTAAGGAATAAGTGCATCACGCTTATGACACTAAAAATACCGCGAACACTAAACGCACTAATTACACTAAAGCATTAGAGTGCAAAAATCCTAGACCACTAGTTTTTCATTTGTGTTTTCCAATAGTGTTTATTAGTATGTTTCGTAAGGAAAATCTTCAACAGTATATTTTCAAAATTCGATTTTTTTTTACTAACCTTAAGTTAGTGTACTATGTATATTTGTTTAAAATCGTATGTACAACTTAATATTAGGATAATACCCTAATGAGCATACTAATGAACTAAAGAAAAGTTTACGGACTAATATTGTCGCGCACGAAAAAAAAAAATCTCATTCAAAAATGATGCGACCTAATGGTTAAATTAACAATACTTTTGTTTGAAATCGAAAATAGTTGATGCAGAAATCTCGTACTACCAATTTAACAATACATTTTGTAATGATAACTATTTACTAATTGCAATACTTTAGGCTGTTACGATAACCACATTTTTTGGTCAGTTTATGTATTATTGCTATTAGGCTCGTATATTAGTATGAATGAAATTATCCATCAATCAATTACTTAATTAATCTCTTAAGCCAGGACTGATCGTGGCTAGCTATCACTTATCAAAGCCGGAGCAGCAGCCATAATTACAATAATCCACGAGTCACTTTACCGCCGTACACCATGTTACTGAGCGGATCTGATTGCTATCTACTCTGCAGTCATGTCACTGTGTAGTCAAAGCTGTCACCTTGCTCCCTATTCCAAATCATCCTACGACGGCCTGTAAGGATACATTTTCACTTGGTACCCATTACCTGAGACACCACTTACCAAATAACAAGATGTATTTATAGTTCTGCTGTATTCACACAACTCCGTACTTGGCTACACTTCTAAATCAATGCAACACGAGCTTCTCAATCCTTCGCCTATGATTCACTTAATTTTACTAAATATATATACAGAGTTCACACATCACTGTAATTGTAATTACCGTTAATACGTCAATTTCACTTATATGAAAGACGTATTTAATAGAGTAATACATCGACATTTAGTGCACAAAACGTCGCTTTGGTTGAAACTTTTAAAACAAACTATGAAAAATTTTAATGTCAGCAAACCGATAGTCCTGTCAGGTCTGAAGAAACCGTAAAGTTTCTTATGCTCATACATATTGAGATGGATGCAAACTTGGTATGAGGCAGCCCTATCGTATCTCTTAATTGAATGAACCAATTAATAAATATTCATATTCACAAATTTTAAGAGGACTCCTGTATTTTGTTAAAGTCTATAAGTTATCATGCTTGTGAACATCAGAGTGTAAATAGTCTTTATAATATATGATTATGATTTGAATTATGAATGAAATTTGAAAAAATTCCTTAAAATAAAATCAAAAAAAGATTATAAGAATCTTGTTCACTCAGAGCACATCAGATTTAAGTCAGATGAGTGAAGAATAGGTTAAATTTTCCGAGAATTTTTTCTTCTTAATGAGTTAACTTAAGGTAGTTGTCGGGTGATGGGCATAGTGTCAGAAAGTTCTAAAATTTTTGATACATATGAAGGGTATTAAGATACAATTACCATCAAAATTTGAAGTCGATTAACCATCTCTAATTCGAAATATTTATAATCAAAGTTCGTATCATTAACATTGCGAGCAATGAGAAGTATGCGTTTCAAGCCGCGTTCATGATTCTAATAAAAAAACTAACAGTCAGCAACTTTTGAAAAATAAACAGAAAATTAATGACTTTGTCCTGAATTAATTAAAAAAAAATGTAAAGTATTCACCATCTGATTGTTGAGATATTGAAATTTAAACATATACTCAGTACACTATACAGCAACTGGCAGAGCATATGCGACGTTGTCAAATTTTGATTTAAGAAAATGTTCAATAGTATTTGTGTAGGGGAGGGTGGGGCAGAACGGCCCCCCTGAAATTTTGATAAAAAAAAAATTTTTTTTTTTTCACCTAATTACTATAAACCCGATATGTTTGCGCATTTTTAGCCCTACGCATGACATTTGGGGCAAAATGGACCAGCCAAAACTTCTGAAAAAATTATTTTTCATATTTTTCGGCCGTTTCTCTATGTAAGAGGCAAATTTGGTCACTAAAAATTTATAAAAATTAATTTTTTTTTTTTAGTCGATAAATTTTTGAAATAAAGTAAAACTATAGAATTGATTTTTTTTTTTTATTAAATAACAATTAGTAATTAAGGTAATCGAGAGTGAACGATTTATTACACTTTAAAAAATTTTTTTCGAGTAATATAAAACCAAAAATAGTTGTCAAGAAAAAGAAATACATTCTTAATGATGAAAACAATTTTAAAAAAAAAAAAACGGAAAAAAAAAATTTTTTATCACTTTTTGGAGGGCGGCCGCTCTGCCCCACAAAAAAAAAATTTTTTTTTTCAGAATTTTGGCAAAATGTCCATAAATTTGTTCGGAATAGGACAAAAGTAAAGTGATCTTATGGTTGAAAGCCACAAAAAATAATAATTGGCTTAGGGGGGCCGCTCTGCCCCACCCTCCCCTATATGCGAAAAAAACGCTAGTGGCTAGCGAAAAAATCGCTAGCAGCTAGCGATTATTTTTTTCAGTGTATGAGTAGTGTGTAGGTAAACTTCTCACGGGTACAGTATCAAACAAAAGCATGATCTCGTTCTAACTACCACCTAACCTACTCTTACCGCGTATATGACTCATAACTTTTTGACATTATTGTAGCAGAACATCTACCTTAAAGCCTCATTTGTTATAGATAATAACTATACCGTATCTAAAACCTGACTCGAAATATCTCAGTGACTGAGTAGCGACATTTTTGATCCAACTTGATCGAGTATCCCTCAAATGATTAGTTCTATAAATTGCTGTCAACTAGATATACTTGCAACTGACATCGATATATTTTTCTGTGATTTTCCTCTACTGGATTTGAATAAATTTGTGTCAGTATTATTTCTTGCAATATATAAATTTTTATACCATTACTAAATGTATAATTATTCATTTTATATTCAAACTAGAATTCATGTTTCGCGCGCAATAGTGCACGTATTACTTTTTATGTATTTACTTTAATTTCTATTATTGGATATATTTTTATTTTGTCCTGTCATCAACCAATCAGTTGTATGGAAAAGAGCCTTCACATGCATTCCATCCTCTTTTTATTATAAAACTAGAGTACGTGTTTCGCACGCAAGCGCGCGCGTGTCGCTTTTAATATCCCTATAATATAAAAGACATGAAAAATATATGAAGCACTGGTCGCTATACTAACTGGAAATTTTTTACATTATCTATTTTTCGAACTTTTCCATTTTAGGTTCTCTTTAATACACGATGTGAAAATTTTTATCCGCAGTATTTTTTTCCAATAATGAAAACTACGTTTGTCAATATTGTGGTCGTTTTTTTTTTGTATCCGTCGTGTTTCCAATAATCTATTGGTACAGTTATTGGGAAAAAAAGAAAAAAAAATGTTATTTTTTGAACTTTCGTAACCGACATCTCGTGACTAGATTAACCAATTTTAATGGCTCTTGTGGAATTTAATAAGGGGTTCTAAAGACTGGGACTGTCGTGCTAATGCGCGAAAGTTTGTTACAGTGTTTTCGTATCAATCCTACCGGTAGAAAAGTACTCGAAGACAGGGTACGTTAACATCAGCTTTATTGATGAGCCCGTTGGCGTACTCGAAACAAAACTATTACCTTTGATAAAGTTTATAACACAGCACATTTAACTTGAATTTTGATGGTTGACTTAGAAATCAATCCCTCTGGAATTGATGTCTTATGTTACGTTGTCTATGTCAATGAATTAAAACTTTTGACGTGAATAATAATTAAAGAAATCCTATAAAAAAATATTAAAAAATCAATGAATTCAGGAATGAAATGATTTTTACTCCTACAGAATCCAATTTTTATCTAATGATGCAAAAAGTATTTATATGAAAGAGATATCATCAATATTGTATAAGTCTACCGTACACCAAAAATAAACGGTGTTAACATAAACTTATTAACACCAGTTGAAATGAACTTACACCGGTGTAGGTTCACTGTAAAAGAGGGGTGTTAACATGACTTATGGACACCAGTTGAAATTAACTTACACCGATGTAGGTTGATTGTAGAATAAGAGATGTTAACACAAACTTATCAATACCAGTTGAAATTAACTTACACCGTTGCAGGTTCAATATAAAAAAGGGGTGTTAACATAATCTTATTAACACCAGTTGAAATGAACTGACACCGGTGTAGGTCCACTGTAAAATAAGGGGTGTAAAATAAACTTATTAACACCAGTTGAAATGAATTTACACCAGTGTAGGTTCAATGTAAAAGAAGGATGTTAACATGACTTATTGACACCAGTTGAAATAAACTTACACCGCTGTAGGTTGATTGTAAAATAAGAGGTGTTCACACAAACTTATCAACACCAGTTGAAATGAACTTACACCACTGTAGGTCCACTGTAAAATAAGGGGTGTTGACATAATTTTATTAACACCAGTTGAAATGAACTTACACCGCTGTAGGTTGATTGTAAAATAAGAGGTGTTAACACAAACTTATCAACACCAGTTGAAATGAACTTACACCACTGTAGGTCCACTGTAAAATAAGGGGTGTTGACATAATTTTATTAACACCAGTTGAAATGAACTTACACCAGTGTAGGTTCAATGTAAAAGATGGGTGTAAACATAAACTTATCTACACCAGTTTAAATGAACTTACACCGGTGTAGGTTCACTGTAAAATATGGGGTGTTAACACAAACTTATTAATATCAGTTGAAATAAACTTACACCAGTGTAGGTTCACTGTAAAATAAGGGGTGTTACTATAAGTGGTATTTCCTAACTGGTGTTAAAAGGGTGTATACGGAATACTGGTGTTAAAAGGGTGTATATACAGAATAAAAATTCCCATTGGAGTATGAGGTTGTGAACCGGGGGGTACTTGAGGAAATACTTAAAAAAAATTTCATTTTTTGCGGGCAAAATGGGGCACCCCCTAAAAAAAATGAAAAAAAAGGCTGAAAGTTTTTATTTCAAATTGATTTCGACTCCTCATACTTGAAAAATAAAGCTGCTTTGTTTTTAACGCCGAAAAAATGTTAATATCATTTTCGGGGTTGAATTTATAACGATAACCTTAACACCGGGGTAGCGTGGACTTACACTGGCTTATGGTGTAACAGGCAGAGCCACACGTCTAAATAATTAATAATAAAGTAATTAAATATTTTATGTCACCGCATACTAAATGTTTTATGTGATTTTAGAATTCATTTATGATTCACGCCTGCATTTTTCTTGGATATAAAAAATTATTTTATTGAAAATCGAAAAAAGAACGACGTCGATCGACAAGTAAAAAATAATGTAGGGTAGATACTAAAATTTAGATAAGAAGAACATGGACTATGACTTTAAAATTATTGGGGTAACCCGATACCTTTTTATCAAAAACCCATATATTTTTGTTATATCTTACAAGCTTAAATGTCGGAAGATTATAAAAAAGTGCTATTTCAAACATAACTTTCAAAGTTACATATTAAAAAAAAAAAAAATTACATGATATATATTTATAATAAAGATGAACATTCACGCATAAAATAATTAAATTGCGAATGACAATTAAAGTTGTCATTTTGCTTACAAGGTTTAATATAACTGTCAAATTCGAGAGAATTCTTAATTAGGTTTTCAATTACATGACAGGTTTATAGCTGATATCAGCCACTTGACATTTCTACTGCTGTTTACTCGGTACTTGAACGAGACAATCAAATATACAAGTGCTGCTACACTGGTGATATTTTACAGAAGAAGTCTAGTCAACAACGAAACTAAAATTAAACCTCACAAATAAAAATTTAGAGAATAAATTAAGTTAATTTGCATTTAAGTATTCACAGTTCAAGGTGTGAATTTGAATAAATTTCAAGCAATTAGTTTCACAATAATGAGCATTTATTTTCAAAAACGAATTGTAAATGAATGCGTTCGATAAAAATGAAACAAAATATTGACAGTGAAGTTGATAAAAAAATCGGGATGAATAATCGAACGAGGTGAATAATTGTACGAAATAAAATCAAAACTATAATATGGACGTCTTAGAAACGTTGAAATACTTATGTGAAATAGTTGTAAAAAATAGTATTGTAACGTTGCAATTAATAAAATTTTATTTGTCTATAGATCGGCATTAATAGTACAGTAAAATTAGTAGTCAATAAAATAGAGATTTCTTCCTTTTCATTTTTTGACAGTATTTTTGTATTGCTAAGAAAAAGGATGTAGTCGAAACCTGCGGAAAAAATCTAACCCTGCGGGCGAGCCCTGAAACTTCTTGCTGTTTTCGAGCTCAAGGATCTCGCATAATGTAAATCATCATATGTTCCAAAACTCATACCGGCTCTTTGTTTTTATAATGTTTGGTACTTAGTCGCTACTTGAACTATTACAATCGGTTCATTACACGGTAAGAAATATTTTGCAGATATCACTATGCCAGTATGGGCTCGAACGCCATACTGTATGGTATCGCAGATTTTTATAGGCTATATAATTGTATGCATAGATGATTCAACCATTGCGGGAATAGTAACCTTGGCAATAGTTGTTGCGGAAGCCGCAATGTCAGTATGGCCGTCAGGCCCTTACTGTATTGCCGTATCCACATTGCTGGTGGCCAATAAACCTAGTCTAACGACATCTATATAGTTTTGGCGGTAATACGATAGTATACATTGATTGACACGCCAGAAATTATGGCGGGAAAAACTAGTAGCATTGTGCCCTCGGCATTGTAGTATGGCTCTCAGGACCATACTGTTTCGCCGTGCCTGCTATGCATACATGTGAGCAATACAATAGCTCCAGCGCTATACAGTATAGTAAATAACGCCGTACTTCTGGGACTCGTTACAATACTGCCTTGGAATATTTCACATACTATTTAAGTAGGGGAGAGAGGGGTCAATTGAACCAGTAAGCTTAAAAAATCGAAAAAAAAAGAAAAATGAGTCGTCCTCTCGGAATTATATTTTAATACACTAAACCTTAGTCTGACCAAAATTAGGAACCAATATGATAATTTAATTTTAAAAAATTCAAGTTTTTGTGTTTTTAGGCATCTGAACTTTTTTTTCAGCTCTTGACAAATTGTTTAATAAGTTTTTAATTTTCAAATTTAATCTGAAAATTTTTTTTATAATACTTTCTTTCATATATTAGTAATAAATTTCTAACTTTACATCTAGTAAAATAGTGCTTGAATTTTTTTTTTTTTTAAACTTATTATTTCAATAAAATCATATGGGGTCAATTGAACCAGTACTCTCGGGGATGGTTGAACTACACGAACCACATTGTGAGCATCAGACACGCGCGCGCGTCTTGACTGAGTGTGAAAAAAAGCTAAACTAACCAAGAAAAAAAATAATTATATTGACAGAAGTTGTAAAAGCGATTGTTGTAACATATAATGTCATATAAAATAATTAATATTAATAGAAGTATTGTAATTTCAGTTTTAAGCTGTAATGAATAGTAAATTATTCATTAAAGCCATTCGTTTGTGGTTCTAATACTCTTGGTTCAATTGTCCCCGACTAGTGGTTTAATTGCCCCCGCAAAAGGGACGATTTAACCATTTGATGCAGTTGTACAATTTCATGTTTATAAAAAATTTTCATAATTTGTTAAGTTATGCGCTTATGAGAAATAATAGTCTGCATAATAAAGTATAATTTCGTAAAAAAAAAGTCATCATTTTGCTTTTATTCATCTAAAAAAAAAAATGTTAAAGTATTTTTGGTTCAATTGACCCCACTCTCTCCTATCTGTCTTGAGACCATACCATCATGGTGTTGAACGCCATGCATTTCTTACCGTATAGTTTAAATTATATCGTCATCAAAAATTTTGAAAAATCACTGTTTTTGACATTTGTTCTGGATCTTTAATGTATTAACGCTTTGATTTGGTTCACAGCTCGTGTAACTCTTCATCTTGATTATTTCTATTAATTTCTGTCTACAAACATTGAATTTATCAAGCATAATCGTTAGCAAAACGTTAAAAAACGGTTCTTATTAATTATTTTCAATTTCTTGAATTCTCGGAGATGAATACGAAACCTGACTTCTTTTAAGCTCAAAGAACTTGAAAATACAAAACTACTTGAAGGTATTGTCGAGCTCAAATAGCTCGAACATGTATCGATATTAATGTTTTTGATTTACTTGAGCTCGAAAACAGCGGGAAGATTCAGGATTGGCCCGCAGGGTCAACCGGTGTTCAAATCTTTATTTTCTGGTTCGCTGTCTGATTTCCGATAGACCTTCAATCCGATTCAATCGTAGTTTGTAATCAGGGTTATGTCTTTTTTAAATTCCCGAGACCTATCACCTAAGTTACGAAAAACCTATTTTTGGTCACTCGTTACAAAATTTATCGATTAGTCTCATAATCTAATGAAGTTATTCGAGGAGTTGCTTCCCGCCGTTCTAATTTTTTACTTTTTTTCGAAAACGATCATAATTTTGACAAAACTGTTAATGCACAGATCAAAAAATGTCAGAAATGACGCCGAGTTCAACAGGCTGATCTCATCGCCGAAATGACTTTCAACTCCACATCCCGCTCGACAGTATCAGCCTGCTAACCCTGCTCAATGACAATAAGTTATAATTCATGTATACAATTGAAGCTCTCTAACTTTGCAATCGTAGGGCTTGAACTTCCTGGACTCGGAGCTACAGAATTACGGTAGTAGATGGACACCCACACTTTCGTAAGAAACGGGAGGGGGTGGGGACTTTTATGTTAGGGTTTGCAAAGCTAGAGAGATTCCACTGTACTAATGCTTGCTTAACTTTTTCTACTGTGTAGAAGAAATACTTTTTTTTTTAATTAAATTTACAAGACTTATGAGGGCAATGCCAAATAATGAACTCCATTTTTGGTTCAATCTCAAAATTTAATTTTAAAAATAGGGTTATACGATTGGTGATCTTCTTTTTGCATTTCCGTTTTATTATGTTATGTATTTTACGTACGGAAACTACATACGTAAAGTTAAGTTAGACACTCGAACGTTTACTCCAGTCACAATCTAGTTTCCAGTTGAATGTCACTAAAATGGCAATAACCCCAACTACGTATAGTTGTTATCCAAACCAAGAATATCAGAGGGTTATTACAGAGAAGATAGAGAATCTAGCTTTGATCAAGTTTGATCTTTTGCTCCATAGTATACTTTACAAACAACACTGACAGAAAAAGATGTATATTTTCAGGAAAAAATGCTTGATTTATGTATTTTAGTTACTTAAGTAGTGCCCAGCAATCCTGAATCAGGAAATTTGATCTGATTTTTGGGTAACTAGACTGTATTTGAACTAATTGATCTGTTTCTAAATTTGTATAGAAATTTTAAGCGGTTTTTGATCGAAAGACAATTAAAAACAAACTAAAAAAATTTTAGGTCTGGATAAAAATAAAAGAAGGCGAAATATTTTAAGAAAAAGTCTGATTTTGATCTAGAGATGACCAAAACTAGATTCAAAATTATTGATAACAAGTCGGACAGTAATCTAAATAAGAAATGGTACGGGAAAAGTTCTATTAAATTTCACATCCCGATAAAAAAAGATTTTATACAGTCGTATAAAATTATATACAAAAAATGGCCCGATCCAATTGTATACAACTGTATAGAAATTGTATACAATTCTATACAAATTGTATACAAGTCTATATAATTATATACAATTTTATACAAATTATATACAATTCTATATAGGGGAGGGTGGGGCAGAGCGGCCCCCCTGAAATTTTGACCAAAAAAAAAATTTTTTTTTTTTCGACTAATTACTATAAATCCGATATGTTTGCGCATTTTTACCCCTACGCATGACATTTGGGGCAAAATGGACAAGCCCAAAATTTTGAAAAAGTGATTTTTTCATATTTTTATCGTCAAATTAAAGAAGAATTGTTATAACTCCACATTTCTTATTAATGATGAAAACAATTTAAAAAAAAAAAAACGAAAAAAAAAATTTTTTTTATCACTTTTTGGAGGGGGCCGCTCTGCCCCACAAAAAAAAAAAAATTTTTTTTCAGAATTTTGGCAAAATGTCCATAAATTTGTTCGAAATAGGACAAAAGTAAAGTGATCTTATGGTTGAAAGCCACAAAAAATAATAATAGGCTTAGGGGGGCCGCTCTGCCCCACCCTCCCCTATTTCGCGTGCCAAATGCCAAAAGGGCGTAGTACAGCAGTTAGATAGGGTTCTATGCCAAAAGGGCGTATATCTTTTGATCTTTGTATCTTTGTATCTTTGTATCTAAAGATATACGCTCTTTTGGCGTTGAAAATTTTTTTTTATTTTGAGGCTTAAAACATGTTTACAAAATGATTGGCACCAAAAACAAAGAAATTATACGCCCTTTTGGTTCTTCAAAGCCAAAAGGGCGTATAACTTTTATACGCCTTTTTGGCATTTGGCACGCGATTTATCAATACCAATAAGAAGTTTCATTTTGTTATAAAAACAAATTTTTTTCTTAGTACAAGAATTTTTTTCTAATTTTTAATAAGGTCTTCCTTCAATTCCTTTTTTTATTCAACCAAATATTTGCTTCATTGAAATTTTGAATTTGAATGAATTCAATAAGGTATCAACTAAATTGAATAAATTTTTGCTTGCCTTAAGTAAGAACTGCATTTAGAAATTTATAACTAAAGTGGAACAATAATTTCGCTAAAATAAGAGCTATCAATTTCATTTTAGAAAAAAATTACTTATGTTGAGAATTTATGGAAACAAGAAAAGTAATTATTTGAATTTAATTTTTTTTCTCTCAGTGTATGCTTTCCAACTAATATAATAGAGAAAGTAGTCTTTTTGAACAATGAATCCTGAAATTAACAATCCTTCTTCGTATAGAAACGTTGGTTTTTTCGACATCTAAAAGTGAAGGAAAACTAGAGATGGTGTTTTTTGCCCGCTCAGACTTCTCTTTGCTGTACTGGAATTATTTTTTTGCCTTTCATTAAGATTTTCATTTCTACGCCAGCAAGCGTCAGCTGAGAGAACATTTTTTTACTGAAGTACAAAATATACAAAGAAGATACTAGAATGATGCTAAATTTTTTTTCTGGCTTACGTTTCTGTAGAATACGTAAAATAAATGATTTTTTTTTTTCATAAAAAATTTTATCATAATAATATTTAAAATATTAATAGAACATATAAATTATATATCAACGTAATTTCCCTCTATGAGAGACAATTTACTTTTAATCACTGGATTATGTAATTTGGAAAAACATTATTCATAATAAAAGACATTAATATTTAATTAGATAAATATGAAGAGAATGAAATTCTTAATTAATATTGAATAAAAATTTGTGAACATGTCCGGGATTATTTTTTACACGTAGAACTTTATCTAAAAATTAAATTCATGGGAGGGGGGGTAAGACGACCTCCTAAAAAATTTTATTATTATGAAACTATTTGATATATTTTGAAAGGTTTGCGACGTCCGTCGTAAAATATTATATAAAATTTGCGCTGATCAGTGGATTCGCGCTGACGAAGCATTGGTCCTTCGAGCCTTACGTAAAAATACTAATGAACACTATTGGAAAACACAAATGAAAAACTGATGGTCTAGTAACCCGATAAAAAATCTGTAAACCGCGATGTGAGATTTCGTATGAAAAAATAATATATGGTTAAAATATATAAAATCATATATGTTTGCAACAAAAAAATATATGATAGATTATAAAAAATTATATAGAGATTTTGGCCGATTTAACATAAAATTATATACAGTAGTAAATATATGTATTCCATATATGTAACTTATATGTTTTTTATATTAAGCTATATATACATTTACATTTACCTTGTAATATATTGTATTGATATATTTCCTTTTATATTCAAAATATATAAAATTTTTATATGAAATGAAATATATGGTAGCATATAATTTATATTATATATGGCACCATATATTTTCTTTGTTATATTTAAGCATATATTTTATTCGGTGTATGTATATGTATATGGGTATATATATTCGCATCAAATTAACTAATTTTGAAAATTTTAACTGCAATTTAAAGAGTATATTAAAATTTAGATCTAATTTAATTGGAGTCGGTCATACGAATAAGAAACTTTTTTTTTCCATCTACAATATAAATATATGTTTTTATATATGATCAGAATATATTTTTCGTATATGATAGAAATATATACTTTTATGTATGATAAAAATATAGTTTTCGTATATGACAAGAATTTATATTTTCATATATGATAAAAATATATTTTTTGTATATGATTGACATATATATTTTTATATATGCAAAACATATACGGACTCGTATACGATGAATATTATATTTTTTAATATAAAAAAAAATATATCAGAAAATATATCGTTAAATTGGCCACATATATTTTCTGATCTTTATCATATATTTTTACATATATTTTGACCATATAGATTTTCATACGGGGAGGCGAGAAAAGTATGTAACGAGGGAGAGTTTGAATGTAGAGTCTTATAAAACATAATAGTGAAAAAAGTAAAATTAAATTATTAATATTTTTATATTTATATTTATGATATTTATACGTATGATATTTCACATCATATTTTCAAATACCTTATTTATATATATGTGAATTTCGCTATTTCGAAACTTGAAACAGTTCTAACGTAATATCTTATGGATTAGATGAATATGTTTCAACTTCGTTGAAGAATTTGTATATTGTAATTTTTCTGTGCGTTATACATCTATATTTATTCATATGCTTCACGCTTGGTTGCGTTGAAATCCACAAAGAAAATTATGGAAATTGTTCGTGCTATAAAACTTTTTGAAATTAAAAAAAAAAAATTTCATGTGCGATCAATTGTGACACGTTTCATAAGTCATTTTTTTTTTTTTTAATTATTCTCTTTGTCAAAATCATATAGTAATATCGTTAATTTATTTGGAATTATACGTATCGTTCATTTGAAACCAAAGTCATGCCTCACTGACATTTAATTAAAAGTTTTTATAATTTTATTCATCATAAGATTCCTGCTGTTTAATTAAACCATAAAATTAAAAATAGCAATATTTATATAAAAATAAATAAACTAAACATAAACTAATCTATTGATTGATCTCGAAATCTGTACTCAAAGAAAAAAA
Source organism: Microplitis mediator (assembly GCF_029852145.1). Classification (NCBI taxonomy): domain Eukaryota; kingdom Metazoa; phylum Arthropoda; class Insecta; order Hymenoptera; family Braconidae; genus Microplitis; species Microplitis mediator. The sequence continues at coordinate 19,587,774 of NC_079978.1, read as the reverse complement.
AATTAAATTGAAGTAATTACTCATCTTGTTTCCAGAAATACTCAAAATAAATCATTTTTTTTCTAAAATGAAATTTTTTTTCACCTTTTTTGGGGGTAGCCAATTTTGCTCGCAAAAAAAAATTTTTCTATTATCTTTGAATATCATAAGAAACTATATGACATAGGGGAGACCGAGGCACGACGGCTCCCTCAAGTCGGTAATTATTTTATATGGCTTTTAATTAGGGGTGTGCGAATATTTGAATTTACGAATTATTCGTCTCGAATCGAATCGAATAATTCGAATAGTTCGAATTATTCGAATTTTTCGAATAATCTGAATTAAAACCAAATAATGAACTAATTATTAAATTAAAGAAGAATTCGTATTCGTCGTAATTATCAACATTTTTGACTTTCCGCTAAGAAAATTGTAAATTTTCGGAAAGTTATTGGTTTCGGTCCGATTTTATAAAATCGAATTTCTAAGAGATCTTGCAAACTGTCTGACATTGAAAATTTAAAAAAATTTTGCCGTGTAGCATGTTTTATTTAATTCATGTATAATTTTCGAATCAAAATACGAAATTTATCTTCTCATTCCGGATATGACCGGATGACACTTTTCTTACAAGAAAATTTTTATTATTTTAGTAATGAGTTCTATGGACAAAATATTCAAATTGAGTCAAATATACCCGAACAAGAAAACGTTTCTATCGAAATCCATTAATTTAAGAGCACAAGACAATTAATTGAACTATTCGAATGATTCAAATAATTCGAACCATTCGAATAATTCGAATATCCGATTCGAATTTCGAACTGAATGTTACTATTTGATTCGATTCGAATGATATTCGCACACCCCTACTTTTAATCTATAGGTCAACCTAATTTGGTCCTTTTTTAAGCAAATTCATTAAAGTTTTACCAAAACTCAAAAAAAAAAATTTTTCTGGGGCATGACGGCCCCCTTCCAAAAAAAGCTTAAAAAAATTTTTGTTTTTTTTTTTATTGAAAAAAAAAATTTTTACCACAAATATACTATAATCCCATGGACTTCAAATTTATAAGAAAAAAAATTTATTTAGCTGATATAACCAGTTTTATTGAAATTTTTATTTTTTTATTTTAACGACAATAAAATTATATTCAATTGATCCTAAACATTCTTAAATTTTTATTATAATTCTGAAGCAGGCTTGAAAGTTCTAGAACTTTAGCTACAAGCGTCCTAATTTCTATCTACAAATCAATTTCAAATTTGGATTGATCTTAGGACTAATTCATATCTGTGTCAAAATATGAATTTCAATCTAAACTTAAGATTTAAATTCATTATGAACTAAATTTTTTTTTTGCACGGGAATCTGTTGACCTAAAGGAGCTTTAATCAATCAATTTTTCAAATTCATTTTAGTTTAGAAAAAAAAAAAATTTTCTGTAGCAAATTTCTTTTTGGTGGTCCATTTTGCCCCAGATATCGCAGATCAGCCTAAAATATTTTTAAAACATCAGAGGTATCATGATTTGACTGAAAATAGAAAAAAAAAATTTTACAAAATTTTTGTGGGGGTCCGCCGTGCTCCGGTCTCCCCTACAAATATGTATATATATAAAGTTTTATGTCTTGATTACATAGGATGACTCAATTAATCATTTGTAATTTACGGTTTGATTTAAGAAATATGAAACCACTCTGTTATTAAATAATTAGGAAAGTAATACATCCATTACCATCGCGTTCGCAACAGTAGTTAGCAGTAATACCGAAGCACTGAAATATTTACTTCGTGTAATAAATTGCTTTGTTTGCAGTATAAACAATAAACATTCACGTCAATTATTATCATTCGATACGGTTGAGATAATAGTATAATAGACGAATCGTTTATAATGAGCAACTTCATATATTTCTTGTAAAATGTAGATCAAGGCCTAAGTCGATCTTGTGTACAATAGAGGAATTCAACTATTGCGTTCATGTTTCGCGGCATTTACTTTCATGTATTATAAACGCTTATAAAATAATAAAAAATGACTAATACACAATATTTCGTAGTATACTCTTTTAAAAAGCTATCAGTTAATATTCATATTTGCGTGAATATATGAAGTGCGTGTTTTTTATATTTATTATTAAATGTCGAAATTCGGTTTGTAAGTAACATCCTACAATAAAAAATATATAAAAAGATATAAATCAACATCCGATTGGTTGAATACAGCATAAAAATATACACAGCGTACACGGATATGTGCACTAAAATAAATATAAATTACACACATGTGCATACTAGCGCATCTAATATGAATTATATTTTAGATACTTTCAGCCTGCAAGCGAGCGGGCGAGTTAACTAATTTCGAAGAAATATTGCACAATATCACAAGCGCGTTTTAAGTCATATTGAGGCGTCAAACTTGAAGTCATAAAAAATTTAATTTTTATGTGAAATGATTTTGTGTAGGATAAGAATCGTTATCGGATTGGACTGAAAAAAAAGTTTCGCCATCATAATAATTGATAAGATAACGAAAGATTATGTTGTTGCAACAAAATCTACGCATTTAGAGTAACGAATTTGGTTGGGGGAATAACGATAAGTAAAGTTGACTTGCTATTACAAAGAGAATTGTTCATATTAGCAAACAATTTTTATAGTAACTGTAAAAAATATTAGGTTAAAGTAAAAGACCTAGTACTCGATCAGGGAACTAGTACCCGATCACTGATGTATTTGTGTACACTGATAGAAGGATTTCTTTGTATTTAAGAAATCATTTCTTAAACATCATTTCTTAGCATTTAAAAAATATTTCTTAGTATTTAAGAAATATTTGTTAAATACAAAGAAATATTTCTTAAACACTAAGAAATATTTTTTAAATACTAAGAAATGATTTCTTTAATACAAAGAAATATTTTTTAAATACTAAGAAATCCTTCTATCAGTGTATCTATATTTAGTGAAATTTAGTAAATATAGATACACAAATACATGAGTGATCGGGTACTAGTTTCCGGATTGGGTATTGGGTCTCTTACCTTACCTAGGTCAAAAAAATGGCTTGGTTTTGGCGTAATGTTAAAAATTGAAAATTGCGCAGGTCTAACAAGACAAAAGCAAGTCAAGTTTAAGTTTTTTTTTTCATAAATGAAAAACAAATTCTGGGATATTAATTTGGTTTTGACTTCCCGGGTCAAAAAATTAGATCTGTTTTAAAATAAATGATATATTCAAATATTTTTCCTTTTATTCAAGTTTATAAATCGTATTTATTTTATATAAGAATTTGATCTGTTTTTGCCCGTACTATTCCTTATCCAGGCTAATATCAGACTTATTTTCGTATGATATTTAGTCTGTTTTAAATCGCGTTTAGACTAAAAACAGACTTTTTTTATTATAATTATTGGTCTGTGTTCAATTGTTTTTAAGGACAAATACAGGACTTTTTATAAATATAAATAATAATAATAATAATATTTTTTTTAATCTTCAATGGCATACCAATCCTATTTATTGTAATATTTGGCTAGCCTCTCTGTGCTAGCACGACAATTACTTTTAATTTCAAAAACGGTTTCGCCCCGAATATACTTGCTGGGCTCATCAGTAAATTCGGGGCGAAACCGTTTTTGAAATTAAAAGTAATTGTCGTGCTAGCACAGAGAGGCTAGCCAAATATTACAATAAATAGGATTGGTATGCCATTGAAGATTAAAAAAAATATTAAAACACCAATCAAAGAATATATGAATGCATTAGCATTCATATATATTAAATAACTAACAGCAAATAATAATAATAATAATAATCTAGATTTATTAATTTATTTTAATTTTCTTGGTATTAAAAACATGCTAATGCGCTTCCTTAATAAGATGTCACAGAGAGAAAATGTTGGCTCAAAACCTACCAATTTTTACAATGCTGTCGACTAAACTTGAAACAGGGAATAATGCATCCAAAAAATTATCGTGCTCTTACAAAAAATGATTATACTGTATCACATTACTTATTACGTGCGAGAAATTTATCGATGAGCTTCAATATCAATTACTTCCATACATTATAATAATTTTGATGCAGCATAATAATTTTTTATCAGAGTATAGTAATTTTTTGGATACTTTACTTTCTGTTTCAAGTTTGGTCGACAGCATAATAAAAATTGGTAGATTTCGAGCCAAAATTTTTCTCCGTAGCACAAAAATTTTGATGTTTTCTTATGCCAAAATATTTTCAATTTAATCCAGTAAATAAGAGAAAATTCTTGACATTTTAAGAGTTGTTTTATCACTTTTATTCAATGATATAAATATTCAATGAAGACAACTAAAAAATTAAGCTGTCAAATTTTCATTAACTGCCGACATTTTTAAACAAAAGATAGTAAATAAATAGTAAATAAAACATAATCAATTCTGCAAATTAATATTTTTTCATAAATATTGCCCATAAATACAAATTTTATAAGTCCATGATTTAATCTAGTTTTGTCCTTGTAAATTTTCAGAACTAAAATTTTTTAAAGTTCACGAATTAATCTAATTTAGTCTGCTCGTAACGCGTTTGTTTTTTAAAGTAGCAGGTCGAAAACAGCTTAAAATTCTCATAAAAGATCAAAATCAGATCAAATAGTCCAATCAGACTAAAATCAAGTCAAATTTTTCAGTCCGGGTAGATCAAAAACAGATTAAAATTTTTATCGAAGTTCAATAACAGACCAAGTAGTCCAAATACAGTCCAGTTAGACTAAAATCAGATCAAATTTTTCGACCCGGGTTGCTTTTGACTGAATTCCCGGGCCAAAAAATTTGATCTGATTTTAGTCTAACTGGACGGTATTTGGACTACTTGGTCTGTTATTGAACTTCGATAAAAATTTTAATCTGTTTTTGATCTACCCGGACCGAAAAATTTGATCTGATTTTAGTCTAACTGGACGGTATTTGGACTACTTGGTCTGTTATTAAACTTCTATTAAATTTTTAATCTGTTTTGGATCTACCCGGACCGAAAAATTTGATCTGATTTTAGTATAATTGGACTATTTGATCTGTTTTTGATCTTTTATAAAAATTTTAAGCTATTTTTGATCTGTTGTTTTAAAAACCAATTGCGTTACGGGCAGACAAAACTAGATTAATTCTTGAACTTTAAAAAATTTTAGTTCTGAAAATTTGCAAGGACTAAACTAGATTAAATCTTGGACTTGTAATATTTTTATTTATGGGCAATATTTATAAAATATATATCAAGTTACAGAATTGATTATGTTTTGTTTACTATTTATTTAGTGTCTTTTGATTAAAAATGTCGACAGTTAATGAAAATTTGACAGCTTTATGTTTTAGTTGTCTTGACTGAATATTTATAGTATTGAATAAAAGTAATAAAATAACTCTTAAAATGTCAAGAAATTTTTCTTATTTACTGGATAAAATCGGAAATATTTTGGCGTTAGAAACCATCAAAATTCTTGTGACATCTTGTTACGGAAGCGTATTAGCATGTTTCAAATATCAAGAAAATTAAAATAAATTTATGAATCTATATTATTATTATTATTATTTATATTTGTAAAAAGTCCTATTTTTGATCTAAAAGCGATTAAAAACAGACTAAAAATTATAGTAAATAAAGTCTGTTTTTGTCCTTAAAAACAATTGAACACAGACCTCGAGTTATAATAAAAAAGACTATTTTTAGTCTAAACGCGATTTAAAACAGACTAAATATCATACGAAAATAAGTCTATTGGCCAGGATAAGGAATAGTACGGGTAAAAACAGATTAAATTCTTATATAAAATAAATACGATTTATAAACTTAAATTCAAGACAAAATATTTGAATTTATCATTTATTTTAAAACAGATCTAATTTTTTGACCCGGGTACTCTAAAAAATAAAACTCAGTTTTGATTTACTTTTGGCGCGCTTTTTTAAATCCAAAAAGAAATAAGCATTAGGTGATTTTAAGTTGTTTAGCAAGTCGAAATCAAGTCAACTTGATGAGTTAACAAGTGTAGCCAAAATAAAGTTGCGTCAGATGCAAGTCAAAAAAATTATAGCAGTCAAAATCAAGTTGTTTTTTTGACCCGAGTATTTTACATGAAAATAAACAAACAATGTACAGTAACAAAAATTTATTTTTTGTTTATGACCGGAAATATCAGTCAAACAGACTAGATAAATATCAAACAAAAAAGAATAATAATAACAAGTTTGCTCGATATTGTCGGTTCAAAGCGTGTGGTTTCGCGCATATAACAACATAGAATCTACCTCTGTCACTGCCAGCACATATACAGTAGATGGATAAGTGAGTATTATGAATTCTACGGATGTTTCGAGATCGTGCTTCAAATGTGAGCTTGATACTACTATTGGATAGCTGACAGAGTGCGTCTGTTTATTGACACAAACTTATCGGAAGCAGTTTTAAGAGAGAACTATGATAGTAAAGAATACTGAAGTATTTACTCGCATAGAAGAATATATGTGAATAAAATTCTAAAGTTTTTTACGTATGCTAAATTCAACGCACAATACTTAATCTTTCAAGTCACGCTTGATCGCACGCTTCTACAAGAGTACCTTCATGGATTCAATGCAAATTGACGTACAAGATCTGCATAGGTACTCGTTGGATCAGATACGCTTGTGTTGTGAATCACGATGAATGAAGCGAATGGTTTTAATCGCCGGTTAATTTGTAACGACGCATTTTGAGAAAAACAATTAAATACTAAATGTTCGCAAATATAAATTGAGCTATGAAAATTAGGGAGGGTGGGAAAAAATGGAATAGAGGGAAGGGGCAGAATGGGGTACCTCCGAAATTTGATAAAAAAATTTTGTTTTTTAAAATGTTTATTAAACTATTAACAATTACTTCTGTAAATATAATTGAGCGTTATTTTGGATTTTTTTTTATAGGGGAAAGGGGGCAGAGTGGGCCCCTTAAATAAAATAGTTATAATATCATTCATTTTTTTAACGCGTTTACTTCTTTTTAGACCCTTGATACTTATTTTCACTTCATTATGCTGCGTCCTCTAAAATAGAAAAATCGAAAATTAGGGGCAAAGTGGGAACTCAAAAAAATTTCGGATTTGATATTTTTTATTCTTTACACGTGTGATATTTGCAAATAACTATAAAACAATTGTATTTTAATAATTTAAAAGTAATTTTAATAGTCTGCTGCGATACAACTTTAAGGGGTTAGGGGTAGTCAGAATTTTCAAAAAATCGATTTTTTTTTTTTTGCATTTTCTTAAAGTATAATATTTTAAAAATATTGTGTGAAAATTTGAAGTGAATCCGACAAATTCTTTTCGAGTTATTTAACAATGACCAAAGGACGCTCGGGTGCTACGTGGCATTCGAGTGCAGGTAGCTAGAAACAGCTGCAAGCAACCGACCTTTCGGGTTTCATTGTCATGAATATCTCCCCATTTTAATGTATTTATAATTATATATATATATATATATATATATATATATATATATATATATATATATATATATATATATATATATATATATATATATTCACAATTTGTAGGTAGTACAAGAACTGAAAAATAATTTTTGGTTGCCAGTATACCTGTAGTCGTTGCACTGATCAGTCGATAGTTTTGTGATAAATTATTTCTCAAGTGAATTAAATTATTAACCATGGGACGTGATTCTAGAAAGGTTTCAAGAGAACTTCGGAGTTCTGAAAAAATTAATAAGTCGCGTTCAGTCAAAAGAAAGAATGTTTTTAATCCGAAAACAGCCGAACGTGATGAAAGTATTCAGAGTACATCTTCTAAAAAATTAAAACAAAACACTGAAGATGATGTACCTGAAGACAGCAGTACTGAATTTCGAATAATAAATTTTATTCAGGTATTCACTGCAATTTCTGCTCTTATAAAATGTAAAAAATGTGATGGAAATGTAGTGTTTCAAACAGCAAGTACACGTGGGCTGGGATTCAAAATTGTAGTTGCATGTAATAACTGTGGAAATGAATATATTCCTTCCTGTTCTTTCGTTGGGCATTCTTATGAAATAAACAGACGTTTCATTTTTGTAATGAGAATACTAGGAATAGGATACGAAGGATTGTGCAAGTTTTGCGGCCTGATGGACATGCCGTCTTTTTTAGATAAATCTACGCATACAATTTTACTGAAACAGATTTTGAATTGTAGTAAAGCCGTCGCAGAAACCTTCATGACGAAAGCTGTGAATGAAGAAAAGCAAGCAATGCCAACAACTGAAAATGAAGATATAAATCATCTAACTGTATCGGGAGATGGAACCTGGCAAAAACGGGGATATACATCGTCATTTGGAGTTTCTTCTATAATTGGCTATTTTACTGGAAAGATTCTTGACATAAACATTAAAAGTGCATATTGTAAGCTATGTGAGTATTGGAAAAAAAAAACAAATACTGTTGAGTTCGAGGAATGGTATCAATCGCATGAAGATGTGTGTTCTGCTAATCATCAAGGGTCTTCTGGGAAAATGGAGGTGGATGCGATGGTCGAAATGTTTTCGTATTCTGAAACTAAATATGGAGTTAAGTATGCCAACTATATTGGTGATGGTGACTCCAAGACCTATTCAGGAATTATAAAATCAGATCCTTACGAAAATACAACTGTAAATAAAAAGGAATGTATAGGGCATGTCCAAAAGCGGATGGGGAGTCGATTACGTACGCTGAAGAGTAAACAAAAAGGTCTTGGTGGTCGAGGTAAGCTCACAGGAAAATTAATAGACAAACTAACTGTGTACTATGGTTTAGCAATACGCCGGCATTGTGATTCTATTGAAAATATGAAATCTGCTATAATGGCAACCTTTTATCACTACGGCTCGAGTGATGAAAAACCGAATCATGATATGTGTCCAAAAGGCGAAGAATCTTGGTGCTCTTACCAGCGCGCTGAAGCAAGAGGAGAGCTTGATACCTTTTCTCACGATTATTCTCCTTTACCTTCTGATGTTTTAAAAGCTATCAAGCCTATATACGAAGATCTTAGTAATGAAAATTTACTTTCAAGATGTGTAGGTGGATTCAATCAGAATAATAATGAAAGCTTTAACCAACTAGTATGGAAAATATGTCCAAAAACGGTAAATACTAGTTTTACTATCGTACAAATAGCTGCATACGTTGCTATGTGTATATTTAATGAGGGTATAAATTCATTATTAGTCTTGATGAATACACTAGGACTTAATTGTGGGCCTAATTCTCATCGGTATGCAGAAAGAATGGATGCTGCACGTATCAAAGTAGCAGATAAGCGCGCTAATGATAACACCCGAGAAGGTCGATTGCAACGTAGGCACCAGCAAATCGATATTTTGGAAGCTGCTATGTCGGCTGAAGAGCTATTATATGGTCCAGGAATAGATGACTCAGTGTAAGTTATTAAATAATTCTTATAATTCGACATAAATCCATAGCAAAACTTTAAATGCGTTTTTCTCAAAACTATGTTTTCTGAACTGGTGATCACTGTAACTTAAAAACTGCTCGGTAGATTTCAATAAAATTTATTGTACTTTTGAAATACATTAAAAACTCGTGCCTGATCGAAGGATTTTTTTTTTTTTCAAAAATTTCGATTTTTTTTTAACAATAAACTGTCGGTTTTTTTCTCGAAAATTTGAAAAAAATTTCCTGAGGCCGCCATTTTGTTAATTTCGAAAAAAAAAAAAAAAGCTTCGATCAGGCACAAGATTATCTATTAATAAAACTAATTTTTCTTGTCCGATTGATTTTAGATGAATCTCCAAGGACTTATGATGATCACCGCAAAGGACTTCGGGAGGAACGGGCTCTACAAAAACAGCGATAACTTTTTGAATTATTAATTTTTTTTTTTGAAATTTTCGTGAAGTCAAATCGAAACGTGTTCTAATAAAGCTATGTTTTTATTTTTGTCAAATAAAGTAATTAACTACAAAAAAAAAATTATTGAAAATCATCATTTTTTCATACCCCTGAGTACCCCTAACCCCTTAAAACGTAATTTTATTATCTTTGACTTTCTTCCCGCATGAAAAAAACTTATACTCTGAAATTATATCAGATAATATAATATTTATTATATTATAGTATAATTTAGAATATAAATAATTATATATTTAAAAATAACTACTTTTCTGCCGTTTTCAATATAAAATTTTATATTTTAAAAGTATATCAATATAATATATAATTTTATATTTTGGCATATATTATCATTATAAAAACTCCATATAATATTAGATTATATAAAAAAAATATATGTCATTATATAGTATCAATTTATAGGTTTATATATATTATGATTTTATAATTCAAATTATATTATTAACAGTATAGTATAATATATAATGCTCGTATATAAGCTTGTATATATTAAAAGATATACATGACACTTTTGTGCTTCGAAAAATTTTCAGTTCCATGAATGCTCTTTCGGTATCCTCTATAACTTATTTTATTTTGAGTAATTATTTTTTTATATTAAAAATTAATCATATAAATGAAAATTTATAGTCATAACGACTCTCTCTACAAACTTCTTTTCAAGTTCGATCTACATACTTAATTTACTCGAATAAAATATATTCTCATTGATACTCACAATCATCGTCAAACTGAAAGTCTTTATTTTTCATATTTTATTTTATATTTTTAGATATATAATGTATTATATAATACAATATACAATTCAATATCTTGAGATTCTCCAACGTCAATTATATAAAAAAATATATATTTAACAATATAATATTTAATACATAAAAAAATATATTCTATCATATATCATTCCAATATATGTAAATTTATAATGAATTTTATAAGTTAAAAATAATATTTTATAATTATATTACATATTATGAGAATATGTATATATTTTTTTATAATTATAATTAAAAATCAAAGTATAACTTTGAATTTATATAAATATTATATTTTATTATACATACATTTCTGCCGTTTCATAAAATTATATATTTACGGTATATTTTTTTATGTATAATCCAAATATATGTTATTTTCATGCGGGTTAATAAATTATATTTAATTTACAGTTTTGGTGGTCCATTTTAGCCCTCAGTTTATAAGAAATTTCGATAAGTTTATTATCCGTCGGAATTTATTGGCGTATAGAAAATTTTGAGTGGCCCACTTTGCCCCTTCCGCCCCTACTGATTTTGAGAAATTTTGATTTTGTAAAGAAAAAGTATAAAATCAATTCGTTTTTTTTTCTTATCTATGTGCAATAAAAAAACACCCAATGTCAAATTACTTTAGATGTATTTTTTCGATAATTAACTTGAAAATATATTCAATTTTTATAATTGCACATTTCAAGCGCATAACCCCTGAGGCTGCTTTATGAACGGTTTACTTTTTCCGACTATTTTATTTATACTAAAATATTTCTACACCCTTTTAATTACTCCAAAATAAGTCAAATTGTATACTAGCGTAACGAGAATATATAAAGGAACAATTTGAACCTAAAATTAAGTCGATTCATTATTTTATTAGTTTGAAATAAATTATTTTAAATCAAAAAATCAATGCTGTCAATTGTTACGTATGAGACTTCGTAGCCACGATAACTCTCGATAGACACAATTAATCGGCCTAACTTTTTCTTTGTGAGCTTTGTATTTTTGATCACAAGAACCCTATGGAGAATCACAGTCTGAATCCTTTTAGTTTAATTGTAATTAATTAAAAACGTAAAACTAATTATTCACGAAAAATTTAGCTGCCATTTTTATTTTCACTGTTGTTATTATTTTTTTCTTTTCTCTCCATCAGCTGCTGGCAGCAGCACTAGCGTTATAGTATAGGTTTGAAAAAAAGTGACATCTAAGACAAAAAGGCGGGATATTTAAAAAAAAATGTTAATAAAATAATATTAAACTGAAAATAAAAAATCAAAAAATCAAATTGATGATTTATCGGTTGAATAAAAATTCATAATAAAAAAAAAATTAATATTATAAAATAAAAGCAATGATTGAAAATAAAATGAGCTATTGAGGTATGCGCTTTTAGATTTTCCAATTTTTTTCAAATTCGGATTAACTTTTAATAATTTTTTTAAAAATCAGTAATTGCTTTTTTGAAAATATTTTCTCTGGAATTTAGACTACAGTTCAAAAGTTATAATAAACTCTCCTCTGCAGTGAATTTTAGTCCGATGGGGTTAAATAAATTAAACAAATCATTCCCTCTGCTTTCACTCTAGATTCAATTTGCGTTCATTCCGCAAACATTTTACGGCGCATAAAAAAGAGAATTTTTCATCAATAAAACCGATTATTTTTTTTATTATAATCTATTAATTAAAATATTTTACAGGTGATTTTACTGAAAGTAAATGAAAATTGAAATATTCTCATCATGAAGTAATAATGTGAATTAAACTGTAATTTATATTCTATCATATATAAAACCGTGTTAATGATAATTTTTATACTAACAATTTCTAGTGTGCAGACCTACACGATTGCAATAGCTTACATTAATTATCTGAGCTTCAGGGAACTTTTGCCCTAAGGCCTATTGTTCAATAAATTAAACTAAACTAAATTGGAATTCATACTTTTCAATATTACGTGAGTGCTTGAGGTGGCCCGCATGAAAAAACTTTATATGTGAAAAAATATACTTTAAAATATATGAATATTATAATGTGATATATTGCACAATATATAAAATAATATTTATATTTTTGCCGTATTAATATATAATAATATATTGAAAAAAAATATATTGCTACAATATATTAATTATATATTTATCAATATAACTTTTTTTATGTATGTTTAGCATATATATCTTGGTATATTTTATTATATGTTGATATATTGTATTGAAAGTAGTATATTTATTAATATACAGTATGATGTATATTTTTTATATAAGTTTTTCAGTATATTGTAAAATATATCGTACTCCATATATTTTGCAATATATAACGTCCAATATATTGCAAAATATATGAGACTATACATATTTTTCGTACTATGGTATGGTACATAATAAAAACTATGCATTTTAGTTTGTAATTTTCATTTCTATGCTATCGGGCAGCTTCTCAAAAAATCTAGGTATATAAAGACTATAATTTTCAATATATCGAGAAAAATATAATTTTTAATATATTGGAAAAATATAACTTCAATATACCGCAAACCATAGATTTAAACATATAAGTTCTTCCATGTATGATCAATTATATACAGACAATATATCACTAATTATATGAGTCAAAATATATATAAATTTTATTATATTATACTTTATAAATTACATATATACCATCTATATATGACAAAAATATATTGAGCATTATATGAGATAATATATATAGAGAAATATAAAACATTATATAAAAAGAAATATATTATTAAAAATATATAATCCAATATATGTAAAAAACATATTCATAAATATATATATTTTTGCCGCCATATATTTATCACATATTCACCGTATATATTTTTAACAATATATAGCTTTTCCATGCGGTGGGCATTTATCTATTTTTGAACTTTTTTTTGCAATTAATAAATGTGATATGACAATTTCAATGCAAATGAATATTTAATCGAAAGAGCCATTTTCTATCTGAAAGTATGATAACTTTTTTTTATAGATTTTAAAATATGCAGATTTTTCCATTTATTTGTATAGAAAATTAACACACGTTTGAGTACATAAAAAGTTACGTAAGTCTTTTAAAATGGAAAATATAACATCCCCGCATTTTTCATTTCGGGACAAAGTTCGTGACTTCTTAATAGAGATATCGATGAAAATCGATTTACGATAAGTTAATCGGGCTTTGAAACGCAATCGGTAGGGATCCGTCCCTAAACCTTCGCTCGGGAACTCTTACCTACAGGTTATCTAGATTTTCTGTTCGTACTAATGACGTGACTTTTCATAAGCCTATAAAAACAGTGTGAATTTAAGGTGGGGGTGTAAATGTTGTGGCACTTGGCCAGGCCTCATTTTCGACTGAACAAAGCTGGGAGATAAAAGTAATCTTTGAATTTAATCTTTGCCAAAGCCGATAAAATAACTTTATGTCCAAGACTGCTGGATAGCAAAATGTCTTTGAAAAATTTTTTAAACATACTTTCGAAATTGTTTTTGCTTAGGGTAACATAATTTGCACTTCATGATAAATAATAGATTTAACCCTTAAGAGATACACTGAGAAAAAGTCACGTAAGAATTACATGAGGGTAATTTATATCTGGCGATATTTTCAAAGTTGATTATTATATTTCGTGACTGAATTAAGTGAAGTCAATTAATTTTGTTTTAAATAGATAGAAATCTTTTTCAAAAATAATACGTTTCGAAATTACGCACATTTAAGAAAAAAGCCGAGCGATTTCTACCCAATAGAACCATGTAGGGCAAGTGAGCGCCTTCTATAGAGATTAAATAGAAAATTTTGAGGTTAGAGTTTTTTTTTTGAAACATAATCGATACTATTATAGTCGAGTCGGCAAAAGAATGGGTTTTTCTCCCACTACTTAGCTATTATAAAGTCCATGACTTTGCACTAATGCGCATGCGCAGTAATGACTTAATTGTAGAAAAATAGTGGGAGAAAAGCTATTGGGTAAAAATCGCTCGGCTTTTTTCTTAAATGTGCGTAATTTTGGGACGCATTATTTTTGAAAACATTTTCTATCCATTGAAAACAGAATTAATTGACTTCACTCAATTCGGTTTTTAAAGTGAACTAGACTCACTAATCGAACTGCTTATCAATGATAATTTATCGACAAAAAAAATCTTTTAGTCAAAAAACAGAACGTCATTTAAACCTTAGAATGCAAAAATGGAAATAAATCCAGCATAGAGATTCAAATGAGGTTTCAGAATACGTTTATTTGCAACCTAAATTAGGGTATAAGTAAGTGACGTGACAGTATACTTATAGCTCAATAGAATAAAATATAACGCAGTTGCTTAGCGGTTTTAAGGTTACATTTATGAGGCCGAGCGAAAATAAAAAAGAAATTGCTCTTCATTGCCTTCTTATTTCATTGAAGTTAACCGTGAATATTTTACTAATATTACCAGTAAATTTCACTAGCTTCATCAACAATTTGGTTCTACGAAAGCAAACAGTGAAGTTCACTGGTTACAGTAATTAGACCTTTCCACTGAAACGAACACCGTTTCTGTTGACTTTACTAAAAATTATTTCACTGTCTCAGTTCGTAAATATTTACTATTTTTTACTCATAATTGACAATAATAAATTTTTTTCATATTTAGTTCTTTTTTTAAATTAATGTTTACATATTTAGAAAAAACAGTCATACATAATTGGGTAAAATAAACAAAAAACACATGACCATAATATTTTTATACATTCATATTTTTGAAAAGTATCAGGCTGGTGTTATTAGCATCTCGTACTATATCATTATTTGTCGTTCGTATTTATTCGAATTATTAGTTCAGTATTTGCGATAGATATATTTCTCTAGGATAGTTCTCTTTTAAATTATTGAATGTAGAAAAAAAAAATTTTGTATAAAAACCACTCATATATTCATGCTTTTATTTATATTTAGTAACTTTTTTTATGTGAGTATACCAATAAATATAAACTGCATTAGTAAACTTGACTATATGTTTAGTAAATTTCACTATACAACAACGGAAGTAATTGAAATTAAATTTTTATTAATTTTCCACTTAATTATTATTATTATTTATGGACTATGTATTAGTGTTGGTGTCGATCATTATATTGAAAAATCACTTGACTTGACCGAGATTCGAACCCTGATCTCCCGCGTGCGAATCCTGTCTTCAGTCCGTCGGACCGATGTCTCTATTGAACGAAAGTCTCTGAACTTGTAATACATATTCGTATACACAATCTCTATCAATTGTCAATTTTATCAATCTTTTTTCGAAAAATTACAGGCCGTTTGGTAATTTTTAGTTGAAGTATAATACGAAATATTATGCTATTCATCTGATTTACAGAAAGTACTAAACGGATTGTAATTTTTGCATACTCTAGAGTATTTGATGCATATTTTCTAGTTTATTTTCATATTTCTACAAAATAAAAACCGTTAAATTGTACAATAAAATATATGACTTAACGTTTAGTAGTATTTCAATATAGGGTTCGTGCCCGAACTGTAGAGGTATCACTTTTGTCGAAAGTAGAGCGCCATAAAAATAGTATAGTGATGTAAACATTGTAGTAAACAGTATTAGTTTTTTTATAACAAATGAAAAAATAATCAAATTTGGTTTTTTACCGATTAAAAATAATCGGACTAGAGATCAAAACGATAAAAAAGGACAAAAATTATTTGAATCTGGTCATGTTCTAAATGTAATATAAACCGAAGATTCAAATAAGCATCGGTTATAACCTGCACAATCGTCGCCCAAACCGGTGTTTCCAATGTTTACAGTGTTACAATTATCGTAAGTATTTTTGACATTTGAAGGTTATCCACGCGGTGTTCAGTGAACTTTCGGAGAAACGATAAAATTTTATCTGTGTATTATTTTTATACGGCATATTTGAACAGCCGCGAATACAACACGATACTTTTGATGAAGACATCTCGGAAATTCATTTTCTAAAAAAAAAAAAATAGGTAATTAAAGACACTGATAATGCTAAACTAATACTGTTTGCCATCACTTTGCTTATAATTTTTATCAGCAGATGGCATAAAGGTCAACTTTCTCAATCCCTATACTTTTTATAAAAATTGCTGTGCGATTAACAAAGAATACGAATGAGTTAGTACACGGAAAGAAATTTTCTTTAAAAATTACCGTTAAATTCACTGTAATCGTGGGACGAATGGCACGACCTAATCATATGTCGGTAGGTAAGATAATTTTCAACTTTTTTTCAACAAATTTTACCGTAGTCTACTATAAATTTTATTTGGTTTTCGGTAAATTTTATGAAGTCTAACCTCAAAATAAATAAATTTTTCCGTAATTTTTAATTTGAAAATGGTAATAAATAAAAGCGCCTTATTATTTCCACGATTACAGTGAATTTAACGGTAATTTTTAACGAAAATTTCTGTCCGTGTAGTAAATATATGAATTGTTTAGACAAACATATAGAAATAATTAACTTTATGTGATTTTTACGATAAATTTAGTAATAAATAGTAATAGTAATGCTTTTATTGATCCGCATTAATATTTCTTACAAAAATATATTAAATATTATAATATTTTCGAGACTCATTTTCAGTAAATATGCACTATTACCATTTTAACACACTATTTAATATTTAGAGAGTAATTTTCCAGAAAATTTGTTGTCATGAGTTAAAATACCAATTTTTTTTATTTTTCATTTCTATCCTACTAAAATTTCGATTTCCCAGAAATAATTGTACACAGAAATTAAAAAAAATTTTAAACGGACAATTTTCTTTTCACGTTTAATTGTCTATACTTTAAACAATAAAAAAATAAAACTAAACATTTTTGCCGCTTCAATGTTATTTATATATTTGAATTAATTTTATGAAACCCTAATTTTTTATTTTATTTCTCATTCAAATTGGTTCTAGTCTAAACTCTTTTTCATAATGCTTCTCGTATTTCTCTTCGTATTTGCACGATAACTATAGCACGACTTCGGAAATTGCAGGGAACTTTGTACGGAGCTTCGAGAGGTCGGATGTCCTATTGAAATTTCTGCAATTAAATCAACGCAGAGTTACGAACCCTTTTACCTCAATTGTTTTTGGGATCTTCCAGTTTAGCTGCTTAATAAATAAATCTTTGAGCTTAATAATTTAATCAACCTAAAGAGAATATTTAATGTCTATTATTTAATAAAATATTCAGTATAAAAGAAGCTTATTGTGATTTACATACATCGTTTATTTAGTCGGTATATTTAGTTATAATGTTCTATAATAAAATATTTGTGGGATCGCTCAGAGATCTCTCATCGTAAAATAAAATTTGAATACCTTTTAGAATATCAAAGCAACACACTCTTTGTGCTAGGAGTCCTCATAATATTCGTGTTATTTTTTAACACAAAATTCACGTAATACGAGAAGTAAATTTAACACTTTTAAAAGGTCAGTGCCTTAGTAAAAATAAACGAGGTCCCCCTTGATTTAAACTAAGCGCTAGCTAGCGAAATTGAGGGTTCTAGAGATTGTGCGCAACCTATCGTTAAAAAATAGACATTTTTTTTGTTCTGTAAAAAATTTAAAAGTAGTGATTTTTGAACTATTTTGGCATGTTTCTGGAACGTCTTTAGTGTACAAAAGGTGCAAAAGTAGTGATTTTGGAATGTTTTGAAATGCCTTTTTTATTAGTCCATAAAGAAGTCACAAGTGGCGATTCTGGATTTTCTTTGAAATGCCCATATAAAATTTCCAAAAAGGTCCTTTTTTGACTCTAAATTTGATCATCAAAAACTTTTTTTTTACCATCGAAATTACTTTCGTTCCAAAAAAGTCTCATTCGAAGTTCTAATTTGTCACATGTTTAGAAGTTCTATATGTGGAACTTTTTTGGAATCTTTTTGGAACGAATTTTTTTTTACACGGGCACTGAATAACCTCAAATTCGTTATCAAACATTGCTATTTCGGATAGACATCCCGGGTCGAAAAATTAGATCTGTTTTAAAATAAATGATAAATTCAAATATTTTTTCTTGAATTTAAGTTTATAAATCGTATTCATTTTATAAAAGAATTTAATCTGTTTTTTCCCGTACTATTCCTCATCCAAGCCAATATCAGACTTATTTTCGTATGATAATTAGTCTGTTTTAAATCGCGTTTAGACTAAAAACAGACTTTTTTATTATAATTCATGGTCTGTGTACAATGGTTTTTAAGGACAAAAACAGACTTAATTTACTATAACTTTTGGTCTGTTTTTAAGCGCTTTTAGATCAAAAACAGGACTTTTTACAAATATAAGTAATAATAATATAGATTCACAAATTTATTTCAATTTTCTTGATATTTGAAACATGCTAATGCGCTTCCGTAATGAGATGTCACAAGAATTTTGATGGTTTCTAATGCCAAAATATTTTCGATTTTATCCAGTAAATAAGGAAAATTTCTTGACATTTTAAGAGTTATTTTATTACTTTTATTAAATACTATAAATATTCAGTCAAGACAACTAAAACATAAAGCTATCAAACTTTCATTAACTGTCGACATTTTTAAACAAAAGACACTAAATAAATAGTAAACAAAACATAATCAATTCTGTAACTTAATATATTTTTTATAAATATTGCCCATAAATAAAAATATTACAAGTCCATGATTTAATCTAGTTTAGCCCTTGCAAATTTTCAGAACTAAAATTTTTTAAAGTTCAAGAATTAATCTAGTTTTGTCTGCCCGTAACGCAATTGTTTTTTGAAACAACAGATCAAAAACAGCTTAAAATTTTTATAAAAGATCAAAAACAGATCAAATAATCTAATTCGACTAAAATCAGATCAAATTTTTGGTCTGGGTAGATCAAAAACAGATTGAGCATTGAATAGAAGTTGAATAACAGACCAAGTAGTCCAAGTACCGTCCAGTTAGACTAAAATCAAATCAAATTTTTCGACTCGGGATAATTGAAGGTGATAATTAGCAAGTGATTATTATAAGAAGTAGCTATAAGTAACAAAGGATAGGGTAGAAATAAGGTACGAGATCTAGTACCCGATCTCTCCATGTATTTGTATATCTATATTTACTAAATTCTACTAAATATAGATACACAAATACATGGAGTAAAATCATTCAGCAAATTATCTTACGGAACAATTAAATTAGTAACACTTATTTTTTATTGTTTTACAAGTAGGTATGATAATATTTTGAACGAATCTCAATTATTATTAATAGTCTATTGTACTCACCAATTCTGATGACCGGAGGTAAAGACATAACCGTTGTAACAAGAATAACAATTACAGCAAATATAAGTGCCATTATGCTCCACAGATACGTTTCCTTTCTATCACATCCACTTTCAGTGTAATCATATACACATATCTAGAACATTGTTCAGATATACCGAGCACTTACTTATCAATAAAAAAAATTTCTAATTTCAATAACTAATTATTAAAAATTTATCTAAAAAAATCACATTAGAATAAGTTCAACTATATATTACACTAAAACATTATTTGCTGTCACCAATACTTCACTACTATCAAATTCTTCGACATCTTTACTAGAATAACGTCGTTTTCAATGTATTTATTGTTCGTTCCTTAGTGTTCCAAGCGTAACCTGTAAAAAAAGAGAGGGATTAATTCAAATACATGTTTGCACGTGTGCACTTTATTTTATAAAACTTTTACGTATCGATTAAAAATAAATCTGAAAAAAGGTTGATCTTATGGTCACTGAAAAAAAAACAATGTGCTGCGGACTGAATTCAGTTCTCTCATCAAAGTCGCTGTTGCCCATGAGCTTTGGGATTCGGAAAAGAAAAACAGAAAGGGGATGTCATCAAGGTTCACGACTGGGAACACTATTTGGAACAGTATATGTGATGCTGATGATTCATTAAAAGAACTAGAACTTACTGAACACGGGTGCTAATTCTTAGCCTAAGCTGACGACTTCCTTGACGGCATCGAAAGTACCTCTCCTGCGGATATTGAGAAAGAAGCTCAACAAACTGTAGATTTGATACTGGAATGATGTTGGTCAACGAAATTGGCGCTGTTTAATACGAAGACAGAAGCGATTTCCCTTAAAAGAGAGTATATCCAGTCCATGAAAGGACGAAAATCTGTACCCTTACGAAGCAAAGAGACGACTACTGAAAATCATAATGGGAAAAACAAATATAGCATTCAGAAAAGCGTTAGATACCTAAGGATCCACTTCGATGAGATCCTCAAACCAACAACACACATAAAGACAAGGCGTGCGAAATTAGGTACTACGGGGGCTACTTCCTGCCGGTTGTCACCTATGTGACAGAAGGCTAGAGTGACCTATGCGGGATTAGAAGGCTTTTAGGGCCGGGTAAGGGCAAGCTTTGATTACAACGCCGTCTTCGTACAAGACAACATTGTAGGAAGAAGTTTGTGTAGTAGCACAGAGTTCTTCCTACAATGGAACATACAGCCAGGTGACGAAGAAAGCCTAGTCTCCCTTAGAAAAGAAACCATTCGAAAATAGCAAGAAAGGTGGTTCACAACGAGCTAAGGACAAATGACATTTAACTTCTTTCCCGACGTTACTGAATGTCAAGCTAACAAACATATCAGCCTTAATTTCTAGCTTATCCAGATCTTAACCGGTCACGGCTGCTTTAAAGATAGACTCTTCAAGTACGGACTCACAAAAGATCGCAAATGCCTTCAATGTAACAAAGGGAGAGACAGTTCATATTTTTCGGATACTTCATACTTCGAGGTTATGATCCAATTCAAAACGTCTTTTACTCTATTTTGATTACTCACATTCAGTTCTGTTCAGATCTATGCGTTTTTTTAAGAATAATCCTACGAAAAAATTTAAAGATGCATTTTTTTTATTTTTTGAATTTCGGAGTTCAACCCACTTTGGGTGTGCGTTGCAGATATGATACTGATCAATGGTCGAACATGCATTGGATACATTTTTTTAATAAAATGTACTTTAATATTTTTTATGCTGAAAATTAATTCATACTTTTGCATAATTATATACTATAAATAAACTCATTTTCAAAAGCTTTCAAATGTACGAAGGAGATTTATAAATATTTTTTTTAACCACCGTAAACCATCTGCAGGAATGTAAATTCAATTTTATTTGACTAGGCGAACTGGATGTAAATTTTTATCATTTATAAACTCGTTCCGAGCTTACTTATTTTGACCATATCCATTTTTTACTTTTTTCGTTTACATTACAAATACATACACATGACAGCCTTGACGGTTTATAAATGAGTGTGGGAATCCACAAAAAAAAATTGCGGTGACATAACATATTCTACATTTTTTTTTTTGTGAATTATTTGTATACAGCCGTACAATTCTACGCTAAGATTTTTTATGTTTTCCGTAATTTAAACTTTGACCTACGAAACAGAGATTTTTATTAGCAAAAAAATTACTAAGTTTGTAGATGAAAAAAAAAAGTATTATAAAAGTATACATCATAATTATGATTTCGATAGATGAACATATATTATTCTTTTAACTTAAAAAAAAAAAGGTTTATTAGTTAACTTATTTTGAAGCGGTCGAAAATTGGTTCGTGTATGAGATATTCTTGTGCAGAAATTGAATAAATATGTGTCATTAACATACAGTCCGCGTCACTTGAATAGCCTCACCTATTTTTTTCAATATCTGATTCTTAATCAAAATTTTTTCTTCCTTTCGCAAATCATAACAATAATAGTTACATCTATCAGGCCCATCTAAATTAAATTTTATTTCATCTGAAAAAATTACTTGTAGCCATTTATCTATCCAACTCATATGATCTTTTACAAATAAAAGTCGTGCTGATGTGTGTTTTTGATTCAAAGCCGATTTTTTCTTCAATTCCATTCTCTTTAGATGCTTTGCCCGTCTTGCCACTCTTATTACAGTTGAAATAGATGCTGCTGTTCCAACTTCTGCCGCTAGATGCCTCACAGTCTTAATGGAATTAGATGCCGCGCGAATTATCATTCGACGTTTCCTTGGCGTTGTTGCGAATTTCGTTCGACCTTTATAATTTTTTCCGTAGTTTTCATTGTTTTTCACGAAATTATTAATAACTTTAGCACTTCTATTCACTCTTCTAGCGATTTTATGATGAGAAAAAATTTTGATTAAGTAAAAAATTAATTTTATTAATTTCTTCAATACTTAACATTTTATCGCGCCCCGTTTTATATAGTAACCAATTTTGGTGTTTTGAATCGATTTTAATTTATTCACCACGCTATAAAATTGCAACATAATAATACGAAAATGAAACGTATTAGTTCCTTTGCGCAATAAATTTGGCTGAGGCTATCCATGTAACGAACTGCCGACCAGTGGCATGTCCCTCTCACGATATCCTCGCATTGTTTCTCGAACACTAACAACATATCTTGTTCTGTCTTAAATAAGTAATATAAAATATACAGACGATTTTATAACTCAGCAAGTAAAGAATCAGTTATTGAAAAAAAAAAAGGTGAGGCTATCCAAGTGACGCGGACTGTATCTTAAGTTATAGTGCTATCTAAATGTATGAAAAGCTTTTACTCTCAGGTGTGCAAGTGCTCACACATTTATCCAGTTCTTAAGCTATACTCGAAATAACTGGGAAAACTATTCCAACACCGTCGCGACGATACCTAAAATATTTAAACTCACATTCGTATCTAACTAAATTGCTGAATACTTTTACCATAGACGACTCTAAATTTCGCAGAACATAAATTTTATTTTTATTCAATCTACAATAATTTCCGTGTTGCTTCAATCGACATCATATTTATGAAAAGTATTAATGATTACTTATAAACACTTATGAACACTATTTTCAATAGCATTCATTAATATGGAACATGCGTTCAGTTTTGACGAGGTGAAGATTCTGGATTATGAGCCGACTTATTTAAAGAGAATGATTAGTGAAATGATTTATATCTCTTTAAATAATACGGTCAATTTCAGAACAGACACCCAAAAATTGAATACTACTTATAATTTGTTATTGGATAATTATAAAAATAACATTAATTAAATTACAATAGATACAGTAGTTGCATTCTACACTTTAAAAAATCCGGAGTGATTTGGGAGTGAAATAAAATCCGAATTCACTCCGCCACTCGGAGTTCCGAAGTTTTAAAAAAAATCACTCCGCATGCGGAGTGAATTAGGAGTTTTTTTTAGCGGAGTGATTGCGGAGTGACGCGGATTTTATTTCACTCCCAATTGACTCCGGTCCGAAGTTTTAATACTTAAATAAATTTATATATTAAACTGCTAAACAATGTGTGTGTGTGTGTGTTTGCGTGCATGTGTGTGATTGGGTGTGTACAGGTGTTTGTGAGCGTGTGTGCAAATGTGTGCGTGTGTGCAAATATGTGAGTGTGTGCAAATGTTTGTGTGTGTGCAAATGTGTGCTTGTGTGCAAATTTGTGCGTGTCTGAAAATTTGTGCGTGTGTGCAAATGTGTGCGTGTGTACAAATGTGTGCGTGTGTGCAAATTTGTGCGTGTGTGAAAATGTGTGCGCGTGTGCAAATATGTGAGTGTGTGCAAATTTTTGTGTGTGTGCAAATGTGTGCGCGTGTACAAATGTGTACGTGTGTGCAAATATGTGAGTGTGTGCAAATGTGTGCTTGTGTGCAAATTTGTGCGTGTGTGCAAATGTTGTGCGTGTGTGTGCGAGTGCGCGTGTGTGCCTAAATATGTATGTGTGTATGTGTGTGCGTATCAGGTGATCAATAATGTAATACGCGAATTTTTACTTCGATTTGATTATGTGGAGTTATATTTTATTAATAATATTTTCGAAACTCCGCTCCGGAATGAATTTCACTCCGGAGGGATTAAATTAATAAAAAATTATCTACTCCGCGAAAACTCTCCTGCGGAGTGAATTTCACTCCGACGGGTGTGAATAATTAAAAATTCATTCACTCCGCATTCACTCCGCATTCACTCCGGATTTAATCCGCATTCACTCCGCGAATTTTTTACAGTGTACTTTACCATATATTGGTTATAGCAGTTAGTAGACTTAAATTAGTTACCACTCCGCGTAAATACCATTAAGGTTATACATAAATTTTCATATAAAAGTTTAATACGTAGCAAATAGATTGGTTGAGAAAGATTTCATCAATTAATGATTAACTTAACAATTAATTATTAATAGTTAAATACAAAATTCTTATGGTCATTGCTATGGTTTTGTTGAGCAGTTATAAACAACTATGTACTACGTGAGTTTTCATTTCAATACCTTTGACATTGACTAATATGTAAAACGCCTAATTTTGGTAAACAGTTTGTTATATATTTTAGTATTTTTATTTTATCGTTGCATATATGTCTTTATATACATATGTTTTGTGATTATAAATTTTAATAATTTGTAATTGTTTGTAATTGTTTGTTTCTCATGGTAGAGCCCTGAAGAAGTCAACAAAGTTGACGAAACGTTGGCGAATGAAATAAAAAGTTTTACATCATAATTTTGTCCATCTTTTCCTTTTAAACTAACCAGCATTCATTAATGTTCGTTTTTCTCTCTTCATAAGGATAGACAGTAAGAAAGTTTTCTTTCAATATCTCCGGGTCGGGAAGTTTTTTCTAATTTTTAATTATATCTTTCTCAAATTCTTTTTTAACTTCCCGCTGTGAAAAATATCGATTTTCGAAAAATTTAACAAGTTATTGCTTTCATCCCGAAATAAAATTTTTTTTCTCTCAGTGTATATTTATTGATATATATTATAAAAAAAGCATTTAGCTATATCGAGTTTCTTATTTTCATTTTATCTTATATTTATATAAATTTTATTTATTTATTTTATTTTCCTTGATAAACCTATAAAAGAGTACTGCGTATGACATTTGGAACGTTGATATAGAGACGTCACACCCCCTCGTGAGTTATTCTCACATTTACAGATATACCTAAATTTTTTCCGTCCTATTGAACTTAACATTTTTGCTTTTGACATTTTTATACGTAGAATAACCATGTCATTGAATAAATAGTAAAGTATAATAAGCATCATCGTTTTTACATGTTCACGGGAGTATTATGTTCGTATGTTTAAAGTATCCAAATAAAAATAATGATCTCATAATTATCCATATATTTGCTTTTATAATTGAGTAAACATGCATTTTATCAGCGAGTATCTGTTTATATCATTTATTTAGTTTATTAAAAGTAGGGGAGGGTGGGGCAGAGCGGCCCCCCTAAGCCAATTTATTTTTTTTGTGGCTTTCAACCATAAGATCACTTTACTTTTGTCCTATTTCGAACAAATTTATGGACATTTTTCCAAAATTCTGAAAAAAAAAATTTTTTTTTGTGGGGCAGAGCGGCCCCCCTCCAAAAAGTGATAAAAAATTTTTTTTTTTCGTTTTTTTTTTTTTTAAATTGTTTTTATCATTAAGAATGTATTTCTTTCTCTTGACAACTATTTTTGGTTTTATATTACTCGAAAAAAATTTTTTAAAGTGTAATAAATCGTTCACTCGCGATTACCTTAATTAATAATTGTTATTTAATAAAAAAAAAAATCAATTCTATAGTTTTACTTTATTTCAAAAATTTATCAACTAAAAAAAAAAATTTAATTTTTATAAATTTTTAGTGACCAAATTTGCCTCTTACATAGAGAAACGGCCGAAAAATATGAAAAAATAATTTTTTTAGAAGTTTCGGCTGGTCCATTTTGCCCCAGGTGTTATGCGTAGGGCTAGAAATGTGGAATTATAATAACTTTTTTTTAATTTGACGATAAAAATATGAAAAAATCACTTTTTAAAAATTTTGGGCTTGTCCATTTTGCCCCAAATGTCATGCGTAGGGCTAAAAATGCGCAAACATATCGGGTTTATAGTAATTAGGCGAAAAAAAAAAAAAATTTTTTTTGATCAAAATTTCAGGGGGGCCGCTCTGCCCCACCCTCCCCTATAAAGACTATAATTTTCAATATATCGAGAAAAATGAAATTTTTAATATATTGGAAAAATATAACTTCAATATACCGCAAACCATAGATTTAAACATATAAGTTCTTCCATGTATGATCAATTATATACAGACAATATATCACTAATTATATGAGTCAAATTATATATAAATTTTATTATATTATACTTTATAAATTACATATATCCCATCCACATATGACAAAAATATATTGAGCATTATATGAGATAATATATATAGAGAAATATAAAACATTATATAAAAAGAAATATATTATTAAAAATATATAATCCAATATATGTAAAAAACATATATCCATAAATATATATATTTTTGCCACTATATATTTTATCACATATTCACCATATATATTTTTATATATTTTTAACAATATATAGCTTTTCCATACGGGTTACATCTACATGGAAGATGTAAATATACACAGGCATGGGCGGGAGGCAGCATAGG
The DNA here is from genome assembly GCF_029852145.1 of Microplitis mediator. Lineage (NCBI taxonomy): Eukaryota > Metazoa > Arthropoda > Insecta > Hymenoptera > Braconidae > Microplitis > Microplitis mediator. The sequence continues at coordinate 19,560,585 of NC_079978.1, read as the reverse complement.
TCACAGTGGGGATCAAGATTACGAGGAAGTTCCGCGATAATGGAATTCGACTCATGGTTGTCTAATAGTTGAGATTAGTTTATATCTTAACAAAAATTTTTTTTATAAATAAATAATTTTACCCAACCTAAGATTCGAACCCAGACCGATCGAGACTAATGACGTACGCCATAGCACGCCTAGCCACGGTGCAAAAAAAAATTGTAATGCACAATAAATCTATACGTATCTAACAAGAGGTCCAGCCGTCGAACCTCACAAATTATTATAAATTATCTAATAAAAAAATTTCTTCAAACCCACAATCTCAAAAACAATTAACCATAATTTTGAATAAATTAATATTTTACTGGGTTTAAATTATATTAGAAATGCAATTAGTGATGTTCGCTATCGTTTTTACCCTTTTTTTTATTCAAATGAGCTTACTTACATTTTGTCTTCAGGATATTTTTCTCGCGGATGAGTTATCGTGGGCTTAATGTTCACGGACTATTATACGTGACACACATTTTTCATAACTCTTTAACTTCTCACGTAAGGAATAAAATTTGTAAACAAAAAAAAAAAAAATTGGCAGTAAAATTAATCCAGTGCTTTGAGTTGTGTAAATTTATTTAAAAAAATCCATTTTAATGTTCAATAAAAGGAAAAAATAAATAGTTCACTTACAATGAAAGTCGGTTTGAAAGCAAAAGGATCAAAAGAAAGCATTCATTGGCTTGTAAAAAAATAATATCTTCCGACTTTTAGAGACTCATCTGTGAAGTCGTTAAAAATAAATCTAGAAATCATTTTGGCAAAATAGCTTTTTACGCGTCTAGATAGAGAAGTGGCAAATTAGGGTATGGATTATTTCTAGAATGAGCTGATAGGGTGCGCTGTGTTACAGACGAGCAAAAGGGAGACGAGCTGTCGAGCCGCGAACGAGGGTGATTATCCACATGAGTTCTCCTTTGACACAACACAATCAAAGCCGGATTCTGTAAATAACCTATATTTGATTTATTACTTTTCGACTGATCGAATCCAATATTTTATTTACTCTGTGATGTGGAAATCAATTTTTATAAGAAATTTTATAAAGACGCGTTCTGTTCATTCCTCCACTGATCTCATATTTATCGATATGTTATTGTTGTGCCATTTGGTAATTACCCTTATTAAAAGAAACTAATTAAAACGATTAGAAAAAAAAAAAGTTTTTTAACTTTTTAATACTTTTGATCGCTCTTCTTATAGGCATTTAACATTGCAAATCATTTCGAATCCTTTTTCTTAATTAGAGACGCTGTGAAAAGTCGGGAGTGAATCCGTAGTGAATATGGGTTTTGTTTCGATCCGCATTCACTCCGGTCCGGAGTTTTAATTCTTAAATAAATGTGCACGGGAAGAAAATTATGGAAACGGTTCCAATAATTCTATAAAAACTTTTCTTATACCAACATAGGAACTATGACTAAAATTATGAGAGTAGTTCCTATAATTACAGGAATGGTTCCTATAATTATAGGAATTGTTCGTATAATTTATAGGAGTTGTTCCTATTATATTATGGGAGTGATTCCCAAAATATATAGGAATGCATCCGATATTTTATAGGAATCATTTCCATGAATTGTAGGAACCATTCCCATAATATTATAGGAATAGTTCCCATTATATTATGGGAATAGTTCCCATATTGGTATAGGAACTTTTCCTACACCATTAGTGGAATGGTTTCCATAATGGTATGGGAACTATTCCCATATATTATGGGAACCATCCCTATAATAGTATGGGTACAGTTCCTATACCATTATGGAAATGGTTCCTTTTAGAATGAGGGAATAGTTCTCATAATATTATGAGAACCATTCCCATATTGGTACAGCAACTTTTACCATACCATTATGGAAATGGTTCCCATAATGGTATGGGAACCATTCTTATACTATTATGGGAACTATTCCCATATATTATTGGAACCATCCCTATAATAGTATGGGTACAATTCCTATACCATTATGGGAATGGTTCCCATAATAATGAGGGAATAGGTCTCATAATATGATGGGAACCATTCCCATATTGGTACAGAAACTGTTACCATACCATTAGGAGAATGGTTCCCATAATGCTATGGAAACCATTCTTATACTATTATGGGAACTATTCCCATATATTATTGGAACCATCCCTATAATAGTATAGGTACAATTTCTATACCATTATGGAAATGGTTCCCATAATAATGAGGGAATAGGTCTCATAATATGATGGGAATGGTTCCCATATCGGTATAGGAACTTTTCCTATACCATCAGGGAAATGGTTTCCATAATGGTATGGGAACTATTCCCATACTATTATGGGAACTATTTCCATACTATTATGGAAACTATTCCCATATATAACGGGAATTATCCCTATAATAGTATAGGTACAATTCATATACCATTATGGAAAATATTACCATAATGCATAGCAAAAGTTCCCATAATTGTTTTCCCGTGTATATTTAATAGAAACAGCTATTAATTAGAAACATAATTATTTCCATATATAATTAATTCATATATTAATTATCAAACTTAAAATATGACGTTTTTTGAAATAACAATAATAATTTCAAACTTTTCATTTTGACATACAAGTATCAGTATTTCGATGAATTTCAAATATTAACGGTCGTAAATAAATAAAATCATGTATATTAAATAAAAAACAGTTTAAATAAAATCATGAATGGAATAACTAAATTTATCAGTAAAGATCAACTGTTACGATAACTATCTAACAATAAAAGAACACCTTAAAGTGAAAATCTAAGTCAATAAAAGGTTAGAAGTACAGTTTGTTCTTCTCGACGACGCCAATTCCATATGTAATCAGAAGAAACGCTTGAAGCAAAGGCACGCAGAAGAACAAGAGAACAAACACTTAAAGTAAAGTTTGTCGTTTTTAAATCAAATTATCACTAAACCCTTTAGTAAAATTTTAATAGCAGAAGTGTGAAACATCATCTAGGTGCTTAACCCTTTCATTTGCGTATGAATAGAAACTCACTACATAATAAGTCAATAATTTATTCCAAATATTAAATTAAATAAAACCGTGCCGTGAATAAATATATTATTAATGTTTTTTCCTTTCCATATTATATTCTCGATGCAAATTATTGCAGGCATACTCGATGCACGCTTCGAAACTTTTTCCTGGCGCATTCATTTACATACCATGTATTGATGTAAAAAGAGAAGTATTAAAATAAAGACAAACTAATTCACCAAACCCGGATAATTTTCGGTTGATTTACTCGAATATTAATGGGGACAAATCATATTAAATTTAAACATAATTGCGGAAGCAATTATGGTTCATACGCTACAGAATTATTAAATTAACTGACATTCGCGTAAAACTGTGGTTGTAAAAACCACATTTTTTTACACAGAAAGAAACATTTAGTCAATTAGTAAAAAAAAAGCGGGTGTTAAATATTTAATTTTGTTATGTGTAACTTTAGAACTGTCATTATTTTGTTCGACCAGTTTTAGTCGATTTATTTCGCAACACACAAAAATGTTATAGAAATATTATTTTTTCACCCTATCTGGGCTAAAAGTTTCAATTCCTGGTTTGTCTAGAAGAAAGAAAGTCGTTTTGTTCTTTTATGAGAAAACGAATGATAGAAATTAGGACTTGCGCTGTGGATCCTATAAACAGAGGCAAAAATTTAAACTATTGGGTTCAGATTTGGTCGAAAACTGTATACCCACGGCTCGGGTAGGCAGCTACACACAAGGAGTGGAATTTACAACTTTCCTTTCAAGGTGTGTAATGTACTATTATAATACATGCTCAAAATCAATGCCGTTAAATGACATTTCGGGTCCACCCATACAAAAAAAAAAAATCGGCCCATTATTGGCCCGTGAATGGCTGCCAATTTTCAAGCATCAGCCGAAGATCGGCTAAATATCGGATGATAACGGTTTGCCAAGCATTGGCCAATCGTGGCAATCAATCATCGGCCAAACCTTGGTATCAATGGCGTTCGATCAAACCGTTGGCTAACCAACGGCGATTAATTGTACGCCATTTTTATAAGCAAAAAGACGGCTGCCAATGATTCACCATGTACGGGCCAGTATAGTTAGCCATTTATTGGCCAATCATCCTAAACTAGGCATCGGCCGATCTATGGGAAAATTCCGAAGCTCGGTGACTGTGTATGGGAACCTTAAAATTGTATTTTTTTTCGAAATTTAATATGTTCATTTTACATAATTACTTATGCTTATGAGAAAATCTTGATAATCTTTTACAAAAAAAAATTATGATCACTAATGAACACTATTGGAGTTAATGACCTACTATTAGAAATTATTAGTATTGAATCGTGTTTCATTAGTGATCAGTAGTAGTTCAATTAGTGAGTCTACATCACTGTTGAAAGTGATATCAGTATCAACCATGTTTCAAATAAAAAAAAAATTCTAACCTTAAAATTTTGTAATTAATGTAAGAGCTGTCACCGTTAAGATTATTAAGATTTCTACGATAAATATGTAGACCTACAAAATAAGCCTACGTACTAAGTCCATGGTGTTGGCAGAACGTTAAGAGCTCCAACTGATATGCAGAAGGATTCAGGTTCGAGCCCCAGGAATGACAAATATTTTTTCATCGATAAAAAAATTAATAAACATCAATCAATCAGTACAAATAGTAATCATAAGTATATTTGATTGGATCTAATTTTTTTTATAGGGTTACACCATCGATACTAAGGAATAAGTGCATACGCTTATGACACTAAAAATACCGAGAACACTAAATGCACGAGTGCGTAAAAAGACTCGACCATTATTTTTTTACTAGTTTTTTCCAATAGTGTTCGTTAGTGTTTTTTCGTAAGAGTTGAAATGACGTAAATGGGTGTAAAACGTTATTTTACAATGTACCTGAAGATCGGAACGTTTTTCGCGCAACGAAAATGAAAAATTCATGTAATTTGACTGCTTAAGGGGTAGTTGGGGGTGGCCTGCAATTTTCAGCTGACATATTAGCGCGTGTACGAAACATTTCAAAACTCTAGATCCAGTAGACTTCTTACTTGTTATTTTGTTTTCTGATTTTCGTTTCGCGAAAACCGTTCCGATCTTCAGGTACATATTTTACACGCAATTTGTGTTGATTTTAAAGAAAAATGTTTTACTATGAATAAATTATTTATTAAAAACTTGATTGTTTTAATTAAAAGAAAATGGTTCAATTGAATTTTAACCTTTTCCAACATAATATTTTTTCAGTAGTAAATCACGTGTTCATAATATGAATGTTTAAAGAGCTATTACTTTGATTTGATTTTTTGTTTTTTTCCTGATACACTATTTATTAGCGAGCGAATTTATTTTTATTCCAAAAGTTACATGTTGTAATGAATTTACGCGAGTTAACGTTTATTGTTTAGTCTATATAGGCTGGTTGACAAAACAATTCTGTTGATTCAGTTCTTTTATTTTATTTTTATTTTTTTTATTTTATTTTTTTTTTTTTTACGTTCAATCCCTTGGGGATATATAAAAAAGATCAGGTGGATTGTAAACCTATACAGCAAAAAAAAAACGGATTCCATGCTCTGTTTTCATTCCGTTTTTACGTACTTTTTTTTTTTTTCTTTTTACTTTTTTGAATTGTCGGAAACTAGAACTATGACGGCTGAAATCGTTCATCCGAAATGATGAACAAGTGATTTAACTCTGAAGATGTCTATGGTCATATTATACTAACAGAGGAACTGTAAAATATATGACATACAATTCTCGAAAAATGTTGTATAAATTACAATATATATACATATATATTAAACTGAGTCGAAAAAATCGACAACTTTTTTTTTTTTAATTTTACGGAAAATATTGTTCGAGATGACGAAAAAAAATTACTGTTGAAGTTTGAACCCTATTGGAATTTCCGATTTTCCATTACACAGGAAATTTTCTAATGTTATTACTCATCAACGTATCAGTATATCGGAAAAATCAATAGATATTTTTGTTGGATATCGAACGCTTTACAAAAAAGTTGTCTCCTTGTATTTCGATAAAAACAATTTTTCAGGAGTCATTCAGGGTCGAAGTTAAATTCGTAATAAATTTTAGTATCAATCGACTTTTTCGACGAAACTATCAGACTAATCTTAGTGTGGTATTGGACCTTTTTTTTTAGATCGTTTCATTTCCCACAAATTATCTATTACAAAATTGCTGAAATTTTCTAAAGTGCTTCACTGATTAGCATTTGAAAATAACTCATTAAAATCGGTCGGAACACGAATTTGCGGAACAGGTTCGAGTTGCAATGCAAATTATTCATAAGTTTTAAATTATTTGAATTATTCGTTACCCACGTGGAAGATATATGTTACATGGATGTGACACATTGTTTTGCGTGGACTTATATTTATACACTGAAAAAAAAAATTTGCTATAATAACAAAAGTCAGGATTACGCAGCTATTTGTTGTGATAGCAAAACTATCTTAGTTAACGCAACGAAGTGACATTTGTTGTGGTAAATAAAGTGAAGTTGCTGTTGTAACAAATGATATGTGTCGAGGAAAAATTATTTGAATACCCGAGTCGAAATTTTTTTAAAATTAAACCCTGTTTCAACCTAGTATAGTTTTTAGTCTGAGCGTCAGGTTGAAATGGGTTTTAGAAGATAGAGAACTGCATTGAAATTAAACCCTATTTCACTCCAGTAGCGCCTACATACGTTCGTTTTCAGGCGAGTTAGGTTGAAAAAGGTTTTAAATTTAAACTCCCTTTCGGCCCTCTTCATGCTCGTTTCCAGGCGAGTTAGGTTGAGAAAGGGTTTTAATTAAAACCCCGTTAGACCCTAGTTCGTCTGATGACCTATATTTACGAGTATCATGATCTACATTTTTTCCACTAAATTTATAAATAATATAAGAAAATTATAAATAAAATTATACTTTGAAATTAAAACAAAATTAATTGAATAATATCGCAGAATTTTACTTTTTCCGTGTGTTTTCAATTTATTTAAGATATACCTTTAATAAATTACCTTATAAAAATATATGTTATTATGAAAATATATATTTTTCTAATATGATATTTATAGTTTTAACATGCTTATATTATTTATAAAATCTGTATCTAAAAAAATTCCAAATATTATGATATTATTCAATTGACTTTGTTTTTATCTATAAGTATAATTATATTTATAATTTTTTTATGTTATTCATGAATTTTTAGAAAAAAATGGATTAAGATATTCGTGAATATATATATATATATATATATATATATATATATATATATATATATATATATGTTGATTCATCATTTTTAAATGTATAAATATTAATAGCATATTTTTTCTTAAATGTCTACTTCTTTGAAAATTACAATTGAATAATCAATATTTCATTGGTTGATTATTTTATGCAATGGTACAAACACACGAAAATACAGTAAAAGAAATTGTAAGATTTTGAAAACACTGTAATATTTTAAAAAATTTACCTTACTATAAGAAAAATAATTTCTAAGTTTTAATCCCCTTTTCATCCTAAACAAAAATGTACAGGTTCGACTATAGTGTAAGTTGACGTAGAGTCTTGAATCTCAAATTAAACCCCGGTTCATTCTTTTTCGACCTTATTTAAGGCGTACTAGGTTGAAACAGAGTTTTAAACTTCAAACTAAACCCTAGTTCACTCCTCCTTACCCGAATTTCAGGCGAGTTAGGTTGAAAAAGGTTTTAAAATCGAGGCGGCAAATACCCACATCAAAAGGTTCAGGCGCTACAAGGCTCAGATGGGGTTTTAATATTTCGACTCGGGTATACGCATAGAATTTCGTGCTTTAATTAGGTGAACAATATCATTAAGAATTTATCACAAGTTCTGGATTTTGGACATAAATTGTGTTTGTAAATTATGGCTAAAATATTAAACGCTATTTATTTTGAAAAGTATACCAATATGTCTAAGTATAGTTAAAGGCGGGCGCCTTGAAGGAGTGATTTTCCTGAATCAAGAGAATATATCGAGAAGCGAAAATATCTTAGGTGAAGTAAAATTTTCTCGAGTCACGAAATCTTTATAAAACCTAATTTAATATATAGCTCAACGCATGTCATTTGTTATAACGGCAACTTCACTTTACTTACCATAACAAATGTTTCTTCGTTGCGTTGACCAAGATGGATTTGTTATCTCAACAAATAACTGCGTAATCCTGACTTTTGTTAAGATAACTAATTTTTTTTTCAGTGCACAAATTATCTATCACAAAATTGCTGAAATTTTCGAGTGCTTCACTTATTAGCATTTGAAAGTCACCAATTAAAATCAGTCAGAACACGATTTCTCAGAACAGGTTCAAGTTGCAATGCAAATTATTCATAAGTCTTAAATTATTTGAATCATTCTTTACCTACGCGGAAGATATATGTTAGACATATGTGACACATTGTTTTGCGTGAACTTATATTTATATATATTTTGTATATATTATATAGATATCACTACGTATATGTCAACATATACGCGAAACTTATCGAACACATTTATTTTTGCGCACATATCTGTAATATAGGTGACATATATGTGGCATATGATTTTCTCATATATTTTTCTACTCGGGTAGTTTTCGGATTAATCATAAATTTTCATATTATTCGGTTGGAATTCAAATAGTGGTTCAAACTTCGAGCATTTAATTTTTATCTAACTTATGATTAATAATCAAAAATTTATCACTACAATTTACGAATAATCCGAATAATTTGGAAATCTGAATTTTTGGATTTGACACTAATAATTCATAAGTTTGAATTATTCGCATACCCTAGCTTGCATAAAAATAAGCAAGACACAAAATTTGCTTATAAAAGGCATCTAATCAAAACACACGTATGACGCAGGCGCATAAATGAACTCGAGGATACTGTACTAGTAATTACTTTTTAATAACTACTTTTTATTAGATTCACTAGTAAAAATAATAAATTATAACCCCGAAAAATTTCTGTAAACTAGCCAACGAATTTTATAATAAATGAATTAAACTTCGTGCTATAATATTTTTTAATTAACTTTTGTGTTCTTAATCAAAGTTTAATTAACATTTTATGGCTTCGGAATCATTATTATAATAAGAGAGCTTAATTAGCCGTAATAAATATTTAACTGTGTAAACCGAGGAATATCCAATTTAAATTTCACTACCTTTTTATTCGAAATGGATCGAAAGATTAATGTGTACCAAACGTACATTAACTAGCTCGATTGAACCCGAATTGGATATGCATTCTATATGTCTATATATATGAAGTGGCCACACATCGGTTAATGCATTTATTAACTAAATGTGAAGGTATGAACGCCCAATTGATTTACTAAGTAATTGAAGATTGTGATGAATTGCTATTCACTGTTAAATGACGATTATACGTTTATGCTAATTTCTCATAATAATCAAATCATTGATAATAATAACAATTAAAAAGAACTAATATTGATAAGTTTTCATTTACGAAATATGTATGTATCAAAATTTTAAACTTCCCGCTAAGAAAGTTCGAAATTTTCAAAAATAGGAAAGTTTGTAAGAACTATAACTTTTGAACGGATGAACCGATTTAGATCTTTGAGGTGGCATTCGAAGCGGCTTATCAATTGCTAGGTCCTGAGAAAAATTTATTTTCATCGGTACAGTACGTTTCGAGTTTTTCCAAAAATAAAATTTTTTGAAAAATGTTTTTTTTTGATAACTTTTAGTATGTTTCACAGATTGTTTTTAAAATCTATGCAGCTCTAAAGCTCTATGAGCCGCGTCGAATGCCGCCTCAAACATCAAAATCGGATCAATGGTTCAAGAGATATCGTAATTTGAAGAATTTACAAAAAGTGTTTTTTTCTGATAAACTCAAAAATCACGAAGCAGATTGATTCTAATAACGTTTTGGCTTTAAAGGCTGAAAAACTGCGTCGATTGCCGCCTTAAATATCAAAATCGGTTGATTAGATCGAAAAATATCGGCGATGAAAAATTTAAATAATAACGATTTATGGCATTTTTCTCGGATAACGCATTATATAATTCCTCATATGTTCTAAAACTCATACCAGCCCTTTGGTTTTATAGAGATTGATGACCTCTACATAAATTATTGCAATCGGTTCACTAGTATAAATAATATCAACATTTTTGAAAAATCACTGTTTCTAACATTTCATTTCCGGATGTTTCATATATTAACTCGCAGATTTAATTTAAAGTTCACGTAACTCTCCATATTGATCATGTCTATCCATTTCTGTCCAAAACATTGAATTTGTCAAGCATAATCGTGAGCAAAACTTCAGAAAACGATCGGTGATTATTTTCAATTCCCAGAATTTTCGGCGGTTAATACGAAATGTCACTTTTTTCGAGCTAAAAGGCTCAAAAATACTAATGAATTAACGGAATGGTTGAGCTCAAAGAGCTCAGAAACAGCGGGAAGTTTCGAGTCTGGTGCAGGGTCAACCTTTTTTCAGATCTTTTTATAAATGACGGGGTCAGAACGGGGTATAAATGGAAAAAAAAAATTTGTAACTGAAAGTAATTCTGAGCTGAGAAAAAAATTGTTTTCCACTTATACCCCAGTTCTAACCCTTTTGAATAAATAAAACTATATATGAATAATGTAATAATGTACCCATTAAAACTAATTAACTTGCAGTCTTCTTTTATCAATACACGATAGCTCCTATTCCCGTCACCACTTTGATCTTTTTTTATACCACCAATTCAGCGGTTAATTAAATTATTTATATTTACACAATCGATATACAAACTTAACAATTACGTTCAATTTCACTCCAGTAATTATTATTTATTGTCAACAAACAGAACTATGCAACAAAACATTTTAGTTAAAACGAACAATTTATCGAATCAATATAATTCATTTAAATTCCCGTTATAGTTAATTTTAGGCGTCGCTCGTAAAATTTACCTACGAGTTCGTTAAACTCTTTTTCAAGTCACGTATACACAGAAATACATATACATATATATGTAATTATTCCATTAACAGTTTGTTTTCCGAAATATTTTTTTTTGGTTATTCCAACAATTTCAGCCAGTATTCAATTCAACTATTCAATGAGAATGAAACCGCGATAATTATCTACACCCAACAAATTTTATTAAAAACTTCAATGTATAAACTGTTTATAAACATAATCCAATAGTTTAATACAAAGAACACTTATGTTCATTTCAATTGCACGAGAAATCCAACTGTAATATCAGTAGTTTGAAGATATCCCATATATATGTATATATGTCGTGTCAAAGTTTAATTTAAATTTAACAGTTAATGAATGAAAGTTTATATACAATGCGACGAATTCACTATTATTGAAATACGATAACAAATTTGTAAATGCATGCATACATATATTTTTTTTTTTTTTTTTTTTTTTTTTTTTACACAAATTAATTTTTTTTAACACTTATATAATTTTTTGTAACGAATTTTCATTAAAATTAAAATTTTGAACAATTTATGTGGCACTAAAATATTCAAAAATAATTTTTTTGGAAAACGCACTTTTTACACAACCTCATTATTTTCACTTAATTAAAAAAAAAAAAATAATGATAGTAAATAAACTTGTCACTAAAAAATTTATAATTTGTTGATAAAATTTCAAAAGGATAATTAGCCTATCGTGCACCACGAGGATAAATTTACAACAAAAATTGACCGTTTTTTGGTTGCGCGGTCTGATTATCGCGGAAGACGCGCGGGCACTAGCTGATAGAACTTGCGAATACCGAAACGAGCCTGTGGACTTGCACGGGGATGCTTTGCGAGGGTGGAATCACAACCCTCTCGAGCAAACGCGCGCGCACACTATTCGTACTATAGGAGACAACCTTTAAGCATTGTCAAACAGGATGTACCATAGTTTTATTCGATATCTCTTTATCTGGGTTAGTAGATTTCGACTACTAGCACTCTTACGCTAATCCTAAATGATGCACTTAAATGTAAAAATAAAACTATACTATAAAAAATAAAAATTAGCTTATAACCAATTGGCTATAACCCATAACATAATTTATTTTTGTGGTTAACGCGAACTATATGATACTGCATAGTAAAATATTTTGCGTAATTTTGAAAAAAATCGGGTGTTAATCTATGCTGTGTTATAAAAAGTTTGATGCCATTAATTATAAAATAGTGTAAATTCAACGACTTCCCTACCGGATCCGAATCACAGTAAATTACGGTAATTACCGTAATTTACGGCATCAGGCAGAATTACCGTAATTTAGGTAAAGTACGGTATTTAACGCAAATTACGGTAAATTAAGACATTTTACCGTAAATTGCAGTAAAATCCCGTAATTAACGGTAAATTTCCGTATGTTAGCGGGAATTACGGTAGTTCTGATGGATGCCGTAAATTACGGCAAATTATTGTAACTACCGTAATTTACCGTAATTCAGATCCACTAGGGTTGACTAATAACAATAACAGAATTTTTCCTGAAAAAAGTCAGTATTATATACACAGGCAATTTCGTTGAGAAAATTACCCAAAATTTTGCCGTAAATTACTGGAAAATGCGATACGTATGGGGCTATTTCGCTGAATTTTACTACAATTCGCAGTACATGCGGTAATTTACAGTATTTTACGGTGAATTACAATTATTTAGCGGTAATTTACTGTAATTTACGGTATTTTTGGCGTAAGTACCGTATGCATTCCTGACTTTAGTTTTATCCCCTAGCGGATCCGAATTACGGTAAATACAGTGATTTACCGTAATTTGCCGTAATTTACGGTGCCTAGCAGAATTACCGTAGATTACCGTCATTTACCGTAAATTAAGGTAATTTACCGGAAAGTACGGTAATCTACGGTAAATTACGGTAATCTACGGCAAATGACGGTAAACTGCCGTAATTTACGGCGCCTAGCAGAATTACCTAAATTACGGCAATTTACCGTAATTTGTCGTAGATTACCGTAATTTGTCGTAGATTACCGTAATTTGTCGTAGATTACCGTAATTTGTCGTAGATTACCGTAATTTGTCGTAGATTACCGTAATTTACGGTAATTCTGCTAGGCGCCGTAAATTACGGTAAATTGCGGCAAATTACGGTAAATCACTGTATTTACCGTAATTACCACAATTTACTGTAATTGACCACAAGTTACTACACCCTGCCGAGTTACCGTGAATTATGACAAAAATACGGTAATTTACCGCAATTCAGGCTGACTACGGCATTTTACCCTAATTTACGACAAAATACGAGGAAATGCCGTAAATTACGGTAATTCTGCTGGGAATCTTGAGTTGCGGTAAATTACGGCATAACCGTAATTGACCGAAATTCGGATCTACTAGGGTACAGTGCAATACTTCACTATACGATAATATATCGCAGGCTTGTCGCACTTTAAGGGTAAGGTACCGTTCTTTTACTACAAATTTACGGTAAAAATATCGTACTATTGTCGTCAACAACTGCCTTTTTGCCGTAAAATACCATACGTTTACCGTGGAACATCGTATTTTTACCGCAATATTTCCGAAGACCGTAAATTACGACAAATTACGGTAATTACCGCAACTTACCGTAATTCGGATCTGCCAGGGGTTCAAAAATTTTGAGAAAAAGGTTAAATTGTAAAAAAAGGCAGTGTCGCATCGACGGGTTCGAAATATATTTATTTGTGATAGTATCAATTTGTAATTATATTCATAGATTAGTTTGATTCTTATAGATAAATTATTTTCTAATAAATTCCGACAACAAAGTCGTAAATTTAAATGTTTAAGTAACGAGAAAACGAATGTTGAAATCAAAACATTTTCGTGTATTGCTGACAACATTTAAATGCATAAAAATTTATGGTTTTATTGCCGAAACTTTTAACATACATGTGTAATAGTTTTTACAAAGAACTTTTTTATTGTGTATAGTTATAAACTTCTTAAAGATTAATATTTAATTTATCAAACTTTATCATAAAAATAAAGAAAAAATATTTTTGATAACGATAATTAAATATAAACGGAAACTTACCGTCTGATTTAAACATAAATGAGGGTAAGAAGGAGATAAGATGAAAAAGATGTTTTAATGACTTGATAATGGCAATAAATTTTCCAGACTCTTGGATTATCAACTAGTACTTTGGTGGTTGACGGTGTCACTAGTAGACAACGCCTATTTCTAAAGACGATCAACCTAACACCCGGTAGTTGCACTTCAAGGTCGTTATCAACCCTCTAGCACGCTCTCATTCCGTGAGCATCGTTCCAGACCTAGACGCAATTAATTTTAACGGCTCTAGGCTTCTACACTATCTTCCTTGTCCTATATTCTCACCGGATATCCGCTGGTCGAAAGATTTTCACCAGAAGTTCGTGAGCTACGAAGACGATGGATGTGATCCATTTTCTCGTTTACTTGGTAGATATGTTTCTGGGTAATAACTTGAATCTTTACCTATATATCTCGTATCAAATTTAATTTGCGTCCCTTATATTTTGATCATTAATATTCACTAAACATAAATCCAATATATTAAACTTGTAAGCGTATTATAGTTTATTAATTATGAATTTTTTAATCATTCGTTTTTCTGAAATGAAATTTATGCAATTTGTAATTTGTAATTTATGCACAATGGCATGAAAAATACCCCGGTACAAAGAAAAATGATTGAAGAATAGACTTGATACTTTTTAAGACCATCAATTAAGATGATTACGTAGTAACAGAAACTGTTTTAATAACGTAAAGTTCATTTCTCTAAGAAGTGATGGGCTTAAAAAAACTGTCTTCTAAAAATTACGATTTTTCAACTTAAACCCCGGGTCGAAAAAATGAACTTCAGTTTCAATCTCGAATCGCGGCCGTAAATAAACGTATTTCCAAACCTCATTTGAACCTCTATGCTGCGCTTATTTCCGTTTCTGCACTATAGAGGTTCAAGTGAGGTTCTATTTTTCGACTAGGGTTTCATTTTTTGATCCCTTCACTGTAAAAAAAGGGTGTTAAGAGATACTTACGCTGATGTAGCGATGCTACTTGGACCCGCATGAAAAAACTTTATATGTGAAAACATATATGATAGAATATATGAATATTATAATGTGATATATTGTACAATATATAAAATAATATTTATATTTTTGCCGTATTAATATATGATAATATATTGAAAAAAAATATATTGCTAGAATATATTACCAATATATTTATCAATATATGACTTTTTATGTATTTTTTACATATATATTTTAATATATCTTTTTTATATTGATATATTATATTGAAAGTAGTATATTAATTAATATATAGTATTTTTTATATTTTTTATATATGTTTTCCAATATACTGCAAAATATATGGTTTCCAATATATTGTAAAATATATGACACTTTTTTTACTTTTCTTAGGTTATTGCCAGTAAATATAAGGTCAATAAGATGAAGGAGAAAAAATAATAAATTTGACTTTTTTTTGTGGAATTGTGTAGAAATTGAAAAAGTATATTGAAAAAAAAAAGTTTTCAATATATTGCGAAAAAGATAAGTTTTAATATACTGGAAAAATATAATTCCAATATACCGCGAACCATATATTTAATCATATAAATTCTTTCATATATAATCAATTATATAGAGACCATATACCACTAATTATATGAGTCAAAATATATGGATATATATATCAAGTTTATTATATTATGCTTATAAATTATATATATACTATCCATATATGATAAGAATATATTGCACGGAAAAAAAGAGTTTCGTTCTCATAACAAAAGACGGGATAACGAAAAATTTTGTTATACTGACCAATATGATTAGCTTACGGTAACAAATAAATTTGTTATAATAACAAATGAGATTGTGTCGTAATTAAGAAGCTTATTTGTTATGAGTACAAATGATATCAATATCATCGTATTTCAAAGCAAGCATTTGTTACTCTAAGTAATCTTAGCTTGTGGGGACAAAAATTTTGTCAGTACTACAAATTCATTTTGTTATTTTAACAAATCACTTTTTTTACTGCAACACAACAGTTTTGCTGCAGTTACAAACCATTGCTAGGCGCCACAAACGATTTGCTAGCGTTACAAAAACGTTGTAGTCATAACGAATGCTTCGTTATCCGTATATTAAGGCAGAAATTTGTTACTGTAAGTTATCTTATCTTGCGGTTACAAAAAATTTTTTTCCGTGTGAGCATTATATGAGATAATATATATAGAAAAATACAAAACATTATATACAAGTAAATATATTATGATAAATATATAATCCAATATATGTAAAAAACATATATTTTTCAATATAGATATTTTTACCGCTATATATTTATCACATATTCACCATATATTTTTTTATATACTTTTAACAATATATAGCTTTTCCATGCGGGTCACTAATCATATACATGTTGGAATACGACACGGAAAAAAATTAATCGTGAATGCAACATGATGCAGTCTTGGTAAATAAACATGATGAAATCATGTTGCATTCACATGATTTGTCATGTTTCGGTTACATGATAGTCATGTTGCGGTAACATGAGAAAATCATGTTGCATTCACATGATTTGTCATGTTTCGGCTACATGATAATCATGTTGCGGTAACATGAGAAAATCATGTGGCATTCACATGATAATCATGTTTCGGCTACATGATAATCATGTTGCGGTAACATGAGAAAATCATGTGAATGCAACATGATTTGTCATGTTTCGGCTACATGACAATATGTGGCAGCAACATGATTATCATGTGAATGCCACATGATTTTCTCATGTTACCGCAACATGATTATCATGTAGCCGAAACATGATTATCATGTGAATGCCACATGATTTTCTCATGTTACCGCAACATGACTATCATGTAACCGAAACATGACAAATCATGTGAATGCAACATGATTTTCTCATGTTACCGCAACATGATTATCATGTAGCCGAAACATGACAAATCATGTGAATGCAACATGATTTCATCATGTTTATTTACCAAGACTGCATCATGTTGCATTCACGATTAATTTTTTTCCGTGGACGTTTCTTAGGTTGAAGAGCAGGGAATTTAAAAATTGTCTATCTCAAACGCGAAGCAGAGATGTTGAGCTCTACTGTCTAATTTATTTATTCAGAGATTTAAAGCTCAGATTAAAATTTAAAAAAATATATTGTTTTCATATACAAATAATTAATTAATTAATCTAATTATATATGAGTAATATATGATTATCAGAATAATTAATTTATCACAATGGTTTGAATTTTCGCTTTTCATATATTAATAATGCATTGATTTAAAAACATTATTAATATATTAATAATAAAAATATACATATTTATGCGTTAATTATTAATATGTATTCCTAGATTGTATGTATTCCGATTAATGTTTATCGGAAAAATTAAATATAAATTTAAAGTACTGCCATATTTTCGTGAATTTCAAAGGCTCACAATTTATCTCTAAAATTTGACTTTTTAATGAAAAAGAGTAAAAATAAATTAAAAACTAAAGCCGGATTGCGAAAATTAAGCTTATCATTCTCAGAGTAAACACAAAAAAACTTCTGACACATAACTACAGTACGCCAGGAGGTTTGCGTGATTTACTGTCCATCCGGATTGTAATTCCGAATGAATTAAGCTAAATACTTTGTGGCTTAACCCAAGTAAAATCTTAGTAAGTTGAATGCGCGGAAGCTAACGCTGCCATCGTCTTAGTGTTGTCGTGGTCTTCTCACTCTCAGACATCCAGAAACCTGTAACGGCTAAGGAAACTCTTGCAAGTAAAACGGGAGTTCCAGAAAAGTTACTTCCGAGGACAACGACTACTGTTTTACTGCCACAACTCAACGGACTTTATAGTTTTCATCCTCTAATTAACACACCGCATTTATTCGAACTTTTAAGTCTTTCATGATAACTGCATTTTATTTGGTTTATTGTTTTGTTAGATATAAAAGTTGGACCATAAACTTTTATTGTAGAAAAATTTCCTTTCTTTTTTTTTAACAATTCATTATATCTATCCAGAATTTATTATTGTAATTTTCATTCATTTTTATTCCTTTGAAATAACAGCAGTGATTTCGAGCTTCGTCCGCTGACCACTTTACTGCCAAGAGCTTTTTATGATTTTTCGTGGATAAATATAATTTCCTTTATTACTGGAGATAGTGGGGTAAAATGAGACAGTATAGAAAAAATTAAAGGTGAATCGGACACCACCCTGCATGAAAATACCATATATGATAAATATATATGGAAAAATATGTAATCAATATGGGACCATATAAGTGGCCAAAAACGATATATATTTTCTTATATATAATATAGTAAGTTTTAATATAATTAATTATATACGTAAGTTTATAAGTTAATACATGTATTATATATATTCATAATCATATATGTAAACTTATAAGTTAACACATATATGTATTACGTATATTGATAATTATATATGTAAATTTGTAAGCTAGCACACATATATATATATTCTGAACACAATGTTTGAATCTTATAACAGAGAGAGGAAGACAGAAAAGAATAGATTTTATTTATTCTTACATATATGGGGAGACTTATATGGTTCTATATATCGAAAAATATACAAAAATTTATAAAGTTAAATACATGGTACATATATCGTGCCATATAATGATGAATTATATATGTATTCTTATTTGTTTCCATATATAAATAAAATTTATTTTTGAATTTATTAAAATTATAAGTTTTCAAATATATAAATAATATAGTGAAGTTATACGGAAATATATGAAATCATATAATAGAAAACATATATAGAAATATACTAAAATCGGCCAAAATCTATATATAGTTCTATGTAAGATTTCATGTATTGTCACATATATATTTCTATCTGTAATATATATTCTGTAATATATGTTTACCATATATGATATTTTCATGCGGGTCAAAAAACGCTCCACGTTTCTTATTTTCACGAAAAAATTGAACACAAAACGTATTTTTGTGTAAAACGGTTTATTTGGCAAAAAAATTCCGGTTATAATTGCACACCTCAAGCGCGTAGCGCTAAGGGTGCTTTATGATCGATCTACTAATTTCGACTCATTCACCCACATTAAATTATCTCTACACTCTTCTGATTACACTTAAATAAGTCAAATTGTATACCAATACAAAGACAATTTATTAAAGAATTATTCCGACCTAATATTAAGTCGATTCGTTATTTCATAAGTTTAAAATTAATCATTTTAATTAAAAAAACCAGTGCCGTCAGTCGTTACGTATGAAACTTTGTAAGCACGATAACTCTCGATAGAGACAATTAATCAGCCTAACTTTTTCTTTATTATCTTTGTATTTTTGATCACAAGAACCCTATAAAAAATTACTATCTAAATCCTTTTAGTTTAATTGTAATTAATTAAAAACGTAAAACTGATTAATCACGAAAAATTAAGCTGCCATTTTTATTTTTACTGTTGGTATTATTTCTTTTTTTCTCTCTATCAGCACTGGCAGCAGCACCAGCGCAATGGTATAGGTTTGAAAAAAAAGAAGCGACATCGAAGACAAAAAGGCGGGATGTTTGAAAAAAATTTTAATAAATACAAATAAATTAATATTATAAAATAAAAATATTGATCAAAAATAAAATGCGTAACTGAGGTGCGCTATTGGATTTTCGAACATTTTGTTATTTTATTTCTGATTTTTTTTGTAGGCAATGTGTACTCTGTTCTATAAATAATTCAATTTGAAATTAATTAAAAAAAAATCGATGGGTTTTCTAGTAATTGATTGTATATATAATTATATTAATTTTACACTCGGTGTTGAAATTCGTTTTATGTAAATTCGTTATGCGAACCCAATCATCTTCACTTTGTATAAAAAAATAATATTTGATGAATGATGGACATGATATCGATTGAAGTTTTATAGATATTCGAAATTACGTTGACTACAGAAGCTTTTATAACTTTAAACCATGAAAAAAAATATAAAAATAGAATGAAAATTCTATAGCACACCTTTAATGCGAAGAACTATGGGTGTACTCAATACTCTTTTCAAATTTTTCGCTGATACACGTAGCTCTGAAGTATCACTTCAACTTTCTGAGTGCTACAAATAATACTGCGGTTGGTTACCCGGTAACAGTACAGCTGCAAAAAATAACCTGACAGAATTCAAAAAAAATTTCTGAACGAGGTACAATCACAATAAAAAATATTGAGTTTAAATCAACACAATCTGTATGTTAGAAACGGTCCACACAATATTTGTGTTATTTTTCAACGCAGACTGTTTGTATTAAAATTTCAACACACAATTCGAGTAATATGAGAAGTAACTTCAACACTTTTTGAATGTTAATGGCGACCCAAAAAAACTGTTAACTTTTACATTTTATTTTTGTACCATGAATTAGTTTTAGGTTATCAAAAGTGTCAAAAATTAATATTTAACATTGAACTATTTTGTGATAGTAAACATAATCCTAAAGTTAGCAGACAGTTAACAATTTTTGAATTTTTTTATCAACAAATCAATTACGAAAAAAAAAATAAAAAATAAAAATGTGTGCATGTAGAAAAGTAAAAAAGCCACAGATGCTATTTTTTAAATGTTTTTTTTTTTTTTAAACTATACGAATCATGAACTTTGTCAACTTTATTTTTCTACTCTCTTAACATGAATTAGTGAAAATTTCATTAATTACGTTAGTGAAGCTATATTCACTTCATAATCAGTGTATTTAAATAACAAATTAGTGAATTCTCACTAATGAATTTAGTACTATAATTTTCACTAGCAAATTAGTGATTTTCACTACTGAACTAGCGATATTTTCATAATTTCTACAAGTGAAACTGTTATTCACTTCTTAATTTATGAATTTCACAATTTCACTAGTAACGTTAACTAGCAAATAATTAAACATTTTACTAGATATAAATATAATTAATAATTATGGTGCTGTTTTTAAAAATTTTAACAAAAAATTTTCAAAATAAAAAAAAATAGAAGTACAGAACAATAATATATTTATATGAAGAGTACGTCAATCATAACATCACGGGTTTTTTATTTCTTTATCAGTTATTGTTTGGTATCATAACGAATATACTATTTACACTCACGCGATCACATGCATAGGTCAGCGCAGTGAATAGCATCAAAGACTTTGAATCGGAAGGATGCAGGTTCGAGCCCAGCAGTCACCGGGATTTTTTCATCAATCAAAATCATCTATACTTCCTCTAAGTAATGATTCTAATACATTGATCACATTTCGGATCTAATTACAAGTGTCTTATATTTTTTTTCGCAATATAATATTTTTTTTCACCGATGAAATCAGTGGATTCCCATATTCACTTTTCAATTTAGTGCATTCTCATATTCATTTATCAAATCAGTGAATTCTAATATTCACATATTCATTTAGTGAATATTCACTAATTCTGCGTGGTACGATTGTAGCATTGACAATTACTAAAATTAGTAAAAAATCAATAATTCATACGTAGAGAGTGATCTACAAAAAAAAAAATAAAAGGCAAAACATTGTATTACCTGTATTCCATATTATGATTTTGATTGTACACGGAAAGAAAATTATGGCAGCGGTTCCCATAATTTTGTGAAATTTTTCCTATACCAGCATAGGAATTACGACCATAAATTATGGGAGCGGTTCCTATAATTATAGGAATGTTTCCCATAATTATAGGAATAGTTCCTATAATTATGGGAATAATACCCATAACACTATAGGAATGATTCCTATAATTATAGAAATGGTTCCTATAATTTATAGGAATACTTTCTATAATATTATGGGAATTATTCCTATAATTTATGGGAATGGTTCCTATAATTTATAGGAACCATTCCCATAATATTATGGGAATGGTTCCTATAATAGTATGGGAACTATTCCTATAATATTATGGGAATGATTCCCATAATGCAATTGGAATGGTTCCTATACCATTGTGGGAATCATTCCCATAATATTATGGGAATAGTTCCCATACTGTTATAGAAACCATTCCTATAATATTATGGGAATGGTTCCCATATTATCATGAAAAAATTATTTTTAAGGTGTGGTAATCACTTCTACAATACACAGAAATATTATTAAACATAAAAACAAAAATTCAAACATTGAAAAAAAAAATCGTATTTGGCAAAAAAACATTAAAATTTTTAACAAGAATTTTTTGTCAGCACAAAACATTCAAGAAAATTCAAATTTTGGGAAATTTCTACACTATTGTGCAAAAAAAAAATTTTATGATATTATAGGAATGGTTCCCATAACATTATGGAAATAGTTCCCATAATATTATAGGAATAGTTCCTATACCAATATAGGAACCATTCCTATACAAATATGGGAACCATTCCCATAATAGTATGGGAACCATTCCCATAATAGTATGGGAACCATTCCCATAATAGTATGGGAACCATTCCCATAATAGTATGGGAAACATTCCCATAATGGTATGGGAACTATTCCCATAATATTATAGGAATAGTTCCTATACCAATATAGGAACCATTCCTATACAAATATGGGAACCATTCCCATAATAGTATGGGAACCATTCCCATAATAGTATGGGAACCATTCCCATAATAGTATGGGAACCATTCCCATAATAGTATGGGAACCATTCCCATAATAGTATGGGAACCATTCCCATAATAGTATGGGAACCATTCCCATAATGGTATGGGAACTATTCTCATACTATTGTGGGAATGGTTCCCATAATATATGGGAACCATCCCTATAGTAGTATAGGTACTATTCCCATACCATTATGAGAACCATTCCCATAATGCATAGCAAAACTTCCTATAATTTTTTTTCCGTGTATAAAATATGAAGCGTATAATTAATCCGAAAAAGATGAAATGTTATTTCACACGAAGTCTATTTTTAAATCGAAGATTTGCCCTCGTCCTCGCTTGTAGGATGCTTTATTTTCTGCAAAACCTACTATGATAATTCAATTTGAGAAAAATAGAAAAACAAAAAACATAAAAGCAATAGTTGTACTGTTGACATATTATTAGAGTATCCAATTTATTGTGGTCGCGCTGTGTGAATAATTCTGTAGAACTCTCTATTGTTGGAAATTAAACTTTCAACGCACTGGAATAATATATTTAGTGACAAGGGATAAAACAATATGAACGAAAGTCAGGGTGAATTTGTCTGCCCGAGCTGAAGAAGAGAGCTGACATTGCCCGTGTCTGCATTCGTGTTTTATCCCATGTCATTATACTTTTCATAACATCTGTTAGAAACTAAGTTTTAATGTTTGAAGCCAATCGGAGCATGTTAACTCCCAAATAATGACGTGAAATCCTATTAGTGTATATTAAAGTCACAAATTACAATCGAGATAAATTTAGTTTCTCCATAAATAAGAGCTGCCAGTTATTCGACATTTAAAATATCATTGAAGTCTGAAATTTGTAACAAGCAATGGACATTTTTCAATGAAATGGAATAATTACATAATTCAAGTCTTTTATTTACTGAATTGATATTGAGAAAAAAAATCTGAAAACTGCCAGACCCTTCGGACCAGCCTCAAAACTTCCCGCTGTTTTCGAGCTCAAAAATTTGTAAGGCCGGTATCCTGACGAAAAAAATTGTAAGACCTATTGGGATCCAATTGGGTTCCCAATTGGGAACCCAACGTTGGGTTGTAACGCATAGCCCAAGATGTTCCCAATCGGGTCATCCCTATTGGGTCCCAATTGGGTTTACCCAACTGTTTCCCAATTAGGCACACTCTATAGGGTTTCAATTGGGTACGCCCTACAGAAACTTTGAGCCAACTCACCCGTGTGAAAAAAATTCGTTCCAAAAAGATTCCAAAAAAGTTCCGCATGTGGAACTTCTAAACATGAGACAGGTTAGAACTTCGAATGGAACTTTTTTGGAATTTTATATAGACATTTCAAAAAAGTTCCAAAATTACCACTTTTCACTCTTTTATGGACTACAGCAGGCATTTTAACACATTCCAAAATCACTTCTTTTGCATCTTTGGTACAATAAAGACGTTCCAAAAATATGCCAAAATAGTTCGAAAATCACTGAATTTTTTATACAACAAAAAAACACGTCCATAAAAAATTCCAAAAAAGTTCCAAGAACGTCCTTTTTTTGACTCTTAATTCGCTTATAAAAAATTTTTTTTTACCATCAAAACTACTAACGTTCCAAAAAAGTTCCTTTCGAAGCTCTAATCTGTCTCATGTTTAGAAGTTCCACATGCGGAACTTTTTTGGAATTTTTTTGGAACGAATTTTTTTTACACGGGCAATAAAATCCCACTAAAATCCCAACATAAAAAAATTCGCTTCATTAAATTTTTTGTTTAAATCCTCTCATTCCAGTACAATTTTTTTCGGGCTTGCCCCATCAATACCCAATGGGGTTCCAATGTATGCTTGGGGATAATTTCTAGTCGGGTAAAACATACCTTCACTGAAAAATGATAATTTTTGTCCGACGATATCTTTGGATGGAATGAAACGTTTTGAACGTTTTGGTGGCAATCGGAAGGGCTCAACAAGAATTAAAACTGATTACATTTTGAGGCGAATCGGGCAAGTGGTTTATAAGTTATACGCAAAAAACCAAAAACAAAAAAAATTTTTAATTTTTCTTTTTCGTATAAATCGTAAACTACGTAACCGATCTGGCCCGAAATCTAATCAATTTTAAGTTTTGTTGAGCCCTTTTGATTGCCACCAAGTACGTTCAAATCGGTTGATTCGTTCCAAAGATATTGTCGGACAAAAAAAGTTTACACTCACACATATACACGGACGTCCATCCGGTAATAATCAGAATAGCTTCCTAGGAGCTCAAAACCTCGACATCTGATGAAATCTCGATTTTCGAAAATCGGACCGAAATCAATAACTTCCTTTTTTTGGAAAATTTCCAATTTTCTTAGCGGGAAGTTAAAAATTAATTTTGTCAAAAAAATATTCTTAGACATGCTTTCTTATAAAGTCGGACCTCGTTATAAAACTACCATTCTGTCTTAGTGCAAGAATTTTTTTCTAATTTTCAATCATATCTGCCTTCAATTCCTTTTTTTTTATTTAACCAAATATTAACTTCATTAAAATTTTTAATTGGAATAAACTCGAGAATGTATCAATTAAATTGAAGAAATATTTGCTTGCCTTAAGTAATTAATGCTTTTAGAAATTTATTACTGAAGTGGAACAATAATTTCCTTAAAATAAGAGCTACCAATTTAATTTCAGAAAAAAATTACTTATTTCGATTATTTACGGAAACAAGAAAAGTAATTAATTTTAAAGGAAATAATTTTATCAAAAATTGAAGTTTTCAATACCGTTTTGTGACGTGTTCAAAACCAGTTACTCTACCCTAGTTCAATTTAGTATTTCATTCCTAGTACATTCATATTTTATAACATTTTGCGTCGGAATATTGAACTTACATTAACTTAACCAACTTTCATTGGACCCGAAAGAACTTAATGGATTGGAGTAGACTTTTAAGTATTTATTCGAGCATGTTTTAAGAGTATTCAGAAATATTTCCATACACCCTTTTTTGTCAATGTGATATACTGAAAGCTCTTAAGCAATTCTCAGGAGGTTTTAAAATGTGATCAAGATTATAAATATATTGAGACATATCTTTTAGATGCTGCCACATACTTTTAGATGGCACCTTGAAATACTATGCTTTACACAATTGTTAATAAAGATATCTAATTATCCATATGTATACACTGTGAAAAATTTTTGGTGTGAAAATGGTCTCGAAGGACTTCATTCAGTGTCTTAAGTGCTCTGCGAGTACTTTATTACCACCTTCGATACACATATGGTATCGATAAGATACCGGCTGTGGCTTTCTCTGCCAGGAAGTATTCCGCAAGTTATTGAGAATGACCGTTACCGTATTTATTGGATCGTTGCATTCACAACAATTCGGAAGATTGATCACAGCAAATCTGATATTGAGCTCTTCGATAAAAACCACCCTGAGCATTTAAACTCTCTAAATATGAATTAGTGATTTTTCACTAATTTCAAGTGCATATTCACTAATTGTCAATGCTACAATCGTACCACGCAGAATTAGTGACTATTCACTAAGTGAATATGTGAATATTGGAATTCACTGATTTGATAAGTGAATATGAGAATCCACTAAATTGAAAAGTGAATATGGGAATCCACTAATTTTATCGGTGAAAAAAAATATTATATTGCGAAAAAAAATATAAGACACTTGTAATTAGATCCGAAATGTGATTAATGTATTAGAATCATTACTTAGAGGAAGTATACATGATTTTGATTGATGAAAAAATCCCGGTGACTGCTGGGCTCGAACCTGCGTCCTTCCGATTCAAAGTCTTTGATGCTATCCACTGCGCTGACCTACGCATGTGATCGCGTGAGTGTGAATAGTATATTCGTTATGATACCAAACAATAACTGATGAAGAAATAAAAAATCCGTGATGTTATGATTGACGTACTCTTCATATAAATATATTATTGTTCTGTACTTCTATTTTTTTTTATTTTGAAAATTTTTTATTAAAATTTTTAAAAACAGCACCATAATTATTAATTATATTTATATCTAGTAAAATGTTTAATTATTTGCTAGTTAAAGTTACTAGTGAAATTGTGAAATTCATAAATTAAGAAGTGAATAACAGTTTCACTTGTAGAAATTATGAAAATATCGCTAGTTCAATAGTGAAAATCACTAATTTGCTAGTGAAAATTATAGTACTAAATTTATTAGTGAGAATTCACTAATTTGTTATTTAAACACACTGATTATGAAGTGAATATAGCTTCACTAACGTAATTAATGAAATTTTCACTAATTCATGTTAAGAGAGAACAAACAGAAAATAATAATAATTATGATAACGATAATAGTATTGTAATAAAATTGAGAAATTTCAAATCACTCCGATGAAAGAACAAACTCCTTATTTACTCAGTATGCAGAGTAATTTTTTGTAAAAACTCCGAAACCCGAACGGCGGAGTGAATTCGGATTGAATTAAAATCCATGATAACTCCGAATTTGCTCTTGATTGTTTACAGTGTAGTAAAAATTTTGAATTTTAATTTTTCCCGTTAAAGTTTAAATTTTAGTAATTTTTCCTGAAATTTTTGAGTAAAAATACACTAAAAATCGAGATCCTTTTTATTCTGCATATACTAGTTAGATTTTTATAAGAAATTCACCTAAAAATACAATTTCGCAATATGAATGATTTACCGTTGATGTTTTAATTTACAATTATCCTTTTAATAACTTAGCTAATTAAAGTAGTTAGAGACGTTAAAATTGTCCGATATACAATTCTTGGTGGCAAGGTAAAAATGAACTCAACAAAAAATAATAAAAAAAAAAAAAATAAAAACGTCACGCCAGCTACGCTGAACGGATTCATTTCTCGGAAAACTAGATTCATTCCTCTCCTCGAATCCACTTATCATACACTGAATAAATCCAGCGAACGCGCGATAAGCTCGTTGGGCGAGACTGTGAAAGCTGAAATTAACGGGTCTCTTTTTTCCGTTTATTCATTTTTTCTTTACTGGTAACTTGATGGACTCATTAATAATACATATAAAATAAGAGCGAGAAAACTCTGAAATAATAATAAATATGCCAACACTTTCATACCAAGTTTATAAAAATAAGCAGCTTCTATACCTTGATAATTCTAAACTTCCCAGATGGTTTACCTTAAAATTGTCGTTGAACTCATAAATTATATAAATCAGATTTACTAATTCAATCCATATTCATGTCAACATTTTGTCTTGTTATATTTTTTTGTAAAAATATATGAAAAGTAACTCTGTTATTAATATCGCTATTTAAAACTTTGTTCTGAAGTTCCAGCTTTGCATTCATCAAACTTTTAGTAACTCGTCGGGTAACTAGTCGGGTTTAATAAAATTGAAACCGACAGGAAATTTCGGTTTAGTCTTCATTAGATCCAAATCAGATTTGTCAGATTCCATATTTGCGCACATCATTAGACAATCGCATAAGCTCCGCATCACAAAAGTAACGCACGTCCAAATCTATCCCTAATTTTCAAATCTAACAGATTCGGAAACTGAATTCGCATTGGAACACTACAATCTACACGGAAAGAAAATTATGGCAGCGGTTCCCATAATTTTGTGAAATTTTTTCCTATACCATCATAGGAATTACGACCATAAATTATGGGAGCGGTTCCTATAATTATAGGAATGTTTCCCATAATTATAGGAATAGTTCCTATAATTATGGGAATGATACCCATAACACTATAGGAATGGTTCCTATAATTATAGGAACCATTCCCATAAATTATAGGAACCATTCCCATAATATTATGATAATGGTTCCTATAATAGTATGGGAACTATTCCCATAATATTATGGGAATAGTTCCCATACTATTATAGAAACCATTCCTATAATATTATGGGAATGGTTCCCATATTATCATAAAAAAATTAATTTAAAGAAGTGTGGTAATCACTTCTACAATACACAGAAATATTATTAAACATAAAAACAAAAATTCAAACATTGAAAAAAAAAATCGTATTTGGCAAAAAAACATTAAAATTTTTAACAAGAATTTTTTGTCAGCACAAAACATTCAAGAAAATTCAAATTTTGGGAAATTTCTACACTATTGTGCAAAAAAAAAATTTTATGATATTATAGGGATGGTTCCCATAACATTATGGGAATAGTTCCCATAATATTATAGGAATAGTTCCTATACCAATTTAGGAACCATTCCCATAATGGTATGGGAACTATTCTCATACTATTATGGGGATGGTTCCCATAATATATGGGAACCATTCCTATAGTAGTATAGGTACTATTCCCATACCATTATGGGAACCATTCCCATAATGCATAGGAAAACTTCCCATAATTTTCTTTCCGTGTATTCGTGAAAAATGGTTATACATAGAAATCGGAAATATATGGCTGGTACACGGAAAGAAATTTTCGTTAAAAATTACCGTTAAATTCACTGTAATCGTGGGACGTAATGCGGCACTTTTATTTATTACCATTTTCGAATTAAAAATTACGGAAAAATTTATTTTGTGGTAAACTTCATAAAATTTACCGGCAACCGAATAAAATTTACAGTAGACTACGGTAAAATTTGTTGAAAAAAAGTAAAAAATTATCTCACTTACCGACAAATGATTAGGTCGTGCCATTCGTCCCACGATTACAGTGAATTTAACGGTAATTTTTACAGAAAATTTCTTTCCGTGTAAGATCACATAGTTTTGCTAGATTACAATAAGAAGAAAGTACACCTGCTGTAAAAACATAAACTATAATAGAAAATTATATTTTATTATAGAGCATTGTATATTTTCAAAATATAATTTGTCGGTTATAAATTCCAATATAACAAAATATAATCGAGGCATATATTTGAAAGAATAGTAACTGTTATAAAAAAAAAATAATTTTCCTTATACTTTTCCAACATATCGCATTATATATTGGATAATGTACTTAAAAATATATGATATAAATATTTTTTTAATCGGCAAAATGAACATTCGATTTATCAGTTTAACTCAGGAAAGAAAATAAAGGTACAGATTAATGAAGAAAGAACAGATATCTCAGTACATATTAAGTAGATCTGACCATAGATGTTTATATGTGAGTATGCGTTTAAATCAGGGGATGCCAACTGACGACTCTGACTATAAAAAACTGAATTAAATTTTTTTAGGTTTAAAACATGATATAGGTTAGGAATAAACCTTTTAGACTTAAAATTTCATAAGTCGATAATATATAGGGAAAGGAGGGGCAAAACGGGATACTTAACGAAAACTTTAGTTTTTAGGGACATAAATATCGTAAATTGGCTTCATTTTGATTCTATTTGAAATAAATATAACGAATTTTAGACTGCCATCAGAAAAAAAATTTTTATTTTCTGCGGGCAAAATGGGATACCCCAAAAAAAAAGTAAATTTTTTTTTTTTTTTTTTTTTAAGTGAATAAAATTGATGTATTAATGTCTTTCTAAATTGATGTAAGTAATAAAATTTACGTGTTTCGGACGACGATACTCAATTTATCTGTGATTATTGTGAATAATTTTAGAGATTTATCTTTCATTAACGATGAATCAGTTATATATCGTTATCGTTATTTATTATAAATTTTAATACTTATGTTAAAAATAATGTTAGTTAGTTTTCATTCCAAAGAAATTATTTTTATAAGAGAAATAATTAAATATTGAATATTATAAAATTAACATAACTGTTAATAATGTGATATTATAGCACTAAAGTTATAAAATATTACAAAATTATGAAAGTTACGATGTAACAGTTAAAATTATGATAATTACCAATGTTACAGTTTTAGAGTTTTTATTAGTATTATTGTTGTTATTGTTCTTGAGTTAATTAAAGAAATAAATTTCTTAATTTGTGATACTTCATGAAAATAAATTTGTAGTACGATAAAATTTGTACATTTTTTTCATTTATACTTTTCGCAAAAAATATAAAAATGTTTTCTTTTAGCTTTTAATAGTGTAAAATGATACTAGATGTCATTTTTGACCATTTTCGAAAGTTTTTCAAGAAAAAAAAATTTTGACGAAATTTTGAGGGTATCCCATTTTGCCGGCCTATCCTGTTTTGCCCCCCCCCCCCCCTTCCCCTATTAGCTTATATATTAACATTATAAAATTACTTATGTGTTTATAATATATAATTTTCAATATATGGAGTTCATATAGCTTGAATATGTGCCAACATATAATATTATATATCATATTTGTATATTTTGAAAATATATAATTACATAATTAAAACGGCAAAAAAATAGTTATTTTAATATATATGACTTTTTATATAAATAATTATATTGTAATAGAAACTGTGTTAAATTATTCAGTATAATTTTAGGATATAAATTTTTTTCATGCGGGGCACACTAAGTAAAATATTTTAACACCAGGAAATTTTATTTAACACCGGTAAAAAATATTTACACCGGCACCGGCGTTATTTTAACACCGCTTTCGTTATTGAAATTTAACACCGCATTTCTTAACACCTACACCGCTTGGGCTTACCCCGGCCATTTTTTACAGTGTAAACGGAAAAACTTTAAAATCAAAATAAAAGTACTCAGAAGTAAAATCAAAGGCTAAAGTTTTTAAGAATTGTTCGTTTCGATATACTCATCAATGTTTGGCTGTGGGAGAGAAAAAAAAATGTTCGTTCAAAACAAATGACCCAGGTATGCATATAATATTCAATGTTAATTTTATAGTTATAATATTTGAGTATTCAAAAATGTTAATTATTCAGGTTATATATTTTTCGTTCTTCATTATTTTAATATAGATTATTGCTGAACAATCACCGCTATACTAGTGAGTCTCTTATCCTGCCCATTGAAGCAGTCAAGCGTATCAGGGCAACGCCTACATCGGCAAGGTTATGAATTACCGAGTACAACGTTCCACCGGAATAAGACGTGTTCTAGAAAACTAACAGACGATTTATGTGCATTTTTATTTTTTTCACTATTAATCTATATCGGCAGTAATAATCGCCGACCAGATTCCAATGGACGTATACGCATATGAATTAATACTAAAAATAATAATGCAAATAAACATAAAAATATCTCAGACACGGCACAACTTTTAAATGCGAAAAGTATAATTTTTAAGAATGATGAAATTGCGAGTTGTTCTAACGTGTTAAGCGTTGGTGAAAGTACTTCTACCAACCATGACAAGAGTAATGATACCGATACCACTTCGATGCGACAAGTGTCTAGAAACACACCTAAGTGCCGGCAGTTTTATCCTCGTTGCTTAGACCATCATTACGAAAATTAGATTTGTTTAATTTAAATGATCAACTTTTTTTTTAATTAGAGTAATATTTTATTTTAAATTCATTATTTTAATGATCCCGAGGTAAAAAAATAACTTGAGTCTGACTGCTATAATTTTTTAACTTCCAGCTAAGAAAATTGTGAATTTTCAAAAATTCGGGAAGTTATTGGTTTCGGTCCGATTTACGAAAATCGAATTTCCATCAGATGTCGACGTTTCGAGGTCCTAGGAAGCTATTCTGACTAATTTCACGATGATGTCCGAGTGTATGTATGTGTGTACTTACGTACGTACGTACGTATGTGTGTATGTAAATATTCATAACTCTTGAACGGATGAACCGATTTTGATCGTTGAGGTGTCATTCGACGCGGCTTGTTAATGTCTTGAAGCCGTGAAAAATTTGAACTCAATCGGTAGGGTGCGTTCAGAGATATTTCAAAAATAAAATTTTTTCGAAAATGTTTTATTTGGATAACTTTTAATTTGCTCAATGGATTGATTCCAAAATCTAATCAGCTCTAAAACTCTATAAGCCGCGTCGAATGCCACCTCAACCATCAAAATCGGTTCATTCGTTCAAGAGAAACCGTTGACGAAAGAATTCAAAAAAAATTTTTTCCGTGGTTTTTTTGAAATTTCTCAAAAACGGCTAAATAAATCAATTTCAAAATTTGATCAGCTTCAGAACTTTATAAAACGCGTCGATTGCCACCTTATCCATCTCAATCGGTTAATTTGTTCGCGAGATATCGTGGGAGAAGGAAATGCTAAAAAATGGTTTTTTACAAAACAATGGCATACAAAAGTATTTGCGAGCTCGAAGAGCTCGAAAATGTATTCACAATAATGTTGTAAAATTTGAGTCAACTGTCAAATCCAAGATACTGTGACTTTAATTTGAATTAGTTGACGTACATCGATACTAAGTAAGACAACTTAAGTCTTAGCAATTGGTCAAAAGCAAGTCAAACCTAAATGTATATTCACCCGTATAAAAAAAAATGTTCGAAAAATATACGAAAAATGTTTGAAGCTCGAACATTGAAACATGACACAATTTCGTATATTTTTCGAACATTCAATGATTTGATTTTTTTCGATTAGAAAATTTCCATAAGAAACTTCTTGTGTTTTTGTTTTTTCGAACTTTTAGTCTTTAAAATTTTCAGAATTTACCGATAAGTGGAGTAAGAGTTAAGTTTTTTTTCAACCCGGGATCATATAATTTCCTTAAATATAAAAAACAC
Organism: Microplitis mediator; assembly: GCF_029852145.1. Lineage (NCBI taxonomy): Eukaryota > Metazoa > Arthropoda > Insecta > Hymenoptera > Braconidae > Microplitis > Microplitis mediator. Next base: position 19,527,216 of record NC_079978.1, on the reverse strand, counting down.
GAAAATAAATAACAAATTTGATCAAGAGTTATTAAAAAAAAAAAATAACTAATTACTATAAATCCGATATGTTTGCACATTTTTACCCCTACGCATGACATTTGGGGCAAAATGGACAAGCCCAAAATTTCGAAAAAGTGATTTTTTCATATTTTTATCGTCAAATTAAAAAAAAATTATTATAATTCCACATTTCTAGCCCTACGCATAACACCTAGGGCAAAATGAACCAGCCGAAACTTCCGAAAAAATTATTTTTTCATATTGTTCGGCCGTTTCTCTATGTAAGAGGCAAATTTGGTCACTAAAAATTTATAAAAATTAAATTTTTTTTTTTAGTTGACAAATTTTTGAAATAAAGTAAAATTATAGAATTGATTTTTTTTTTTTTAAATAACAATTAGTAATTAAGGTAATCGAGAGTGAACGATTTCTTACGCTTTAAAAAATTTTTTTCGAGTAATATAAAACCAAAAATAGTTGTCAAGAGAAAGAAATACATTCTCAATGATGAAAACAATTTAAAAAAAAAAAAAAAGAAAAAAAAATTTTTTTTATCACTTTTTGAAGGGGGGCCGCTCTGCCCCACAAAAAAAAAAAATTTTTTCAGAATTTGGGCAAAATGTCCATAAATTTGTTCGGAATAGGACAAAAGTAAAGTGATCTTATGGTTGAAAGCCACAAAAAATAATAATTGGCTTAGGGGGGCCGCTCTGCCCCACCCTTCCCTACAATAAACCGAAAACCAAAAATTAATAATAGTCCAGATTTTTTAATTTTTACGAGTTAAATCGACAATCAGCTTTTTTTAAAATTAATTTCTAGTACCATTGATGATAATAATGAATATCATCGTGTTTATAATTTAAGGGGTTAGGGGTAGTCAGAATTTTCAAAAAATCGATTTTTTTTTTTTTGCATTTTCTTAAAGTATAATATTTTAAAAATATTGTGTGAAAATTTGAAGTGAATCCGACAAATTCTTTTCGAGTTATTTAACAATGACCAAAGGACGCTCGGGTGCTACGTGGCATTCGAGAGCAGGTAGCTAGAAACAGCTGCAAGCAACCGACCTTTCGGGTTTCATTGTCATGAATATCTCCCCATTTTAATGTATTTATAATTATATATATATATATATATATATATATATATATATATATATCCTTCTACATATATTCACAATTTGTAGGTAGTACAAGAACTGAAAAATAATTTTTGGTTGCCAGTATACCTGTAGTCGTTGCACTGATCAGTCGATAGTTTTGTGATAAATTATTTCTCAAGTGAATTAAATTATTAACCATGGGACGTGATTCTAGAAAGGTTTCAAGAGAACTTCGGAGTTCTGAAAAAATTCATAAGTCGCGTTCAGTCAAAAGAAAGAATGTTTTTAATCCGAAAACAGCCGAACGTGATGAAAGTATTCAGAGTACATCTTCTAAAAAATTAAAACAAAACACTGAAGATGATGTACCTGAAGACAGCAGTACTGAATTTCGAATAATAAATTTTATTCAGGTATTCACTGCAATTTCTGCTCTTATAAAATGTAAAAAATGTGATGGAAATGTAGTGTTTCAAACAGCAAGTACACGTGGGCTGGGATTCAAAATTGTAGTTGCATGTAATAACTGTGGAAATGAATATATTCCTTCCTGTTCTTTCGTTGGGCATTCTTATGAAATAAACAGACGTTTCATTTTTGTAATGAGAATACTAGGAATAGGATACGAAGGATTGTGCAAGTTTTGCGGCCTGATGGACATGCCGTCTTTTTTAGATAAATCTACGCATACAATTTTACTGAAACAGATTTTGAATTGTAGTAAAGCCGTCGCAGAAACCTTCATGACGAAAGCTGTGAATGAAGAAAAGCAAGCAATGCCAACAACTGAAAATGAAGATATAAATCATCTAACTGTATCGGGAGATGGAACCTGGCAAAAACGGGGATATACATCGTCATTTGGAGTTTCTTCTATAATTGGCTATTTTACTGGAAAGATTCTTGACATAAACATTAAAAGTGCATATTGTAAGCTATGTGAGTATTGGAAAAAAAAAACAAATACTGTTGAGTTCGAGGAATGGTATCAATCGCATGAAGATGTGTGTTCTGCTAATCATCAAGGGTCTTCTGGGAAAATGGAGGTGGATGCGATGGTCGAAATGTTTTCGTATTCTGAAACTAAATATGGAGTTAAGTATGCCAACTATATTGGTGATGGTGACTCCAAGACCTATTCAGGAATTATAAAATCAGATCCTTACGAAAATACAACTGTAAATAAAAAGGAATGTATAGGGCATGTCCAAAAGCGGATGGGGAGTCGATTACGTACGCTGAAGAGTAAACAAAAAGGTCTTGGTGGTCGAGGTAAGCTCACAGGAAAATTAATAGACAAACTAACTGTGTACTATGGTTTAGCAATACGCCGGCATTGTGATTCTATTGAAAATATGAAATCTGCTATAATGGCAACCTTTTATCACTACGGCTCGAGTGATGAAAAACCGAATCATGATATGTGTCCAAAAGGCGAAGAATCTTGGTGCTCTTACCAGCGCGCTGAAGCAAGAGGAGAGCTTGATACCTTTTCTCACGATTATTCTCCTTTACCTTCTGATGTTTTAAAAGCTATCAAGCCTATATACGAAGATCTTAGTAATGAAAATTTACTTTCAAGATGTGTAGGTGGATTCAATCAGAATAATAATGAAAGCTTTAACCAACTAGTATGGAAAATATGCCCAAAAACGGTAAATACTAGTTTTACCATCGTACAAATAGCTGCATACGTTGCTATGTGTATATTTAATGAGGGTATAAATTCATTATTAGTCTTGATGAATACACTAGGACTTAATTGTGGGCCTAATTCTCATCGGTATGCAGAAAGAATGGATGCTGCACGTATCAAAGTAGCAGATAAGCGCGCTAATGATAACACCCGAGAAGGTCGATTGCAACGTAGGCACCAGCAAATCGATATTTTGGAAGCTGCTATGTCGGCTGAAGAGCTATTATATGGTCCAGGAATAGATGACTCAGTGTAAGTTATTAAATAATTCTTATAATTCGACATAAATCCATAGCAAAACTTTAAATGCGTTTTTCTCAAAACTATGTTTTCTGAACTGGTGATCACTGTAACTTAAAAACTGCTCGGTAGATTTCAATAAAATTTATTGTACTTTTGAAATACATTAAAAACTCGTGCCTGATCGAAGGATTTTTTTTTTTTTTCAAAATTTCGATTTTTTTTTAACAATAAACTGTCGGTTTTTTTCTCGAAAATTTGAAAAAAATTTCCTGAGGCCGCCATTTTGTTAATTTCGAAAAAAAAAAAAAAAGCTTCGATCAGGCACAAGATTATCTATTAATAAAACTAATTTTTCTTGTCCGATTGATTTTAGATGAATCTCCAAGGACTTATGATGATCACCGCAAAGGACTTCGGGAGGAACGGGCTCTACAAAAACAGCGATAACTTTTTGAATTATTAATTTTTTTTTTTGAAATTTTCGTGAAGTCAAATCGAAACGTGTTCTAATAAAGCTATGTTTTTATTTTTGTCAAATAAAGTAATTAACTACAAAAAAAAAATTATTGAAAATCATCATTTTTTCATACCCCTGAGTACCCCTAACCCCTTAAACGCACTATTTTAATTAAATTAATAATTAAGCAGTGCACTTGATTACTCTACCTCCACTTAAAACGTTTAATTATTTGAATCATGTTTAAATAGTGAAAACTAATTTAAATTAATTATTGTATGTAATACGCTTGTTAATTCGTTTAATAAATAATAATTAAATTGAATTTCCAAATACAACAGAAATTCGATAATTGAAATTTGGAAATCGTAATATTTTTAGATCTTTTCTCAAGTCATATTTATTTGATATTGAACACATTCTTCCAACGAGAATCGAATTTCAAAGTCGAATAAGTTACTGACACATGAAAATTATTATTTTTTTTTTCAAAAGAAATTTTTTTTATTGCGCATGTACTTGGCTCAAAATATATTTGGCTCAATATAAATTTTTTTTAAACTTGTAAAAAAATGAATTGTCGTATTAAATTGATATAAAAAAAATTAATTGAAGAAGAATAATTGCGATATAGAAAAAAAAAAAAAAAAAAAAAAAAAAATTAATATTATATTATTATTATTAATGACAGGTATCTGGTCGAAATTTGTCCGAAAGACACTTCCCAGACACTTTCCAGTCATTGTTAAAAATTTCCCAATTAAACAACTTTGTAAAGTTTAGAATCAACTTAAAAAAGTTAATTGGGGAGGGGAGAGAGCAAAGTGGGGTGGTTAAGAAAATACTTTTTCGGAGACTCAAATGCGTTAAATCTTTTTATTTTTAATGATATTCAAAGTAAATAGAAAAAAAATTTCAGTTGCCGTGAAAAAAAATCTGTCTATCGGTTGACCCTGCAGGCCAGCCCCAAAACTTCCCGCTGTTTTCGAGCTCCTTGAGCTCGAAAACATTGTTGTGAGTACATTTTCGAGCTCTTCGAGCTCGAAAATACTATTGTATCCCATTCTTTTCGCAAAAAACCGTTTTTTGGCATTTCTTTTGCCCACGATATCTCACGAACGAATGAACCGATTTTTATGGTTGAGGCGGCAATCGACGCGTTTTATTGAGTTCTAGAGCTGATTAGATTTTGAAGTTGATCGTATAAGTCGTTTCTGAGAAATCAATAAAAAACTAAAATAAAAAAAAATTTTTAATTCTTATTCTTTGTATAACTTGTAAACTACATGACCGATTTACCCCAAAATCTAATCAAGACTAAGTTTTAGTGAGCTCTTTCGATCGCCACCAAGTACGTTCAAATCGGTTCATCCGTTCCAAAGATATCGTCGGACAAAAAAAAGTTCACACACACACACACACACACACACACACACACACACACACACACACACACACACATACACACGGACGTCCACCCGGGAATAGTCAGAATAGTTTCCTAGGACCTCAAAACGTCGACATCTGATGAAAACTCGATTTTCGAAAATCCAACCGAAACCAATAACTTCCTTTTTTTGAAAATTTGCAATTTTCTTAGCGGGAAATTAAAAATTTCATTGTTTTTATCATAAAAAAAAAGTCATTAACATTTTCTGACTGACACTCGGTTTTCGAAAAGTTTAACAAAAAAAAAAAAATTCAAAATAATGCTCAATTAAATTTACAAAAGTGATTTTTGAATTTTTAAAAAACAATTTTTTCTTAATTTATGGGAGTGTTCCATTCCCCCCCCCCTACACCTTAATTGATTTAATTAATAAAATATATCTATTATTATTATTGTTGTTGGTAATTATTTTTCCAATAATCTTGAAGTTATTTAATTAAAAGAAGTCAGTTTTATTAGGAATTATTTTTTAATGAGTATTAATCGTATAAGTGAATTTTTTTTCTCAATAGAAATATTTAAGCTATTTTTTAATGAAAATATTTTTAACAGCTAGAAATTACCAAAACCGTCATTATTTGACGTCTGACGATACTTTCAGTGTGATTACGTGGATCAGTAAATTGCGTTCGGTAACTTAATTGGAAAATTGCGTATAGCTCAAGGCAATTTAACCATCGCGAAACAAAAACAGAGCGGAATGCTTACGAAACGCATTCAAGTTTTACGAATAGCTCAGTAACTATATCAATGTATAGATATATTGACATATACCAACTCCACCTCTAAGAAAACAAGAACTTTGGATAATAAAAGTGCTAATTGGTGTAAAATTATAAACCTATCAACAACTTTCAAGTTGAAATAGAGTATGATCGATATTTAAGTATCCTAACAATATTGTATATCATGTTTTTCACGGGATTGGCTGATTTAAATATAGACTTTTAGATCACTTGAGGTCAAGTAATTTCCGAAACATTGAAGATGTGAAAATTTTACACGGAAAAAAATATATAGGGAACTTTACTACAGTATTTTAATACAATTTTTTTCTAATTTCTATACGTGGAATTTTTTTTTACACCGGTATTTTAACACCACCAAATTACACTGTCTACACCGGCGTTATTTAATTTTAATAACGTGCAGTATTAAATTAAGTCCATTTTTAACACCGTTCTTTTTACAGCGTATGTTAGAATAGAATTGAGTAAAATTAAATTTTTCTAATTTATTAACTTTTTATTATTATTCTTTTTTATCGCATGTGTATTGTGTTGGTGTCAATTGTTATATTTAAAAATGACTTGACTTGACCGAGATTCGAACCCTGATCTCCCGCGTGCGAATCCTGACCTCAGTCAGCTGGTCCGATGTCTCCTTTGAAAGAAGGTCTCCGAACTTGTAATACATATTTGTATGCGCAATCTTTACCAATTGTTAATTTTTGCGACCTGCTTTCGAAAAATTACATACCGTTTAGTAATTTTCAGTCTCTGCATAATAATAAATACTACACGGAAAGAAATTTTCTTTAAAAATTACCGTTAAATTCACTGTAATTATGGGACGAATGGCACGACCTAATCATTTGTCGGTAAGTGAGATAATTTTGCACTTTTTTTCAACAAATTTTACCGTACTCTACTGTAAATTTTATTCGGTTTTCGGTAAATTTTATGAAGTCTACCACAAAATAAATAATTTTTTTCGTAATTTTTGTTTCAAAAATGATAATAAATAAAAGCGCAGGATTATGTCCCACGATTACAGTGAATTTAACGGTAATTTTTAAAGAAAATTTCTTTCCGGGTATGCTATTCATCTGATTGACAGACATTACAGTACCGATAGTGACTTTTTCATACTTTACAATATACGGAAAAAAAATTCCAGTAAAATCAATTGTCGATTACGAGCTCAAAAGTTCACCAAGTTCTCTGAGCTCGAAAACAGGGGGAAGTTTTGGCGTTGGCCCACGGGGTGAACCGTTTTTCAGATTTTTTTCGCAATATTGAATAATAAATAAAAATATTTACCATAATTAACAAAGTAGGCAAGACCGGGGCACTACGGCCCCCCTCAAAATTTTTTTTTTTCATTTTCGGTCAAATCATGATACCTCTGATGTTTTAAAGATATTGTAAGCTGATCTGCGATATCTGGGCCAAAATGGACCACCAAAAAGAAATTTTCTACAGAAAATTTTTTTTTTTCTAAACTAGATTAAATTTGAAAAATTTATTGATTAAAGCTCTTTTAGGTCAACAGATTATATTGTGGTTAAAATAAAAAAATAAAAATTTCAATAACACTGGTTGAATCAGCTAAATAAATTTTTTTTCTAATAAATTTGAAGTCCATGGGATTATAAAGGTACGGAAATAGTATATTTGTGGTTAAAATTTTTTTTTTCAATAAAAAAAAACAAAAATTTTTTAAGCTTTTATTGGAGGGGGGCCGTCGTGCCCCTGAAAAAAATTTTTTTTTTTGAGTTTTGGTAAAACCTTAATGGATTTTCTTCAGAAAGGACCAAATACCGTTGACCTATAGATTAAAAGCCATAAAAAATAATTACCGACTTAAGGAGGCCGTCGTGCCCCGGTCTCCCCTTCGTAAAAAAATAAAGCAGTTTTTCATTACAACAATAAGTGTAAGATATTTTTGCAAAATAAAAATAAAAGTTGTCGTATGTTAAAATAATTTAATTTAATAATTAAGCATAAATTGATCAATATCATACTTTCGAATCGGTGATTGTTACTAAACAGTAACTTTATGATACTACTTATTGATAATTACAAAATGTCCTGCATGCTTTCAATCCACGAGATTATTTATTCAATAAGAGCATAAATTAATTGTAAACGTGTTGCAATTGCATGTGATTGAAATACAGTTTTATAGCAGTTCTAACGCGTTAAATTTAGTAACGAATCGAAAAAAATTATGCAAAATTAAAAATTCCGATTTTATCAAACGGTTTATCAAAATCATCAGCTTTATTACACCATCGTAAATTAATTCGTTAATTATTTATTAGTTTTTGGTTTGAAAAATCATCACGATAACAATAAATTTTTTGATCAACAAAAGATAATAATAATTAAAAAAAAAAAAATATTAGTAATTTGCAATTTTACGTAATAGGAAAATAATAGATATTTTAAAATTATATTATTCATGTTGAAAGTGGAATAATAATTAGAAAGTAGTTATGTTTATTATGAATTACATATTATTAATTTAATATAATATAATTTTTATAAAATAATTAAATTATAATAATATTCGATCTGTCGCATAACTATTTTTTTTAACGACCATCAAAATTATAATAATGAGCTCCTTATTTTACGTCACTAAAAAAAAAAAAAAAAAAAAAAAAAAAAAAAAAAAAATACGTCGGATTTTTTTTAAAGTAAATTATTAATAATAACCCGAGGCAAAGAAAAATTTCTCTATTGTTTTTAAAAATATATATTTATATAGTCGATACTTTATATTTTTTTTTTTTTTTTTCTGAGTGTCTCAGGTAGACGACCCCTCCTTGCAAATTAAGCATCACGTTTTTCCCGACAAGTTTCTCTTGTATTAAGAGTCAATAAATGGAAAACAAAAACAGGAAATTGCAACAAAGTATATATTTAGCAACGAATTTAAAAAAAAATAATATTGTAATTTGTCTGTAGAAAATTTAATAATCAAGAGAGATAACATGCGATTTCCTTTATGAGTGCACTGACGTCTATCAGCTCTCGATAATAAAACATGAGTTGTATTTTTGAAGTATGTTTTAAAAGTATGGATTTTTATTGACAAGAAATTTGAACAGAAGATTAGAAAATCAAACAAAATTTATGTGGAAATTTTGAGTTATTGCTCTGAGCTGCTGTAGGCTTTATTTACCGTACACTTGTCTTAGTTTTTCTGGCCAAGACTCTGCTGCAAATCAGTTTAATGCGTGAAGATATTCTACAAATTAATTAATTAATGTAACGGGACCATTAAAATATAGTGGAAACCTAAACATGCAAACCTCTCAATAAGACAATTTATAGATAAATTGAGAAAAATATAGATAGCCCGAACTGGGAATCGAACCCAGACCAATTCGGTATCACGCCGAGTGCTCTACCAGTTGAGCTGGCCCTGTCTGCCTCCGTCTGCCTCCGTCTGCTAACATTTTTGAAAAAACTTTATTTTTGGAATATCTTTGAACGCGCCCTATCAATCGAGCTCAATTTTTCACAGCTTTTAGATATTAACAAGCCGCTTCGAATGAGACCCCGCATGAAAAAGCTATATATTGTTAAAAGTATATAACAAAATATATGGTGAATATGTGATAAATATATAGCGGCAAAAATATCTATATTGAAAAATATATGTTTTTTACATATATTGGATTATATATTTATCATAATATATTTACTTGTGTATAATGTTTTGTATTTTTCTATATATATTATCTCATATAATGCTCAATATATTCTTATCATATAAGGATAGTATATATATAATTTATAAGTATAATATAATAAACTTGATATATATATCCATATATTTTGACTCATATAATTAGTGGTATATGGTCTCTATATAATTGATTATATATGAAAGAATTTATATGATTAAATATATGGTTCGCGGTATATTGGAATTATATTTTTCCAGTATATTAAAACTTATATTTTTCGCAATATATTGAAAATTTTATTTTTTCAATATACTTTTTCAATTTCTACACAATTCCACAAAAAAAAGTCAAATTTATTATTTTTTCTCCTTCTTTTCATTGACCTTATATTTACTGGCAATAACCTAAGAAAAGTAAAAAAAGTGCCATATATTTTACAATATATTGGAAACCATATATTTTGCAATACATTGGAAAACATATATAAAAAATATAAAAAATACTATATATTAATTAATATACTACTTTCAATATAATATATCAATATAAAAAAGATATATTAAAATATATATGTAAAACATACATAAAAAGTCATATATTGATAAATATATCGATAATATATTCTATCAATATATTTTTTTTCAATATATTATCATATATTAATACGGCAAAAATATAAATATTATTTTATATATTGTACAATATATCACATTATAATATTCATATATTCTATCATATATGTTTTCACATATAAAGTTTTTTCATGCGGGACCTTGACGATCAAAATCAGTTCATCCGTTCAAAAGTTACAGATATTTACATACGTACGTACATACACACCTACATACACTCGGACATCATCTTGAAATTAGTCAGAATAACTCCCTAGAACCTGAAAACATCAAGATCTGACAGAAATTCGATTTTTCAAAATAAAACCAAAACCAAGAACTTCCCGAAAAAATACATAAACTGGCACCTGGTTCAGTCTTTTTGAAAAGGGGCATGAGTTCCGAATTTTGTTTAACTTCTTGTAAATTTTCAAAAAAAAGGGAAGTTATTGGTTCCGATTCGATTTTCAAAAATCGACTTTTCAACTGGTCTTGACATTTGAAGCTCCTACGAAGCTATCTTGACTATTTTTAAGAGTATGTCCGAATGTATATAAGCATGTAGATATTATAACTTTTGAACGGATGAACTGATTTAGATCTTTAAGGTGGCATTCGAAGCGGCTTATTAACCCCTAGGTGCTGATAAAAATTGAATTTGATCGGTTCAGTACGTTTCGAGTTATTCCAAGAATAAAATTTTTTGAAAAATGTTTTTTTTTGGATAACTTTTAGTATGATTCATAGATTGATTTCAAAATTTATACAGCTCTATAGTTCTATCAGCCGCGCCGAATGCTGCCTCAAATATCAAAATTGGATCAACGGTTCCAGAAATATCGTAATTTAAAGAATTTCTAAAAAGTGTTTTTTTCTGATAAACTCAAAAATCACAAAATTGACTGATTCTAATATTCTAATGCTGTTTTTGAGTTAAAGGCTGAAAAAATGCGTTGAATGCTGCCTCAAATATCCAAATCCGTTAATTAGGTTTAAGGATATCGGCGATTAAAAATAAAAAAAATAACAATTTACTTCATTTTTCTCGAATAACGCAGATTGAAATTCCTCATATGTTTCAAAACTCATACCGGCCCTTTAGCTGAACGAGCTCGAAAACAGCGAGAAGTTTTGGGGTTGGCCCGCGGGGCCAACCGTTTTCCAGATTGTTTTTTTTTTTTTTCTAATTTTAACAAACAAATCGCAAAAAGAAATACGTTACGACTTTCAAAGGCAACATACATTTTTTTGCATCACATTGGATTGATTTTTCAGCTTATATGTCGCTCGAGGGTATAAATATACATTTTATTAAAGTCAACGTTTGTAATCTGCTCTTCTCAGTGCAACTAAAAGAAAAAAATAATTAAAATACAGAACTGATAAACGTTAGTTATCATGACGTACGTTCTTTTGAAATTTTTACTTTGATTCAAACATTAGTATGCGAGTCATGGCATCAGAGAAGTCATTGAGGAAAAATGAATCGTTAAATCAAAAGTTAAAAGTCAATAGTCAGAAATGATATGAAATACTTGAGGCTATTCTGATTGTTCGCGGTCGAAGATGAATTGGAATGAAGTAAATTGTTTCTTTTTTTTCTGGTATTGACATTTTATAATAAAAATATCGTAAAGATAATAATGAACTTTATTGCATACAAAAAAATTCCAAATAATTTATTTTAATTCATAATTAAATTGAAGTATATCAACATTTGAAATTTGAAATGAAAAAAAAAGAGATGGTATAATATCCCGGGTAAAAAAATTAATTATAATTATATATCATTACATATGATTCATATCTTATTATATGTAATCCATGTGTAATTAGATATAATAATAGGTAGTTCTGCATGGTTATATATAGAAAATAGCACAATGTAATTATATAAAATTATATATACATATATATGAGGGTTTTTTATACATAATAATATTAATAATATATAATTTTATACGATATTTGATTATATGTGAATTTCTATGGACATGTATTCATGAACATATTTTTATATAAATATATATTTAATTATATGTAATTATATGAAATTCGATATATAATTTTATGCAACTATTTTTCATTATTTATGAATTTATATAGACATATATTAATGAACATATTTTTATATAAACATATATGTTATCATATATAATTATATAAAACTCTTAATATAATTTTATGCAACTATATTTGATTCTGTATGAATTTATATGAACCTATTTTTCCGTAAATATACACATATTTATATATAGTCATCTATAATTATATAAAATTAGATATATAATTTTACATAACTATATTTGATTATATATGAATTTATATGGACAAATATCCATGAACATTTTTTTAAAATAAATATATATGTAATCATATATAATTATACAATTTTATGTAACTAAATTTGATTGCGTATAAATTTATATGAACATATTTTTATGTAAATATATATGTTTAATTATATATAGTCATATATAATTATATAAAATTCGACATATAATTTTATATAACTATATTTGATTATATATGAATTTATATGGACGTATATCCATGAACGCTTTTTGGAAATAAATATATATGTAATCATATATAATTATATAATGTTATGTAACTATATTTGATTTTGCATGAATTTATATGAGCATATTTTTATGTAAATATATATATTCATATACAATTGTATATAGTTATGTATAATTATATATAGTCATAAATAATTATATATAGTCATGTATAATTATCTAAAATTCGACATATAATTTTACATAACTATATTTCATTATATATGAACTTATATGAACATATATTTATGTATATATTTTGATATAAATATATATATAATTATTTAAAATTTTATACAATGGAGTTGTAGTTAAATATATATTTAAGTAGTTATTAAATTCATTAAAAAAATTGTTCTTTAATTTAACAAAGATTAAATTTAAATACTTTCTTATCGCTCTTAAAATAATATAAGTATGGACAGAAAAATAAAAATGAAAAACCTCATTCATTTTCCTACGCCGAAACCTAAAAAAGAATACTATTTACTGAGCTCCAGAAATTCTCCTCAGGGAACTTAAAAAAATTCCCGACACTAAAGCTCTCTCTTGTGCTTCTATAAAAATGGAAATATCTTCAGGGAATAAACGTCGTTTTTTCACGCCGCACGTTTATTCTCTACGACTTTCATCGTAATCTTGAATTCGTCGACAAGTACAAGGTTTTCTGGTCTCTTGATTCTCGCCTTGACGCGTCTTCGATCGGTTGAACCTTGGCCTAAACGTGTACGCTTGTCTGTCGTCACGGTGTTTCCTCAATACTTTGCTCGAATAGCTTTCATTCAAGTGAGAAAAAAAAACATCATTAGACAAGTGTACATTTTAATGCTTCGGGAAAAAAAAGAAAATGGACCGCCTAGAAATTTTTCTTGAAATCTTATGGGAAAATTTGTCACCTAAAATTCTTTGCCAAAAATTATAATATCATGATATTTTGACAATAATTCTACTCGAATGAGTTGTCAATAAATTTTTTCATAATAACAGAGTAGGGGAGAGGTGCTGCAATTGTAACAAGGGACAATTGTAACAATCAATAAAAAACTGTTAAAAAAACTAAAAATTATTATTATTCTTTTTTTAACTTATTCAAAATAGTAAGTTATTGATTCGATCAAAGTTCCAGTTATTAATTTTGTTCCGATATCAAAATATTGAGAATTGTTGAAAATACGCGTGGAAACTTTTTTTTGTACGCTTCACAATTTTTTTAATAACAAATTTGTTTTCTAATGTTATGATGTGAGACTTGTATTAATACTTTAAGAGACATATCAAGAGTATTGTATAATCGAATTTCATATAAATTTACTGATTTTTGTTATTGTAATTAGATTTTTATTAACAATTCAGCGTGAGCGTCAATTGTAACACTTGAACGAGTAGCAATTGTAACACTCAGAGTCGTGTATGGGATCTGCGCAAACTGGATGCGCCACAAACCTACTCTGGGATAGTGTAATTTTTTGATTGTTTCAATATTTATAAATGTTTAATAATTTATATTAAAGATCCCAATATATGTGATACTATAAGTTTAAATACTTGACTTTAAGAGTTAATAAAGTATAATAGTATGTATTAAGACTGAATAATAAAAGCGATTTGATGAAAAATATCTATTTCGTTCCGTGTTACAATTGCAACCCATGCGCGCCGCCATCTTGGTCCTTGACATTAGTTAAATAAATTGATTTTTTAATAAGTTAACATTGACTTTTTACTAATTAACTAAGTCAGTCACATAAAAGATACTATCAACTAACTTTCTGACAGTTTTTAAGTTTACTATCTTAAAAAAAACAAATGAAATAGAAAAAACAAAATTTTTTGTTACAATTGCAGCACCTTTTCCCTAATTTATATCGGTTCCTTATTTAGTAACTCGAAAGAAGTAGAAGTTAAAAAAAAAAAAATACTATTGGCAATTTTTCTATTTGGAGTTTATTTACCCCCGCCCCTTCCTCTATGAATTCTGTGCCAAAAGATGTTATCGCAAAAAAATAAATATCTTTTACAGTACATACGTTATACACGTATGTATAATTTCAACATATTCTCGAGCTCTCTTTTGACTAAAAAACATAATTTTTTTGCATTTCATGCAAAAACTATTTTGCGCTACTTAGAGAGAACGGAAGCTTTGGCTTTCATCTGTTTATGATTCGTCAGTCCGCGATGCGAATGCTCACTTGTCGCTAATACCCAGTCCTCACTAAGTAGCATAGTAATATATGTACAATTATTCCAGTCATTAAATACGAATCATTATTTGTGCCTTAGTCTGGTTTTAAAGTGTTTGTCTGCGCTTGAGTGAAATTTTATCCACGATTTATTAAGTATCATCCCGAGCTGCGTTCTTAGTAGATAAAGATATTTATGACTGAACGTGAGGTAATAGGCGTCTTGGTCCCCAGACAAAATATCCCTGACAAAATATCCTCGCCAAAACATCCCTGGACAAAATATCATCCTGGGTTAAATATACATAAAACATGTGAAGAATGGACACAGTACTATTTCAAGCGTCTATAGTGTAGAATGATTTTCGACAAAATATCCTCGTAACCCTTATAGCAAATTTAGCATTAAAAAAAAAAAAATAATTTAAATGCTTAAACATTTCAATATTTTGATTTTAATATTGTTTGTTAAAATTTTTCCATACAAAGGGTAGAAAACTTTTCTCTTTTTCCGAGAGATATTTTGTCCGGGGATCAAGACGCATAGAACCGAACGCGAGCGCTCTAGTAGCAGTGCGGCAGCGGTCGTGCTTCATGTTCGTTAGGTCTTGGGTTCGAATCCCGGCGCCAGCAGATTATTATTCAGAAGTATTTTTCGCATTCTTCGGCAGTTTTCATGTTCTACATGAATACATCAGTCGTATTTATTGCTAACATAAAATAATGAACTATTAATAATATACTTGTGAGTCAAAGATTATAATTTTTGGAATCAAATACTGTTGAAATTTATATATTCGTTCTCCCCTTTTTACCATAAAAAACAAGTTATTTTTTTTAGATATTTGTGGAACGGCTATGAAAAAAACTATGCAATTATTGATTGAAATTGCATAGCAAAATTGATAGATTGGTATATTACTCAATAACGAAACATAACAGCTTACATTCTCAGACAAATTTTGCAGTAAGCATTATCACACCAATCACTCTACCAGTGCCGATAGAATAAATAACAGGGTATTATGTATATCCAGATTTTTATCGACCTCTTAATCATTTACTTTTGATCTCGTGAGTAGGTATTCTTTTTTCCCACAATACTACACTTTATACTGTCATAAAAAATTACCAGTTAGACTTTTGTGTCTACAATTTTTACTTTTTTTTTTAATTTCCCGCTAAGAAAATTACAAATTTTCCAAAAAACGAAAGTTATTGATTTCGGTCCGATTTTTTTTTTAAATATCTCGTATAAGTTCTTCCCGCATAAAAATGTCATATATGGTAAACATATATTAAAAAATATATGTTACAGATATAAATATATATGTGACAATACATGAAATCTTATATAGAACTATATATAGATTTTTGCCGATTTAATTATATTTCTATATATGTTTTCTCTTATATGATTTCATATATTTCCGTATAACTTCAATATATTATTTATATATTTAAAAACTTATAATTTTAATATATTCAAAAATAAATGTTATTTATACATGGAAACAAATAAGAATACATATATAATTCATCATTATATGGCACGATATATGTACCATGTATTTAACTTTATAAATTTTTGTATATTTTTCGATATATAGAACCATATAAGTCTCCCCATATATGTAAGAATAAATAAAATCTATTCTTTTCTGTCTTCCTCTCTCTGTTATAAGATTCTAACATTGTGTTCAAAATATATATATATATATATATATATATATATATATATATATATATATATATGTGTACTAGCTTACAAATTTACATATATAATTATCAATATATGTAATACATATATGCGCTAACTTATAAGTTTACATATATGATTATAAATATATATAATACATGAATTAACTTATAACTTTACGTATATAATTAATTATATTAAAACTTACTATATTATATATAAGAAAATATATATCGTTTTTTGGCCACTTATATGGTCCCATATTGATTATATATTTTTTCATATATATTTATCATATATGGTATTTTCATGCGGGTTTTTATACAAACTCAAAAAAATTGCCACCTGGCTGCTGGGAGGAAAGGGCCCAAGAAATTCATTCCATTATGAACACGACAATTTTCTGGGGGGGGGGGGGGGGGGTAATCGTCTTTAGATAAAAAAACAGCTAAAAATTTTTATAAAAATTTAAAGAGAGGTCAAGTGTACGTACAAATTTTGGACATAAATATAGTGAATTATTTAGAAAAATTACAAGGACTTATTTAAAAAATTATGAAAGACATAATTGAAAGTATTGATGAATAATAATGAAACCAAGGGTAATAAAAATATAAAAGTATATCGAAGTTAATAAAAAATAACATAAAATGCTGGTAGAAAGATCGCGAAATACGGAGGCTGCTTAGACAGGAGCAGTTGATCCGGTCGTGGTTGGTAGTCAGTGAAACGTATATATTTCTATCCGAGCGCGTAATAATACAGTAATAAATAGAACTGTTCACTCAGGTATGTTTGTATTGGTAAAGGACAGTATAATATATAAGTGCAATGTGGTCGAAAGACGTAATGACGAGTGCACACCAGCCATCAACCAGTGTACCATCGAGCTCTCGGCTTAGGTGTGGTTCTTACGTAATTCTTAACCAACGAGTCACACTCCTATGTATGTGTTTTATCAATAAGTGCAGTACTTGAAACTGAAAGGTGTTCATGATCCTAGACGTATATATATTGCAGTGTTTTTATTTTCATGTCTACTATACCAGTTTTTTTTTTTTCATTTATTTTTAAATTTGTCGATGTTCATTTCCCTGAATAATTAAGTACAAAAATTAATCTAATTAATGTTATATTTTTTTTTTTCATGAAACAATATTAAACATGAGTTAGAAATGTATATGTTTTCTTGGAGGAAAAGTAGACCAATTCAAACTGGATTTTTATGACCTTAGGTACTTCGGTCAAAAGACATCTTTGAGGTTATGAGGCCCAAGTGCTGTATAATTGTAAGGCAATGTGTTTTGCTTCAAGATGAAATTACATATTTATATATATTTCATATATATCTATTAGGATGTGTCTTTTAAGGGCAACTTTTTTTTTAACGCACTTACAGCTTCTATACTTACAAGGAGGTAAAATAAGATGTCTGTTAAAATAAGAGCCCTTATGGCAGTAGTCTGTTAATTCAAGCTGTTTTTAATGCTTATTTTTAGGGGCCTTTTTTGAGAAAGAACAAATAAAAAGTTTTCCCTGATTAAACAACTGAATTCGACCGAATTAAAAATTTTAATTCTGTTATATTCTGTCGAATTCTGCAAAACAGAATTCAACTGAATTGAAAATTTGAATTTGAATTAAACAGAATAAAACCGATTTAAAAATTTCAAATTCGTTTTAATTCAGTTCAATTCGGATTCAGAACCAAAAATTGGAGAATTATTTTCGAATTAATCAGAATTAAACCAAATAGAATTATTTAAATTCGTTTTAATTTGGGCAAATTCTGGTTTTCCTGCCGAATTAGACAGAATTCATTTTTAATTTAGGTACCGAATTAACAGAATTTATCTGAATTAAATAGAATTAAAAATTTAATTCTGTTTAATTCGATCGAATTCAGTTGTTTAATCAGGGTTGAATTTGTAATATGTTTTAATTTACATCTTAAGGTAACAAAAAAATGTCTTGAAGAAATTAAGTACACGATAAGAAATATTTTGCAGATATCACTATGTCAGTATAGGCTCGAACGCCATACTGTATGGTATCGAAGATTTTTATAGGCTATAAAATTGTATGCATCGATGATTCAACCATTGCGGGAATAGTAACTTTGGCAGTAGTTGTCACGGACGCCGCAATGCCAGTTTGGCCGTCAGGCCCTTACTGTATTGCCGTATCCACATTGCTTCTGGCCGATAAACCTAGTCTAACGACATCTATATAGTTTTGGTAGTAATACCATAGTATACATTGATTGACACGCCAGAAATTATGGCGGGAAATACTAGTAGTATTGTAGCCCTCGGATCTCAGGGCCATGCTGTTTCGCCGTGACTGCTATGCATACGTGTGAGCAATACACTAGCTCCAGTACTATACAGTATAGTAAATAACGCCATACTTCTGGGACTTACAATACTGTCTTGGAATATTTCACATACTATTTTAGTATCTGTCTTGAGACCATACCAGCATGGTTTTGAACGCCATGCATTTCTTACCGTATATTGTCTTATTAGTGTTATTGTCACTTAAATTTAGCGCGGATTGGAATAAAATTCAAATTCACTTCCAATATTCCACAGTATATATTTAAATGTGAATAAATTAAACGAGATGTTTTTTCTATGATAGACCGCTTGAAGCATAACGAGAATATGAGATACATTGAACTGAAATATAAATTAGTTTATTTAAAATATATTATTACAAAAACAATATTTATTTTATTACAGCTATCTCACGCGTATATATTTCTTTGGTTAACCGTCAGACTTATAACAGGGTCGCCTTAATTACGACCCCGTTAGAAAACCAATAGCTTATGTTTCATTTACATAATTTAAGATTGTATAAGCTCGGCAGGAAACGTGCAGCATATTTTTTGTCACGATCAGTGGCTTATTAAATGGAAAATAACTACACGGAGATAAAAGTATAGGAAACTTTACTTTAAAATATGAGTTAAAATTTCTAAGTATATATTGTAAACTTAAACTGCTATTAAAATTGTGTAATTTTCATTGTTTGAGTATGCCACGAAATGTAAATTTTTGAAAACAAATATTTTGTACAGCTTGACCTATTTTAGACCATAACATTCAGAAAAACATTGATGGAAACATCTAATTCCAGTGTGAAAAAAATTCCAAAAAAGTTCCGCATGTAGAACTTTTAAACATGAGACATATTAGAACTTCGAATGGAACTTTTTTGGAACGTTCGTAATTTTGACGGTAAAAAAAAAGTTTTTATGAGCAAATTTAGAGCCAAAAAAGGACGTTCGTGGAACTTTTTTGGAATTTTTTATGCATGTTTTTTTTTGTTCTATAAAAAATTCAAAAGTAGTGATTTTTGAATTATTTTGGCATGTTTCTGAAACGTCTTTAGTCTACAAAAGATGGAAAAGTAGTGATTCCCATACAAAGTCGTCGAGCTTCAAAACTTTCCCATAGATCGGCTGATGTCTGGCTGATGTCCGGCCAATAAATGGCTAACTATACTGGCCCATGCATGGTGAATTATTGGCAGCCGTCTTTTTGCTTATAAAAACGGCGCACAATTATCCGCCGTTCGTTGGCCAACGGTTTGATCGAGTGCTCTTGATACCAAGCTTTGGTTGATGATTGATTGCCACGATTGGCCAATGCTTGCGACTGCCATGCTTGGCATACCGTTATCAGCCGATATTCAGCCGATCTTCGGCCGATGCTTGAAAATTGGCAGCCATTCATGACCCAGTAATGGGCCGATTTTTTTTTTTTTTTGTTTTGGAATGTTTTGGAACGCCTTTTTTAATCCATAAAAAAGTCAAAAGTGGTAATTCTGGAACTTTTTTGGAATTTCCATATAAAATTCCAAAAAAGTTCTTCTTTACTCTAAATTCGCTCATAAAAACTTTTTTTTACCATCAAAATTACTAACGTTTCAAAAAAGTTCCATTCGAAGTTCTAATCTGTCTCATGTTTAGAAGTTCCACCTGCGAAATTTTTTTGGAACAAATTTTTTTTTTCCGGGATTATTAATAAAACTATTATAAATTTTCAATATAAATACGTATTTTATGCGAAACACACGGCCCGACCCGTTATCACATGCAAAAGGATGATCGTTGGCTACATTACCCGAGCTCCATGTAAGCTTATACTTTATTGTGTCGTAATTTTCAATTGTTACTAATAATTATAACCACCAAATAAATTTAAATATTGTTAGTTTCTGAGAAGTTTTAGGTATTATGTTCATACACAGACTGTTTTCATGCCTACTTTTATGTTAGAATAATATAACATAAATTGATTAAATATATCAGTGTATTACTACTACTGCAACTACGATTTAGTCGATATTTTAATTTGTGCCACAAGCGAAAAGCATTGAGTGCGCCGACTCTTGTTTACAAATTTAACTGATTCACTCGCGTTAAATCTTCTCTCAGCGTAAATACTTCAGTGAAATTCTGTGAAAAGCAGAGTATTGTACCACGAATATTTAAATATGTGAGTCTGATACAGTTCTTGTTCATGTCAGGCTGTCAAATTTTATTTTATTTTCTGCTGCTATCAGTTGGTCCGTTTTTTTAAATGTATATTATACTTATGGTTCTGACAACATTCAGAACACGGAATAAATTAATTTAAATTTGTTTAAATTAACTTAAGAATACAATATAAAGTAAAATTTCCTGTTGATTTTTCCTCCTCTAATTATAATACAAGTTTGTAGATAAAACGTCAACAATTTTTTTAAATATACTAACATTTTTGTTTATTTTCACTCCATTTTATTAAACCAAATAGAAGCTAGGCATCAAATTAATGTTATATTTATTAGCTAAGAGATCGTATGTGTATTTAATTAAATTAGATATTATGTTAAGGGGACGGTTTTAAAATTACTGTTCAGAATTTAATTAAATTTGTCATATTAGTAGGGGAGAGTGGAGTCAATTGAACCAAGGGCAATTGAACCAGAAGCTTAAAAAATCGAAAAAAATAGAAAAATGAGTCGTCCTCTTGGAATTATATTTTAATACACTAAACCTTAGTCTGACTAAAATTTGGAACCAATATGATGATTTAATTTTAAAAAATTCAAGTTTTTGTGTTTTTAGGCATCTGAACTTTTTTTTCAGCTCTTGACAAATTGTTTAATAAGTTTTTAATTTTCAAATGTAATCTTAAAATTTTTTTTGTAATACCTTCTTTCATATATTAGTCATAAATTTCTAACTTTACATCTAGTAAAATAGGTCTTGAATATTTTTTTTTAAACTAATTATTTAAATAAAATCATATGGGGTCAATTGAACCAGTACTCTCGGGGACGGTTGAACCACACGAACCACACTGTGAGCATCAGACATGCGCGCGCATCTTGACTGAATGTGAAAAAAGCTAAACTAACCAAGAAAAAAAATAATTATATTGACAGAAGTTGTAAAAGTGATTGTTATAACATATAATGTTATATAAAATGATCAATATTATTAGAAGTATTGTAATTTCAGTTTTAAGCTGTAATGAATAGTAAATTATTCATTAAAGTCATTCGTTTGTGATTCTAATACTCTTGGTTCAATTGTCTCCGACTAGTGGTTCAATTGCCCCCGCAAAGGGGACGATTGAACCGTTTGATGCAGTTGTACAATTTCGTATTTATTAAAAATTTTCATAATTTGTTAAGTTATGTGCTTATGAGAAATGATAATTTATATAATAAAGTATAATTTCGTAAAAAAAAAAGTTATCATTTTGCTTTCATTCATCTAAAAAAAAAATGTTAAAGTATTTTTTGTTCAATTGATCCCACTCTCCCCTACACAGTAACTTGAATCGAGAAATTTTTTTTCTTCAAAATTGAATTCTTGTTTCAAGACTTGGTTTAAGAGAAAATTTATTCTCTAATCAAGATTTATTTTTTGTGACAAAAATCAGTTTTTTTAAAATTTGTTATTCCAATTTTGCATAATTATATTAAAATATAATAATGTTAAAAAAGGCATAAGTAATTTGATCAATTTTTGCACTGTATCAATGTGGAAAAATTTCAAGCAAGAAGTAGTGGGTACAATACCCGTACGTCAAAGAGAAGAATCAATGCGGGTGAGATTGGGTTTCAGCAAGAGAATCAGCAAAACTGCTATAGAATGAAATAAAATGGAATAAAATGAAAGAAAGGGATCGCAATTTTCTATTCTATAAGCTTGAAAATCCAATGTGGTCTCTGTGAACTCATGAATTTTATTCGCAAAAAGTTGTAAAAAAATCTTATAGATTAAATATTACTATACAATAACCAAAAAAAAAAATTATGTTATTTATTGATTTTTATTTCGTTTTTTTTTTTTTACCTATGATGGATTTGAATAAGCGAAAAAGGTAATTGTAGCTGAGTGAATTTTAAAATGGAAGAAGAAAAAAAATAAAGGAATTAGTCTTTCAAGCCAATATTTAATTTACGCCAAGAAATTCTTTCTGCACGGAAAGAAAATTATAGGAACTTTTCCTATACAATATGGGAATGATTCCCATAATGGTATAGAAATTGTACCGGTACTAGGGGAGACCGGGGCACGACGGCCCCCTTAAGCCGGTAATTATTTTTTATGGCTTTTAATCTATAGGTCAACCTAATTTAGTCCTTTCTTAAGCAAATCCATTGAGGTTTAACCCAAACTCAAAAAAAAAAATTTTTTCTGGGGCACGACGGACCCCCTCCAAAAAAAAGCTTAAAAAATATTTTTTTTTTATTGAAAAAAAAAATTTTAACCACAAATATACTATTTCCGTACCTTTATAATCCCATGGACTTCAAATTTAAAAAAAAAAAACATTTATTTAGCTGACAGTCACTATCTAAAAATTACGATGTAACATCTTAATTTTTATACTTCACATCGTATTATAACAGAGGCAGCACTGTAATATTTATTTTATTCAAAAGTAAATAGAAAGATAAATAAAGCTTTTGAATAATAATTTTTAATCCAAAAAGTTTTTGTTAAAATTATGATGTTAAACAGTAAAAAATGTAACCTACACGGACAAAAATAATCGGTAGCCGCTACCGATTATTTCGATACCAGTTACCGAAATAATCGGTAGCTGGTACCGATTAATTTTCGGTAACAGCTACCAATGACCAATCAGTAGCTGGTACCGATTCCAATCGGTAACGGCTACCAAAATAATGGGTAGCTGTTACCAACAATTTCGGTAGCAGCTACCGAAAATTAATCGGTAGCGGCTACCAAAAAATTATCGGTAGCGGCTACTGAAAAATAATCGGTAGCTGCTACCGAAAATTAATTGGTAGCAGCTACCAAAAAGTAATCAGTAGCGGCTACTGAAAAATAATCTGTAGCGGCAACCAAAAAATAATCGGTAACGGCTACCGAAAAATAATCGGTAGCGGCTACCAAAAAACAATCGGTAGCTGCTACCGAAAATTAATCAGTAGCGGCTACCGAAAAATAATCAGTAGCGGCTACCGAAAGTTAATCGGTAGCGGCTACCTAAAAACAATCGGTAGCGGCTACCAAAAATTAATTGGTAGCGGCTACCAAAAATTAATCGGTAGCGGCTACCGAAAAATAATCTGTAGCTGCTACCGATTATTTTTTTTCATGTAGATAATAAATTTTAAAATAAAAGAATTGAAAATTAATTCTAATGAAAGTATTGTCCACGATTCCGATGTTAACATCGTAAATTTTAGTGGAATTTTTTTTTCTGCGTACAGACTAATTAGTCCGAATACAGTCCAGTTAGACTAAAATCAGATCAAATTTTTCAGTGCGAATTCAAAAATAGTCACTTTACTTTAATCTATAATAAATCATAAATTACTTTGATAGTCATATTCTTATACATTCAGATTCACAAAAAATTATTTATCAATGATAATTTTAAAATTTGAAATTTCATTCTATAAAAATTATAAAAACGCATTAATCAGTTAAAGTAAGTGACTAATGTTACTGATCGGGTTTAGGGTCTTTTACCTTACATATGTATATAAAAATAAAAAAATATTTTGATTAGATGAATGGTCGCTTAACGAGCATGTAATGGCCCTCGAATGGGTTAAGCCTCGCCATATATACTGAAACGAGTGTATGTGAGTAAGCAATGTTCGTAATTGAAGTTGATACATTCAAGGAATGTAGTTATTATTCAACATTTTGCACGACACGTTCACTTAGTTGACGTTACCGCCTCTACCATATTCTCGCAAACCATGAGAAGTTGGCTGATATGTGGACAGCTATGAGAGAATTAAATGTACGAGTACTGAGTTAAGACTGGATACGTATACGCAGACTGTCCACGGTAGATGAAGACACGCGACTAGGAATTAAATTAACTGGCTTGCGTGTGTAATAAACTCGTATATCAACGGTTTGTTACGGAAGACAACCATCTTTGTTATAATTACCATCAAATTAATTAGCAGTATCAATGCTCGTATTCTGTAATTTTCTATGTTCTGTACTTAAAATTTAGATAAATATTTAATGGACTGTCATTAATTTTCATTGACTTGAAGCAATATTAAATGACTACCATACTTTCGATACTTTCCGCGTTCTTTTTTTTGCTAAGTAAAGCAACGGTAATTATTCTTACGTTATTTGACAAAAAAAAAAATTTTTGTAATAGACTGAGTTATTTGTATCATACTGTGGAATCCGGGGCAAAATAAGACATTATTTTAGAAAAAAAGTTTTCATTATTGTTTAGTGACAGTTCGTAGATAAAAAAAGGGGGCAGATTAGTTAGACTGGCCAATGTGGCCACTTTCAAATTTTTAGAAAAAGAAAATATTTTCCTGTGTTTGTAATCTGAATTATTACTGGCAGACCCGAATTACGGTAAATTTACCGTAATTTACCGCAAAATAGGTAACCCTACTACGAATTTCTCGCATTTTTCCGGCAATTTACGGGCCCTTGCCGTAATTTACGGTATTTTACAGCGAATTGTAATACACGTCGCATTTTACGGTAATTTACGGGAATTAGCGGTAGTTTACGGTACTTGGCGGAGAATAGCAGTAAAATTCGGCAATTTACCGTAACTTGTGGCATTTCATAAACACCCCTAGCGGCTCCGATTTACGGTATCCAGCAGAATTACCGTAAGATATATTAACAATGCGGTAAGTTACCGTAAATTGCGGTATTTGCCTATTTTACCGTAATTTGCGGTATAATGCCGTAATTTTACAGCACATTTCTGCATTTTTTACGGTGAATTGCCGTATTTTACCTAAATAGAAATAATACTGCTGGATACCGTAAATTACCATAATTTACCGTAATTCAGATCCGCTAGGGCCGTATGCTTTTTCATTTTTACAGACTTGCAGTGCAATACTTCACTCTACGGTAAAATACCTCAGATATGCCGAAATTTTACGGTAAAATGCCGTAGGCTTGCCGCAAATTTACGGCAAAAATATCGTTATTTACCGTAATTCTTCTAAATAGAGTAAATTACGGTAATTTTCCGTGATTCGCATCTGCCTGGGTATTTTATTGAAAACTGGAAAAAACTGAATCAAAAGTAAATTGGATCACTATTTATTGATTAATCTAATATTTTAAGAGTTATTGGCCGAAATAGAAAAACCGGATAATTAAATGGGCCATAAATCGTAAACGGTAAGTTTTACAAAAAAGTTTACAGGAAATAAAAGATGCAACATTTTATTCTCTACAATAATGGTCTCGATAACTTTTGCCCTAAAGTGCATAGTTTCCGAGATATCGGCCAAAAAATTTTCTTCAAAAATGCGATCGAAGCTCCCCCTAGATCTGTCAGCATTTTGTGATTTTATGATCAGTAAGTGACCCTTAAAAAAAAAAAATAAAATTGGATCGGAAATTTAGTGCGAGGTTGACCAAAAAAAAAATGCTTTATTTTCTGCCCTAACCATTAACACAAAAATTTATGTAAAATGTTGTTTTAACATTCAATTTTGTATAATTTTTACAAAAATTTTTTCACAACGCAGTACATCGTTTTCAAAAAATCATAACTATTTTGCAACAAAAAAAAATTTCGTTCGTATTAAAAACGGTTTATTATTAAGTCCCTGGTTCTCCGATTTATTGAATAGAAAACAACTTTTTGTTTGAATTGATTATTATGACAATGACTAAATATATTAAAAATAAAGATATCGAAGTAATAAAGATTGCCAAGTCGGATAAAATTCAAGATGGTACTCTTGAATTTCATCGCTTCGCATCGTTAACTGTTATTACGTTGTCGTTGATATAGAGCGCGAAATATATGAGAGTATATACAAGTGGCAGATGTACCAGATCGACTCGGGAATTTTGTATCTCTGCTCTCATTTATGACAACAATATATAGCTTTTATTGCATTAAATTTTAATTTTCATTTATTATCTCATATCTTCATGTGTGTAAATATATGATATATATTCATAGATTTTATACGAGTATTCAGAAATGTATTTCGCTTTTTTTTTTTTTTATTCATATTTTTCCAGAGTGTTATTATATATTTTTAATGTAATCGCATCACGAACGTGATTATTAAATAATAACATGATTGATTAAATTTAATCACGAATTCCATCAGTACCTTCATGTTATTGAGTGATGGAAAATGATATAAATGAGAAAAAAAAATTAAATTTTCAATTCATAAATAATTCTTCTGAAATAATCTATTCATTTATGTTCGAAACAAAGAATTAAAATTCATAAAATTGAATGAAAGAAATAAAAACAAAAAATAATAAAAATGTGGGTTCCATTTAAAACCGACGTTAAATTTAATTTTTTTTTTTTTTTCATTTCATTGTGATAGAAAAACGTTAAAATATTTATAATATATTATTTAATTTTTTTATTTTATAACATTACGTGTGCGCACAGGAAGTTCAAGTAATTCAGTGTTGGAATTAAATTTACATTGTAATTTGTTTTGAAAGTGTATCGCGTAGATTCTCCGACGATCGTAGAAGAATTTTCGATATCATTTGTAAAATATTCATGGAATATAGATTTCCATGATATCTATAATAAACAATTTTCATATCAATAAAATGTAAAGTCGATGTATTTTATTTACATCATTTGATATTTGCTGTACACTGCTAAACATCGTTACGGAAGTATAATATATTAGAACAGATAAATATTTTAGAAATAGTTATTGTACAGAAACGGATGTAGTATACATAGCAGAGAAGGGTGGGGCAAAAAGGCCTCGTCCAAAAATTGGATCAAAATTTTTTTTTTATGTTTTTTTTTTATTACCACACACAAAAAAAAATTCTCGACTGAAGGTAAATATTCTTGATTCAAGAAAATTTTTTCGGAGATCTAAATTTTCTCAGATAAAGTAGAAATCTTCTCCACCCAAGACGAATTCTCTTGGCTCAAGAAAATCTTGACTTGGTTCCCGAAAACGTTTGTCTTCAAAAATATTTTCTTGACTCAAGATATCTGTTTTTTTCTGTGCATACATTCGATGGTATCAGGCGTTTTGATCCCCGGACAAAATATCCCTTGACATTACATATTTAAGACAAAATATCGTCAAGACTAATAATTTTCTGACATTACAACTCTAAAATGAAATATCCCGAAAGAATAAATTTAAAAAAAATATACTGATTACTTTTTTAACCATAAAAATTTTAGATTTAATTTAAAAAGTGACACACATATAGCGCCTGGATTGAAGTGTACTCGAATTCAGTGAATAATATTAGAAAATGATTAGTCTTGACGATATTTTGTCTTAAATATGTAATGTCAAGGGATATTTTGTCGGGAGATATTTTGTCGGAGATATTTTGTCCGGTGATCAAAACGCATGGAACCACATTCGATATATTTGCGCATTTTTAGCCTTCCTCATGATACCCGGGGCAAAATGGACCAGCTGGAAATTCAGAAAAATTTTTTTTTTCATATTTTTATCGTCAAATTATAAAAAATTTAATATACTTATTCATTTTTCGGCTGATTCTCTATGACTGGGGCAAATTTGACCATAAAAAATATTTTTAAATAAATACTTTTTTTTTAATTGATAAATTTTTCAATTCGATTAATTTTTACAGTATTCACAAATATGCTCATCGTAATAATATTCATATACACCGGCACAGAAATCATGAGACCATTTCTTACAATTTTTACATTGAATCCGTAATTCCTTAGATTCCAAATAAAGTATTGTAATGAAGAGTTACAATCATCAGTTTTAACTTTTAATCAATTTTTTTCTGTGTTTTAGCCTTTATTTTATTTCCCCTAAATCCAAGTGCTGACTCCTTTATTTTGGCGGCAATTTTAAATTCAAATTTAATTGTATCGCAATAGTTGTGAAAAAATCATTGCAATCAATTTTTTTTTAGTAAGAGTGGGGGAACAATTTATTACACTTTAAGCATTTTTTTCATAATTTTTTGGAGGGGGGGGGGGCATTATACTTCAGAAAATTTTTTTTTTTAAAGTTTCGGCAAAATATCCATAATTTTTTTCGAGATGTCAAAAGTAAACTGATTTGATGGTTGAAAGCCACAAAAAGGGGGACCATCTTGCCCCACTCCCCATCTTGCCCCCCTACCCAATATTTACTACTAAATATTTAGTGTAACAGTTCCCCACCCACTGGCGTCTAAGTATAAATTTAATCCAGAATTTGAATTTAAAATAACAATTATTGTTTTCTTGTCCATGTGATATTTATTAACACAATAGTATTCAGTGGTTAATTAAATAGATAAAATATCTAGTTATTTCAAGATTGCAGTAGATAAGTCTGCATATTGCAGGAAAGTTTAAACCAATATATAGACAAAGACTCATTTACTTTCATAGACCCTAAGACGCGCCCGATAGTAATTCAGCATAATCGTCTGCGTTCCCACACGCTTTGCTATATACTATAAGGCAATGTGATATATTTGTATCGCAGTGTCCTCTACTTCTGTAATGTAATGTAAGCTGGCTCTCTGCATCACGACGTGGGTCAATTCGATTGTGTGGTCTCGCTCAATAAATTACAAGCCACATACACGAGCGCATGCATACTCTGTCTGTATTCATTTTTAAATTATTTATTGTATTATATGATAACATAATATAGGCTTATAACGTTACCTTTATTTGTGTTATATAAGTAAATAAATAAAATACGATAAAATAAATTTTATAGAGATTACCGTAGTATAAATTAAAAATTAAATAATATATATGCCGATATATGTGCAAAGTCAATGAACAAATAAAAACAGTTACACATGAAAAATGACATTTTTTTAAAGGACATAAATAAAATGCAATCAAGTGTTGACGATAAAATTTTTCTTTTTTTTTTTACGATTCACTTTGTGTCGATTTATTCGTTTTATAGTTTAACTTAAGACGACATTGTAACGTTGGTAGGATATGAATCGAAAATATATGCCTGAACGAACGCTTAGAACACGGAAATAGTGCAGTGGGCAGTCGCGTCAGTAGCCGACACTATCCTGTTTTACTCGCCGTTACGCAAGACACTTTCAAGTTCTATATCTCTTTGTACTTTGCTATAAATATAGCACACAGTATATGTTATAGTGGGATGACCAGTAGGTAAGACCTTCCAGCTGAATAAATCTGAAAAAAGAAAAAAAAAAGAAAAAAAAAAAATTGTTGGAAAATCCAAAAGTGCACACCTCAGTGGCTCCTTGTTTTTTTATTATTGCTTTGATAATATTATTTAATTTTTTTTTTACACTTCTAATTATTATTTAACTTTTTTTTATTTTTTATTTTTGTTGTTTAAAATTTTTTTAAATATTCCGCCTTTCTTTTCGATGTCGCTTTTTATGTTTTAAATCTGCTGTGACAATAGTGTTGCTGCTAGTAGTTGGTGGAGAAAAAAAAGTAATAATAATAAAAAATGGCAGCTAAATGTAGTAGCCCGATTAGTGAATCTACAGAATTGTTATAAAAAGTGATTAGCGTTGATCACGCTTTCAATGATGTTGACAAGTAGTCATATTAGTGAGTCTACATCACTATTAAAAGTGATATCAGGATCGATCATGTTTCAAATAAAAAAAAAAAATAACCTCAAAATTTTATATTTCATCTCTATGTTAAGGAAGTTCGACCGAATCTAATGTAAGAAGGATTTTCCAACTTTAAGATTTGAAACTTAGTATACATGTAAAGAAGTACTTTAACTATGTATTATCAAAATTTGAATATGATCCACCGTCTAGTTTTTTAGAAAAAAAGATTTAAAAATGACGTTTCTAAAGTTCTTATACACAGACTCTTATGGCAGACAAGCTTCCGTCATGACTTATTCGATTTTTTTCATTATTAACCTCCCAAGTTTAAGAAATAAAAAACCATATGCCATAAAATTGAATATTTTTAAAATATGATAAGATTTTGACAATATAGTGTTACCGTTGTAATTATTTAAATAATTCAAGTTAAACTTTGTTATTTAATCGCGTTCATCGACAGAGATACATATTATTGAGGGTTTGGCAACGTCGCGGAAGCAGCTGAGAGAAGAAAAAAAGATAGAAATACATTAATGAGAGAGACGAGATTAGAAATAAATTTTTCCCGCTTTAATTTGAATATCGATGTGTAAGAAGTTAGAACTCGCTGTTGCCAAATCTTTTTATTAAATCATATGAGTCAAAAATAACCAAGTAATTTCATTACTTTCTTTAATTAAATAAGTAATAAATATAAATTTATGAATTTGTTATGTTGTTATAAATTCAAATAATGAATTTTTATAACTATTAGGAGAATTTAGCAAACGAAAATATTCAAGCACTACTTTGACTCACTAGTTTCGGTCGAACCTCTTTAATACAGTAAAAATTTATAAATTGCTCAATCATCACCATTAATATCATTTGCATTGTTAAGATTATTGAGATTTCTATGATGAATATGCAGACCTACGAAATAATTGTATTGAGTCCATGGTGTTGGCAGAGTGGTGAGAGCTTCAACTGATATGCAGAAGGATCCAGGTTCAAGCCCCACTAATGACGAATATTTTTTCACCGATAAAAAAATTAATAATCATCAATTAATCAGTACAAATAGTGATCATAAGTATATATAATTGGATCTAACTTTATTTTTATTGGGTTACACCGTCGATACTAAGGAATAAGCGCAATACGCTTATGACACTAAAAATACCGAGAACACTGAACGTACTACTTACACTGAACCAGCTAATGACACTATAGCATCAGTGCGTAAAAAGACTAGACCATTAGTTTTTCATTAGAGTTTTCCAATAGTGTTTATTAGTATTTTTCCGTAATTATACCAGATCGAAATTGTTCCTTAATAAATTATCCTTGTATTAGTAAACAATTGAACCCATTTTAGCGCAATCAAAAAAGTGTAGAGATGATTAAACATAATTAAATAAGTCAAAAAAAAAAATCTCGACCGTCACACACACAGCGCGTCGCGCTTGAGGTGTGCAAAAAAAAATTTTTTTTTTTAAAGAGATCACCTGATTTTTCTGTTAAAATTATAATTTATTTTATTAAAGAACCATTATTTTGAAGCTGTTAAATAAAAAAATTCAAAGGTTACTTTTATTTCGTCGGTTATTACTTGAATAAAAATGATTCGTTTTTAAATTGAAACAAATTTGACGCTTGAAGTACTTACCTCATTTAAAAAGTGTTTGTGATTTTATTCTGCAGAAGCGACAGTTTTTATGTACACCAAGTTTATTTCATATATATATATATATAGCTAAGTACTATTGCTTTATTTAAAGGCGTAAAACAAATAAAGAAAATAATATTAAGAAGTAAATCGATGAACGGCAGTTTGTAGAATGACATCATGTTGTCGATATTGGAAATAGGATTCGGATGGCATTTTTTTTCCAGTCTAGAGAATACTCCCAAGTACGATACTACAGCAAAATAATACGACAGACCAAATGAATATGAAGAGAGAAAATGAGATGACTATTGAAAAAAATGAATGATAAATATCTGCTGCAGTATTACGTTTTGTTAACTGATCTGCGAAAAGACGTGTAGTGTAAAATCTTGCGAACATTTTTATTCAAACAAATTAAATAAAATAAATATTTGATTTGCTCTATTCCATTTTTCTTGATAAACATAATTTTAGGTGATTTAAACCCAGAGTAAAGCGCACTCAGCACTTTCGCGCATGAGGTGTTCGAAAAAAAATCGTAACTATTTTTATTTTTAATTAAAAAATTGTTGAAGAATAAATGAGAAAAAGTTTAATGGTTTTGGCTGAAAATAAATTTAAATAAAAAAATAAAACTATCGGATGTTAAAACAAAAATGTGAAATTAGCAACTGCAAGTCCTTTTTAAATTGGATTAGATTTGTAATATATTCAATTAGTGCAGTATTTCAAATCAGTTGTTTTGCATCTGCTACACATCAGTACTATGTCGTATGCCTGAATAAGAATCGCAGCAGTATCATTTGAGAGCTCGTCTATTTCGCCGATATTTATTTTTTAAAGCTCGAATAAATATATTCACTGGAAACTTTTTGATGTACCAAGTAAATTAAATTCAATAATTATTTATTTTCGAGGTATTTTTATTACAACGCGTAGAGAATTTTACGGTATTTCACAAGGAAAATTTATAAAATAATGACTTTGCTAATAGCAACGTAAGAATATTATAGAATTGTAGTACACGGTAAGAAATATTTTGCAGATATCGCTATGCGAGTATGGGCTCGAACGCCATACTGTATGGTATCGAAGATTTTTATAGGTTATAAAATTGTATGCGTAGATGATTCAACTATTGCGGGAATAGTAACATTGGCAATAGTTGGCGCGGACGCCGCAATGTCAGTTTGGCCGTCAGGCCCATACTGCATTGCCGTATCGGCATTGCTTCTGGCCGATAAACCTAGTCTAACGACATCTATATAGTTTTGGTGGTAATACGATAGTATACATTGATTGACACCAGAAATTATGGCGGGAAAAACTAGTAGCATTGTGCCCTCGGCATTGTAGTATGGCTCTCAGGACCATGCTGTTTCGCCGTGCCTGCTATGCATACGTGTGAGCAATACAATAGCTCCAGGTCTATACAGTATAGTACATAACGCCATACTTCTGGGGCTCGTTACAATACTGTCTTGGAATATTTCACATACTATTTTAGTATCTGTCTTGAGACCATACCAGCATGGTGTTAAACGCCATGCATTTTTTACTGTGTACCAATTTACAGTTAACAGAATTTATAAAGTGGATTGTAATTTTGACAAAGCAACAGATAGAAAAATTACAAGTCATGGAATGTATTCTAACCTATTAATTGAGTGAACGAAAAAAGCCGAATATTTCCGAACTTGACTTAGGGAGGTTTTTTCAGGGCCAGTTTTTCGAACCGAGAGCCAACTTTGAAAAAGTGCCAACGTAAATACTTAAGTCAAATATTTTATTTACTTGTTTAATACTAAGAAAAAAATTTTATTCTGTCAAAAAATTATTATTAGACATGTCTTTTTTCTTATCTAATGTTGTAGAGATTAGTTTTGTACATAAAAAAACATTCTTGTATAAAGAAATAATTTTACCCTACCCAAGATTCGAACCCAGGCCGATCACGCGAGACTTATGACCTACGCGCGCTCAGCCACGGTGGCTTAGTGGGAATCATGTTCTTAATAAACTCTTAAGTTATTCATCGATGTTTGTCATCTTAAATATTAATTTACACAAAAAAATAATTAAATTTAAATATTTAATAGTTTATAGAAGTAGCTCTTGAAAAAATTAATATATTTTATATTTTTGTCAATACCAATGAAAAATTTTATTTTGTTATAAAAACAAATTTTTTTCTTAGTGCAAGAATTTTTATCTAATTTTTAATTACATCTTTTTCAATCCCTTTTTTTTATTAAACCAAATAATTGCTTATTGAAGTTTTTAATTGTAATAAATTTGAGAACGTATCGACTAAATTGAAGAAATATTTGCTTGCCGTAATTTATGCATCTAGAAATTTATTGCTAATGTGAAGCAATAATTTTTTAAAAATAAGAACTATCAATTTAATTTAAAAAAAAATTATTAACTTCGAGTATTCATGGAAACGAGAAAAAAATCATTACTTGAATGTAATTTTTTTTTCTCTCAGTGTATAATTAATTATATTTTTATTTGCAAATATAATTAAAAATTTTTTACACTTTCTCATTTCATTAATAATAATTACAAAACCAACTCATATGTACAGATATATTACTCAATTATAACCTATTATTAATTACAATAAGTACTGTGTAATATTATAAGAGCAAAAAAATTAACAAGTTAATTACATTAATTGAAAGTATGATATACTTGCCAGACAAGTCTACTATTAAATTAAATTAATTTAAAAAGCAAATAATTATGTTTTTTTCCATTCATTTATTTATTTATTTTTTTGTGAAGACAAGACCATCATTATAAAATAAATATTACATTTTATTTCATTTACCTTAAAGATTTCGTTTACTCTCTTATAAATTTCTACAAATCTGTAGCTGTAATTTAAATTTCCTCAGAGTTTATTGAAAAACTTGTTATCGCAACATTGAGTTATCTTATCCGAAGGCTTGCATCCAGTTCCTGTGCAAATTCTTCCTGATTATCCATTTCCATTATCAATTATATAGAAGACTAAATTTTCAGATTTTTTATTTTTTTCATAAAAAGTAAGAAAATAAAAATCATTTTTTTATAAAAATTTTTCAAATTTCCCGGGTCGAAAAATTAAATCTGTTTCAGGTTTTTATGATATTAATTTTATATGGGAATTGAATCGGTTTTTGTCGGTACTATTCCTTATCTAGGCCAATGCCGGACTTATTTTCGTATTAGGGGAGGGAGGGGCAAAACGGGGTATTTAAGGAAATACGAAGTTTTCGAGGACTCAAAAACACTTAATCTTTTTTTTTTAATGATATTCAAAGTAAATGGAAGAAATTTTCAGTTATCGTTGAAAAAAAAAATTTTTCATTTAAACGGGCAAAGTGGGGTACCCCCTAAAAAAGGTAAAAAAAAAAAAATTTCTGGGTTTTAAATGAATTTGATTAAGTTAAATTTTTTTGCAAGTAATTTATATGAAGAAAAACTGTATTTCACATGACTATTGAATAAAAAAGAAGAAAAACAAGTTTTTAATAGTTTTCATCATATAACAAAACGGCTGCCCAATTTCAAAACAAAGTAACTGACAAAAATAAAATTTTTGAAATATGCATCGAATCATATTCACAAAACTCCACTGGAACTAAAAATACCAAAAAATCGATTTCGAAAAATTTGTCACTTACTGTGTTTTGAAATTGGGTAGCCGAAAAGTCATTAATATTTTTCAACTGTCAATTGATTTTTAATATACAAATATCGCGTGCCAAAAGGTAAAAGGGCGCATACCAATGGATACGCCCTTTTACCTTTGCAAAGGTAAAAGGGCGCATAAATTTTTTTTTCATCGCCAATCGATTAGTAAACATTTTCTACGCTTGAAAATCAAACATTGTTTTCCCAAAGGTAAAAGGGCGTATGTCTTTGATTATGCGCCCTTTTAGCTTTAGGAATCCAAAAATTTTGTGACCAAAAGCTAAAAGGGCGTATAAATTTTTTTTCTGAAAAATTTATTAAAAAGCTTAACCGAAGTCTAAAAATGAAAAAAAAAAAAAATGCTGCAGCCAAAAAGGTGTATTCTAACTAATACGTTCTTTTAATATCAAAATTAAAAATATGCTTAGAAAAATCACAAAGTACGCGTGATTGTATTAATATTTGTTGTTATGGAATTGGTTATTATAGTTTATAAAATTATTTTGAAATTCTTATACTAGATTAAAAAAAAACAAAAAAAAAATTTGCAGAAATGTGTAACCGGTTCATTTAGGTACGACTCCCATACCCTCCTTATCCATATCTCTACTTTTTTTCTTTTTTTTTTTTTTTTTCAAATTATTCTGATTTATGGCGAATCCGTAATAATCCAAAACAATAATTAAAGAAAAAATCAGTAAATTTTTATTTTTCACAATCGTTAAAAAAATTTTTATTCAATTAAAAATTTGATATTTTCATTTTTTTTTTTTTTAATTATTTTGTTTTCAACAAATTTTGAAAAAGAAAAGTGTAGGAGTCTGTTTTTTTTATCTAACTTGTCTTGTGAAACTATTTGTCAGTATTTGGTATTAAAACTTAAATTCGTTTTTATGCGCCCTTTTACCTTTAGGCACTACTTTTCAAAAGCTAAAAGGGCGTATGTCTTGAGATACGCCCTTTTAGCTCAAGGGTGCCTAAATTTTTTTTTTTGCAGATCTTTGCGTTTCGAAAAATTTCAAAGCGAATGGCAAAAAAAAATTTTTTTATGCGCCCTTTCAGCAGAATTCCCTACTAACCTGTAGCAATGCGCCCTTTTACCTTTTGGCACGCGATATGTATTATAAGTTCTGAAACTTTTGTTCAAAGGAGACATCAGGCCGCTAGACATAGGAAAGGACTCGCGCGCGGGAGATCAGGGTTCGAATCTCGGTTGAAACAAGTGATTTCTTAAAAAATAAAAATCGACACCAACACCAATACAGGTGACATAAATAACAAGAATAATCAAAATGATAGCAATAATAATTAAAAGTTGAAGCTATTAAAAATTTAATTTAATTTTTTTCCATTCTAACATAGTAAAATTTACTAAACGGGATAGTAAAAGTTACTAAACAGGGATAGAAAATTTACTAAATATAACTAAAAATTAATATGTAATATAGGAGATTTTCCATAACCAGTCTATGAGAAATTATTGAACGACTTGTAAAATATGCTAATCTGTTTATGAATTTGTCATACACTGTAAAAAATTCGCGGAGTGAATGCGGATTAAATCCGGAGTGAATGCGGCGTGAATGCGGAGTGAATGAATTTTTAATGATTCACTCCCCTCGGAGCGAAATTCACCCCGCAGGTGAGTTTTCGCGGAGTAGATAATTTTTTATTAATTTAATCCCTCCGGAGTGAAATTCACTCCGGAGCGGAGTTTTGAAAATATTATTAATAAAATATAACTCCACATAATAACATCGAAGTAAAAATTCGCGTATTACATTATTGATCAGATGATATGCACACACATACACACATACATATTTAGGCACACACGCGCACTCGCACACACACGCACGCACACACGCACACATTCGAACACACGTACACATTTGTACACACGAACACATTTGCACACACGCACAAATTTTCACACATGCACACATTTGCACACACGCACACCAACACCTGCACACACTCAAACACACACATGCACGTAAACACACACTCGCACACACACACACATGCACGCAAACACACACACACACACACACACACACACACAAATTAATATAAATTTTTTTAAGTATTAAAACTCCGGACCGGAGTGAATTGGGAGTGAAATAAAATCCGCGTCACTCCGCAATCACTCCGCTAAAAAAAAACTCCCAATTCACTCCGCATGCGGAGTGATTTTTTTTAAAACTCCGGAACTCCGAGTGGCGGAGTGAATTCGGAGTGAATTCGGATTGTATTTCACTCCCAATTCACTCCGGATTTTTTACTGTGTATAAATCATAAGCGTTTCAAGATTATTATTCAAATTTAGTAATCATTCTCATATTTTTTAATAAAATTTACTATATTTTTTTTTCCGTGTAGTTCAAATACAGACCAATAGTCCAAATGCAGTTCAGTTAAACTAAAACCAGATCAAATTTTTCGACCCTAGTTGTCATCTTAGTCCACGAAGTAATACCTTAACAATATTCATCTACATTTTTTTAATCACTTCCCTGCTGAAATAAAAAAAAAACATTCATTTTGTTTTTAATTTCTCTCCACATAATTTTTTTCCATTTTCACGAGATGAAGTTTCTGGCAGCATCACATACCTGTTTTCTCCTATTCATATAAATCTATTGTCATGTAAATAAAAAATAAATAAAATAAAAATGAAAATTTAAAACAACGTACAGTGTAAGTTTATTTAAATAGTAATGCTTTTTATGTTTGTTGTGATAAAAAGTTATAATATTATGGAAACTTTTAAAAATAATGAATATGATGTTTTAATATAACAAGAGTTGTATGTTAACCTTGATGAACCGTAACATCGACCCTCAAGATACCAGTATAGGGTAGACATAATGGCAGTCTGACTACAACTGGGATGTATTCACTGTGACGTACACAGCGTGTCGTCTATATCACTACCGTGTTTCCAATTCGACGCTTCCTCTCGATCACGATAATCCCCATCAGACTACAACCTACACGGAAAAAAATGAACGATATAAATTTAGACACGACAAGGAATATAATGATGAAGTGATCAGTAAATACGTCATTCTAAATAGTAATTTTTTCATTAATTATTAAAATGTAAATAATTATTAAAATTTATTGTCTTTGCAGGACAGATTAATATTCGGACTTTAAAAATCGTGAGTTGAACATTTAAAATTTATGACGAGTATTAGAAAATTTATTGTTCGAAATATTTAAATTTTCTATAATGACACCCGGGTACCGGGTTGAAATTTGTAAATTTGGTTTTTTTTTGTCGCGAGTCGAAAAGTTTGATCTGTTTCAAATTAAATTTTATAATAAGAATAAAAATTTTGAGTTTTTTTTATTCAATTTTACGTATTGTTTGCATTTAATTAAATTGTGTAATTTAATCGAGTTTTGCTGGTAGGGGAGGGTGGGGCAGAGCGGCCCCCCTAAGCCAATTATTATTTTTTGTGGCTTTCAACCATAAGATCACTTTACTTTTGTCCTATTTCGAACAAATTCATGGACATTTTGCCAAAATTCTGAAAAAATTTTTTTTTTTTATGGGGCAGAGCGGCCCCCCTTCAAAAAGTGATAAAAAAAATTTTTTTTTTCGTTTTTTTTTTTTTAAATTGTTTTCATCATTAAGAATGTATTTCTTTCTCTTGACAACTATTTTTGGTTTTATATTACTCGAAAAAAATTTTTTAAAGCGTAAAAGATCGTTCACTCTCGATTACCTTAATTACTAATTGTTATTTAATAAAAAAAAAAATCAATTCTATAATTTTACTTTATTTCAAAAATTTATCAACTAAAAAAAAAAATTTAATTTTTATAAATTTTTAGTGACTAAATTTGCCTCTTGCATAGAGAAACGGCCGAAAAATATGAAAAAATAATTTTTTCGGAAGTTTGGCTGGTCCATTTTGCCCCAGGTGTTATGCGTAGGGCTAGAAATGTGTAATTATAATAATTTTTTTTTAATTTGACGATAAAAATATGAAAAAATCACTTTTTCAAAATTTTGGGCTTGTCCACTTTGCCCCAAATGTCATGCGTAGGGGTAAAAATGCGCAAACATATCGGATTTATAGTAATTAGTCGAAAAAAAAAAAAATTTTTTTTTGATCAAAACTTCAGGGGGGCCGCTCTGCCCCACCCTCCCCTACTGTTTTATAGTTAAATTTGAATATTTAATAGTTTATAGAAGTAGCTCTTAACTCTTTTTAATTAGGGGAAGGGGACAAAAAGAGGTAGGGTACGCAAAACGGGGTACCCCCAAAATTTGATAAAAAAAAAATTTAATATTTTAAATGTTTTTTAAACATTCCAAAATCACTTTTGTAAATATACCCGTGTAAAAAAAATTCGTTCTAAAAAGATTCCAAAAAAGTTCCGCATGTGGAACTTCTAAACATGAGACAGATTAGAACTTTTTTGGAACGTTAGTAATTTCGATGGTAGAAAAAAAGTTTTTATGAGCAAATTTAGAGTAAAAAAAAGACGTTTTTGGAACTTTTTTGGAATTTTATATGGAAATTCCTTAAAAGTTCCAAAATCACAACTTTTGACTTTTTTATGGACTAAAAAAGGCATTCCAAAATCACTACTTTTGCATCTTTTGTAGACTAAAGACGTTCCAAAAACATGCCAAAATAGTTCAAAAATCACTACTTTTGAATTTTTTATAAAACTAAAAAAAATCCCCATAAAAAATTCCAAAAAAGTTCCAAGAACGTCCTTTTCTCACTCTAAATTTGCTCATAAAAACTTTTTTTGTACCATCAAAATTATTAACGTTCCAAAAAAGTTCCATTCAAAGTTCTAATCTGTCTCATTTTTAGAAGTTCCACATGCGGAACTTTTTTAGAATCTTTTTGGAACAAATTTTTTTTACACGGGTATAATTGAGCGTTATTTTGAATTTTTTTTGTTACACTTTTTCAAAAATCAATTGTCAGTTGAAAAATATTAATGACTTGTTTTATGATAAAAACTATTAAAAATTTGTTTTTCTTCTTTTGTATCCAATATTCATACAAAATATAATTTTTCTTCATATAAATTACTTGCAAAAAATTTTAACTCAATCAAATTCATTTAAAATCCAGAAATTTTTTTTTTAATCTTTTTTAGGGGATACCCCATTTTGCCCGCAAAAATTCAAATTTTTTTTTTAACAGTAACTGAAAATTTTTTCCATTTACTTTGAATATCATTAAAAAAAAAAATTTAGTGTATTTGAGTCCTCGAAAACTTGGCATTTCCTTTACCCCGTTTCGCCCCTCCCTCCTCTATATTTTTCTTCAATTCCTTTTTTTTATTTAACCAAATGATTGCTGTATTGAAGCTTTTAATTGCAATAAATTTGAGAAGGTATCAACTAAATTGTCGAAATATTTGCTTGCCTTAAGTAATTCATGCTTCTAGAAATTTATTACTACAGTAAAGCGATAGTTTTTTAAAAATAATAATTATCAATTCCATTTTAGAGACAAATTACTTATTCTGAATATATATGGAAACAAGAAAAATAATTACGGGAATTTAATTTTTTTTCTCCTAGTGCATGTCCTGTATTCCATTTTTTTTTTTCGCTTTTTTCTCTAATAGAAATTTTTTATTCATTTATCTATACTCTAGATATATATTTAATAAATTGTCACACTCATTTAATTATTGATAATTTCCATATATTTATAACCAGTTATTAACTCACGCAATGTGGAAAGTACCGTTACATATTTTTTTTATTTTTAATAACGGTATATATTTTTTGAAACTATTAAGTTTTATAAAATATATGTATCATATATAACATTAGCATACTTGATAGCGATATCTACGTTGAAAGTATCACACATGTTAGGCAAATAAATTGATAAGACAGATACGATATACCAGTTATTGCAAATGTATTAGTTTAACATTTTAATACTTTCTAGTTGACCCCGAAAAGTTATAGAGGGCAAAAAAACTAAAAAATTTAAGTATCAAAAATAACTTTAAACTTTTTCATCGCAATTTCCTGTCCAACGTGAATCGATCGGTTATACAGAAAAAAATTTTACTTTAATCAATAATTTTTTTTTCGAAATTAAATTCTTGTTTAAATTCATTCATTTTTCTTAACTCGAGAAAATGTTCACTTGCATAAAAAAAAAAATTGTTCTTTTAAATATTTTTTTTAGTCGTTCAATTTTACACAGAAAAAAATTTTTCTCGCTCTAAGAAAATTTTTACTAGACCCAAGAAATTTTTTCTAGTCATAAGAAAATTTTTGTCTTTAATTCGTAATGTAAAATATTTCTGCAGTAGTTGAAGAAAATTTATTTTTGAATGAAGAATTACATTATTTTGAACCGTCATTTCATTCTTGAACCAAGAGCGCGATATTCTTAGCTTAAGAAATTTCATTCTCTTGGTTGGAAACACTAGTGATTTGATTCAAGGTGACACTTTATCATACTAATCTTGGATTTTTTTCAAATTTTAAAAAATGATAGCATTGCTTAATATTTTTACGTTTCAACTTTATTTTTGAAAAACACTGACTTTGGGCGGGATCGAACTCGCGTACTTTGAGTTTAGAAACTTGTCTGATATCTATTAGGCTAAAGAAGTTTTGACATGGAACGGAAAATGTCAATTATAATTACTGTAAAAACGGTATGGTCTTAATTTTCCATGGTTTGGATTATGAGGTAGGGGGCTTCTAAAATCAAGAGAGATTCGTGAACTGCGTTATTACTTTTGCTTTTAGTGGTTAATAAAGTTGGAACAAGAGTTTGAAGTTCTACAGAACTTCTACTCGGATCAAGAATTTAAATTTATCAATCGAAAAAAATTATTCTTAAATCGAAAATATCAATTTTAAGAAAGAAATATTCTGGAATCAAAAATAAATTTTCTCCACAATGATATTCTTGGTTCAAGTAAATTCTTCTTGATTCAAGTTTTTTCAGTGTATGTACACAGAAAAAAAGAATTTTTTGTCAAAAAAAAATTTTCCCTTTCCTAAGAAAATTTTTACTAGACCTAAGAAATGTTTCGCATCATAAATTGAAAACAAAAATTTTTTTGAATCAAGAAAAACTTTTCTTGAGACAAAAAAAAATTTTCTCGACGCAAGAAATTTATTACTCGCCCCAAGAAAATTTTTATTTGACCTTAGAAATTTTTCGCATTATAAATTAAAAACAAAAATTTTCTTGAGTCAAGAAAAAGTTTTCTTGAGACAAGAAAAAATTTTATTGACGCAAGAAATTTATTACTCGCCCCAAGAAAATTTTTATTTGACCTAAGAAATTTTTTGCATTATAAATTAAAAACAAAAATTTTTTTGAGTCAAGCAAAAGTTTTCTTGAGACAAGAAAAAATTTTCTTGACGCAAGAAATTTATTACTCGCTCCAAGAAAATTTTTATTTGATCTAAGAAATTTTTTGCTTTATAAATTTAAAACAAAAATTTTCTCGAGTCCGGAAAAAGTTTTCTTGATCCAAGAAAGAATTTTCACGATCCAAGAAATAATTTTCTGAGCGAGAAAAAATTTCCAGCAGCAAGAAATTTTTTCTAGTCCCAAAAAAATTATTGTTTTCATTTCGCAATGCAAAATTTTTCTTGCACCAAGAAATCCTTTTTTTCTGCGTACACTTGTAATATCACATGATTCAATGAGTTTAATAACTCGCTAACAAAATAAATTATTTAATAAGTAAAATGAATAGAATGAAAATAAAATTTGTGCAACCGAGCATTTAAATGTTTAAATTAAGTGTGAAAAATTTTATTAGATTTACTGATAAAAAACTAGAGCAATAGAAGCATGACGACAATTATTCGTTTATTGCAAAATAATATTAAGTAAAAAGTAACCTCGTTAGCAAACTTTTTTCGATTGTCAACAATGTAATTAATAATAAACAATTAACTTTATATTTTTGTGAATATAAAAAATATAAAAATATATAAAATAAAAATAATTTTTAGTTATGGTTTAATTGTTAATTATTTAGATACTTAATTAAACTTGAATTAATGTTTTATATTAATCACATTGAGTATTTTACTACAAACGTTTACTGTGCGTTTAAACCACAGGCGGTTGCCGTTATTCGCGTTACTTTGGGGTGAAGGCAAATGGGAGTCTTAAACGCGACACGGTAGCTTATATATATAAGATATAACCGGTCACGGCCGAACGAAAAAGATTCGCACGAGCTCTGCACTGTATAACCATTGCCGTCTTAGCTCCGCTCACGCCGATTGGACGCTGATGCATTTTTTCTCTACTGTCGAATAATGGCTTTCACTTTCTACGATATGATCGAGGAAAAAACTTTACATATAACTACTTTCACGAAAAATTTATCAGGAAATAGAATTGCATTTTTTTAAAAATTATTTTCAATTTTTTTTTCTTTTTTCTTTCAATTTAATTTTTTTCTTAATCGCGTTATCCTGCAGAACTAAAAGTTCTCGCAGAAAAAAAAAATTCTTGGTGCAAAAAATTTTTACTTGGCTCAAGAAATTTTTTGAATCAAGAATCGAAAACAAAAAATTTCTTGATGCGAAAATAAATTTTCTTCGATCAAGAAAAAATTTTTTGAGCCAAGAAATTTTTTCTCGTCCTAAGAAAATTTTTGTTTTCAATTTACAATACAAAAAAGTTCTTGGCTCAAGAAATTTTTCGTACTAGGAATTAAAAACAAAAAATCCTTGGTATGAGAATAAATTTTCTTGAGCCAAGAAAAAATTTGCTTTCAATTTACAATACAAAAAAATTCTTGGTGCAAGAAATTTCTACTTGGCTCAAGAAATTTTTCGTACTAGGAATTGAAAACAAAAAATTCTTAGTATCTGAATAAATTTTTTGAACCAAGAAATTTTTTTTCGTCCTAAGAAAAATTTTACTTTCAATTCACAATACAAAAAATTCTTGGTTCAAGAAATTTTTACTTGGCTCCAAAAATTTTCCGTATTAGGAATTAAAAACAAAAATTCTTGGTATGAGGATAAACTTTCTTGA
The DNA here is from genome assembly GCF_029852145.1 of Microplitis mediator. Taxonomy (NCBI): domain Eukaryota; kingdom Metazoa; phylum Arthropoda; class Insecta; order Hymenoptera; family Braconidae; genus Microplitis; species Microplitis mediator. Next base: position 19,482,350 of record NC_079978.1, on the reverse strand, counting down.
GCCAAGAAAAAATTTGCTTTCAATTTACAATACAAAAAAATTCTTGGTGCAAAAAATTTCTACTTGGCTGAAGAAATTTTTCGTACTAGAAATTGAAAACAAAAAATTCTTGGTATCTGAATAAATTTTCTTGAGCCAAGAGAAAATTTTTTAAGCCAAGAAATTTTTTTTCGTCCTAAGAAAATTTTTACTTTCAATTTACAATACAAAAAATTCTTGGTTCAAGAAATTTTTACTTGGCTCCAAAAATTTTCCGTATTAGGAATTAAAAACAAAAATTCTTGGTATGAGAATAAATTTTCTTGAGCCAAGAAAAAATTTGTTTTCAATTGACAATACAAAAAAATTCTTGGTGCGAGAAATTTTTACTTGGCTCAAGAAATTTTCCGTACTAGGAATTGAAAACAAAAAATTTCTCGTTGCGCAGATAAATTTTCTTGAGCCAAGAAATTTTTTTTCGTAAAAAGAAATTTTTTTTTCCAATTTTTGATACGAAAAAAATTTTGCGCCAAGAAATCCTTTCTCTGTGCAATATTTCATGAAAAAATATTTTTTCTACCATCAACTTAAATAATTTTCTTGCAAAATAATTTTAATAATGAATAAATTAATCGTTAAGAATTTTTTACTCAAATAGAAGTCTCTAGACAGAAAAAAAATGGAAAAATGAGAACACCGCAAACCCGAGGATAATTCACATGAATTGACGTGGGAATCAACCCTCTGGCAGTCAAGTATAAAATTAGTACGTTGAAGTAATCGTTTACTGACTGACAGTAAACAATCTATTATAAAAAGAATTCATTTTTTTTTTTATTAAAGCCACGTTTATGCTGCTCTAAGCGCGTCGACATTGTAAACTTTTTCATCACCACCGCGGTATTTTTTTTTCGCATCTGAAAATAACAACGGGAACAAAAAAGTTTTTGAAATATGACGTCAGCCAAAAATACACTTAATTGCAATTCCGTTATATATTTTAGATAAAAAGTCATAATGTCATCAAACTCGACAATTTATCGGTAAAAAAAAAATAATAAATATAACTTTAGGAAAGTCCACTTAAACGGAGGTTAATTGGCTTTAAATGTCTTCTTATCTGTCCGAGTGTTGAGATATGGCGCAAACTAAGATTTGAGCTTAAACTCAATCTAAAGTTTGGACTTTATTTTTTTCTCTGTTTGTGAAGGGAGAAAAAAAATTAAAATAAAATGAATGAGTCGGAGGTGAACAAGTTGGAAAGTGGTCACTTGAAGAGTCTTTTTTCTTCGGGAAATGCGCCCACTAGCCCAAGTGGTCATCGAGTAATAAATCCGAGTTACGATAACGCCAAATATCTTACTGTTCATCCACCTCACCGTTTTATCGAAATTTGCAGTCTCAGCATCTCGGCCAACAAACTCCTGCAGTTGCATCAGTTGAAAGTTACTTGCTCGTAACATTCTGGTCAACTGAATTTAATAGAAAATCTTTGTGGACTATTCTCGTCCTTGACCTAGTACTCGGTAACATATAAATTTTCAAAAATTGTAACTTAAATATGAGTGGGATTTTTATGAGGAATTATTTCATACCCGGGTTGAAAAATGTGATCTGTTTTAAATCGAATTGAAATTTTAAGTTATTTCTATTCAATTTTATTTTTTTTTGTATTTAATTAACATGGGAAATTTAATCAAATTTTTTTCTGTGCACAGAAAAAAAAGATTTTTTGGCGCGAAATATATTTTGCTGAAAGTAAATATTCTTGATTCAAGAAATTTTTTTGACAACCTCAATTTTCTGGGATTAAATAGAAATTTCCTCTGACCATGATGAATTTTTTTATTTCAAGAAAATCTTGACATCTTTCTTGTGTCAAATAAAATATTCTGCATCCAAGAAAATTGTTTTTTGCCCGAAGAAAATTTGTTACTTCAAATTATAATGCGAAAAATTTTTTGGATCAAGAAAATCTTGACTTGATTCAAGAAAATCTTGGTTCCCGAAAACATTTGTCTTCCAAAATTTTCTTGACTCAAGATAACTTTTTTTTCTGGGTCAGTTCATAATTGAAGATAAAAACTTTCTTAAGATTGGAAAAAATTTCTTGGTTCAAGAAATTCTTTCTTGTCTTAAAAAAATTTTTCTGCATCCAAGAAAATTGTTTTTCGCCCGAAAAAAAAATTTTACTTCAATTTATAATGCGAAAAATTTTTTGGATCAAGAAAATCTTGACTTGATTCAAGAAAATCTTGACTTGGTTCAAGAAAATTTTCTTGGTTCCCGAAAACGTTTGTCTTCCAAAATGTTTTCTTGACTCAAGATAACTTTTTTTCTGTGTATGAATTAAAGATAAAAATTTTCTTAAGACTGGAAAAAATTTTTTGGTTCAAGAATTTCTTTCTTGGCTCAAAAAAATTTTTCTTCATCCAAGAAAATTGTTTTTCGACCGAAGAAAATGTTTTTACTTCAAATTATAATGCGAAAAATTTCTTGGATCAAGTAAAAAATTAGATCACTAATTAGATCAAATTTTTTGACCCGGGTGACAGAATCATCTAGAATTTAGATCTTTACACCAAATATCGATATTTAATAAGTAAATATCGATAATTAATATTAAGTTTCAATTTGACTTTTCATATTTATTGTCAATAAAAAGTAGATACAAAATATATAACTGATCGCATGAAAAATCATATTATAAAATATATGATAACATATTGAAAAACAAATATACTGCTCCAATATATTTATCAATATAACTTTTTTTATGTATGTTTAACATATATATCTTAGTATATATTTTTTACATTGATATATTATATTAAAATTACTACATATATAATATACAATATCATATGTATTTTTTATGTTTTCCAGTATATTGCAAAATATATGACACTCTATATATATTTAGTCATATGTTCCTATATACCGCGAGCCATAGACTTAAACATAAATTCTATATATAATCAATTATATACATAATATATCACTAATTATTCGAGTCAAAATATATGGAAATATATATAAAGTTCATTATATTATACTTTATAAAATATATATACCACCCATATATGAGAAAAATATATTGACCATTATATAAAAATACATTATAAATTCATCATCCCATATATGTAAAAAACATATTTATCAATATATATATATATATATATATATATATAACATACCCAGCATATATTTTTACATATATTCTTAACAATATATATCTTTTTTACGCGGGTAAGATAATTAAAAGCATAAAATAAATGACGTTGGATGATGTAAATTTATCGATAATTCACCTGCGTATGGACCAGTCTAATAGATAGATAGTGAGCACCACGCCCGCGCGAGTATCGTAGGTGACCAGGTAACCCGGTGCCTGGTGCACTTGGTACGGTGTTCTCTGGTTTATTCGTGGGGGATAGAAAGAGAAGGCGATGCGGTGAAACGAGAGGCCAGGGGAGAAATAACTTTACTTAGACGAAGCCGTTAGTGGCCTACCTAGTAATCCACCCCGTACCTCCTCGCCCTACCCCTTACCACTCAAAACGTCCATCGGCAATTGAGGATTATAGTTTTTCTTGGGGAGAGGAGGGTGGAGGCGCGTTGCTTTCGAAAGGATGGTGATTGTGGAGCGTGGCCAGAGTAGACTTAGGAGTATATAAGGCCCACCGACCCAACCCAAGTCAGTCATTCACCGGACTATCAACCCACCATACACATCACAAATATGAAGACCTTTGTGAGTATTACGGGATGGTCAAGGGCTTTTTCAAAAGCTTATTGTCCAGTCAATTATATTTTCATTACACTATTCTATAATATTCTACTAAAATTGTTTTTTCTAAACTCATTATTTTCAAAATTATAATGTGCCCTACGAGAACATATCTCAGGGTTACTTATATTTTATATATTGCAAATTCAAAATTAATATTTTATTTTTTGAATAAATGATCTAAATATCAATTTATTTTCTTCACTTCTCGATCTTTTTCTCAAGCAAACACGTATCTCATTCATAACAACAAAAAACTGACCGCGCCAATATATACTACGAGTACCGTAAAACCGGTTTTTGCATACAGTCATCATTAAGATTCAAGTCATCTCACTAACCGGTTGCTATTCAGTATCATTATCACTATTTTTTTCGCGACAGTTATAATTAAATATCAAAAGTATCAAATTTCACGCGGCCAAAAAAAACATAGCTTTTAATAACTAGATTGAAAAAACATAGCTTTTCATAACTAAATTGAAAAAACATAGCTTTTAATAACTAGATTGAAAAAACATATTTTCTAATTTTCTAAACTTTCTAATAACTTATATTTTTTGTTTTATTAATTTATAACCTGGTCCAGTTATAGTAATAAATAGAAACACCTAGACAGACGCGAAAGATTTCGAGATTATTATTCTGCATACATAATTCAATGCTGACGTGCCGCAGTAACTTTTCGCTAGTAAATCCCAACAATCTCTCGGTCTACATAAATACATTGACGATAAAACTTAACTATTCAAACAAACTTTATTTTCGATACAAATCATAGCTTTTTTCAAAGACACTTTTTCAAAAAAGGTAGCTTACGATATAACGGTTGAGTTTTAACCAGAAAAGTATCAGTGAACATATAAATCGAGTAATAACTAATTAAATATATCTAACAGTAATGAACTATTTACGATTACGTTTGCGCCAATCAACCTAGTTCTTTTTTCAACACTGGTTTGTAACGTAATGGGCTGGGAAGAATTTTTCGCCTAATATGGATCTAAAACAGCCAGTTTACGGTATTAACTAAGCGAAAATGCAATCGACTTATACTATCACTCCAATTACGAAGTGTTACAGCACCACGTATTAATTTTCACCGGGACTTAGTTTCGCTCGTTACACCCTTTGTGACATAACAACTCAACTTGCCAATTCCGCGTACATAAATTTCAAAGTACGGATACAATTATTTATCGCGTGACTTGTCTAAACATTTGTTTTTTCTTTCAAACAACGCAAGCAATTAAATTTATTAATCCCATTGGTGATAAATATCGGACAGTAATTATTGAGTATATACTTGTTTGAATTTTTTATAAAATTCAATTTCCGCAAACACACCGGATAGGAATCGTAATGTATTATAGCCGAGCACTGAAAGTGAAAGGCAAATGGTTATGCACCACCCGACTGTTGAGTGCCACATTAGACCATAATCGTTAGTTTGCTTGCTGGAGACTAACAGTGTTACGTCTATGATACCTTCTCAGCTTCCTGTAATCAAATCGGACATTCGGAATTGTTACTTGAGAAAGTTATAGTCACTCATTACCGATAATTGACTGCATATAAAACAAACTAACTATATACCGCACATACAACTATAATCGACACTAAAATTTCAGATTGTATTCGCCTGTTTGGCTGTGGCAACTGCCCGCGCCGGAATTGCCCACGGAGGTTACCACGGTCAAGGTTACGGTGGTCACGGATACGGTGGACACGGCGGATACGGTGGTGGATACGGATTCGCAGGACACGGTGGAGCCGGTCTTAGCGGAGGTCTTGCCGCTGGTGCTGGAACCGCAGCCTCCCTTCAAGGAGGAGCATCCAGCTTGGGATCTGGTGGTCTTGGTGCCAGCTACGCAGCTGGTGCTGCTGCCGCTGCTGGTGCCGCAGGAGTCCAACAAATCGTATCTGGTGGAGTAACTGGAGGCAGGTCTGACATTGGACCCGCAGAAGGACCAAAAGCCAACGTTGGACCCCAAAGCGGCCCATCTGACCTCGTAGGACCCCAAGAAGGAGCTAAATCCGTAGGAGGACCACGTACTGGACCCGCCAGTCTTGTTGGACCCGCTGCTGGACCATCCACCCTTGTTGGACCATCCCAAGGAACTGCCACCCTTGTAGGACCATCCCAAGCTACTGCTTCCCTTGTTGGACCAAGCTACGGAGGTGTTGCATTCTACGCTGGTGCCGGTGGAATCAACGGTGACGACGGTAGCTCTGGCTCTGCTGCTGCTGCTGCTCCCGGTGCTGGATTCGGAGGTGGATTCGGAGGTCAGTATTCATTTTATAATCCAATAGTTCAAAAGCTAATTTACAAATATAATAATAAATGATAAACTCAATAGGTTTCGGAGGTCCAGGTGCCATTGCCGTGATCGGTGGTGGTCCAGGAATCCACGGTGCCATCGGTGGACACGATGCCGGAGTTGCTGTGATCAACGGACCATCTGGAGCCATCCACGCTGGTCTTGGCTCCCACGGAGCTATCATCCCCGCCCCAATCCACGGCCACGGCAAGTGGGCTTAAGTATGTTCAAGGACCCCAGCGATCTCGGTGCGGTGACGGCGGCAAACTTACCACAATCATACCCATCTACGAATCCTCAGCCTGTACATCTTTATTCCAAAGCTCCGTTTAATCGCGGAGCATTGCAATCAAGGAGTAGTCGGACAGTCAGTCACTTGTGAGATAAATCGGCCTAATCCAAGTCAACGGATACCCAAAGTCTTAGCCGATCTTTGTCCTTCATTGAGCGATCACTATTAAATTTAACAAATTACACCGTTTGACCGCAACGTCGTAACATCATCATCACCATTACGACAAAAACGTTCGACAATGAAGACATCTGATTTGGTCACGACCCAGTGGACAATTCAACGTGATCAACTGGGAGCTGTTCTGTTTTATTGAACATTCCTGTTGACGCTGACCCACTGACATCTTCCAACATCATTTGGCCGATCGACTCACTCACAAACGCTATCCCTTGATGAGGTGGCCGCCTAAAAACGGTTTCTTCGTAGTTATTCAACTCACTAAAGCATATAAGCATACATATTTTTATATTACATACTCGTCCATGTCTTCTTCTTAACGTTTTTTTTTATATATATATAAATATATGTGTATATATATTAAGTACATGTGTTGTGTTACCATTACTGTGTTACCGTATATATATACACATACATAAATATCCTTGTTATATTTGTGAAGAAGACTGATGGGTTGTGGTAGGTCAGCCGTTCCTGTGAGTGAATCAATGTATATAGATGGCGCGCCGTCGCCGGCCCTCGACCCCGCCCGCCCTCGTCATACCCTTTCTATGCGATCACGACTAGCACCCCACCACCACCATAGATAGATACCACGTATTTATAGCGTTTATACATTTATACAATACTTTATATAAAAAAAAAATAAAGCATCAGTATTTAAAACTCATACATTACCTCTTCTTATTTACTTACTATTACAACCCTCTATTTCCTTTGTCATAATTATAGATGATAAGTTTACTAAACAATTACAAATATATAATATATATACTAACTTAGTTGATAGCTTTATAATTTACAAATAATTATGACATGACGCAATTAAATTAATATTTGCTATAGGGAACTCGTTAACTTCTTGTGTTGACTAACAATGCACTATTACGTTCATCGATCTGATGCCTTTGTCTTTATTATCTTGCTTGCGGTGGTTCAATATATTCTTCAAACATATATTGTTCCATCGTGCTTTGAAACATTATTGCAACTCGGGTATAATATGATATTCGAACTTTTTAACTTTATTTATTTATTTATTTAACGCCAATCAGCAATGTACAATAACAATGTACAGACAATATGAAAGGAGAATAACAGGCAAAATAACGTTTTAAGCGATGGATTGTAATATAGATATACAAAGATAGTGAAGACAAAAAGATTGCACGTGAAGGGGTTCGTGGTTAGTCGTTGTATTCCAGTGCCAGCTTTTTGACAGACGTCCGAAAGGATGTGTAGGGACGACCAAAGAATTTTACATCCGAGTAGATAGCATTGACCGAATTAGATATTCTGTTGAAAGGCCCAAACAGGACATAGTTTTTGGAGGATTTTGTAGTATTTAGCAGCCGGCTAGATCGTAGACCCGTTTTGGGGCAGGTAAATTCAAAGCGTTCAAGTATTTCTGGGGAGTCAAGAAGGAAAGTTCAGAAACGCAACTACATTGCTTAGTCTTTACTCCTCATTGGTGAGACCTATTATGGAATATAACTCGGTCATCTGGGCACCCCATACCGAAACACTGGCTTGAAAAAACCCAACACAGATTCTGCAAGTTCCTATCTTACTTCTTACGACAGACAGGCCATGACTTGGACACCAACGCAGTATATGAGTACCTTCATATCAATTATTTAGCGAATTTAAGGCAAGTTAACGACATTTCGTTCTTCTACAAGGTAATAAACGGGTACACTGACTCCCCAGAAATACTTGAACGCTTTGAATTTATCTGCCCCAAAACGGGCCTACGACATAGCCGGCTGCTAAATACTACAAAATCCTCCAAAAACTATGTCCGTTTTATGCCTATTAACAGAATATCTAATTCGATCAATGCTATCTACTCTGATGTGAACTTCTTTGGTCGTCCCTACCCATCCTGTTGGACGTCTGTCAAAAAGCTGGTACTGGAATACAACGACTAACCGCGAACCCCTCCACGTGCAATCTTTTCGTCTTCATTATTTTCGTATATCTATACTACAATCCATCGCTTAAAGCGTTATTTCGCGTGTTACTCTTCTTTCATATCGAATGTAAATTGTTATTTTACAAATTATTTGTAAAATTTGCCTTCACTCAAAAATAAGGATGTTAAAATCGATTCCGATTCTACCCGAGAATCGATTTTGTGGTAAAAAAACTCGATTATTTAGACTCGACTCCCAGTTATCTGAATCGATCAAGAATCGATTCTTAGTGATCGGGTATATAATTTATTTTTAATGCCGAACTAACGACTCTATTGAATGAAAAATGGCATAAAGTAATTGTATATTTTATTACATAAATAATTCAAATTTAGTGCCTTCTGTGCGTTTGCATCGTTTTCTTATCTTACATTTGTTTATTTTTAATCAATCATCTTACAAATATTTTGATGACATATATAGTTAATTTCCTTTTCATTATCGCATGAAAATCGCATCTAAATAATATACAGCTCATTTCCGGAATATAGTTTGTAGTTGTACTAGTATGTCATATTTGTCTGTACCACTTTAGTCACCATGACATTAATATTGTCAGATTTACTTATTTACACTGTAAAAAATCCGGAGTGAATTCGGAGTGAAATTAAATCCGAATTCACTCCGCATTCACTCCGCCACTCTGAGTTCCGGAGTTTTGAAAAAAATCACTCCGCATGCGGAGTGAATTGGGAGTTTTTTTTTAGCGGAGTGATCTCGGAGTGACGCAGATTTTATTTCACTCCCAATTCACTCCGGTCCGGAGTTTTAATACTTAAATAAATTTATACTAATTTATATTAAACTGCTAAACAATGTGTGTGTGTGCGTGTGTGCAAATGTGTGCAAATTCGTGCGTGTGTGCAAATGTGTGCGTGTGTGCAAATTTGTGCGTGTGTGAAAATTCGTGCGTGTGTGCAAATTTGTGCGTGTGTGCAAATGTGTGCGTGTGTGCAAATGTGTGCGTGTGTGCAAATTTGTGCGTGTGTGCAAATGTGTGCGTGTGTGCAAATTTGTGCGTGTGTGCAAATGTGTGCGTGCGTGTGTGTGCGAGTGCCTAAACATGTATGTGCGTATGTGTGTGTATATCAGCTGATCAATAATGTAATACGCGAATTTTTACTTCGATTTTATTATGTGGAGTTATATTTTATTAATAATATTTTCAAAACTCCCCTCCGGAGTGAATTTCACTCCGGAGGGATTAAATTAATAAAAAATTATCTACTCCGCGAAAACTCTCCTGCGGAGTGAATTTCACTCCGAGGGGAGTGAATAATTAAAAATTCATTCACTCCGCATTCACTCCGCATTCACTCCGGATTTAATCCGCATTCACTCCGCGAATTTTTTACAGTGTAATAAAACGTAAAATTTCTAATATTTTCATAAATTTTCATTCTATTATACTTATAACCTCATTTTATTGGTTTTATTTTTTAATATCAAAAAATTTCTGAAATTTTAATTTTCTTAAAAAAAAAAATTTTTTTTACTCAGAATCGATTAAATTTGAAAGAATCGATTCTTGAGATCGATTAATCGATTCTGAGAATCGAAATTTATAAAAAAAAAATCGGAATCAAGAATCAATTCTTCATCTTAAGTTTCCATCCCTACTCAAAAAAAGTCCTGAGTGTTGATCATTTTAACCGACTTCTGGATTGGTTCAATTTTACTTGTGATCTAGCATTCTTCAGTTGACACAAAAATAATGCTGTAAGTTTATGTAATATATGATAACATCTAGGTGACATGTTACTGAAAGTTTTTGTGTCCTAAAAATACCATAAGGCACTAGGAGATTAAATTATACTAATGTTTTTTGAAAGAATTAAGGGTTTATTTATTTAGTTAGTTTTTTGTTATCTGTGTCGATAAATTTCCATGCTTCTTTTTTTTGGTATTAATTTTTTTAGTTTCTTAGCCATTAATTAACTTTGCAGCGTATACTTTCAGCAGACTATTCAATAATAAACGGCCCTCGTAATTTTCGTCCTACAGTGGAATCAACGACCCACTCGAAAGTCAGGATAATTGCGAATCCTGTTCCCAGCAAGTGCACACATGAACATACCGTATTTATTGCCATCATTATCTTTTACTAAACCAAAAATGCGATAACGTAAAAACGTATGATAAGAGAATGCTATGCTCGAATCGTATTATAGATTAATGATAATTTTTCAGATAACATTAACTCAATATTGATGTTCATATTTTTTGATAAAAAAAATGAAAAATCCAAAAGTGCATACCTCGATCGCTCATTTTATTTTTAATTATTACTTCAATTTTATAATATTAATTAATTTTTTTTTTATTATGAATTTTTGACGCTGATTTTAAACAACAAAAGCCATAATTTAATTATATCGAATTTTGTTTAATCAAAAGTTTGTGTATCGAAGAGGTCATTCGTGCTTTCCAAACTTGGCGTGAAATTGTCAACTAAGTTTACTTATACTGATTAGTAGCTCCTTGGAGTGCTAACAGATGGCTCGCGATTGTACATAACTGTAAACAAGGTTTCAACAAGAATTTTACTGATTGGCAAGATATTCTATGCATTGTCAGAACTGATTTCAGTAATTGCATAACAAATTTTGAATAAAAGTTTTTAAGGAATAATCTCAATAAATATAATCGTTAATGTTTTTTAACTTCTCGCTATTTTCTCTGGGATTTCCATAGAATTTATCTGACGACGATTCTAATGTTTTCTCACAACATCGAGCCTTGAGTCTAGATTTTCTTTGTATTTTCTCAAATAGCTCAAAACAGCGGGAAGTTTTGAAGCTGGCCCGTGTGGCCAACCGATCCAGTATGAAAATAACATATATGGTCAAAATATATGATAAATATCACAAAATATATGTGGCGAATTTAACTATATTTTCTTATATATTTTTTTTATACTAGAAAATATAATATTCATCTTATACAAGCCCGTATATATTTAGCATGTATAATATATATATGTTAGTCATATACGAAAAATATATTCTGATCATATATAAAACATATATTTTGTATTGCGTATGGAAAAAAAAAGTTTCTTATTCGTATGACCAACTCCAATTAAATTAGATCTAAATTTTAATATAATCTTTAAATTGCAGTTAAAATTTTCAAAATTAGTTAATTTGATGCGAATATATATACCCATATACATATACATACACCGAATAAAATATATGCTTAAATATAACAAAAAAAAATATGGTGCCATATATAATATAAATTATATGCTACCATATATTTCATTTCATATAAAAATTTTATATTTTTTGAATATAAAAAGAAATATATCAATACAATATATTATAAAGTAAATGTAAATGTATATATAGCTTAATATAAAAAACATATAAGTTACATATATGGAATACATATATTTACTACTGTATATAATTTTATATTAAATCGGCGAAAATCTCTATATGATTTTTTGTAATATACAATATAATATATCATATATTTTTTTGTTGCAAACATATATAATTTTATATATTTTAACCATATATTGTTTTTTCATACGGGATGCCCAGATTTTTTTTTTGATAGCTTTACAATGTTAAAACATCTAAATTGATATTTTAATACTGCCAGTGTTAAGTTACATAACGCATGGTGTTAAATTTTAGACCGTGTTGATAAATTTAAATTTCGTATAGTAAATCGCTGCAAAAAAACAATAGAGAATATTTTAAATTATCAATAAAATTATATTGAAAAAATTTATTAATTACTGAGTTACAATATTTATTCATTATTAATATTAATATATTTTTTAATTACTTAAACTTTTTTTTTTATAGGTTAATATTTTCAAAACACACGTGAACATACGTTTTCAAAATTATATGAACACGTTGAAAATATTTATTATTAATAAGCAATGTCACTTCATTACACTGTAAAAAGAGCTGTGTTAAAACCGGATTTAATTTAACACCACGCGGTGTTAAAATTCAATAACACCGGTGTAGGCAGTGTAATTTGGTGGTGTTAAATTGAAGAAAATTGAAACTCCCACTTACAGAAATTAGAAAAAAAAATGTATTACATATTAAAAAATTTGGAAAACGGTTGACCCTGCGGGAAAACGCCAAAACTTCCCGTTGCTTTCAAAATCAGAAAGCTGTGTCTAGATTATCGGTAGAATTTCTTAGACTGCGATTCTGATCACAATTAAGACATCCGTACGATTTTTGTAATGATTGACGTCAACGGGGTCTCAAATAAAACAAAATAATCTATTAATAAAACCATTCTGTAAATACATTAAGAACGAAAAAACACTTTAAGGCTTTTTCCAACAGAACTCGAAGAGTTTCTGGCATTTCACAAAAGCAGAATGCGAATTGCTCCACAATTGATGATTGGAAGTCTCATTGACTCTATCGTCAATTATTAACAATATATATATATATTGATGATATTCATTCAGTGATCACAAGTAATATATTTTCAAAATTGTCATGGCAATTATGAACAAATGAAAAAATAACAAATAATAATCGAAACAACTATCTCGTAGGTTAATAGCCAACATTTTTTTATGTCTCAGCCGAACTTCAGATAAATGTAGTCTTTTGTATTTGCTGAGATAAAAGTACTCCGTAAAATAATCACCCGGCGAACGAGTCCATGTTGGATTGATTTGTTTTCATAACTTTCTGTCATCATATTTTATTTGTAATAGATGTTTTACAATGTTTATATAGTTCAGTCTTAATTTGATCCCGTTTTATAGAAACTAACCAAATACGTTTCCATTTTAAATTTTAAGTTTTCATCGGATTGTTTGAAAATTATTAGTAAATTTAAATTCGGGTTAAAAGTTTATAAATTAACCCATGAATTACTTTATAGTTGATCCTCCATGGCTTTGTGGAGCGAACTTATCACCCGGTTTTTCCGCCGCAAGTGTAGAAAGATTTCGCTTGCGGTCGCCCTCTATCGCCGCACGCGCAAGTACAGTCTTGAATGAAATTATTCTAAGTTCCAATCGCTATTCTCTTCTTTTTTTCATTCGTCCGTCGCGGTGCACAACTCGGCCGGCCAAATTCTGAGTATTTGATATTTACTTAAAATTCTTTCCGCATTATTTTCTATTCCTTTATAAAGTCGTTTGGGACTTAGAAGAATTTTACAATTCTATCAATATTATTTTTATTTCCTCTATGAAATCGTTCCGGACTTAAAAGAATTTTTCGTTGTTTTCTTTTCACAAAGTAAAATACTTTCAACACCGAAAAAGTTAACACCTACACCGCCTGGACTTACCCCGTTTTTTTTATAATTTAGTTACTTTTTTTCTTAACCCACATGAAAATATCATATATGGTAAATATATATTAAAAAATATATGTCACAGATACATAATAAAAAAAATAACTTTCTGATCGATTTTAAGATCTTGACATTAAAATAAAAATAACTAGAAAACAATGCGGAATTCGATAAAATTTTATTTGAAATAACTTCTAGGGAATAAAATTGTCTACAAAAAAGGTATCATAATATTTTGTAATAGGTCTGATAGTTTCGCCGGAAAAGTAAAAAGATCGCAAAATTTAATATGAATTCGACTTCAACCTCAAATAACTTTTGAACAAATAGATTTATCAAAAAATGATAAGAATATTTTTTTGTAGAACATTCAATTCCCTACAAGCTATGCCTGCCAATTATTCTTATGACTCATCGTTAGCTACTTATAAAAATCAGAAGTCGTAAAAAAAATTTTTTCCTTGTTATTCTTATGAAAAATTTTCATATATAATTATCAATATATGTAATACATTAGGGTGCGTCATTTCGGAGCAACATTTTTTTTTTTAAGTGCATGTGGAAAAAATCATAGTTCAATACAAAAAAAAAATTTTCGCGCAAGAAAAAAAATTCTATGTCGGTTACAGACCTAGCTCATTAAAAAATTCGATTTTCCCATTTAAATAACACGGGAAAAGTTTTTTTTTAGCTTTAAGTGATGTTAACTCATTAAACAAATCAACAGATCGACTAGACTAAAACATATTTTTGTAGGAAATTGAACGCTCTACAAAAAAGGTCTCTTATCATTTTTCGATAAATCTATCTGTTCAAAAGTTATTGGAGCTCGAAGTAAAGTTGGAGATCTTTTTACTTTTCCGGCGAAACTATCAGACTTATCACAAAATGTTGTAGGATCTTTTTTGTTGACAATTCTATTCTCTACAAATAATTGTCAGTAAAATTTTTTCAAATTCCGCATTATTTTCTATTTATTTTCATTTCAATTTCAAGCTCTTAAAAAAGTCGTTCTGATCGATTTCAAGAGCTTGACATTAAAATGAAAATAACTAGAAAACAATGCGGAATTTGAAAAAACTTTACTGACAATAATTTGTAGAAAATAGAATTGTCAACAAAAAAGATTTTACACTATTTTGTGATAAGTCTGATAGATTCGCCGGAAAAGTAAAAAGATCTCCAATTTTACTTCGAGCTCCAATAACTTTTAAACATATGGTTTTATCGAAAAATGTTTTTTAATATTTGATAAATTTTATGTACGTTTGATAAATTATTCCTTCAATGCGTGAAAAATACATATTTACGTACAATTGATAAATGTTAATAATAATTTTTTAAAAACAAACAAAATTTTTAATAGTGTCGTTAAAGTTGCAGTAATTATGTGATAAATGTTTATTGCATAATAAAGGCAAATTTGACTACAACGTAACGATAAAATTCTCAGCGCCGAGATAATAAACCAACTTCACTATTTTATAGTGATTGTGGTAATAAAAGAAAAATAATTATAAATTAAATAAAACTTTTTTCGATTCCGTAACAATTTTACTAACTTTTTCTACTGCACACTGTGACATTTTTTCCCGAGCTGTTTCGCTATTTGTGAAATACTTCAATAGTATATAAATTAACTGTGAGTGGTGTGAAAGCAATTCTATCGTTTTTGTTCAATATATATGAGTATGAGTTCTAATTTTCAACCCATGCGTTAAATTGAAATTACTCTTTAGATTGCCGGCTTTTCAATCAATTATTAAAAAAAAAAAAAATATTAATTTAAGCTATTGCACGAGAAAAAAAAATTATTGTCCTTCAGCCTGATAATATATAGAATATATAGAATAGACAAAGGAATAGTACTCCCATAATCTCATTATATTGCACCAGTAAATTATTACTTTCGCGGACAATAATTGAGAATGTCAGTCTCACCATTAGCGCGGATCACGTTTGATCATTCATTCTCTTTACTAACTTTAAATCTACTATACACATTAGTCGCAACCGAGAGACAACATCTTACAGACAACAAATATTCTGCTTGCCAGTCTTAGAACTTTAGTTGGCAATGAGCTTAAAATTCAAATCTCTTAAGCTCGATTAATTTCTTTTTTTTATTCTAATTATAAAAGACTTTGCAGCGCAACTGCATGCGAAAAATTTTATAATAAAAATTACCCAAAAACTTTAGGTGATTGTCAGACGACCCATACAAAAAAAAAAAGAATCGGCCCATTACTGGGTCATGAATGGCTGCCAATTTTCAAGCATCGGCCGAAGATCGGCCAGATATCGGATGATAACAAGATGCCAAGCATTGGCCAATCGTGGCAATCAATCACCGGCCAAAGCTTGGTATCAAGAGCACTCGATCAAAACGTTGGCCAACGAACGGCGGTTAATTGTGCGCCGTTTTTCAAAGCAAAAAGACGGCTGCCAATGATTCACCATGCACGGGCCAGTATAGTTAGCCATTCATTGGCCAATCATTGCAAACCACCCGATGGAAAAAGATTTTATACAATTGTATAGAATTATATATCAATTATATATGGACTATATATAATTATATATAGACTATATATAATTGGATAGAAAAAATGGCCCGATCCAATTGTATACAATTTGTATAGAAAATTGTATACAATTCTATATAATTATATACAATTCTATACAATTCTATATATTGCAATTATATAGAAATGTATATAATTATATAGAATTGTATATAATTTGTATAAAATTGTATATAATTATATAGACTTGTATACAATTTGTGTACAGTTATATACAATTGGATCGGGCCATTTTTTGTATATAATTTTATACAATTGTATAAAATCTTTTTTCATCGGGCAGGCATCGGCCGATCTATGGGAAAATTTCGAAATTAGGTGACTTTGTATGGGAATTCGATATTCTGAAGAATTATACTATTTTGTTTCAGTACAATTTAATAAAATTTTATTGAATGTTCTCTAAAAAAAACTATTGCGCACCTCAAGCGCGAAGCGCTGAGTAGGCTTTATTGGCACTCGATTATTTTCCGGGTACTTTACTCACTTTCAATCATCTCCACACTTTTTAAAGTATATTTAAATTGGTTAAAATTTTTATCATCATATAGAGAATTTGTTGAGGAATAATTATAATACAACATAAAGTTAATTTCTTAATATGTTATTTTTTAAATAATTAATTTAGTCGCGGGAAGCCCTGATGTCAATTAATTAACTGATTTCTTGCAATCACGATAACTGTCGAATAAAACGGTTCACGGGCATAATTTTTTTTTATTAGCGTTAGTTTGGTGACTACAAGAACCTTTTCGTAAATCACTTTCCAACTCTTTTTGGTTTAATTATAATTAATAAAAACTTAAAAACTTGTAATTTACGAAAAATTTAGCTGCCATTTTTATTTTTACTATTGTTATTATTTGTTCCTTTTTTCTCTATCGGCTACTGGCAGCAGCACTAGCGTAAGAGTAGGTTAGAAAAAAGAGCGACATCTAAGACAAAAAGGCGGGATATTTAAAAAAAATATTAAATTGAAAGTAAGAAATAAAAAAATCAAATTAATAATTTGAAAGTTGAATAAAAATTCATAATTAAAAAAAAAATTATTATTATCATGCAATAAAAGTAATAATTAAAAATAAAATAAGCGATTAAGGTGTACACTTTTGGATTTTTTACGATTTTACCAAATATTCTAATTTCGCATCATCAATTACGATAATTTGATTATCAACCGTAGGGATTCTTATAAGGCGACACCCCCCGCCCCTTTCCCCGCTAATTTAACGGACTATTTATCGAATTGAATTCTAGATTAACTGAGTTCAAAAAACTGAAAATTCACTTCATTTATTCAAAAATTTATATAAAATGGCAAATTTTTAGGAATTTAATGTAAAATTAAAATTTATGAGTCATCTTCTGCTTAAAAAAAAAATACTAGTGATTGAGAGTCTTAATTAAATTTACTTAATTAATCAGATCGCTAATTTCATTCACTTGAAATTAGAGCGGCTTTTAATAATATCAAGTTCTCTGACATTAGCAAGTTTTGCAACATGAATCTTAAAGGTCGAGTTCGCGAAGTCGAGTCAAACTATCTCAATACGACCTAGCGAGCAAAGTTAATTGTACAGAATGATTCTCGATGATGGTAACCCACACTCACCTTCTTTCACAATTTTTATCTTCCCTCGCAGACGCTACTTCACCTGAGGAATCGTGTGAAGTGACTCATCCAAAGGTGTAATTATCGATCGCCTACTTGTAATCCTTATACTGAGAAAAAAAATTCAAGTAATTATTTTCCTTGATTCCATAAATGATCAAAATAAGTAATTTTTTCTAAATTTAAATTGATAGTTATCATTTTAAGAAAACTATTGCTTCACTTTAGTAATAAATTTCTAGAAGCGTAAATTACTCGAGGCAAGCAAATATTTCTTCAATTTAGTTGATACGTTCTCAAATTTATTGCAATTAAAAACTTGGATAAAGCAAATATTTGGTTAAAAAAAAAAAAGGAATTGAAGAAAGATGTAATTAAAAATTAGAAAAAAATTTGTTTTTATAACAAAATAAAATTTCTCATTGGCATTGATAATAATATAAAATATATTAATTTTTTCGAGACCCAGGTCAAAAAATTAAATCTGTTTTAAAATAAATGATAAATTCGAATATTGTTTCTTGAATTTAAGTTTATAAATCGTATTTATTTTATATAAGAATTTAATCTGTTTTTGCCCGTACTATTCCTTATCCAGGCCAATATCAGACTTATTTTCGTATGATATTTAGTCTGTTTTAAATCGCGTTTAGACTAAAAACAGAGTTTTATTATAATTCATGGCCTGTGTTCAATTGTTTTTAAGGACAAAAACAGACTTTATTTACTATAATTTTTAGTCTGTTTTTAATCGCTTTTAGATCAAAAACAAGACTTTTTACAAATATAAATATTATTAATAATAATATAGATTCATAAATTTATTTTAATTTTCTTGATATTTGAAACATGCTAATGCGCTTCCGTTATAAGATGTCACAAGAATTTTGATGGTTTCTAATGCCAAAATATTTTCGATTTTATCCAGTAAATAAGGAAAATTTCTTGACATTTTAAGTTATTTTATTACTTTTATTCAATACTATAAATATTCAGTCAAGTCAACTAAAACATAAAGCTGTCAAACTTTTATTAACTGTCGACATTTTTAAACAAAAGACACTAAATAAATAGTAAACAAAACATAATCAATTCTGTAACTTAATATATTTTTTATAAATATTGCCCATAAATAAAAATATTACAAATCCATGATTTAATCTAGTTTAGTCCTTACAAATTTTCAGAGCTAAAATTTTTTAAAGTTCAAGAATTAATCTAGTTTTGTCTGCCCGCGTCGCAATTGTTTTTTAAAACAACAGATCAAAAACAGCTCAAAGTTTTTATAAAAGATCAAAAACTGATCAAATAGTCCAATTAGACTAAAATCAGATTAAATTTTTCGACCCGGGGAGCTACTTCTATAAACTATTAAATATTTAAATTTTATTATTTAGTTGTGTAAATTAATATTTAAGACGACAAACATCGATGAATAACAAGAGTTTATTAAAAACATGGTTTCCAAAAAGCCATCGCGGCTGAGCGCGCTAACGCGTAGGTCATAAGTCTCGATCGGTCTGGGTTCGAATCTCGGGTAGGGTAAAAATATTTATTTATAAAAAAAATGTTTGTTAAGGTACAAAATTAGTCTGTACTTCATTACATGAAAAATACGCATTTTTAATAATATTTTTTTGACAAAATAAAATTTTTTTCTTAATATTGAGCAAGTAAATAAACTCCAGTCAAAAAATTTGGGCGAATTTTAGTTTTACTAGATTTTGTTTGGACTAATTGGTCTGTCTTTGAATTTTCACAAAATTTCAAGATGTTTTTGATCTAAAGTCCACCAAAAAAAAAATTAATAAAAATAATAGACAAAAAGAATAAATAAATAAATAAAAATAAAAGTTTGATTTTGGTCTAGATAAAAACAAAAGGCGAAATATTTTGAGAAAAAAAGTCTGATTTTGATCTAAAGACGACTAAAAATCAAAAAACAAGTCTGAAAATAATCTACATGAGGAATATTTCGGGCAAAACTTGATTCAAATTCACATATTACTTAAATATAAATAAAAAGTACACAGTAAAAAATATTGTGTATCTGTGTTAAAAACGGTCCGTGTTAAATTTTTTGTGTTGATTATTTTGTGTCAAATCAACACAATTCTTTGTGTTACTTTAAAATTTTCAATCGATCTCCTATTCGACACTTTAAAAGTGTTACCTAGTACAAAAATCGATATTATCAACATTCATTAAGTGTTACTTTAAAATCAACACAAAAAAAGTGTTGAAACGACAGTTGAATTGTGTTAAAAAAAATGTCTTTCTTCTATTCACGCGGGAAGCGCCATTAAGCATCAGTTTTGCTTGGTTAGTTATTATTTTTGTGACATTGATTTTATTTATTTTCAATTGGACATGAAAAAATTAAGTTGACAAAGTTCATGATTCGTATAGTTTAAAAAAAAAAAATCCATTTAAAAAATTGCATCTGTAGCTCTTTTACTTTTCTATGTGCGCATATTTTTATTTTGTTTTTCGTAATTGATTTGTTAATAAAAAAATTCAAAAATTGTTAACTGTCTGCTAACTTTAGGATTATGTTTACTATCACAAAATAGTTCAATGTTAAATAATAATTGTTGACATTTTTGATAACCTAAAAATAATCCATGGTACAAATATAACAGTTAACATTTTTTTTTGTGTCACCATTAACATTTAAAAAGTGTTGAAGTTACTTTTCATATTACTCGAATGTTTTGTTGAAATTTTAACACAAATTTTGTGTTGAAATTCAACACAAATAGTCTGTTTTGAAAAATAACACAAATATTGTGTAGACCGTTTCTAACACACAGATTGTGTTGATTTTAACACAATATTTTTTACTGTGTAGGATCGAATAGAAATAACTTAAAATTTTTATTCGATTCAAAACAGATCAATTTTTTTTACCCGGGTAATCTGAACACATGTAAAAAAAGTCACATTTTTTTCTCAGTGCAATAAACATATTTGGCTACGATGATAAAAAAACAATAATAATAACCCTAGATAATGATGTAATAAAACCGTTTGAAATAATTAAGAAAAAAAATCGTGAGTCTGTCGATCGATTTACGGTTATCAATCACTTGCAACAGTCTAATCGCTATTGTAAACGGAGAAATCAGAGGTCTCCAGTGTTACCGGGAGCTTCGAAGGACACAAGATCACAATTCTCGATGCACCAGACTTTATTGGGTGTGGCATTGTTAACCTTCTTACGAAATGCATAAACCTCCCGTCAGTGAATATGATTCGAAGGGATCAGCGGGGGCGCGGTCAGCATCCTAGAGTCGTAGGTATATAAGGTCGAATCGTACCGTTCAGAGGTACATTCTACCATCGACAGTCAGCAATATGAAGACTTTTGTAAGTATCAGTGTAATAATTCGCGCATTGACGCATCATTATAACTCATTGTTATACAATTGTGTGATACAAATTAAACAACCTATCAAAATATATATATCTAAGCGTTTACTTACCAAAGTTATCGTGCACAGATCATCGCTTTGGCTATTTTCGGTGTTGCGGCTGCCGGACGCGACCGTCGTGGTGCAGTTTGGGGCTACGGTGATCATGGAGTGTATGGTGCCCATGGATTTTACGGAGGGCATGGGGCTTACGGAGCCCATGGTGTAGCTCTTGCTGGACACTCCGTAGGACCGGCTAGTGTTGTCGGACCGCATGCTGGGGCATCCGCTTTGGCTGGTCCCGTAATTGGACCCTCTCATCTTGCTGGATCTGTCGCTGGACCCGTGCATGTATCCGGTGCCGTTGCTGGACCCGCGACCGTAACCGCTTCCGTTGCTGGACCTGCTCACGTTGAGGGCTACGATGGACACTACGATGGTGCTTATGGTCACGGTTTCGCTCATGGATACGGTGGTTTTGCCCATGGATTTGGACATGCTGGTGTGTATTTTTCCGTAAAAAAACTATTATTGAGATCCATTGTTTCTGAATGTTATGGTGGTACTTTTGTTTTTTGATTCCGTACAGGATATGGATACGGTCATGGGGCTCATGGTGGTCACGGTGTCGTAGTCGTTGGTCCTGCCCATCATGGTGCTGTTCACGCTGGATATGGCAGCCATGGCGCCATTCTTGCTGGCCCCCATGCCCACGGCGCTGTTTTGTCTGGCCCCCATTCCCACGGCGCTGTCATTTCTGGACCCCATTCTGGTACTGCTGCAGTTTCCGGTCCCCATGCTGGTGATGTTGTGATTTCTGGACCATCTGGAAAAATCACCGCTCATGGTGCTGGTCATGGTGCTGCCATTCATGCCGGTTACGGTCACGGTCATCATTGGTAAAAATTCTTACGATCGAATAAATAAAATTGACTTTATTTATATATTTTTGTCATTCAAAAATGTATTTATAATTTTGTCATGATTTTAAACTGCTCATTATTACAACATAAAGTTATGCAATTACTTCCTTCGACTTTGTCTCATAAAAATTGGTATATAGTAAAGAATAATATCAATCGATATTTATGTCTTTATTCATGTATATAAAAAACGAATTTGTATATGGAAAATAAAAAAAATATATATATATATTTTATAAAAAAAAATTGTTAACTACTTTACTTTTTACGGAGCAGTTTTGTCTCAATTTATACGTTGGATTCACCATTATAGCTCGTGTACATCCACTATAAGCTGCTTATCTGTAAGTACACGGAGAAAATGTGTCGTGAAAATATTATCATATTTAATATATTTTAGTAAAAATTACTAATGTTCATCAATGAATGCATTACTTTTACTATTTATTACTAAACGTTAAGTAACAAATTTCATTATACGGTTGAAAGATTTTTCGTCTGTAAAAATATGAAAATTAACTAAAATTATGCATTGAATACTTGACAGAATGACGTAGTGTTTTGTATTGTACAGAGATTGAAAATTACTAAATGGCGTGTAATTTTTTGAAAACAGATCGATAAAATTAACAATTGGTAGAGATTGCGTATACGAATATGGATTAAAAGTTCAGAGACTTTTGTTTAAAGGAGACATCGGACAGACGGACTGAGGGCGGAATTCGCACGTGGAAGGTCAGGGTTCGAATCTCGGTGAAGTCAAGTCGTTTTTTAATTTTAAAATTCACACCAACGCAATATTGATGACATAAATAAGAATCATAATCATGATAATAATCATAACAAATTCCATAATTACCACTTTTGGCTTTTTTCAGAAGCTAAAAAAGACGTTCCAAAAACATTGAAAAATGGTCCGAAAATCGTTACTTTACAACCTATTATAGAACTGTAATAGACGTTTCAAAAACATTTCAAAAAAGTTCCAGAACTACCACTTTTGACTTTTTGATGGACTGAAAAAGGCGTTCCAAAAACTTTCTGAAATCACTACTTTTTAATTTTTTATAGAACTAAAAAAAACGTCCATAAAAAATTCCAAAAAAGTTCTGCATGTGGAACTTCTAAACATGGACAGATTAGAACTTCGAATGGAACATTAGTAATTTTGATGGTAAAAAAAAAGTTTTTATGAGCGAATTTAGAGTCAAGAAAGGACGTTCGTGGAACTTTTTTGGAATTTTATATGAACGTTTTTTTTAGTTCTACAAAAAATTCAAAAGTAGTGATTTTTGAAATATTTTGGCATGTTTCTAGAACGTCTTTATTCTTCAAAAGATGCAAAAGAAGTGATTTCGGAAAGTTTTTGGATCGCCTTCTTTAGTCCATAAAAAAGTCAAAAGTGGTGATTCTGGAACTTTTTTGGAATCTCCATATGAAGTTCCAAGAACGCCTTTTTTTACTCTAAATTCGCTCATAAAAACTTTTTTCTTACCATCAAAATCACTAACCTTCCAATAAAGTTCCATTAGAAATTCTAATCTGTCTCATGTTTAGAAGTTCCACATGCGGATCTTTTTTGGAATCTTTTCGAAACGAATTTTTTTTTAGTATGTAGACGTAGATCACGATCTAATCTGCATAAATCTATCGAGCCGCGATACATAAGATTTATGCAAATCAGATCCTATCACCTCGAAATACAATTTTTAGGTAAAAATATTTCACAAACTGGTAAATGATGATCGTGAAGTTGAATAATCGATTATTTTATATAAATAATAAAATAGTTCAATATCTTGATAATAACGTTATAATTTAATTGACTTTAATTAATAAAATATTTACCAATAATTCTAAGAATTTCACAGCAGAGATAATCTTAAATATATGTCTCAACTTTTAGATTGTTTTGTCGATCAAATACCGATGAAATTACTCAGCATATTTATAAACAAAATTCGCAATAAAAAATTTCGCGGTTTCATTGGCAAAAACTATATCGCATTACAAAATCGTTTACTAAAAACACCCATACTATTGCACAGAATATTTACTTTCGTTATGAAATCAATAACTATATTTTTTTAATTACATCAAAATCAATGACTTTGATAAATTTACAACAGTAAATATATAGGGGAGGGGGGGGGGGGCAAAATGGGATAGGCCGGCTAAATGGGATACCCTCAAAATTTCGTCAAAATTTTTTTTTCTCGAAAAACTTTCGAAAATGGTCAAAAATGACATCTAGTATCATTTTACACAATTAAAAGCTAAAAAAAAACATTTTTATATTTTTTGCGAAAAGTATAAATGAAAAAAATGTACAAATTTTATCGTACTACAAATTTATTTTTATGAAGTATCACAAATTAAGAAATTTATTTCTTTAATTAACTCAAGAACAATAACAACAATAATACTAATAAAAACTCTAAAACTGTAACATTGGTAATCATCATAATTTTAACTGTTACATTGTAACTTTCATAATTTTGTAATATTTTATAACTTTAGTGCTATAATATAACATTATTAACAGTTATGTTAATTTTCTAATATTCAATATTTAATTATTTCTCTTATAAAAATAATTTTTTTGGAATGAAAACTAACTAACATTATTTTTAACATAAGTATTAAAATTTATAATAAATAACGATAACGATATATAACTGATTCATCGTTAATGAAAGATAAATCTCTAAAATTATTCACAATAATCACAGATAAATTGAGTATCGTCGTCCGAAACACGTAAATTTTATTACTTACATCAATTTAGAAAGACATTATTACATCAATTTTATTCACTTGAAAAAAAAAAAAAAAAAAATTTACTTTTTTTTTGGAGTATCCCATTTTGCCCGCAGAAAATAAAAATTTTTTTCTTATAGCAGTCTAAAATTCATTATATTTATTTCAAATAGAATCAAAATGAAGCCAATTTACGATATTTATGTCCCTAAAAACTAAATTTTTCGTTAAGTATCCCGTTTTGGCTCCCCTTCCCCTACAAATAATTTAAAATAAAAATGTAAAAGTAAAGTTGGTTTTTGAAAATAATAAAATTAACATCTGTATGAATAAATTTTATTTAAATCTCACAGTAATGACTTTCAAGAGGTCATTAAAATACATTGATATACAAATAGCAAATGTCTATGTAATATCCTTCGTTTCATCACCAACATGACTTTGGCTACAGATGTAACCATGCGGTTGAAATATTGTGAGAGAGTACGGAACTGATTCATTGTAAAATCATAAAGGTCACTCTACTTGCAATCGAACGTTGGTGAGAATAGAATTCATCTGTGGATATATACAACTATATATATATAATATATAAATTACACAGCGTAATAGTTTGACTATTACGACTCCAACAAATGTTGACATCATAAGCGTCGATCGGCGATATTTACCAATTACATCACACGATAGGTTTATCCGGTATTTGTTGTGGTTCATCTGTAGACTAAAGTCAGAGGAACATAACATTTAGTACATATTGAGGGTAATAGTGTATAAACAATGCAGGTATTAGTAATTGATGATGGTAGCTAAGCGTTTGTCTATACAATATTGATTTCAAGTTTATCTTGAATATTGCATAGGGGACGTAGGACCAGACGTGACACTAATTTGAGAATAAAACAATTTTTTTTCGCTCTCAATATATTGCGTATCTCGAGCGCGAAGCGCTGAGGATGCTCCAGTGTCAAAAAGCCAAGACAGCCTCATGCACTCATGTAAAATTGATTCTGTTATTCTTATGACGCAATGGATGCATTTAAGTTGGGCATATATAAAAACTAGAAATTCTTATGAATATGACAAATATATTTTTGGATTGATTCACTTCAATATATATGTAGAAAAACGGGATTAAAAGTTTGTTTACAGCGACGTCCGATGGCCTGTGCGTTGCTTAATTAACAAAAAAAAATTGAAATTCTCGGAACAAGTACCATCTTTTAACGCAAAAATTTTCGTATGCTCTAACTAAGAAAAAAAAGTTGATCAAGACAAGAGAAAAATTTCTTGGGAGAAAAACTATATATAGAAAAAGGGGAAGTCACCGGTACCAGACGATAGCAACATGAGTAGTTCGGTGCTCGCCACTAGATGGCGCCCTGCCACTTGTGTCGTCCCTGGTTAGATATAAATCTCAGAAGTCTTATATTCTAAGCTCGAGAGCATTTCTGACGTGAAAACTCTCCCATTATGCGACAGAGTGACAAGTGCCTCTTTTGATAGTCAACATTCTAAGAATTTTTGATCATATATGAAAGACTCAATATGATACCTTAAGTAATGATATTATATTGAAAGAATTAAATATAATGCTAGACAATAAAACTAATTTGATATATAAAAGTTATCAATGCTATAAATTTAAACTTTTGATCGTGATAACTAAAATTATCGTTTATTCACATTTCAAAATTTAAAATTAAAACTTGGAAAAATTGGAACATTTTTTTTAATTCAATTATTAATAAAAATTTTAGATAATTTTGATATTAAGAAGATAATTTATCACATTTTCTTTGATAAAAATAAAAATTTTTGTTATTTTCAAATTACTCAGTCGCAGTGGACGTCTTTTTTCAATTAAATATCGTCTGTCTTCCGAGTGAGTATTATTATAAAGTAATTGTTCAAGATTATCCAGTTTTTTAACTTCTTTAAATGTGTTCGTGTGATTTTGGATCATCCCTGCAATTAAGTAAATTATTTGCCTTCTGGCAGTTCTACCCAAACGGTATATTTCGTGATTATTATACCTTCTGAGTAGAACGGTTTAACTCAAAATCGCTCTCATTTTTTTAAAATTTTTGTAAGTCCATATCGTCAACTTCTTTTCAGATTAATACTTTCTAAATGAAATCTTTCTATCATCCCAATATATTTGTTGTATTTTCAAAATCCTGAAAATTGTTTTCAAACACTACTTCCATTTTACCGGTATGTATATTACTATAATTTTCTTTCGTTGATTTTTAACTTCCCGCTAAGAAAATTGTAAATTTTCAAAAATTCGGGAAGTTATTGGTTTCGGTCCGATTTACGAAAATCGAATTTCCATCAGATGTCGACGTTTCGAGGTCCTAGGAAGCTATCCTGACTAATTTCACGATGATGTCCGAGTGTATGTATGTGTGTACGTACGTACGTACGTACGTATGTATGTATGTAAATATTCATAACTCTTGAACGGATGAACCGATTTTGATCGTTGAGGTGTCATTCGACGCGGCTTGTTAATGTCTTGAGGCCGTAAAAATTTGAACTTAATCGGTAGGGTGCGTTCAGAGATATTTCAAAAATAAAATTTTTTCGAAAATGTTTTATTTGGATAACTTTTAATTTGCTCAATGGATTGATTCCAAAATCTAATCAGCTCTAAAACTCTATAAGCCGCGTCGAATGCCACCTCAACCATCAAAATCGGTTCATTCGTTCAAGAGAAACCGTTGACGAAAGAATTCAAAAAAAATTTTTTCCTTGGTTTTTTTGAAATTTCTCAAAAACGGCTAAATAAATCAATTTCAAAATTTGATCAGCTTCAGAACTTGATAAAACGCGTCGATTGCCACCTCAACCATCAAAATCGGTTAATTCGTTCGCGAGATATCGTGGGAGAAGGAAATGCTAAAAAATGGTTTTTTACAAAACAATGGCATACAAAAGTATTTGCGAGCTCGAAGAGCTCAAAAATGTATTCACAATAATGTTTTCGAGCTCAACGAGCTCGAAAACAGCGGGAAGTTTTGGGGCTGGCCCGCAGGGTCAACTGACAGACCGATTTTTTTTGGTGTAACTACCTCTGTGGTCTTTGGCGATCTGAATTATAATCTATAAATATGATTTTCTAAATTGAACAATGACCAAATTATTTTTCAGTAGAAGAAAAAAATCTCTAACCGAATTCGAAAAGATAATACGGTCATTATTAATATTAGGTTGAACACGGAGTAAATAATAAAGATTTAAATGTGAATGGAAAGCGATGAAAGATGTGGTCAATATATCAAAGGAAGTGTAAATAGAGAACTATTATCTCTCCGTGTATCGCATGAAATTGCAGCCCCTGCTAACCGAGATCGATCAAGATTGATCGAATTATTGATCGTGTAAATTTGCGGTCTACACAATTCTATTCAAGCTGGAATCGACAACCCCTGAAATATAGTACTATGTTGCAATGCTTGGATAGTCGAAAAGAGACAAAAAGATATGAGGTTCGGTAGGTAGTTTTATGGGCATGTGTGAATAACCGATAATTGGTTACGATCAGCCGCAAAAAAAAAAGAAAAAGAAATAAAAGTTTAGTCGTATGCCGAAAATTAATGTGCTATCGATTGAGACACTGTACAAATATTCATCCGAATTTTAAGAGAATTTGTTCATTATTAATTTTACTTATAAGTAACATATATTTATTAGGGGATGTACTTTAATTACGTAACCAATTTAGGATCACTTTATAACCCGCATCCTCTAATCTAACAGATCTATCAACGCATTCCCGTGTAAAAATAATTCGTTCCAAACAGGTTTCAAAAAAGTTGCGCATGTGGAACTTCTAAATATGAGACACATTAGAACTTTAAGTGGAACTTTTTTGGAACGTTAGTAATTTTGATGGTAAAAGAAAAGTTTTAATGAGTAAATTTAGAGTCAAAAAAGGACGTTCTTGGAACTTTTTTGAAATTTTTTATGGGCTTTTTTTTTTTATTATCTAAAAAATTGAAAAGTAGTGATTTTTGAACTACTTTTGGCATGTTTCTGGAACGTCTTTAGTCTACAAAAGATGCAAAAGAAGTGATTTTGGAAAGTTTTTGGAACGCCTTTTTTAGTACATAAAAAAAAACGAAAGTGGTGATTCTGGAACTTCTTTGGAATGTCTACATAAAATTCAAATAAAGTTCCAAAAACGTCATTTTTTTACTCGAAATTTGCTCATTAAAACTTTTTTTTTACCATCAAAATTACTAACGTTCCAATGAAGTTGTATTCGAAATTCTAATCTGTCTCATGTTTAGAAGTTCCACATGCGGAACTTTTCTGGAATCTTTTTGAAACGAATTTTTTTTACACGGGTTACCCCCCCCCCCTCCTACTTTCCGCCTTTTATATAGTACGAAATATTTTTCATTTTTGAAATTTTCAAAATAAATTTTGGAATGTTTCAAAAACAAACTTTTTTTTATAAAATATTGGGAGTGCTTCATTTTACCCCTTTCCCCTCTTCTAACATAAACTTTTGTAATACCACTTATAGAATCATGTGGGGAAAGTGTGCGCACTCTTGCCTTACTTAAATAATTCATAATTAAAAAAAAATTCTTGTGCGATGCTGTTTACTGTTGTATTGTCGCTACTTAATTTAGGGGCGGGAGGGGCAATACGGGCCGGAAAGGGGGGAACTCGCAAAATTCTATAAAAAAAGTTAAATTTTTTAAATGTTCTTCAAGCATTCAAAAATTATTGTTGTAAATATGATCGAGCATTATTTTGAGTTTTTTTTTTACTTTTTTCAAAAAATTTGTTTTGAGTAAAAAAAATTGTATGAAATCAATTTAAATTCTTTTCTTATCAATTTACAATAAATGAATTCCCAGTATTGAATTATTTCAGATGTATTTTAATAGTCAACTTGAAAATATTTACAATTTTCATGATTTTTAATAATTTTTGAATCTATTCACTTTGAATATCATTAAAAAAAAATAAAAAAAAAATGGTTTAACGTATTTAAGTCCCCAAAAAGAATTTCCTTTACCCCATTTCCCCCCTCCCCTTTATACTAAAGATAAAATAATTTATTTTTACCATAATGTTTAATAAAAAATATTGTTCCCAGAAATTTATCACTTTGCACTTCAATCATTGAAATTATCTTTGAATTTAAAAAATAATTTGAAGCCACAGCTAAATATATAACAATATCCAAGTGTGTTTCAATCTACAATAGTCATATGACTCGATTGGGAGAAAACCTTTATAGCCTAAGAGAAACGTGGGTTGTAGAAATTATTTTCCACCACACAATGAAAATAAAAAAAAAATTTAACTTATTAGAAAAAAAAATGAAAAAAAAAAAAAAAAAAAATTAATATATTCTGTTACAATGCCATTATCACTCAACTTATACAATTGTTTACAACAAATATTTAAATAGATTAGAGCTGTCATATGTGCAGATGACAAAACAATCTGATAAATTGAAGGATAAATATAGAAAGCAAATAGTTAAGTGAAAAAAAAAATGTATATGTATATATATATATATATATATATATATTATACAATAGGATAAAGAGATCCGGTTTGAAATCTGTTTTCTTATTGTTTAGCTAACGACATAAAACAGTAGGTAGTAAACAAGATCAATAAGAAATTTAAGAGAATCAGTGGGAACATTCAAGTGAAATAAGATCACTATTATTTGTTCAATAGATCTTTATATCTCATTAAATGTAATGTGAGAGTACAAGTAATTATTTTTCTTGTTTCCATAAGGACTCAAAATAAGTAATTTTTTTGTAAAATGAAATTGATAGTTCTAATTTTCAGAAAACTGTTGCTTCACTTTGGTAATAAATTTCTAAAAGCGTAAATTACTCGAGGGAAGCAAATATTTTTTCAATTTAATTGATACGTTCTCGAATTTACTACAATTAAAAACTTCAATTAAGCAATTGTTTGGTTAAAAAACAAAAGGTGTTGAAAAAAAGACGTAATTAAAAATTAAAAAAATTCTTGCGCTAAGAAAAAAATTTGTTTTTATAACAAAATGAAATTTCTCATTGGTGTTGATGAAAATATAAAATATCTTAATTTTTTGGAGAGCTACTTCTATAAACTATCAAATATTGCACGACTCATGATGCGAAGCATCAGAGTGTGATTTACGATCGAAAATTTTTTTCGCCTCACTTCGGCAACTATTTAAATTTAAATTTTATTTTTTAGTTGTGTAAATTAATATTTAAGATGACTAACGTCAATGAATAACTTAAGAGTTTATTAAGAACATGATTTCCAAAAAGCTGCCGTAGCTAAGCGCGCTAACGCGTTGGTCATAAGTTTCGATCGGACTGGGTTCGAATCTTGGGTAGGGTAAAAATATTTACGTATAAAAAAAATGCGTGTTAAGGTACAAAATTAGTCTGTACCTCATTACATGAAAAATAGGCATGTTTAATAATATTTTTTTGACAAAATAAAATATTTTCCTAGTATTAAGCAAGTAAACAAAATACTTGGATAGGGAAGAGTGGGCAGAGTGGGCCCCTTAAGGAAAATAATTATAATATTATTTATTTTTTTTATGCGTTTAATTCTTTTTAGACCCTTGATACTTATTTTCACTTCATTATGCTGCGTCCATTAAAATTAAAAAATCGAAAATTAGGGGCAAAGTGGGCCCTCCAAAAAATTTCGGATTTGATATTTTTTATTCTTTACACGTGTGATATTTGCAAATAACTATAAAACAATGGTCTTTTATTATTATAAAAGTCATTTTAATAGTCTGCTGCGACATAACTTTAAAACGTTATTTTGTTATCTTTAACTTTCTTAATAAATTATAATTAATGAACAGTTTTGGTGGTCTATTTTAGTCTTCATTATATAAGAAATTTCGATAAACTTATTATCCGTCCGAATTTATTGGCGTACAGAAAAGTTTCAGGGGTCCACTTTGCCCCAATTTTCTTTGACGTTTTGAAAATTTTAAGGGGCCCGCTTTGCTTCCAAGGGCCCACTTTGCCCCCTTCCCCCTATAGTAATTATTCTACTCCATTGAAGAAAATAATTGCGCGGCACTATTTAAGTAACTAAAATTTCAAATCAATAATTTATTTTCAAAATATACCTTTTTTCCCAGTGTACATTAATTAAGTATTGAATATCGTTTATTGTATTTTTTTTTTTTTTTTTTTTTTTTTTTTTTTTTTTTTTCATGATACGATATAACGAAATTTTATTTTCTCCAGGGATCTATAGATCTCTGTTAAAATATTAAACAAAATTCCCGAATGCCTCAATATATATACACATATACATATACATATATATATATATATATATATATCCCTAAGGTATTTCCGCATACCAGAATTCGTAATTTTATATGATCAATAATACCAATAAAATCCTAGTATTAAAAAAAAAACTCAAATATCGAAAAAAAAAAATATTTAATTAAAAATTAATGAAATTTAAAATGAAATTCAATAAATGTGAATTAAATTTCTATTATAAAAGAATCTTCTGAATGACTATTGCCTTTAGCAACTTTGATAATCTCGTATCGCGATACTGTTAGGCTTTTCAATAGATAGTTAAAGCCACCCCAGAGGCGCATTATACTGAATATTATGGCAATGATTACAGTTCACACTCCAGAGGGAAAAGCATTCCATATATTATTATCTACGCTCATCTATTGATTACCTCCCCTAATTAAGTTCTATTGAGTAAATAAATAGGTTATTGACATTAAATGATTTTATAAATAACTTGAATTTTTTATAAAAGATTATTCGCAACAAAATTCTTCCAAGGAATTAATTATAATAATTATGGTAATTAATTCTGTATTTTTGTTAGAAGAAATGTTATCAGAATGAAACGACCCGTAACAATCTTGATTCTGTCATTAGTAGATCTCATACCGTATATTTAATGACAAACAACACAATACTTACTCTCTCAACACTTTCAATCTCAGAGTGTGGGCAAGGCTGCAGTGACTGCATACCATAACCAAATCGGATGGACAATAGCAATCTGTAATGCGTTATAAATTACAAATGCCAGCCCACGCAATTAAATTATGCCGTTTAACTTCCGTAATAATGTATAATAACTATAATTTTACATCACTATTTATATAATGTATAGCAAGGTCACCAATTCCCGTTTAAAAAAAATTCCAAAAAAGTTCTGCATGCGGAACTTCTAAACATGAGACAGATTGAAACTTTGAATGGAACTTTTTTGGAACTTTAGTAATTTTGATGGTAAAAAAAATTTTTATGAGCGAATTCAGAGTCAAAAATTTCCATAATCACCACTTTTGACCTTTTTCGGAAGCTAAAAAAGATGTTTCAAAAACATTAAAAAATGGTCCAAAAATCATTCCTTAACAACCTTTTATAGAACTAAAATAGACGTTCTAAAATCATTCAAAAAAAGTTCCAGCGTCACTACTTTTGACTTTTTTATGGACTAAAGAAGGCGTTCCAAAAACTTTCCGGAATCATTTCTTTTGCATTTTTTGTAGAACAAAGACATTCTAGAAACATACCAAAATAGTTAAAAAATCACTACTTTTGAATTTTTCATAGAACTAAAAAAACGTCCATAAAAAATTCCAAAAAAGTTCTGCATGCGGAACTTCTAAACATGAGACAGATTAGAACTTCGAATAAAACTTTTTTGGAACGTTAGTAATTTTGATGGTAAAAAAAATTTTTATGAGCGAATTTAGAGTCAAAAATGAACGATCTTGGAAATTTTTTGGAATTTCATATGGAAATTTCAAAAAAGTTCCATAATCACCACTTTTGACCTTTTTCGGAAGCTAAAAAAGACGTTCCAAAATCATTCAAAAATGGATCAAAAATCATTACTTTACAACCTAGTATAGAACTAAAATAGACGTTCCAAAAACATTTCAAAAAAGTTCCAGAATCACAACTTTTGACTTTTTTATGGACTAAAAAAGGCGTTCCAAAAACTTTCCAAAATTACTTTTTTGCATCTTTTGTAGAACAAAGACATTCTAGAAATATTCCAAAACTGTTCAAAAGTCACTACTTTTGAATTTTTTATAAAACTAAAAAAAACGTCCATAAGAAATTCCAAAAAAGTTCCAAGAACGTCCTTTTTAGACTCTAAATTCGATCATAAAAACTTTTTTTTTTACCATCAAAATTACAAACGTTCCAAAAAAGTTCCATTCGAAGTTCTAATCTGTCTCATGTTTAGAAGTTCCACATGCGGAACTTTTTTGGAATCTTTTTGAAACGAATTTTTTTTACACGGGTTATTCGATCATCATTTAATACTTACAGTAAAAAATAATGTGTATGTGTGTTAAAAACGGCCGTGTTAAATTTTTGTGTTAACACATTTTGTGTCACCATAAAATCTTAAATCGATTTATTATTTAACACTTTAAAAGTGTTAGGGTACAAGGACTATTTGTGACCAATGTTCTATTTTTGGACATTTAATATTTTTTTTAAGCAATGAAAAAGTGTAAAAAAAATTGCATTGCATATTTAGCAAATTTTATTATTGAAATTTTTCAAGTGTTCAAAATTGGTCCTAATGTGACAAACAACGATACCCCTACCCCACGGTACAAAAATTGATATTATCAAAATGTATAGATCTACTGAGACCAAATTTCAAGAATCGCACGCGAAAGTCGTATATTACACACCTAGGGAGGAAGTTAGGACATTTCAACCCTCGTCCATAATTGCCTACCTCAGCCAAAGGCGAGGGTGACAAACATGCGGGTTGGGATATTCTACCTCCCTCCGTAGTATGTATGCGTTTTTTCACCAGATCTACACCTAAAAGTTCCAATTTAAGGCTCCTTTTACGGGAAGAATGGCGCATGCGCTAATTTTTATCATTTGTTTTCTCATAAAAGGAAAGAACGACTTTCTTTCCCTCAAACAGGACAGGAATTTGAGCTTTCGGTGCAGGTATTTGACCCGGGTATACTATATGAACAGTTCAAAATCAGCTTTTGCTGAACGTATTTTGTACTGAAAAAAATTATGAAACCTTTTGATAGAAAGTTAAAAAAAGTTTACAAAAGAGTCTAAAATCGTTCATTTATAGTATGAAGTTCACTGTTTTTTTTTTATGTTCAGAAGTTCATAAGTCGTTTCAAAAAAGTTTGTCTCTGCGTTACGTTTTGAAGTTTAGAATAGTTACCATTTTTTCAACGATTTTTTTTTTTCAAGCGGGTTTCAACAAAACTATTTTTTCGATCAAGTCGATACTGAATGATGACCGGGAGTAAGTTAATAAAAGAACAGTTTTAATAGAGAACTTTTTAATTTGATGCTTAATGAGAACCGGATTATTTAAGTATCATAATAATTATCATCGTAAGCGGATGCTGAGCACAAGATTGTCACCTAACAACAACGGGTATTGCAGAATTAATTGCCGTAGACTGGAACAGATACACAGAATGACCTCCCCCGGTCGTAACAAGTGATTGGTAAGACGCATTAAGTTATTACACGTATTGTACTATTCGTATGTCACACCTTAGCAATATACGTCAATGACAACTGACACAATTACAATGAGTCCTGAGTGACTTATTTTTGATAAGTTCACAGCAAGACATAGGCGAGAATAAGAATGTTTGGCGTGTCCTGCCCCGCCCTTTAGGAAACCCGTGATAGAGGATATACCACGCAATTGTCTCACTATAAAAGCTGACGGGATTTCTCTAGACAGCATCATATCACCAAGTGTCTTTGACAAAGCAGTAGTAGAACTCAAAACTAAAGTAATCATGAACAAAATCGTGATCCTTCTGATCGCCAGTGTTGCGTCAGTTGCTGTAGCAGCGCCATCTGGTCTTCTGTACGGCCACCACGGGGTTGGTCTTGGTGGTCCCGTATTAGGGCCATCAGCACTTTCTGGGCCTGTTGTTGGATCTGCAGCACTTGCTGGACCCGCTGTTGGACCACAAAGAATATCCGGTGCTGTCGATGGTGGCGCTGTTGTAACTGGATCAGTTGCTGGACCATCTGTTGTCTCTGGTAGCGTCGTCGGTGGCACTGCTGTCGTGGAACCTGGATATGGATTCGCTGGCTACGGATTAGGACACGGTCTTGGTCTTGGTCTTGGTTATGGAGCTGGACATGGTCTTGGTCTTGGTTATGGAGTCGGACATGGTTGGGGATACGGTAAGACGATTTCAATTCTACACTATAACGATACTCAGAAACAAAATTACTAAATATTTGTTGCTATAAATTTTTCTAGGTGCTCACGGAGCCGTACTTGCTGGACCAGCAGTAGGACATGCTGCCATTTCTGGGCCTGTATCACTGCCAGCTGTAGTAGCCGGACCATCTGGTAGCATCGTTTCTGGATACGGTCATGGATTGGGTCACTGGGGACATTAATTTATTACTTTGTTGACCTATATGGACCACGAAAAAAATGTTGACTGTTACATATTGACCTCACGCTAAATAAATGCCATGATCTCTTTTATATGTTCTTTACCGCAATTACCTCTTTTTATATGGTCTTCTGTATTCTTATATTTTGTGTATATATATAATTATACATTTTATATATGTTTAAATACAATTGAAATTAAAACAGAAATAAATGCATAACTTGAGAAAGAAAAAAAAATTGTCTTGGTTTTTATTTACGACAATAATCATCATTGCTTGATTACGATGATAGTTTTATGATAATGATTCTCATTGGTGATTTTTTACAGTAATTTAAATGGAATACCCCCAAACTTTTATGAAAAGTTTCATTTTTTAAATGTTTTTTGAACATTCCAAAATCACTTTCGGGAAGGGCTCTTATTTTATCTTCCTGCAAGTATAAAAGCTATTAGTGCGTTGAAAAAAAAAGTTGCCCTAAAATGGCACACCCTAATATATATATATATTCTTATATCTTATTATTATATATATAAGATTATATAGATAATCTTAAAATCGATCAGAAGACTATTTTTTTTATGAGCATGACATTAAAATAAGAATTATTAGAAAACAATGCGGAATTCGAAAAAATTTTATGAAAAAAACTTCTAGGGAATAAAATTGTCTACAAAAAAGGTCCAATGATATTTTGTAATAAGTCTGATAGTTTCGCCGGAAAAGTAAGAAAATCTCAAAATTTAATATGAATTCGACTTCAATCTCAAATAACTATTGAACAAATAGATTCCTCAAGAAATGATAAGAATCTTTTTTTGTAGAGCATTCAATTCTCTACAAAAATATGTCTGCCAATTATTCCTATGACGCATCGTTAGCTACTTATAAAAATCAGAAGACGTAAAAAAAATTTTTTCCATGTTATTCTTATGGAAAATAGAAAAGTGCAATGAGGAACCTCTTAATATTAATATTAAGAGCTCTTATTTTCACAGGCGTCTTTTTTTATCTAAACGAAACTTTTGAACCTGTTTGGAAGAAAAAAAAAATTTGTTTGTTTTTTGAATCACCCTAATATATATACATATTAGGGTGAGCCAAAAAAACTAACCTATCGAATTTACGTCTTAAAAAGGACCTATATATCGAGAAAAAAATTCTCCCATTGGGCAAAATTTTTAGCTCAATTTTAAAAGGTGTCGGTAGTCATTTGAAATTTCCCATTTAAATAACATGCAAAAAAATTTTTTTTGATTAAAAATATTATAACTTTTGAACCGTGTGAGATAAAAATTCGGTTCTAGAATATTCTTGTAGGGCATTAAATTTCTTAAAAGAAAGTCCGGGGAGTCGAATTTGTAAACTTGATATTTCGTGTACTAACAGGCTATCAAAGTCTAGAGTAAACAGAATCATACAAGTGTAAGGTTTTATTTGGATTTTCCAAATACTTTTCTTTTATTGTGATCGATAACAAAATATTATTTGTTACAACGTGGATATTGTTGGTGATTTCATTGCAATACATGTAGAACAAATTTTCTCGTAGTACTGATATTTTTAATAATAAAGCCATAAATTTGTATGATTCTGTTTACTCTAGACTTTGATGGCCAGTTTGTATACGAAATATCAAGTTTACAAAATCGACTCTTAGGACTTTCTTTTAAGAAATTTAATGCCCTACAAGAATATTCTAGAGCCGAATTTTTATCTCACACGGTTCAAAAGTTATAATATTTTTAATAAAAAAAAATTTTTTTGCATGTTATTTAAATGGGAAATTTCAAATGGCTACCGACACCTTTTAAAATTGAGCTAAAAATTTTGCCCAGTGGGAGAATTTTTTTCTCGATATATAGGTCCTTTTTAAGCCATAAATTCGATAGGGTGGTTTTTTTGGCTCACCCTAATAGATATATAAACTTGTGTACCCCTTCTACTTTCAAAAGGTGGAGCTATTAAAAATAGAAGCATGCGCAGTATTACTATTTATAAGTATATCTATGTGTATGTAAACAGCTGACTTATAGTAGCGGCTCAAGCGCATGCGCAAGTGAATTCCACCGAGTGTAGTGGGGAAACTGAATTAAAGGGAAATAATAGTAAAATGAGGGGAAATGATATCTTACAGAGGGATATCTTTGGGGGGGGGGGGGGGGCACTGTAAGTGAAAAATAATGGACTGAGCATAAAGTAATATAATAAATATATTTTATTACCGCCAATGATACAACAGTTATAGTTGATAAGTCAGAATACATGCAAATATTTACTAACAGTACATACGAAAATTTAAGTTGTCCATTTTGTTTACGAGAATGGCTGATCACTTTACCGCTAAATTCCTCAGCAATGGTCTGTTAAAAAAATAATCTCAGACGTTTCTCTAAAAATGAATATCAAGTCTCGTTAATAACTTAAGCTAGATGCAAAATTTCTGAATAGCTGAGTATCATGACGACTTTTTTCGACTGCTTTAAATTATTTTGAGCAGGTTCGTTGATTAGGTCTCTGTTGATTAGGTCTCTGTTGATTAGGTCTTTGTTGATTAGGTCTTTGTTGATTAGGTCTCTGTTGATTAGGTCTTTG
Source organism: Microplitis mediator (assembly GCF_029852145.1). NCBI lineage: Eukaryota > Metazoa > Arthropoda > Insecta > Hymenoptera > Braconidae > Microplitis > Microplitis mediator. Next base: position 19,443,188 of record NC_079978.1, on the reverse strand, counting down.
TGGCCGAACTTTAGTGCGATCGACAGTATTACCGTTCGCATAAGTGAAAATATTACTAACAAGATAAGTAGAACCATCGGGCCTTGTCCTTTTAACAATATGATCAACAGTAGTGCCATCCTCTTTTGTTGTCGTAATAGTTTGATCTATATCAGCAGTACCATCTTTGTTTTTAGTTGAATCAGTTTGATAAACAGTAGTCTCATCAGTATTTGTAATCGTAACACTAGGCTTAACGATAGTAAAACCGCTCAGATCTGTAGTTACATCAGTCTGATTGGTAGTCGTCGTAACATGATCTCTAATAGTGCGTGTTTCGTTAATAGAAGCAGCACGATCGGTATATGTCATGGAATCAGAGTGGTCGATAACAGTCACAGTTTTGTTTGTAGTTTTAGTTATCTCTTCAATATTAACAGTACCACATGGTTTTGTAATTACATTCGTCTGATTGGCGACAGTTACATTATTAGTTATATCTGTTAAGAGCTGATCGATTCTAACAGTCCCATCGTAATTATCAGCTACTTGAGTGTGGTTATTCTTTGAAATCGTTTTATTCGATCTTGTGAAGTGCACTGTAACAGTTGCAATACCATCTTTACTAGTGAATGCATCAGTCTTGTTATATTTATCACCAGAATCCTTTTCAGATTTGTCATAATAATCGGTGACAATACCACTTTTAGTTCTAGTAGTAGTGTTGTAAGTATCACCTGTACGGTTTGCGTCATGCTTAAAACTGCTAGTATCACTCTCACTATCCGCAATAGTAGAGGCGAAAATGGTTACGACTATCAATAAGATGAATTTCAAGGCGACCTGTAACAATTTATTTTTAAAAGATATTTAGTATTGAAGTAGGAATCCATACAAATTTGGGTAAAAGTTCGTAGTGATTTTCATCAGAGTAATAATGGAATAATGGAAAGTTACTGTGATAGGGTTTATTTCCATAGGGTTTAGTACCATAATTCGATTACCAAACGATATAGAAACTTTTACCATATGATCACAGAAATTGTTGCCATAGATACCCACATGAAAAGACTTTATAAGAGGTTCCTCATCGCACTTTTCTATTTTCCATCAGAATAACATGGAAAAACTTTTTTTTACGTCTTCTGATTTTTTATAAGTAGCTGACGATGTGTCATAGGAATAATTGGCAGGCAGATTTTCGTAGAGAATTGAATGCTCTACAAAAAAAATTTCTTATCATTTTTTGAGGAATCTATTTGTTCAAAAGTTATTTGAGATTGAAGTCGAATTCACATTAAATATTGAGATTTTCTTACTTTTCCGGCGAAACTATCAGACCTATTACAAAATATCATGGGACCTTTTTTGTAGACAATTTTATGCCCTAAGAGTTATTTTCAATAAAGATTTTCGAATTCCGCATTGTTTTTTTTAGTTATTTTTATTTTAATGTCATGCTCATAAAAAAAATAGTCTTCTGATCGATTTTAAGAGCTTGACATTAAAATAAAAATAACTAGAAAACAATGCGGAATTCGAAAATCTTTATTAAAAATAACTTTGAGGGCATAAAATTGTCTACAAAAAAGGTCCCATGATATTTTGTAATAGGTCTGATAGTTTCGCCGGAAAAGTAAGAAAATCTCAAAATTTAATGTGAATTCGACTTCAACCTCAAATAACTTTTGAACAAATAGATTCCTCAAAAAATGATAAGAATCTTTTTTTGTAGAGCATTCAACTCCCTACAAAAATATGCCTGCCAATTATTCCTATGACACATCACCAGCTACTTATAAAATTCAGAAGACGTAAAAAACATTTTTTCCATGTCATTCTTATGGAAAATATAAAAGTGCGATGAGAAACCTCTTAATGTTAATATTAAGAGCTCTGATTTTCACAGGCGTCTTTTTTTATCGAAATGATACTTTTGAACCTGTTTCCGAGAAAAAAAAAAAATTTGTTATTTTTTGGATTACCCTAATACAGACAATATATCACTAATTATATAAGTCAAAATATATATCAATTTTATTATATAATACTTTATAAATTACATATATACCATTCATATATGACAAAAATATATTGAGTATTATATGAGATAATATATATAGAGAAATATAAAACATTATATAAAAAGAAATATATAATTAAAAATATATAACCCAATATATGTAAAAAACATATATTCATGAATATATATATTTTTGCCGCCATATATTTATGACATATTCACCATATATATTTTTATATATTTTTAACAATATATAGCTTTTCCATGCAGTATGGAAGCTTCTCTTAAAAATTATGGGAACATGTCTCATAATTCTAAGTAATTATTACCATAACGCTATGGGTTAATATTTAGCCGTTATAACTAGGGCCTCAAATTGTCGACATCTAAAAATAGTCAAAATTGAGGTAGAAACAATAACTTTCCGAATTTTTCGAAAATCGTCGATTTTCATAGCAGAAAATTTAAGAAATTCATTGTTATATTTTCGAAAATGGAATTAACAATAAACATGAATAAAAGTTTATAAATATACCGAAAAAATATCTGAGACGAAATTCCCGGGTCGAAAAATTTGATCTGATTTTAGTCTAACTGGACTGTATTTGGACTACTCGGTCTGTTATTGAACTTCGATAAAAATTTTAATCTGTTTTTTATTTACCCGGACTGAAAAATTTGACCTGATTTTAGTCTGATTGGACTATTTGATCTGATTTTGATCTTTTATGAAAATTTTAAGCTGTTTTCGACCTGCTACTATAAAAAACAAACGCGTTACGAGCAGACTAAATTAGATTAATTCGTGACCTTTAAAAAATTTTAGTTCTGAAAATTTACAAGGACAAAACTAGATTAAATTATGGACTTATAAAATTTTTATTTATGGGCAATATTTATGAAAAAATATTAAGTTGCAGAATTGATTATGTTTTATTTACTATTTATTTACTATCTTTTGTTTAAAAATGTCGGCAGTTAATGAAAATTTGACAGCTTAATTTTTTAGTTGTCTTCATTGAATATTTATATCATTGAATAGAAGTGATAAAACAACTCTTAAAATGTCAAGAATTTTCTCTTATTTACTGGATAAAATTGAAAATATTTTGGCATAAGAAAACATCAAAATTCTTGTGCTACGGAGAAAAATGTTGGCTCGAAATTTACCAATTTTTATTATGCTGTCGACCAAACTTGAAACGGAAAGTAAAGTATCCAAAAAATTACTATGCTCTTATAAAAAATTATTATGCTGCATCAAAATTATTATAATGTATGGAAGTCATTGATATTGAAGCTCATCGATAAGTTTCTCGCGAGTAATAAGTAATGTGATACAGTATAATCATTTTTTGTAAGAGCACGATAATTTTTTAGATGCTTTACTTCCTGTTTCAAGTTTAGTCGACAGCATTGTAAAAATTGGTAGGTTTCGAGCCAACATTTTCTCTGTGTGACATCTTATTATGGAAGCGCATTAGCATGTTTTAAATACCAAGAAAATTAAAATAAATTAATAAATCTAGATTATTATTATTATTATTATTATTTATATTTATAAAAAATCCTGTATTTGTCCTTAAAAACAATTGAACCCAGACCAATAATTATAATAAAAAAGTCTGTTTTCAGTCTAAACGTGATTTAAAACAGACTAAATATCATACGAAAATAAGTCTGATATGAGCCTGGATAAGGAATAGTACGGGCAAAAACAGATTAAATTCTTATATGAAATAAATACGATTTATAAACTTGAATTAAAGGAAAAATATTTGAATTTATCATTTATTTTAAAACAGATCTAATTTTTTGAGCCGGGTTGTTAAAAATTAAACCTTAAATTGTAAAACTTACTGTGAAAGTTGTTTCTGCCATGATGGTCGAGTTAAATGCGTGCACGTAGATGTACGAATTTAAAATAGAAAAAGAATTATCGGTGATGAGATGGCACACAAATTAGCGTGGCAAGTTCACAGACTAGCTCTGTGGGCTTTGTGATTTTGTTTTATATGATTATCGATTTTTCCAGGTGAGATGACTAATTTTGAAAATCACATTTTTTATTGGTTGAAAATTTTTATGTAACCACAAAAATAAATATAATTATTTATTTTTGCATAATTTTAAATAAATTGAATGTTTTGTTTATTGTTTTTACATTGACCTTAACGATTGAGTTAAAAAAATAAAATTTTATTATTATTTATTATGTTTACTAATTAAAATGCTACTAAGTCTAATTTTTGAAAATTCAATCTCCATTCATCGTAATATTTTTGGAGATCTATTTCAATAGCTGTATATTAGACTGATTCAAAAAAATCGAATAATTTTTTTTTTCTTCATTATATCGAAAATATTGTTGGAAATGACGAAAAAAAAATACTGTGAAAGTTTGAGCTCTTAATATTGATATTAACAACTGCCGCATCGCAATTTTCTATTTCCCATTTGAATAACCTGGGAAAATTTATTCTTTAAGCTTTGGAATTTTGTAGCTCTCGGTGGGATCAACACTTTTAAATGTTCAAGACATATTCTTGTGGGAAATTTGTCGCTCTACAAAAAAGGTCTCTTATAATTTTTCGATATTTTCATTTCTTCAAAAGTTATTCAAAGTTAAAGTTAGATTAACAATAAATTTCTACATTTTTTAAATTTTTCGACGCAACCATCAACTTTATCAGAAAATTTTACTGGACATTTTTTGTAGAACTTTTTATTTCCTACAACTTATCTCGGAGAAAATTTTTGATATTTCTCACAAGTCGTAAGTTATTCGCGATTAACTGAAAATTTAATATAATTAATTGTAAGCAACAAAATTTAGATTATTTAAGAAAATTTTCAGTTAATTGCAAATAACATTCGACTTATGAGAAATATCGAAAATTTTCTCTGAGATAAGTTGTAGGAAATAAAATGCTCTACAAAAAATGTCCTGTACAATTTTCTGATAAAGTTGATGGTTGCGTCAAAAAATTTAAGTAATGTAGAAATTTATCGTCAATCTAACTTTAACTTTGAATAACTTTTGAAGAAATAAAAATATCGAAAAATTATAAGAGACCTTTTTTGTAGAGCGTCAAATTTCCCACAAGAATATGTCTTGAACATTCAAAAGTATTGGTCCCACCGAGAGCTACAAAATTCCAAAGCTTAAAGAATAAATTTTCTCATGTTATTTAAATGGGAAATAGAAAATTGCGATGCGGCAGTTGTTAATATCAATATTAAGAGCTCAAACATTCACAGTATTTTTTTTTCGTCATTTCCAACAATATTTTCGATATAATGAAGAAAAAAAAAATTAGTCGATTTTTTTGAATCATTCTACTGTATATATCATTCGTTCTAAAATTTTCCTGATCATTCCGAAGTTTCTTTAACAATAAAAATTTTCAATTTTCACAGATTAAAAAATACCAAAGGTCCTGGTTTTTGTAGATCTTCACAGATCTGAAATTTCAAAATATTAGATCTATGACCTGATTCGCATGTAAGATTGAAGTATTGGTAAGTCTAATATAAATTTTTTTTTTGTGGTCATATAAATTCAAAGAGGAATCATAACAGATTTCATAAGCTTTTAATTTGAATCCAAAATTATCTATGAAATCAAATAAATTAAAAAAAAAAAGGATATATTGATATAATTTAATGATATCTATTTAATGGAATTTTTTTTTTATTTATTGTGTAATTAAAATACAAATTTACTTTTATGTCTTCGAATTATTAAATGTGTTACAGACGTCGATAATTGCTAAAGTATACACATATATTGATTGAAATTGATAAGACTTGAATTTATTTCGAAATCAAATGTATACAGCAGATGTCTACGTTTCAAGGCCTAAAGAATCGTTTTTGAGCATTTTTGAACACATGTGAAAGTACTTGTATGTATGTGAATATAATTTCTTACGATATCTCTGAAACAAAGTTATACTCATCGGGACTGAGATCTAATAAAAAAAGATAGAAAAGTTTTTCGAACTTATAAATCTCTACTCTCTTAAAATGAACCAGTGAAATTTCACTGATTTTCCAGTGAAATCCACTGATTCTCCAGTGAAATCCACTGGTTCAACCAGTGAACCGAGCGGTCACTGGTTCAACAAGTGAAATTCACTGATTCAACCAGTGAACTAAGATGATCGCTTGGCTCACTGGTTGAACCAGTGAAATTCACTGGTTAAACCAGTGATACGCCGGTGTACTACATAAATATAAACACAATAGGTTAGATTAATTTTATTTTATTATAAACGTTTATTTATAAACAAAGTGAAGTCAAACAAAAAGAGTCTTAATAAGTATTATATTTAATTAAAAATTATTTTGTAATAAAATAAATAAAATTTATTAGGATTTATAAAAATTGAATTTGTTTCCATTTTCAATGGGCTTTTTATATTGTTTAAATTTAAAATTATGTCATTCATTTTTGAGGTTAGCTCCAAGCTATTGAAATCAGTCCAAAGTTATTTATTTTTAAACTCTGTAAAAATTGTGTCATATAATTATTATTGTTGTATAAAAGTTAGTTAAAATATTACATGAAGATAATCAATAAATATTACTTATTTATTGACATAATAAAACACTTAAATATACTCGTGTACAGAATGCTGCTGTACCCGCGCGCTTACATATTTTTAGTTCACTGGTTGAAACCAATGAGCGCGACGTTCACTGATTCAACCAGGAAATTCACTGGTTGAATCAGTGGAATTTCACTGGTTCATTTTAAGAGAGTACTAGAAATTGTGAAGGGCATCCACTTGCGACCTAATCGGGTTGCCCAGTGGAGCACCTACATTAAGATGAAACGCAGATCCCTGATTAAAAATACTCATTGAAAAGTATTGGAAATTGTTTCAATTCTTTTCAATCCATATGGAGATTTTGGAAAATTTTAAATGAAATTGAAATTTCGATCATTTTAATACTTTCTAATTGTTATAATGGAATTCAAAAATATTGAAAAGAATTCAATCTTTCATAATTTTAGAAAAAGATTCAGAAAGATTCGAAAATGTCAATTCATTTTAATTTACTTCAATTCAAGTCATAACTCGAAACATGGAACTATTTTAGTATTGAGAAAGATTCAGAAAAATTGATAATCCTCAATTTCTTTCAATTCTTTTCGATTCTACACTCGATCCAAAATATGGAACTATTTTGGTATTGAGAAGGATTCAGAAAGATTGGAAAATGTCAATTCATTCAAATTTATTTCAATTCAAGTCATAATTGGAAATATGGAACTATTTTGGTATTGAGAGAAATTCAGAAAAATTAAAAACTATCAATTCGTTTGAATTTTTTTCAGTCCCACACGTGACCCAAAATGTGAAATTATTTTGTTATTGAGAAGTATTCAAAAAGATTGAAAATGTCAATTCATTTGAATCTTTTTCAATCCAACTCTTAACCTGAAATATGGAACTATTTTGGTATTGAGGAGGATTAAGAAAGATTGAAAACTGTCGATTTATTCGAATTTTTTTCAATGCTACTTGTAACCCTAAAATTCGAAACTTTTTTGTTATTAACGAGGATTCAGAAAGACTAAAAATATCAATTTATTTGAATCTTTTTCAATTCTTTGGAAGTTTAGTAATTCTTATGTTATTTTCAGATTCAATAGAATTAAAAAGTATTAATTTTATGTCCAGATGAAAACCTTGTGGAATAGAATTTATTCAAAAGTATTAAATTCTCATCTTTTCCAATACTTTTGAATGCGTATTCTTAATCGGGGATCCGTAGTTGGGTTCCTTTTGTTCACTGCCTGTAGATATCAACAAGCCGCGTCAAATGTCACCTTGGCGATCAAATCCGGTTTATCCGTTCAAAAGTTACAGAATATTTACATACATACTTACGCACATACTCGGACATCATCTTGAAATTAGTCAGAATAACTCCCTAGAACATCGAAACGTCAAGGTCCGTTCGAAATCAAGTTTTCGAAAGTCAGACCGAAACTTATAACTTCCCTTTCTTTTTAAATTCTCAATTTTTTTAGCGGGAAGTTAAAAAAAATACGATAAAATAAAATATCACAATGCAAGATAATAAAAGTAGCATTTCAGATGAATTCCATTGTAAATTTGAGAAAAGATATTTCTCGCTTTGATGTACGACCGTCAGTACGTAAGACGTGTTTTGTAGTATGCAGTTGATTTCTCATTTTTTTGCTATTGCAAAGCTATTGTATTGGAAATACTGAGTAGCTCTACAATAAAACGACGTAGCTTTAACAGTAATTGTGAAAAGTTGCAGGAACGCCAGTTCCAATCAGACGAGTATTTTCTGTGATCATCGTTGATGTCGATATCTGTAGTTTTTTACTTCTAAAGTATTGTGTTGCTCTATTGAAACGAAGCTGTGTGCGAGATGTTTAATCTCACTAATGAACTCGTTAGTCTTCATTTTTATAACTTCAATATAATTATAACTTCTTCAGGACAATTAAAAAGTTATAGAAAAATTGATATATTAATTGTAGCACGAGGACAGTGTGGGATGATGGTAAAAATTACCGATAACAGAAATTTTACAAAAAAAAAAATGCTTATAAACTACATGTATGTTTAGGTTTCCACTATATTTAAATGGAATTTAAATGGAATTTAAATATAGTGGAAACCTAAACATGCAAACCTCTCAATAAGACAATTTATAGATAAATTGAGAAAAATATAGATAGCCCGAACTGGGAATCGAACCCAGACCAATTCGGTAACGCGCCGAGTGCTCTACCAGTTGAGCTATCCGGCCCTATACTATATTCCGTTCAATTTGATCTATAACTTATTGAGCCACACCGTCCTTCGTACGGTAATACACCATTTAAATATAGTGGAAACCTAAACTATAAATAAATGTATGTTTTTTAAAAAATAGAATATAAGGAATAAAGTAAAAAAAATGACAATTAACAGAAAGATGGAGGAATGGGGTAGGTACATTCGCTAGGTTGACATAAATGCAATCACAGTAACAACAACATAGAACCACACACAAAAAAAAAATTCTCGACTGGTAAATATTCTTGATTCAAGAAAATTTTTTTGGAGACCTAAATTTTCTCAGATAAAGTAGAAATCTTCTCCAACCAAGACGAATTCTCTTGGCTCAAGAAAATCTTGACTTGGTTCCCGAAAACGTTTGTCTTAAAAAATATTTTCTTGACTCAAGATATCTGTTTTTTCTGTGTATGTTCGTTTTGTGAAATAAATTATAAACTATATATTCAAATGAATCACAGGTTACAATAAAAGAAATCGGTCTATCAGTTGACCCTGCGCGCCAGCCCCAAAACTTCCCGCGGATTTCGGGCTCCTCGAGCCCGAAAAAACAATATACCACAAATAATAATCACCAATGTTCTTTAATGTTCTTTAATGTTCACCAATGTTCACCCATTCTCGAACGGGTTTGGACTCGAAAGTAAAATTTTCCGTAGGATTCTTTTTGGTTTCTTCCACTAGAGGACATCATAATAAACAAAAAAATCGGTCTATCAGTTGACCCTGCGGGCCAGCTCCAAAACTTCCCGCTGTTTTCAAGCTTCTCGAGCTCGAACAAATGATCGTGAATAAGTTTTCGAGCTCTTCGAGCTCGGAAATACTTTTGTATGCCGTTCTTTTCGAAAAAAACCTTTTTTTAGAACTTTTTTCTCCCACGATATCTCGCGAACGAATGAACCGATTGAGACGATTGAGGTGGCAATCGACGTATTTTATCGAGTTCTAAAGCTGATCAGATTTTGGAATTGATTTATCTGGTCGTTTCTGAGATATTTCAAAAATTTTCTTTTTAATTTCTTTCGACAACGGTTTCTCTTGAACGAATAAACCGATTTTGATTTTTTTTGGTGGCAATGGACGCGGCTTATAAAGCTTTAGAGCCCAGTTGATTTTTGAATCAATCCACCGAGCACATTGAAAGTTATCGAAAAAAAACATTTTTGAAAAAATTTTATTTTCGGAATATCTCTGAACAAGCATTACCGATCAAGTTCAATTTTTCACAGCTTCAAGATATTGACAAGCCGCATCGAATGACACCTTGACGATCAAAATCGGTTCATCCGTTCAAAAGATACAGGTATTTACATACGTACATACGCACGTACGTGCATACATACATACATACATACATACATACATACATACATACATACATACATACACTCAGACATTATCTTGAAATTAGTCAGAATAACATCCTAGAACTTCAAAATGTCGAGATCTGATAGAAATTCGATTTTCGAAAATCGGACCGAAACCAATAACTTCCCGAATTTTTGAAAATTTTCAATTTTCTTAGCAGGAAGTTAAAAAACCATCTATGTACTTAATTTCATAAGCATTCAAATATATACCTTTCATTATAATACATAAACAAAATCGCCTCAAAATGGCACACCCTAATTGACAAGCATAACTATATTAAGATCAATAAGGAAAAAGAAGAATGATTGACAAGTTTAACTTTTTCGCATGATCGAAACTCAATTGTCTGCTCGAGTAACCGCTGGGAATTATCACCTGAAAACTAAATCATGCGCCAATTGACTACATAAAAATACCAATTATCTATCAAGTGACTTTGTACTGTGATTCGAGTAATCTCTGATGGATAATCCTGATTTTAGAATCACCAAAGCTTAATCTGTTTGAGAATTTAGACTATTATCAAGTCACACTGAAGAGATCAAATAGAGATCACAGCTTATTCCCTTTGAGGGTCGATTTGGTAACCAACAAAGGTAATTTCGGTTTCCCGATCGACTGGGATTAACCCGTCACATTCTAAAGCTACTTTATAGATATCGAGGCATTTTTCGTAGAAAACTATACATAGTAATGAGAATATATAGCAACCAAGAATTAACGACTATGCAAATTTAAATTTAAATTCAAAAACAATAATTTCATGGTATAGGAGCTAGACGTTTTTCTTAAAATGAAAATCACTATCTACATTCTTCTAGTTTAATTGTAATTAATTAAAAACTTAAAACTGAAGCCTTATTTGAACCTCTATATTATGCCTCATTTTATTTTTGAATTATAGAGGTTCAAATGAGGTTCTATTTTGCGACAGGTAATACCTAGGCAAAGAAATTTATATATAATTATACGCAATTCGTATCTAATAATGTATAATTTATATATAATAATATGTAATTATGTATAGATATGTATAGAAAATGGCCACATGTACTTATATATACCCTAGTAGAAATGTTCAATTTTTTACTCGATTAAGTCTAGTATCTGGCTAGCGTTCATATCTAGTAACTGGCCAGCAATCTTATCCAGTAACTGGCTAGTGAAACTAGGTAAAAACTGGAAGTTGCGCCACCTATAACTGAATCGTAAACATTGGTCACACTGATGTTCTACTTATACTAGTGTATGTGTATGTTTATTTTTTCACTTTAACCTGTAAGTTGAATAATATTTAGTAAACATCAAGAAACAATACAAATAATTAACCAAAAATAAAAATTGTGTCTTTCAAAATAAAAATAATCGGTAATATACTTTAAAAAATGGATGAAGTTAAAAAAATCGACACAATAAACGAATTACGGTTGTGGGCAATCAAAACAAATACTCCAGATTGTCATTTAGACGAATTATTAAAAATTTTACGAGGAGTTATCCCAGATTTGCCAATGTGTGCAAAAACATCGAAAAAAATAAATATTATTTTTATTGTTTTATGTTATTAATGTTTCTCGTTTTATATTTAAAAATATAATATAATAAATTAATAAATAAATTTTATAACTTTTCCGTGTATTATTATTATTATTATTATTGTTGTTGTTGTTATTATTATAATTTTTAATTGTAATAAAATCAATATTTAATACTCAATAACCTCAAGATCAACAAGAGTCGCCATGTTTTATTTGCTATCTAGTAAAACTGGCCAGTTACTAGACAGTTACTGGATATTATACTAGCCAGTTCCTAGCTTAAGTCTAGTTAAACTAGCCAGTTACTGGCCAGATACTTGATTACGTTTCTACTAGGGTAATTATCTATCTGTAGATAATTTATAAATAACATATAATTGTATGTAATTATATGTAATGAATTAATATAATTACACGTACTTATTTAGGCTATTTTTCACATATAATTATATATAATTACCTATAATTTTTTAACTTCCCGCTAAGAAAATTGAAAATTTTCAAAAATTCGTCAAGTCAAGTCAAGCTCTTAAAATCGATCAGAAGACTATTTTTTTTATGAGCATGACATTAAAATAAAAATAACTAGAAATCAATGCGGAATTCGAAAAAACTTTATTGAAAATAACTTCTAGGGAATAAAATTGTCTACAAAAAAGGTCTCATGATATTTTGTAATAGGTCTGATAGTTTCGCCGGAAAAGTAAGAAAATCTTAAAATTTAATATGAATCCGACTTCAACCTCAAATAACTTTTGAACAAATAGATTCCTCAAAATATGATAAGAATATTTTTTTGTAGAACATTCAATTCCCTACGAAAATATGCCTGCCAATTATTCCTATAACGCATCGTTAGCTACTTATAAAAATCAGAAGACGTAAAAAAAATTTTTTCCATGTTATTCTGATGGAAAATAGAAAAGTGCGATGAGGAACCTCTTGATGATAATATTAAGAGCTCTAATTTTCACAGGCATCTTTTTTTATCATTATTTATAAAAAAAAAAAATTTGTTATTTTTTGGATCACCCTAATACTCTAGTAGCAATGGAATTGGGCAAGATTCTTTGGCAAGATACTTGGAGAAGCACTTTGTAAAGAATTGTACAATTCTCGACCAAGACAATTGATCAAGATTCTTTATCCAGACTGGCTGCAGACTTGGGCCAGTCTGTGACCACAATTTGACCAGATTCTTGACCCAGAGTTTTGACATAGACTTGCGCGAGAAACGCAAAAGACGACGAGCGCGCACCTATTTCCCTCCTTTCCACTTGAATGTAAAAAGTATAGTATTGCAGTGGTTCTCATTTATAGTTGAGTCAACAAGTTTAAAAATGTTACTTTTTTAAATTACGCATTGAGTTTGTAGTAATGCCTGGAAAAATTGCTTTCAGAATTTTCTAGCACTTAAAAATTTCGGAAGTTTTTGAATAGATTAAGATAAATAATTAAAATTATAAAAAATGGGAATATAATTCCGAAAGTTGTGACAAATAGAAAATTGCTTCTTCTTTAATAATCGTTTTTTAATTTTACGCTTCCTCTATTAATTTTTGAGTTATTGCTAATAATCAGAGTCTCTCGTTTTTTCTATTTGATTTTGACTTATAAAAATTGCTATTTTTATTTGTAAAAAAAAATGTCTTGTCAAATTTAATGACGAATTCAATAAGCTGTCGCTCGCATTTTTAAAAAAACTAGATTCATTTTCTACAGAGAACTCATTTTTCGACTACAGTATTATAAATGAAACTAATGTAGAATAAGAACCTCTATATAGGATAGTCCCAAAGTTTAGCAATAGACAGCTCCGGATTTCTAATCAAATTCTTGACAAATTCTGACTACAGTCTGGCTCAAGACTTGACCAATAATCTTGGTCAAGAATCTGGACCAATTCTTGTACAATTCTTGATCGAAAATCTTTTTAAAATATCTTGATCCAGGCTGGTACAAGGCTTTGACAAAATTGCTACTAGGGTATATACAAGGGCTCGGTTTATTTTAATTTTTGAATTATAATTCTCTTCAATGATAATTTAAATTTAAAAACTTAGATAACTTCTAAATCGTTATTTAAATAAAATTAAAAAATTTGTTTAGAGCTCTTTATTTTCAATAATTTATAACATTGTGAAAACGTACTCAGTAGAGATCGTGCATAAATAGTAAATTCATGACGTTTAGTTATTTTAGCAGGAAAAATTATTTTTTGCGATAAAAACAATTGAAATAAGTTACTGGTACTTAGGAGTTTAATCCCTGATTAAAAGAAACGATTTGCAATATATGTTACACTCCCATAAAAAAGGCGGGCGATTCAAAAGTATTCAAAAGCATTAAAAAGTAGGGGAGGGTGGGGCAGAGCGGCCCCCCTAAGCTAATTCTTATTTTTTGTGGCTTTCAACCATAAGATCACTTTACTTTTGTTCTATTTCGAACAAATTTATGGACATTTTGCCAAAATTCTGAAAAAATTTTTTTTTTTTTGTGGGGCAGAGCGGCCCCCCTTCAAAAAGTGATAAAAAAATTTTTTTTTTTCGTTTTTTTTTTTTTAAATTGTTTTCATCATTAAGAATGTATTTCTTTCTCTTGACAACTATTTTTGGTTTTATATTACTCGAAAAAAATTTTTTAAAGCGTAAAGAATCGTTCACTCTCGATTACCTTAATTACTAATTGTTATTTAATAAAAAAAAACATCAATTCTATAATTTTACTTTATTTCAAAAATTTATCAACTAAAAAAAAAAATTTAATTTTTATAAATTTTTAGTGATCAAATTTGCCTCTTACATAGAGAAACGCCCGAAAAATATGAAAAAATAATTTTTTCGGAAGTTTCAGCTGGTCCATTTTGCCCCAGGTGTTATGCGTAGGGCTAGAAATGTGGAATTATAACAATTTTTTTTTAATTTGACGATAAAAATATGAAAAAATCACTTTTTCAAAATTTTGGGCTTGTCCATTTTGCCCCAAATGTCATGCGTAGGGGTAAAAATGCGCAAACATATCGGATTTATAGTAATTAGTCGAAAAAAAAAAAATTTTTTTTTTGGTCAAAATTTCAGGGGGGCTGCTCTGCCCCACCCTCCCCTATTTACATTTTTTTTTCAAATCGTTTCTTTCAATAAGGGATATCAAATATATATTAAAAACTTAATTTGTAACGTTTAATCACAATTTATTTTATTTCTGTATACAGAATGAGGTTTAAGCGTACAAAGATTTTTTAAAAATAAAGTATTTTGTTTCATATAATAATAATAATACATGTAATAAAAATTAATTCATTAAATTTACGTGATAATAACTACAGATTTGTTACAAACTAAATAATACTAAGTAAAAATATTCGTATAAATATTTCATTGCAATTTTTTCAAATCTTTATTAGATAGAAATTTAAAAATATCCCTCGTAAAAGTACTTGGGAGTTTCAGTTCTTGTAAAATATCATTAGTTAAATCCATGGCATTGAATAACAATTTTTTTCTTCTCAATGCTTTTTTTAAACGGTAAGTCATCATTCCACCATATAGTGGAAAAATAGATTCAATGTCCAAATTTGAAATAGTACTATCACTGACATATTTCAAACTTACAGCTAATTTGTGTACACATTTATTATACAAAACGCAATAATACGTTACATTACTTGTACCAACAAATGTTATCTTCATTTTTTCAATTTCGACTAGGCACTGGTCGCGTAATTCGCCAAATTTTCCACTATTTGCGACTGCTAAATTTTCTTCACTGACGTAAAAATTCGCCGCACTACATTTCGCAATATGTTCCGTAATTGCATCATCAACTTTTTTTGAATTATTTCGTCTTCTAATACTAAATGCTGTTTCACCACCACTATTTTTTAAATTAAAATCAATACCAGCATTAAGAAGTTGCCTGATGACATCATCGTTAGCCATATATTTAATTCCATAATGAAGTGCTGATTCTTTACAATCTGTCAGTATATGTACATCAATCATATCATGATTTAAGAACAATTTTACTGCTTCCGAGTTATGCATTAGGATAACCTTATGTAGAGGACTTTCTCCACCATCTCTCTTTACAAAATTAACATCTGAACCGTAGGCCAGAAGAAGTTTTATAATTGGTAAATTTCTTTTAATAATAGCAAACATTAGTGGTGATCCATAAGTATCAGCATCAGGATTCGGATCAGCATTATTTTTTAAAAGTAGCTCTACCATTTTGTCATTCGTTCCAAAAATAGCAATATTTAATGGTAGAGTGGCAACAGCTGAATGACTAGAACAAGATATCGTACTCAGACAGGCAGAAAATGGTAAAAAAAACTCAGGAATTTCTTTATAATATTGTTGAACTGCCTCCTTGAAACGACTTAATTCAGAGAACTCAATTTGATGATTAATATTACTAACGTCTGCTCCAAAGCTTATTAGACTTTGAATTGTTGTCAGGTTATTCATTATAACAGCAAAATTAAAAACTGTACCCCAGCGTTGACTTTTTGAATTTATATCAGCTCCTTTGCGGAGCAGATAGTCCACTAATTTTTGATCATTATTTAAAGTTGCCATGTGAAGCAACGTTAAACCACCCAAGACTGGAAACACTGCATTGATATCTTCGATCACACCTCGTTCTATCGAGTTGGAAACGTATTCGTAGGTAAACTTTGAACGGATTAATTCCATTGTACTGAATTTTATATTGTTGGTAATTGTTTATTTTTAACAAATGAACTTTTAAAAACGAACTTGAGCACTTTACTGTTTGATTAACTGTTCACTTTGTACTAATTCAACGTTGAATTATTGGAAAACGTTGGTTATACTGATGTAGTCTTAAGACGAGAGTAACTGTACGACTTGCAGTCTCAAGATCAAAACTGAGTTTAAATGATGATGTCTATGGTGCATCCGACATTAGCAAAAATGCCCCCGAAAATGATTTGTCTTGCCCCACTCTTCAAAATCCATCATCATTATTACAACAAAGAAGAATTATTCAAAAGTAAACCCATATAGGACAACAATAGTTCTTAAATTGTTCTGAAAGTTAATTTCTTTCTACTAAAATTAAATTTTTCCATTTGACAATACGGGATTCCCAATAAGTCCATTATCTCAACTATTAGGGTTCCAGTCTTTCTCTCAATAACTTTATCTCTCTAATCTTAAAACTTAAATAGATTATGAGCTAATGACGATTCTGTCATTAAAATATTTATATTAAAACTAAGTATTTAAGAGTTTTATACATATGAGGGTCATTAAATACTTATATACTTTACTATTGTAATACTGTATATCAGTGTCATTAAGACAATCCATCTTTAAAGCATTGAGGTTTTCTCAATGAGATGTGTTGAACAATGAGATGTGTTCTACTAACGCTTACTCGATCCGAGCTGATTAACTTACGTAGGAAATATATTACACTCGTTCAAATATACTCAACAATTTTAAAAATAATGATTGAAAAAAAAAATAAAAAAAATCTGGGCGTCGGTTGACCCTGCGGGCCAGCCTCAAAACTTCCCGCTGTTTTCGAGCTCAAGGAGCTTGAAAACATTACTCTGAATATATTTTCGAGCTCTTCGAAAATGCTATTACCTGCAACTATTTTTTATGAGCTTTTCAAGCTCTACCAAGTTGCGTTTTTTGCTAAAGTTTGACAAGTTAAGAATCGAAAATTGTTAATTAAGAAGCGGTTTTTAAATTTTTATTTTCGATTATGTTCAATGAAATAAATGTCTCGAGGCAGAAATCAATGTCAGTGATCAAAATCAAGATTTGAATGAGTTTTGACTTAGGTCAGAGCAATAATATATGAAATATCCGAGAAAAACATTAAAAACTTGATTTTCTTAATTTTTTGCTGACAATATGATTTAAACTAAAGAACAAGTTAGATGACATTAAATGATGATCGAAAGAGACTTTAACAGAAAGAGTTGGTATGATTTCAGATACATTTAGTACATTACATTTTGATTTATCCGGAAAAAATAACATTTTATGTTATTTTTTTAACTTTTCAGCGCCGATATCTTTTGAACTAATCAACCGATTTTGACGTTTAAGGTGGCAATTGGCGCGTTTTCTCGAATTATAAAGCTGATACAACTTCTTTCTCCAACGATATCTCTCGAACAAATTAACCGATTGAGATGGTTAAAGCGGCAATCGACGCGTTTTATCAAATTCTAGAGCTGATTAGATTTTGAAGTCGATCGTTCAAGTCGTTTCTGAGAAATCACTAGAAAACTAAAAAAAAAAAAAATTTTTAACTTCCCGCTGAGAAAATTGAAAATTTTCAAAAATTCGGGAAGTTATTGGTTTCGGTCCGATTTGCAAAAACCAAATTTCTATCAGATGTCGACGTTTCGAGGTCCTAGGAAGCTATCCTAACTAATTTCACAATGATGTCCGAGTGTATGTATGTGTGTACGTATGTATGTAAATATTCATAGCTCTTGAACGGATGAACCGATTTTGATCTTTGAGGTGTCATTCGACGCGGCTTGTTAATATCTTGAAGCTGTAAAAATTTGAGCTTAATCGGTAGGGTGCGTTCGGAGATATTTCAAAAATAAAATTTTTTCAAAAATGTTTTATTTGGATAACTTTTAATTTGCTCGATGGATTGATTCCAAAATCTAATCAGCTCTAAAACTTTATAAGTCGCGTCGAATGCCACCTCAACCATCAAAATCGGTTCATTCGTTCAAGAGAAACCGTTGACGAAAGAAATCAAAAAAAATTTTTTTTTTTGGTTTTTTTGAAATTTCTCAAAAACGACTCGATAAATCAATTTCAAAATGTGATCAGCTTTAGAACTTGATAAAATACGTCGATTGCCGCCTCAACCGTCTTAATCGGTCAATTCGTTCACGAGATATCGTTGATTAAAAAAATAGTGAAAACCGTTTTTTTTTTGGATATCTACAAAAAAATTGAATTATTCGATTTCAAAATCTAATCAGCTCTAGAACTTAATAAAACGCGTCTATTGCCGCCTCAACCATCAAAATCGGTTAATTCGTTCGCGAGATATCGTAGGAGAAAGAAATGCTAAAAAATGGTTTTTTTGAAAACAATGGCATACAAAAGTATTTGCGAGCTCGAAGAGCTCGAAAATGTATTCACAATAGTGTTTTCGAGCTCAACGAGCTCGAAAACAGCGGTAAGTTTTGGGGCTGGCCCGCAGGGTCAACTGACAGACCGATTTTTTTACCCGGGTAGCGTTCTCTAAAATAATGTTATGGTATATAAGCTAGCTGCAAGTAGTAGCCACTACTTAATCACCATCTATCGTTACAAAATTGAACTTTCAAAGCAGAAATTGCATTAATAAATTTCAAGTAAATTATCTCTAGTCAATTGCTTTTTAATTTGCCGAACTTACTGTTAATAACCATCAATTGTAATCAATTAGTTGATGCACAATGATGAGTCACTTTTTCATCTTTAATCAAAGCTCTAATAACTGTTCATTCGTCACCAGACTATTGATTAATCTGTAACTAATTATTGCTGCCCGATTATTGGGTACTGACAAGAACAAAAAATTTTCTAGAAAATATAGCCGAACCACTTTGTTTCGATGAGCCATAGTTACTGCTTTTATAACCTCAAAAAAAGGTATATTCCAATAAAAGTATATTTTCATACAATCCAAATATTAATCAATATTACTATCGAGGCACTTTAATTAAATTGAATATTTAAAAAATAAAGCATACCGATCACTAATTGCGAACTTTTTTTATTATTGGAAGCTCACCAAACTCGACAGCTATCATTCAGAGTCTGATGAAGCTCTATTAAAATGTGAAGTCTGCAATTGGTGGTGAGAGAGATTCACTTGACTCACTACTTTATTTATGAGTTGATAGCAGCAAGTTAAAAAAAATAAAAAAATATTTTAATGAACCCACCGGAATATACAGTTGAGCATTGTGCATAATGACTATTATATTTATTGTAGTTGTTAATATAAAATTAATCCAAAAATAATAACCGCATTAAAAATTTCTTATTATTCTTATAAAATAATTGCTATGATATACTGCTATAATTAATAAATTTGTTTATATAATACCCCAAGAAGAAATGATCATATCTGATCTACGTGTAATTGGTAGAGCCAGGATTGTCGCTTTGATTCAAAAATAACAATTAATTGATGTTGTCAAATTTATGATATTACGGCGGAAATGTTGGTCGTATAAAAAAATTTTTTAAACAAAAGTTGCAGGAAATTTAATTTTATGAAAAAAATGTCTCTTATATTTTTTTTATAGAACTCATAGGAAAGCCGTAATGTCAAAGTTAAGATATTCATAATTATCAAAAATTTGAACAGTTCATTATGAATCTTAATTTTAGAATTGCGGTGAAAATATTGGTCATATAAAAAAATTTTTCAAATAAAAGTTGTTTAAAATTTAATTTTGTAAAGAAAAAATCTCTTATAATTTTTTTTAGGACCAATATTTTTACCGTAATTTCAAAATTAAGATTTTCATAATTAGCAATAATTTGAATCATTCATTATGAATCTTAATTTTAGAATTACGGCGGAAATATTGGTCGTATAAAAAAATTACTTGAACAAAAGTTGTAAGAAATTTAATTTTATGAAAAAAATGTCTCTTATATTTTTATTATAAAACTTGTAGGAAAGCCGTAATGTCAAAATTAAGATATTCATAATTATCAAAAATTTGAACAGTTCATTATGAATCTTAATTTTAGAATTGCGGTGAAAATATTGGTCGTATAAAAAAATTTTTTAAATAAAAGTTGTTCAAAACTTTATTTTGTAAAAAAAATGTTTTTTATAATTTTTTTTTAGGACCAATATTTTCATCGTAATTTCAAAATTAAGATTTTCATAATTAGTAAAAATTTGAATCATTCATTATGGATTTTAATTTTGGAATTACGGTGAAAATATTGGTCGTATAAAAAAATCTTAAGAGACCTTTTTTTCGAAAATTAAATTTCCTACAACTTTTGTTTCAAATTTTTTTTTATAAGACCAATATTTTTGCCGTAGTACCAAACATTCTAACCATTCATTCGAAATTAGGACAAACGTCTTGTTTTTAGTAATTGGATATGGCCATATATGGGTAATATAATATTATACAATTATATCTAAAGCTCCTGTATAATTTCAATAATTATATGAAACGATACACAGTTATATTAACTACTGGCAGCAACACTAGGGTAACAGTAGCCCGGGTAAAAAAAAATTATGTTTAGTTACATATAATTATATATAAAAAATAACCCAATATAAATATATAAAATTGTATATAAATATATATAATGGTTTTTTACATATAATCATAGATTAGTAATACGTATTTGTATGTAATTATATGTGATTGTATATAATTATATATTATTACATATAATTTTTTTTACTCGGAAAGATTCAATAAAAGAGCGACATTAAGACAAAACCGCGGGATATTTGAAAACAAAAGCTATCAAAAATAAATCTAAACTGAACATAAGAAATAAAAAAAAAATTAGTATTATAAAATAGAAGAAATGATTAAAAATAAAATGAGCGATAGAGGTGTACTTTTGGACTTTTTTAGCTTAAAAATTTTTTTTTTTTCTTAAAAATAGTATCTTATTTTACCCCAGGTTTTCTATGAGACATTTGTTGTGCAAAAATGTTTTCTACACCACACCCTATTCATAGAAAGTAAACAAATTTACCGTTATTCAAACAATAAATAATAAATTATAACTAAAATACAAAACTATTTCAATGTCTTCAAACGGTAGTACTTTCACTACAACGTGATACGATAGTTGACATATGACATTTCGCGTCAACAATCATTCGTAACAATAAAATTATTTCCGAAGGATAACCCAAGGACTAATTTTACTATAAAAGCATAATAGTCTGATCCAGCAATCAAACATTACTCAGATCTTCATCGAGCAGCACCAGGACAAAAATTTACAATGAAGTGTCTGGTAAAACATTTAGGCTACTGACATATTTTTAATAATAAATAAAAAATCAAACCGAAATATCGATCATTTTTAATTTCAGATTCTCTGTGCTATAATGGCGTCTGCAGTTTCTGCTGCACCAAGTGGACTTCTGGGTCATGGTTGGGTCGGGCACGGATTAGTAGGGCCTGTATTAGCAGGATCCGCTCTAGCAGGTCCTCATGTTGGTCCGTCGAGCCTTTCTGGACCAGTCGCTGGACCCGCTCACATATCTGGCGCTGTCGATGGTGGCGCTGTTGTTACTGGATCTGTTGCTGGTCCCTCTGCAGTGATTGGGTCTTCAGCAGGCCCTACTTTCATCTCTGAACCTGCTCACGGACTTTGTAAGTTACAAAGTTTTTAAATTGATAAATTACTTTATTTTTTCGATTGAAATAATTCGTTTTATTTATTGCAGCAGCATGGGGCCTTGGTCACGCAGTTCACGCGCATGGCGCAGGAGCCATAATTGTTGGTGGTCATGTTGGACATGCAGCTCTTCACGGAGGACTTGGTTCTGTCGTGGTCGCTGGTCCTGATGGTGCATCTATTTCAACACATGGTCTCGCACCTGGTGCTATTATTGCTACTGGTGCACATCATGGTCATCTGGGTCATTGGTGGTGATTTAAATAAATACTCAATAATTATTTCTGACACTTGCGTCTCTTGACTTTCCCATACAATATTTTGTATCAAAACAATGCATTATAAAAATAAAATAAAACAATGATTTAAAAATCTTCCAATTTATATGTCTTCTATGTTTATTTTTGATATCAGTTTTTGTAAGCGCGTTTCCCATATATCTCATTAGTAAATATGCACAATATGGCTCCACATATTTTTGATAAGCTAACCTCAAATTTTACACATTGTTTTGAAACATCAACAGTTTATAAGTTTTTGTACTAAGTAACACTTTTGAGGTGCTAAATAGTAGATCGATTTTGAATTTTGAAGTAAAATATGGCGACTTAAAACGAAACAATTAACGCAAAAAATTGAACATGGGCCGTTTTTAAGACAGGTATACAATATTTTTCACTGTGTATACACGGAGAAAAAAATCTGGGCGTCGGTTGGTCCTGCGGACCAGTCCCAAAATTTCCCGCTGTTTTCGAGCTCTTCGATTAATCGATTGTTTTTTTGCAACACTAATTAAAATATTTTTGTGACCATTTTTGCCTTCGTAGAATTCAGTAATATTGAGAATCCATGGCAACGGATCCGTGGATATATATTTTAAAAATATGAATTAAATTTCATCGTAAATAAGTAGTGCACTAAAAATAATAATAATAATAATAATGATAATATTTGAATAGATTATCATAAATGTCCATCTTGCACACAACATAGGCATAGTTTTAGACTGTCTGCAATATGCGTCAGCGTAGCATCATCAAATTCATGTTATAACGGTCGATGAAAGCTCTTGTCGAAAATTAAACAATTCGTAATTTTGATGTAGTCACAGATATGGATAATACTAACCGTTGTTGAAATGCATGCTAGCATTTATGCTAAGTACCACTACACTACATCCAGTCACTGAAACACAAATGTCCTGATGCTTAAATTAAATTCAACGTTCCAGTACTAAACATCTATTCTTGTCCATGAATACATTTTGCTATAGAAATATATATTGACGCTATTTAGCTTGACATTTTTGGTATTGTTGTCTAGACCATTATATTATTTTCTCTTTGTGAATAATTTTATCTGGAACGAACAGAAAAAAAAAAAACACGTTATCGATATTTGGAAAATCAAGAGTTACATTATAAACTGGGTGAAAATATTCGTTTTGTGGCAGACACTTGAAATGTATGACATTTAGCGCCTATAGCCGGCAGGTGAAAATATTAGGTGATACAGCTGGTAAAAAAAGTACCTAATTGTTCTAATAGCCCCGCATGAAAAAAATGTATATTTTTGTTTTATATACGAAAATTTATAATTATATCAAACGGCAAAAATTTATGTATGTTTGAATATACTGTTCATATAACTTGAAAGTATATTTTTTCTTATAACATAAACTATAAAAGAAAAAATATATTTTATTATAGAGCATTGTATATTTTCAAAATATAATTTGCCGGTTATAAATTCCAATATAACGAAATATAATCGAGACATATATTTTAAAGTATAGTAACTGTTATAAAAAAAAAAAATAATTTTCATTATACTTTTCCAACATATCGCATTATATATCGGATAATATACTTAAAAATATATAATATAAATATTTTTTTAATCGGCAAAATGAACATTCAATTTATCAGTTTAACTCAGGAAAGAAAATAAAGGTACAGATTAATGAAGAAAGAACAGATATCTCAGTACATATTAAGTAGATCTGACCATAGATGTTTATATTTAAGTGTGCGTTTCAATCAGGGGATGTCAACCTAAGACTCTGACTATAAAAAACTGAATTAAACTTTTTTAGGTTTAAGGAGGTTCATCGGATAATCACTTTTTTTACAATATCTTTCAATTTTTAAATACAAATACTTTGAAGTGTCCTGTATACGTAGGAATTTTTTAAAATAGACCTTGCGGTACTATATTTCGAAATATTAACAATTAAAAATCGTACATTTAACATGCATTCTCTATGTTGACCGTAGGTAGAGTGAGAATTTTATTAAATAACAATCATACTTTTCTTACAACATTTTTTTAAAAGTTGAAAATTATTAATTCAATTTATAACAAGTAATTTTTTTCAATAAATACATAAACGAGCGGTATTCATTTTTTTGTGATTAATTTTTAAAGTTTGTTACTTTTAATGATTTTCAAGCTTTCTCCCATAACCTGACAAGTGAGAGATAGTGACTTGGCAACGTTGCAGTGCGCGGAAAGTTTAAAACACAGTAGAAGCCCAACAGATTTAAATAATTATAAAAACTTTACGGATATAGGTTAAACATAAGGTTACCGTATAGGGAAGGGTAAATATATATTATATTTAGAATAATAAAAGGTATAAATTATACATAACTGCAATACGAATATATATTATTTGTTATCTCCAACTATGTATAACCTCGAAATTATTCAAAACACTTTCTACAACACATGCTCAAGGGGAAAAATATTCCAAGTTAGAATGCAACGTAGCCAAGTCTGAGAAAAGACGCAATGGGATCATTTTTATACTTCTGCGCATATAAGAGGATGCACAAAAGTGTACTGTATCTCTACCACTTCATATTGTACTTAGAATGTTTAAATCATTCTAAAAGTTACGAACTACTGCTACCGATGAACCTCCTTAAAACATGATATAGGCTTGAAATAAACCTTTTAGACTTAAAATTTTATAAGTAGATAATATATATTAGCTTATTTATTAACATTATAAAATTACTTATGTGTTTATAATATAATTTTCAATATATGGAGTTCATATAGCTTGAATATGTGCCATGATATAATATTATATATCATGTTTGTATATTTTAAAAATATATAATTATATAATTAAAACGGCAAAAAATAGGTATTTTAATATATATGATTTCTTATATAAATAATTATATTATAATATAAACTATGTTATATTATTCAGTACAATTTTAGGATATAACTTTTTTTCACGCGGGTTGCCTCGATATCGCTAGCAAGGGCCTAGTTTGCAGTCTAGGCAGCCCTCGATTTTTTCTAGTAGAGGCTGTAGTTGAGCCAGTTTCTGACCCCATGGCTGTAGTTGCTGCTTGTCAAGTATAAAAAACGCATTTTTATTGCTGTCCGAAAAAAAAATAATCAAGATCTACAGCGATCTCAATTCTACATGTAGTAACTCAGAGGATATAAAATTTACCATAAAGGCGAAAATTAATTAGGACCGTAACATACAAAAAGTAACATTTAGTGTAGAACATTATATACATTTATATATATTCTAATGGAAATATTTTGATAGGATATTATTGATCTAAAAGATGTAATTATTTTATTGCTTTTGAGGCTGATTATTTAAACTTATCTATTAAAAGTTATAATAGATATTCGAAAAGCATTTCGTACGATCAACCCTTTTGTCCATCTAGTGAACTGCTGTTCAATAACTTCTATAGCAATCTACCTTAAACTTTCATTTTCAGATGAATTTCCATATCTTCCGGCAAGTTACGAAAAGTTTATTCTTTTATTTTTTTTTTTTTTTTTTTTTTTAACTTATACCAGCAATTTTACTGTACAATTTCCAGTCTTTCAATAAAACTTTTATGAGTTCCACAAAAATGAATTGCTATTAATTTTTATTAGATTATCGTGTTTTTACATAAAATAATTATTTTATAAAATAAGTTCGTTCAGTTTTAAATTTTAATTTAGGGAAATATAATTCATTTATGCTTCATAATGAAGTTTAACATTTTTATAATTAATTTTACGATCTTTTAAATCTAAATTGAAATTTTGTTCAGAAATTAATTATTGTCATCAATTAAATGTTTCGTTTCAATTAATTAACAACAAGGAATGAACATATTTTATTAAAAAACTTTATATTACACTATTGCTTCGTCATATAACTATAGGATATGAACGTATTATTGATTAGTGTTGTCATAATAATTATGGTGATATGTCGCGAAGCAGATGAAAATTACTCTAGTGTAAATGATTGACGTGAAGATTAGACATGCTGTATAAGCAAACATTAAGAGCTAACTCGCGAATCTACTATACATCGCAATTTATATCAATTTTGCTCGCTCGATTACTCACAAGAGAAGATCATTTTTTTATGCTCGTCATTATTAATTATCTTTATGCAGAATAAATTCATCTTATAAAATAATAATTCATATTAATAGTGAATATGTAAAAATCATTGCGCCAAATAGGGAAGGGTGAGGCAGAGCGGCCCCCCTGAAATTTTGATAAAAAAAAAAATTTTTTTTTTTCGACTAATTACTATAAATCCGATATGTTTGCGCATTTTTACCCCTACGCATGACATTTGGGGCAAAATGGACAAGCCCGAAATTTTGAAAAAGTGATTTTTTCATATTTTTATCGTCAAATTAAAAAAAAATTATTATAATTCCACATTTCTAGTCCTACGCATAACACTTCGGGCAAAATGGACCAGCCGAAACTTCCGAAAAAATTATTTTTTCATATTTTTCGGCCGTTTCTCTACACGGAAAAAAAATTCTAGTTAAATTTACAATGCTAACATCGTAATTTGTCCTATTAATTATTGTATTGGCAAGGTGCGCGACGAAAACGACATCTGTCGACCGCATTAAATCTCCTCAAAAAGCACAGAGAGAATACGGAAAGTTTTTATAAACAAATAATTAAAATTTTTAAAGATTGCGAAATATATGTGTGATACCACATTTGAAAGGTGGAAAAATATAGAGTAGATTGTACTGAAAAAAATAAGTATAAAAAATTTTAATAAATACAAAATAAATATTATTTTGAACGACATAAGGTTAGCTTGTAATAATAATAATAACAACAATAATAGTCATAATAACAAATGAGTTAAAATAATTATAATTATAATTTTTTCAAAGTTAAAATTATTAATTTGCATTAAGTAAAGAAATTGAAGTGATTTAAATTATTCGTAATTTTAAATTTTAAAACTCAACAATTAAAAATACTTTGGGTTAAAAATTTGTAATTTAAAAAATTCCCCGTAATAATTTTTAGCCAAAGATGAATATCATGGATGGAAATGTATAAAACTTGCAATTACTATTTCTGTCAGTATTTTTGCAATTAACAACACAACAACTACTTGTCCTTATTTTTTAACATTGCTTTCATTTAACTATTCACAAGACAAGTGCGATTTAACGCGTATTTCGTCCACTGCAGGCGCTACAATCGATTCGATTGTCCCCACCCTATACTCCACACCCTGCCAATTGGTGGACTAGACTTTTCACATCGTAATTTTTACGATGTAGGGTTGGAAATTTCATTTAAGAAATAATACTTCAGACAAACAATACGAAGTCTTAAGCTCTTTAATATAAATTACGATGTAACATCGTAAAATTTGAAGAGAAATTTTAAATAAAAGATTAAAATAATAATCGTTCGGCAGTTGGATTCGAACCCGAGTCCTTTCGAGTGCGAAGTGTCCGACGCCTTGGACCACTCGGCCACTGAAGGGCCTACACTTTAGGTTGTTTTTAAGATCCATATAAACGACTTGCGGAGGACCCAGTTACTATTTAAAAAGTACGATGTAACATCGTACTTTTTATAGCTTCCATCGTATTATAACAGAGGCAGCACTGTAATATTTATCCTCTTCTAAAAAGTTGATGACCGGATGTCGTATCGTTTTACGTCACTTCTGTGACTATTTTATTCGGTTGTCGATTGGTCGAATGAGATAGTGGTGGGATTTTTGAAAGAATGAAGGCGAGCGGAGCGAGCATGTTATGTCTAGTTTTGTTAAAAAGTAAATAGAAATATTAAATGTACGAATAAATATAGTTTTTAAAGTGTAATTTTTATTTATTTTTTTTTTACGATGTTAAATTGTAATTTTTGCAGTAATTTTTAATCCTAAAAGTCTTTGTTAAAATTACGATGTTAAATAGTAAAAAATATAACTCACATAATAAATTTTGAAATAAAACATTTAAAAATTGACGTTAATAAAAGTCTAGTCCGAGATTACGATGTTAACATCGTAAATTTTGGTAGAATTTTTTTTTCCGTGTATGTAAGAGGCAAATTTGGTCACTAAAAATTTATAAAAATTAAATGTTTTTTTTAGTTGATAAATTTTTGAAATAAAGTAAAATTATAGAATTGATTTTTTTTTTATTAAATAACAATTAGTAATTAAGGTAATCGAGAGTGAACGATTTATTACACTTTAAAAAATTTTTTTCGAGTAATATAAAACCAAAAATAGTTGTCGAGAAAGAAATACATTCTTAATGATGAAAACAATTTTTAAAAAAATTTATTTTATCACTTTTTGGAGGGGGGCCGCTCTGCCCCACAAAAAAAATTTTTTTTTTCAGAATTTTGGCAAAATGTCCATAAATTTGTTCGAAATAGGACAAAAGTAAAGTGATCTTATGGTTGAAAGCCACAAAAAAAAATAATTGGCTTAGGGGGGCCGCTCTGCCCCACCCTCCCCTATGTCTTTTCTAATTTTCCGAAATTATGTTAATTGTTGACTATTTAAAAAATAATTCTCTGGTTATTAAAATAAAAAATTTTTTACTTTTTTTTTTATATCGATGTCAAAAGTTCCCGGGTCGAAAAATTTGATCTGATTTTAGTCTAATTGGACTATTTGATCTGTTTTTGATCTTTTATAAAAATTTTAAGCTGTTTTTGATCTGTTGTTTTAAAAAACAATTGCGACGCGGGCAGACAAAACTAGATTAATTCTTGAACTTTAAAAAATTTTAGTTCTGAAAATTTGCAAGGACTAAACTAGATTAAATCATGGACTTGTAATATTTTTATTTATGGGCAATATTTATAAAAAATATATTAAGTTACAGAATTGATTTTGTTTTGTTTACTATTTATTTAGTGTTTTTTGTTTAAAAATGTCGACAGTTAATGAAAGTTTGACAGCTTTATGTTTTAGTTGTCTTGACTGAATATTTATAGTATTGAATAAAAGTAATAAAATTACTCTTAAAATGTCAAGAAATTTTCCTTATTTACTGGATAAAATCGAAAATATTTTGGCATTAGAAACCATCATAATTCTTGTGACATCTTATTACGGAAGCGCATGAGCATGTTTCAAATATCAAGAAAATTAAAATAAATTTATGAATCTATATTATTATTATTATTTATATTTGTAAAAAGTCCTGTTTTTGATCTAAAAGCGATTAAAACAGACTAAAAATTATAGTAAATAAAGTCTGTTTTTGTTCTTAAAAACAATTGAACACAGACCATGAATTTTAATAACAAAGTCTGTTTTTAGTCTAAACGCGATTTAAAACAGACTAAATATCATCCGTAAATAAGTCTGATATTTGCCTACACTGAGAGAAAAATCCAGTAAATCTAACTATAAAATGACAGTTAAATAGCGCTTTAACTATTTTTTCGGAGTTACTACAACACCAATAGATAGTTATTATAAATATCTCTAAGTAGTTATGTTAAATATTTTTTAGTTCAATTAACTATATAAATAATTAATGTAACTGATTTTTAAACTTGTATTCAATTAATAATTTTTAATTTTTTAAACTGAACTTAGGTAGGTAATTCATCTATAACTCTTTCATTAAAGCAAATAAAAATATTAAGTATCATTACAATGTTTTTTTTAGTTAATTCAATGAATATTTTTTAGTTAAATCCATTAAATAAATAATTTTTTTTCGCACAAATATACCATTCACATGGTTTTAATTATTAAGTAGAGACTCTATAGAGTTTTGAGTAGAATTAATTTTTTTTTGAAAGTTCAAGTTAAATTTTAAAGATAAATTATTTATTGAACCATCAATAATAAATATTAATGTCTTGATGTAATATAGGATAAACTATAATACAATCCAAAAATGTAAGTATCACTTTGTCAAATGACAGAGTTGTACTGATGCCGAAATTGTTTTTAACTTTGGAATTTAACAGTTCTGAGATATATATCTTGCCAGGGACACTACACAGCGGCTGGGCGCGATCTCGTGGCGAGCATCGAACTACTCCCGCTACTGCTGTCTGGTACCGGTGACTTTCCTCTCCTCCATACATATGTTTTCTCTCAAGAAATTTTTCTCTTGGTTTAAGCAATTTTATTTAGATATTAACTCGTGTTTTGAACATTTTAATTTTTTTATGATTATTTGCCTTAAACGCAAAATTTAAACATAAATTACACATATACACGCTTGACAGAGGAAAAATTTCTAATTCACACCGCTTCAATTTAATACAATACTTAGTGTAATTTTCACACCACAATTTTTACACAGACATTTACACTACACCGAGTCCAATAATATTTTACAGTGTAGACAAACTAAAATTTGAAAGACGCATTTAGGTTTTTATAACGTACAAATGAAGAACCTTATTAGCTAAAGGAAAAACTTTTGTCAGCTATTAATATTGATCCTAAATGGTTTTTAAAATTATCCGATATTTTTGCGAATTATAACTACATCAAAAAAAGTTAACTCGAATCAAGTAAAAATGTTCTTGATTCAAGAAAAATCTTCTGGCACCAAGTAAATAATTATCTTACAATTTTTATCTTGAATCAAAATTTTTTTTCTCAAGTCAACATATTTTTATGCTTAAATCGAAAATTTTTGTACGACAGTTCAGTTTAAGTATTCCAATTTATCTTAAATAATTGATATAAATATGTATTTCTATTTTCAAAATATTTTTAACAACTAAAGTTTTCTAAAAAAATTAAGATGACAAGTTTTTTGGAAAAAAAAATTCTTTGAAAAATAATTTTTTTAGAAAAAAATAATCTTGCAAAAGAAATATGTTTGAGAAAAAGTTTTTGATAAAAACTTTTTGGCGATTTAAAAACATTTATTTACTCAATCATTAAGTTTTGAAAAAAAATTAAAAATCCATTTCCTGCCTACTCAATTTAACTCAATTACAGTAACTTGAAAATTTTAGTTCCATTAACTAGATTTATATTTATAACAACTATTTTATTTTAACTTTAAATCAGCAGTTATAATAAAAACAATTTTTATTTACATACACTAAAAAAATTAAGTTATAGTTAATTTTAAAATTCATATACTATCAACTAAATTTTTTTAGTTAAAACAACAATTTTCGGAGACTGAAAAATTTTAGTTGCTTCAATTAATTTTTTTTTAGTTTGAGCAATTACTGAATAGTTAGCCTTACTAACGCATTAGTACCAGTAACTAATTTTAAATAGTTGAAGTCTTTTTAGTTAAAATGACTATCGACTTTTCTCTCAGTGTAGATAAGGAATAGTACGGGCGAAAACAGATTAAATTCTTATATAAAATAAATACGATTTATAAACTCGAATTAAAGGAAAAATATTTGAATTTATCATTTATTTTAAAACAGATCTAATTTTTTGACCCGGGTACGGCATTTCTGATTCCCGTTTGGTGGCCAACTGGCCCGGTTTTATTATGACACCATAACATTCCAATACGAATAATTTCCCCGTGTAAATTTTTTAATTTAAAAAAAAATTAAATGAAAAAAAAAAGTTTTTTTTGTTATATAGCATATGCTGGTTGGTCTACTGTCAGATGTTATGTTTGACATTTAATAATGAGTGAAAATTTTTTCATAGTTAAAAAATACGTAGAAATAGAGGCAAAATAGTCCAGTGTTACCATAAGACTAAATCATTTTAAACCGAAAAAATTTCTCCGTGTAAGTTCAATTCTACAATAACTATTTTCACAAAGTGAATGGATTTAATCTTCCTTCCTATCGTTAGTCAAGAGTCGTGGTTATACGGTGAGCTCGTAAATTTCGTAGCTTTATCAAGACGAGAATTCCATTGGATTTCTGGCTTTTCTCGGTTTTTTATTTTTAGTATCTATCTTTACTTTTAAGCCAATTTTTATCGGTAACAATGCCGATTTGTCTGACGATTGAGAACAAGCCAACCAAATTCGGTACTTATTACCAATGATTAATGTAATACTTCCAACAGAATGCTTGTTATTTATTGTGATTTAGAAAAGAGCTAAAAAAATTAATTTAAATATAAACTTGTGAAAATAAAAATTATACAAATATTTCCCTTCGAGCCCTTACAGAAAAAGACTAATGAAGACTATTGAAAATTTATTAGTGTTAATAAGTGTTTATAGTGATCATTAGTACTCCGACTAGTGAATTTCGCGACGCTATTGAAAATGATTAGTTTTGACTATTGTTTCATTAGTGATCATTAGTAGCCCAATTAGTGAGTCTACAGCACTATTGAAAGTGATTAGTGTTGATCACGCTTTCAATGATGCTGATAAATAGTCTGATTAGTAAGTCTACATCACTATTGAAAGTGATATCAGTCAGTCATGCTTCAAATAAAAAAAATCTAACCTCAAAATTTCATATTTAATCTCTATATAATTACAGTAAAAATTTACAAATTGCTCAATCTTAGCAATTAATATCATTAGCATTGTTAAGATTATTGAGATTTCTATGATAAATGTAGGGTATAGTAGTCTTATTAATTATGAGGGTGTATATTGTTAATTCTTAGTTTTATTTAAATTGAACATAAAGATGAAATACATAAAATACTTATACAACCTTCTCAGTCGACTACAACTTACAGACTAACTACATTTCATATTTAGTTAAGAGCCAAGAACAAGCAATCGCTTTTCTCACACTTTTATTTCTTTGGGACCCTTCTCTCTAAAAACGAATTAGTAAAAATCACTATTTGGCAGTGAATAGTCACTTATTGCTAGTGCAAAGTATACTATTTGAATTAGTGATATACTTTTCACTAGAAAATAGTGAATAGTCACTAATTTCACTATTTCATATTTAAGAGAGCTTTAAGTTGGCTCTTTTCTTGCACTGCAATAAAACAACAGATGTTAAGGGTTTACTCATAAACACAAATTTTTAAAACCTTAATCCTTAAGCACCATAAATCATAATCTTACATTTATTACGTAAGTGTCCTTTAGTGAAAGTTTCTAAAATAAAATAAAACAAAATGAACCAATACTTAGAATCTATAAGAAGAACACATATACGCGCGTACTTAAAATATTCTACGATCCTACATAAATATATAGAGCTTTAAAATAACCCCAACTATTGACTCCATGGTATTGGCAGAGTGGTACGAGCTTCAACTGATATGCAGAAGGATCCAGGTTCGAGTCCCAGTAATGGCGAATCATTTTTTATCGATAAAAAAATCAATAAACATCAATTAATCAGTACAAATAGTAATCATAAGTATATGTGATTGGATCCATTTTTTTTTATCGGCCAACGCTATCGAAAGTAAGAAATAAGCGCAGTCCGCTTACAATAATAAAAATGGCAAAAACACTAACTATGAACTATAAACGCGCTAATTACACTAAAGTATTAGTGCGCGAAAATACTAGACCATTAGTTTTTCATTAGTGTTTTCCAATAGTGTTAATAAGTATTTTTCCATGAGGGACTTTATAATTAAAAAGAATATGGCTGGCTAAATACAAAAAATAATTTTTAAAAATGAATACATGGTAATGTAAAATTATTTTTTAATAGAATTACGTAGCAGTTAATGTAAGTGCAAATGGATGTATAAAAAATGCAGCGAAAAGTATAAACTAAACAGCTCTTCAGAAACATCTTACGACTTCAACAATTCGTTTTGAAACCTTTAGTTTTTGTAAAATCTAGACTCGAACAGAAACACGCTTGTTACGCTAGAGATGTTACATTTCGTGAAACGCGGGCTTTACTATCAAGAAAGCACTCGAGCTTGGAAAGTGAAGTCGCTCGACATCTAAAATATATAGTTTCAAACTATCTTCTACCTAGAACAATATACATACTTTGAATCCGGATGCAGTAGCTCATTTGCATTCACGAAACTAGTTAGTAATACTGTAGCATTTTATTGTTAACACTAGAATATATTTATTCAACCCATAATTACACATCGTATTGATTACAAGTCGTACGATTTTTAGTAAACGATAACGACATTAATAAGATATATTGATATTAATAATAAATAGAGGACAGAAATTTAGATTTTAATTTGTAATTAAGAGGTTTAATTAATTATTATATAGCAATTTATCTATGAGTAATTTCTTAATTTATTAACTCTCAATTGATTACTATTTATTATTCACGAGACATTCAACAAAGTATAATTATTATCTATTTAATGTGATAATATGTGAGCAAGATCACGTCAAGTGGGCCCCCCATTTTCCACTTGATCATGAAAATTAAGTCTATGCATTTTTTTCGTATGTAGTCACTATGAAAAATTAATCCCTCAAACGATTTTTCACACTGTAAAAAATCTGGAGTGAATTGGGAGTTTTTTTTAGCGGAGTGATTGCGGAGTGACGCGGATTTTATTTCACTCCCAATTCACTCCGGTTCGGAATTTTAATACTTAAATAAATTTATATTAATTTATATGAAACTGCTAAACAATGTGTGTGTGTGTGTGTGTGTGTGTGCGAGTGTGTGTTTGCGTGCATGTGTGTGTTTGGGTGTGTGCAGGTGTTTGTGTGCGTGTGTGCAAATATGTTCATGTGTGAAAATGTGTCTGTGTGTGCAAATTTGTGCGTGTGTGAAAATGTGCGCGTGTGTGCAAATTTGTGCGTGTGTGCAAATTTGTGCGTGTGTGCAAATTTGTGCGTGTGTGCAAATGTGTGTGTGTGTGAAAATGTGTGCGTGCGTGCAAATTTGTGCGTGTGTGCAAATCTGTGCATGTGTGCAAATTTGTGCGTGTGTGCAAATGTGTGCATGTGTGCAAATGTGTGCGTGCGTGTGTGTGCGAGTGCGCGTGTGTGCCTAAATATGTATGTGCGTATGTGTGTGCATATAAGCTGATCAATAATGTAATACGTGAATTTTTACTTCGATTTTATTATGTGGAGTTATATTTTTTTAATAATATTTTAAAAACTCCGCTCCGGAGTGAATTTCACTCCGAAGAGATTAAATTAATAAAAAATTATCTACTCCGCATTCACTCCGGATTTAATCCGCATTCACTCCGCGAATTTTTTACAGTGCAAAATTTTCATTTTAACAACAATTATTTTTACAATGAAAATTTTGAGTACTTTTAATTAAAAAATAGAGTCCAAAACAACCGTGAAAGATAAATTAATGAAATTTTTAGGATTTATTGTCGAATATCTATATTTTATAGAAATATTAATGGCACAAAATTATTTGTTTATTATTCCATTGTTAATTAACTCTTAAGTAAACAAATGAAAATTTCATTGACTTCTCGGTCAAAAAATGAAATTTTTATTTTTTTAATTTACTAATAATTTTCCTCGGTTTATTCCAGAATAGTTATTGCGTACTTCTTACTTTCGCGTATTATATATTCATGAATCCTAATCATTATTTACTGCTTTTTATGTCAGTCTGCTTTTTATCACTTTGTTTTTGTTAATAATTATCAGTTCATTTTATATTTATTATTTTAGCTATCAAATGAATTTCAATACTAGTTCGATTGGTTGATACTAG
The DNA here is from genome assembly GCF_029852145.1 of Microplitis mediator. Taxonomy (NCBI): domain Eukaryota; kingdom Metazoa; phylum Arthropoda; class Insecta; order Hymenoptera; family Braconidae; genus Microplitis; species Microplitis mediator. The sequence goes on along the minus strand of NC_079978.1, from coordinate 19,407,196 downwards.
AAGAGAATGCGGGGATACCATGGGATTCTAATAGTTTATTACAACAGTAAGTGATGCATAGATGTAGAGGTTATCGAGGTGGCGACACTTATCCTTGTCAACAAAAAGAGAAAAAAACATCACGTGGAATTTTTTGAAGGTGATACTGTTAGGATCAAAAGTATTAGGGGGTTATCACTCATGCGACCTCGAAGTGGGGCTCAGGCCGGTAGCTAGGTTGTTATTTCTTCATAGGGTAATTAATTAAAGATTTATGGTGATTTCTTTCTACATCAACAAGTTCTGACAACTCATCTGGCCTTCAATATATTTAGTTTTTTTTTACTTATTATTCAATTATACGTCAATTTTGTGTTTTGACATGTTACGCAGTAACAAAATAGTTTAAAAATTCCTTCCACCTAGAATACACGTACTTTTAATCCGGATGTAGTAGCTCATCTCCATTCAAAAACTTAGTTAGTAATACAGTAGCATTTTATTGTTAACACTACCCGGGTCAAAAAATTGGATCTGTTTGAAATAAAAGATAAATTCAAATGTTTTTTCTTGAATTTAAGTTGCGGTCTCGGTATCATCTCAATTATATTGGTTCCGTCTCGTCTCGTGAAGTCGACCCTCGAAAGAGGGAAAAATCTGAAGATCCGAAAATCGGGGTCTCTTGAAAAGAATCAATAAGAAGTACTCCAACCATTGAATACTCACTGACTTGCAGTACTTTTCTAGATCTACTTCAAGAGTGGACCAATACCAATAACTTCCTTTTCGTGAATATTTTCAATTTCTATAGCAGAAAGTTGAAAAATTTATTTCTGGGAATTATGAGATCTTAGGACTCCATCTTGGACAGGATATTGACCATTCAGATTTATTCGAGTTCTCTGTAATTAAAAAAAAAAAAAAAGAAACTCAAATAAAAGACACTTTTGAGAAAAGAAATTTTTCACATTCTCGTTTATTGTTACACAGTTACACTGTAAAAAGAGCGGTGTTAAAAATGGACTCATTTGAACTCCGCGTGGTGTTAAAATAAAATTATACCGGTGTAAAAGGCGCAATCCGGCGGTGTTAAAATACCGGTGTAAAAATATTGGGAAGCTTATAAAACGTAAAAAATATCTTGACACACACACGCACTCAAACACGCACACATTCCCAAAGTACAATAATTTAACACCTACACCGCTTGGACTTACACCAGTGATTTTTTACAGTGTACACGGAAAAAAATAAATAGAACTGGCTACCATGTCAGATAGTAGTCAGTGCCATCTGTAGAAAAAAAAAATAGAGATAGCAGTGAGTCCTATCTACGTAGTACTGGCTACTCTCTACATTGTACTCAGCGCTATGTCGGATGTTGCTCACTACTATCCTACATAGTACACTCTTACATATTGCCCAGTTCTATGTACATAGCAGCCAGTCGTATGTCAGATAGCATTGGTTACTTTTTAAACATATTACCCACTGCTATCTGCAGATAGCGCCTGCGTCTATGTCAAGATATTGCTGGTTACTGTGTAACATAGTAGAGAGTTCTATGTAAGATAGCAATGAGTACTATCTGAGATTTTTTTTCCGTAAGGACTTAAATAATTTTTTTTAGGGATGGCGCTAGTATTTATTATTGACAACGAACAAATAAAATTATTATCAAAACTAAATTAATTATGACTTATTCAACTACGTTCACGTATTTAAATATATAATTATTAATTATATATGATATTTTTTTTTATTTGTTTATATTTATTTATATTACGTATTTAAAAATATAACTACATCATATGAGTTCTTTAATTGCTGAACACTTAAATTTTAAATTTTATTTTATAAAATAAGTTTTTTCCATTCATGATAATAATTTTATTATAACAACAATTATTATACAATTACAATTATTAATTATAATTAATGAACACTTAAATTTTAAATTTTATTTTATAAAATAAGTTTTTTTCGTTTACGGTAGTAAATTTATAATAACAATAATTATTATAATGAATTTATTTCCATAAATGAAAAAAAACTTAATTTGTAAAATAAAATTCAAAATTCAAATGTTCATTAATTATAATTAATAATTGTAATTGTATAATAATTGTTGTTATAATAAAATTATTATCATGAATGGAAAAAACTTATTTTATAAAATAAAATTTAAAATTTAAGTGTTCAGCAATTAAAGAACTCATATGATGTAGTTATATTTTTAAATACGTAATATAAATAAATATAAACAAATAAAAAAAAATATCATATATAATTAATAATTATATATTTAAATACGTGAACGTAGTTGAATAAGTCATAATTAATTTAGTTTTGATAATAATTTTATTTGTTCGTTGTCAATAATAAATACTAGCGCCATTCCTAAAAAAAATTATTTAAGTCCTTACGGAAAAAAAATCTCAGATAGTACTCATTGCTATCTTACATAGAACTCTCTACTATGTTACACAGTAACCAGCAATATCTTGACATAGACGCAGGCGCTATCTGCAGATAGCAGTGGGTAATATGTTTAAAAAGTAACCAATGCTATCTGACATACGACTGGCTGCTATGTACATAGAACTGGGCAATATGTAAGAGTGTACTATGTAGGATAGTAGTGAGCAACATCCGACATAGCGCTGAGTACAATGTAGAGAGTAGCCAGTACTACGTAGATAGGACTCACTGCTATCTCTATTTTTTTTTTCTACAGATGGCACTGACTACTATCTGACATGGTAGCCAGTTCTATTTATTTTTTTCCGTGTAGTACATATTCAAAAATTTTTGAACGAAAAAAAATTAGATCAAAGCGTTAGCATATGAAATTTCCAAGAAAAATATAAAAAACGGTAATTACTGTTGCTCCTTTGATAAGGAGCTACCGATTATTTTAGTGTCGACTACCGTAAAAATCATTTTTTTTCTCGTGTATTGGAAATTATTTCCATCCGTGCCTATGAATAAGAATTATTCTATTGGATACATGTCTATACCCGTAAAATATTGAAAATAGCCATAAATTGGCAACTCTGAGAGATTTCACAGTTCGTAAGCGCCGGAAATTCGTAAATGGCATCGAACAAATGGACTGTAATTTATCTTGAGAAACTTTGAACGACTGGATTTATCTTCGAAATAGATTACTACTATTATTATATAGAATAAGAATTAAATTCTTGAAATTCTTACTGTGTCATTATGATTACGTTCAAAAAAATTAAAGTAGAGCTATCGGTACAATCTAAAGTTGATATAGCTATTTCCGATACATGCACTGTTAAAAATTTTTTCTTAAAATTCAGAAAAAAAGTTATAACGCAATTTTCAACACAACTTTGTTCTAAATTTAAGAATCTATAATTTTGAAATTTCAGAATGAAAGATTTCTGAAAATTTAGTAAGCTCATAAAAATTCATACCGAAAAATATATTAAATTTAAGATCTATTTAAGTATGAAAATTAATATAATTTTTTCTGAGTATTCAGATGAGTATTTGTAAAATGAAGAAAATTGTTCAAATTATTAATACGTACACTTTTATGAAATTTTTAATTTCTTAAAATTTAGAATCAATAATATTGAATTTTACAATTATTCTTAAAATTAATATATATTTAAATGTTAAAATTTATCTTATTGGATTAAAACGAGGGTTCGCGATATGCTTGCATTGGCGACCCAAGTCTTAGGTTCTCGCACGAGCAAAGTGAGTTTATTAATGACTAATAAAATGTTACATAAAAATTCGTAATAAAAAAAAAATTAATTAATGTTATGAATTTAAAATGAAATGAAAGTAATGAACAAAAACAAATTGGACTATTGAGTTCTGCACTTTTGGATTTTCCGACATTTTTTTTTCCATGTAAAAAATTTTGTTAATGGGGTCATATTTTTACGCATTTTTCTTTATAACTGTTATTATTTTCTTGATACTTTTAAAAATTTAATATATCTCATTAAAACTTATGATCACTTGATAAAAACTATCAGGTTTAATTGAAGATAAATATTGTCGCAAAGGAAATGATGAGTATCGTTAATCTATCTTAATAATTTATATGTACTCAGTATCTGAATATAAATATACTTATTCCTTTCGAAGACTTGTGAGTAAATAATCATGTAAAAGTTAATTCTTAGAAAAGTCGAGAAATGCTAAATAAGTCAACGCTTATGTTTTAATCTAGTCAAACTGATATCAATATTTATCTTAGGTTGTGTTTGAATAAATCAGTGTTTTTGAAATTGAAATTAATCAAAATTTCTGCAAATATGTAGCGATTAAATAGATGCTGTCAATTTATGATTAAGAGAAAAAAAAATTATTATTTATTATTTGCGCTTATTTATATAAAACTTAATCATAAAGTCTGATTGTCACATAAAAAAAAAATCGGTCTATCGGTTAACCATGCGGGCCAGCCCCAAAACTTCCAGCTGTTTTCGAGCTCCCCGGGTCAAAAAATTAGATCTGTTTTAAAATAAATGATAAATTCAAATATTTTTTATTGAATTTAAGTTTATAAATCGTATTTATCTTATATAAGAATTTAATCTGTTTTTGCCCGTAGTATTCCTTATCCAGGCCAACATCAGACTTATTTTCGTATGATATTTAGTCTGTTTTAAATCGCGTTTAGACTAAAAACAGACTTTTTTATTATAATTCATAGTCTGTGTTCAATTGTTTTTAAGGACAAAAACAGACTTTATTTACTATAATTTTTAGCCTGTTTTTAATCGCTTTCAGATCAAAAACAGGACTTTTTACAAATATAAATAATAATAACCATAATATAGATTCATAAATTTATTTTAATTTTCTTGATATTTGAAACATGCTAATGCGCTTCCGTAATAAAATGTCACAAGAATTTTGATGGTTTCTAATCCCAAAATATTTTCGATTTTATCCAGTAAATAAGGAAAATTTCTTGACATTTTAAGAGTTATTTTATTACTTTTATTCAATACTATAAATATTCAGTCAAGACAACTAAAACATAAAGCTGTCAAACTTTCATTAACTGTCGACATTTTTAAACAAAAGACACTAAATAAATAGTAAACAAAACATAATCAATTTGGTAACTTAATATATTTTTTATAAATATTGCTCATAAATAAAAATATTACAAGTCCATGATTTAATCCAGTTTAGTCCTTGCAAATTTCCAGAGCTAAAATTTTTTAAAGTTCAAGAATTAATCTAGTTTTGTCTGCCCGTAACGCAATTGTTTTTTAAAACAACAGATCAAAAACAGCTTAAAATTTTTATAAAAGATCAAAAACAGATCAAGTAGTTCAATCAGACTAAAATCAGATCAAATTTTTCGGTCCGGGTAGATCAAAAACAGATTAAAATTTTCATAGAAGTTCAATAACAGACCAAGTAATCCAAATACCGTCCAGTTAGACTTTCAGTCTGAAAGCAGATCAAATTTTTTGACCCGGGTCGTTGAGCTTCAAGATATTAACAAGCCGCGTCAAATGGCACTTCAAAGATCAAAATCGGTTCATCCGTTCAAGAGTTATGAATATTTACATACAAACGTACGTACGCACACACATACATACATACACTCGGACATCATCGTGAAATTAGTCGGGATAGCTTTCTAGAACCTCAAAACGACAAAATCTGATAGAAATTCGGTTTTTGCAAATCGGACTGAAACCAATAACTTCCCGAATTTTTGAAAATTTTCAATTTTCTTAGCGGGAAGTTAAAAAAATTAATGATCTAAAATCACACGGGAAAAGAAATGTTACTCCAACAGGATTTAGTCCTGTTGCTATCAAAGGAATAATCTTGCCGCTGCAACAGGACTTTCTTGTGGTAGCAAAAGGATGTAAGGAGTGAAAAAATGAAATATGTAATGAATCAAGACCAAATTTTGAGCTTTTGTACATTTTTATTTAAATATCTAAAAACTAGTGCATGCACATGATGTATAATTGTATAGATTATTAAGAGTTGAATAAAACATAAAGCAGATCATTAGATAGACATACATAAAAATATGTATCTTGTTATCGTTGACTTTATTTATTTATCATTATTTTGCAGGTTTTTCAGCACCGGAAGATTTTGAACCTCCGAAAAGTGGGACGGTTTGGAAACTCTCTTTAAGCTGGGCCACACCTTTCTCAACAGCAGCTTTTGCTTTTTCTGCACCTTCTTTAGCGGCATCGACTCCTTTGTTCGTTAAATCTGACGCAGGGTTTGATGATCCATCAACAGCTGCTGCTGCTTCACCATCGTCAGCTCGAACAAACTAATAAAAAAAATTAACATTTTGTAAAATCTTTGTCATTAAAATACTCTTGAGAATGACAATAAAAGTACTTATTTATCGATCGAAAATTAAGTATCTAAATTTCATGGTTTCAAATTCAGGTAAATAACAATATTTTGGAAATACTGTTTCCGTGAAAAGAATTTTTATAAAATTTCCTCAGATTTTAGAAAATTGTATAAAATTCTGTAATACGTTATATTAATTTTACGACATAATATCTATTGGTTTCTATAACAATTTATTTTTTTCAAAAATTTTTCACAAGAAACCTTTGGAAATTCACTATCTAAATTATTTTTGATTAGTTGTCATTAATAAAAAAATTAAAACCGGTACTTAATGAAAAATTTAGCCGCCCCCCATGAAAAAATTTATAAAAAAAATATATGTTAAAATATTTATTTTTCCTATAAAATAAAATATATTAAAAATTTAAAATATGTATAAAAAATTTATTTTAAATAGCTAACTTTTGGCCGATATTTGTATATATTTTACATACACTTCTCACAAAAATTAAGGGAACAAGGAAAAATCCAAATTTTTGGGGGATTTTCAACAGGCTGTGACTTGTAGAAAAATGGTCGTATAGCAAATAAAAAAAGCAAATTATAGCTCTAAGTGTCTTGTTTTTGGATCTGAGTTTTGAAATTTTTTAAAAAAATTTTTTTCGAGTAATCTTAAGAAAACCATCGAAAAAAAAATTTTCGAAATTTTTTTTTTTTTTTTTTTCAATCTACTGATTTAGGAAATTTTTTTTGACTTAACCTCTATATGAACCGGATAACTTATTTATTCAGCTTTAATTTGTTTTTTTTTAAAGATCTCGATACGATCACTTCTCGTTTAGATATCGGTGTTTGAATGGAAAAAGATCATTTTGTCTTTGATTATCAACCAAAAAAGGGCTTTTTGTGGTTTTTTGGAAAATCAAGTGCCTACTCAAAAATATCGCGGAAACCACTAATGTTAAGTATGCTTTTTACTGTTCAATATACCTACAAACACCCTACAAAGTTTCAATTTAATCTAGCCAACCGTTTTTTTGTTCCACTTGATTGAATTTTTGAAAAAATTAAAGGAGGAAGAATTTCGCTCCGAATAGGTCATAATTTTTATTCGATTTTTCGAATCGATCGAAAAAAAATTTCAAATTTAAAAAAAAAATACTCAGATCCAAAAACTAGACACTTAGAGCTACAATTTGCTTTTTTTTTATTTGCTGTACGACCATTTTTCTACAAGTTACAGCCTGTTGAAAATCTCCCAAAAATTTGGATTTTTTTCTTGCTCCCTTAATTTTTGTGAGAAGTGTATTTTAAATATATTAAAAATATATTTTAGAATATATAAAAAAATTGACATAAAAAATATATATTTAAATAAATATAAACACCAAATAAATTCGATACGTATTAAAGATTATATTAAGTACACGGAAAGAAAATTATGGGAAGTTTTCCTATGCATTATGGGAATGGTTCCCATAATGGTATGGGAATCATTCCCATACTATTATGGGAATGGTTCCCATATTGGTATAGGAACTATTCCTATAATATTATGGGAACTATTCCCATAATGTTATGGGAACCATCCCTATAATATCATTAAATTTTTTTTTTGCACAATAGTGTAGAAATTTCCCAAAATTTGAATTTTCTTGAATGTTTTGTGCTGACAAAAAATTCTTGTTAAAAATTTTAATGTTTTTTGCCAAATACGATTTTTTTTTCAATGTTTGAATTTTTGTTTTTATGTTTAATAATATTTCTGTGTATTGTAAAAGTGATTACCACACTTTTCTTTAAATTAATTTTTTCATGATAATATGGGAACCATTCCCATAATATTATAGGAATGGTTCCCATAATGATATGGGAATGGTTCCCATAATATTATGGGAACCGTTCCCATAATGGTATGGGAACCATTCCAATTGCATTATGGGAATCATTCCCATAATATTATGGGAATAGTTCCCATACTATTATAGGAACCATTCCCATAATATTATGGGAATGGTTCCTATAATTTATGGGAATAGTTCCTATAAATTATAGGAACCATTCCCATAAATTATAGGAATGATTCCCATAATATTATAGAAAGTATTCCTATAAATTATAGGAACCATTCCTATAATTATAGGAACCATTCCTATAGTGTTATGGGTATCATTCCCATAATTATAGGAACTATTCCTATAATTATGGGAAACATTCCTATAATTATAGGAACCGCTCCCATAATTTATGGTCGTAATTCCTATGATGGTATAGGAAAAAATTTCACAAAATTATGGGAACCGCTGCTATAATTTTCTTTCCGTGTAGACAATTATAATTTTAAAAAATATAAAAATATTATAAACCAAAAAATTTATATTTATTTGAATAAACACTCACTTGTAGCAAAGCCAAAGCAACAAATAAGACAATGATAAATTTCTTCATCTTAAATTTCAAATATTTTTTTCTCTTCTATACAAAGATAACTTGAGTTTCAAATGAACTTTTTCGGGACACTGATACAAATTATAGTTTTTCATGCCTATTTATGCTAGAGTTTTTGTTTACGTGGTGGGAGCTGTACGTGATCGATAGTTGACTCGTGCGTATTTCTTAATTCAGTAATCACAGACTAAAAAAGATAAACCGCTGAAAAAATTTTCCGCATTCTTCAATGTGTGATATTTAAATATTCTTGATGGAAAAATACAAGAAAAAAAAACCAAAAATATTTTATTTTATTCCTTTTGCAAATTTACCTCATAATATTGAATTTTTTATTACTCTATTATTCCTTATCTGCTAAACGTGCTCAAGTGAGAAATGATACTATCACATTTTTCTCGTTTTACGTCAACTTAGTCGATAAATCATCGTCTGTGTCGTTTATCTTCTGCAGCAACGACAATTGAGAAGAAGTTTTTCTGATTGGTTCCCAGCTTTAAAAATCAATCAGTCACGTATTACCTTGAAGAATAATTTAAGGTAATTTAATTCCAAGAAAAAATACAGATTTTATTATTTTTCATCGTCATAAATTCATAACTCAATTTCAAAAATAGTCATCATTATTCATTGGATTGTTAGTAAGTATTTCATCAATTTTTTAACTTCCCGCTAAGAAAATTGGAAATTTTCAAAAAAGGCAAGTTATTGGTTTCGGTCTGATTTTCTAAAATCGAGTTTCCAACAAATCTCGGCGTCTTATATTAAGTTCCTAAAAAGCTATCCTGCCTAGACTGGGCCAAAAAAATTGAATATTTTTTTTTTCAATATATCGAGAATATTATTCAGAATGACAAAAAAAAATTCCATGAAAGTTTGAGCCCTTAATATTAATTTTAAGAGGTCTATCATCGCTATTTTTAATTTTAATTCATAATTTGATGTTTTACGTCAGAACTGCTAAAACATTGGAGTAAAAAAAATAAATTTCCACTTATTCTTATGTAAAATTAAAGTCCCTACAAAAAAGGTCTGATTGAAAATTTTCGTCGGACGAGCCGTTTCCGATTAATTAAGCTTAATAAATTGATACATTTTTTTGATTTAACATTTTTACTTTTGAATTTTCAAACTGACGAATCAATAAATTCATAAAAAAGACCATGACAGATTTTTCAAGAAAACTTAATGCTCTACAAAAAGGTGTCTTAATATTTTAGCTTAAATCCACTTCTTCAAAAGTTATTAACGATTAAAATCGAAGAATAAATTAAAATCTCAAGTTTTTTGTTCTCAACACAATTTTTTTCACTTAACGGAACGAATTCATTATTTCAATCATCATTAAGCATTAATCATAAAAAATCTCTCAATATTTATCATTATTCTAACACTATCATTACAAAAATATATAAATTTCACAATAAATGTAAATTTTAGGGGTGTGCGAATAATTCGAACTTACGAATTATTCGTTCCGAATCGAATATTAATATTCGATCCGAAATCCGAATCGAATAATTCGAAAAAATTCGAATAATTCGAAAGTTCACGAATAATTCGAAAATTTTCGAATAATTCGCGAATAGTTCGAACAATTCGCGAATTATTGAAATATCACTGGATTCTCTATTGTTTCTAATTTGAATCCCATTACATCGTATATCAAAATATTCTACTTACGAATAATAGTATACTTTTTGATTAAAAATCAATTAGCCGGAAAAAACAATTGCTCAATTTCAATGTATGTTCATCTCTGTCAGTAACATAAAAAATATAGATACTATTATTGGCAAAAGATCTTTTCAATTCATTTTGGTTTTTATAGTTATTAATTTCCGTTTGAAAAAAAATAAATAAGAAAAAAGTTACACATGCAATATTTTAAAATTCTCAAAATTAATTTCTACAAGTTTTTTTATATCCCATGGGATTCAAATTAGAAACAATAGAGAATTCAGTGATATTTCGATAATTCGCGAATTGCTCGAACTATTCGCAAATTATTCGAAAATTTTCGAATTATTCGTGAACTTTCGAATTATTCGAATTTTTTCGAATTATTCGGGAACTTTCGAATAATTCGAAAATTCGAATTATTCGATTCGGATTTCGAATCGAATATTAATATTCGATTCGATTCGATTCGATTCGAACGATATTCGCACACCCCTAGTAAATTTATTTTTGCTTAATTGATCATTTCTAAACAATGACATAGTTTGACTGTCTTAACGATACGCCAGAAATCTAAATAATTTATAAGGGAAATTAAAATTTTTATACCCATAAAAAATTTGAGGTTAAAATAGATAAATTTTCAACTTTAACTTCATTACAATTTTATTTTTAGTTGGAATTAATAATCACATTTTTTCGAGGATTTTTTTCACGTCATGTTTTCGAGGAAGTTTCAGGGTTGGCCCACAGGGTCAACCGTTGTCCAGATTTTTTTTTTTTTTTTTTTTTTCAAGAAGTAAATAATAAAATATATTTTTTTGCTGACAGAGTTTAAGCACTTAACATACTTTTGAATACATAATACTTGACCTCTTTTATTAAAAATGTATATAAAAGTACAAAATATTCAAATTCTAGGTGCATTAATATTTCATTTATAAATATGATTTCAGTTGTTATTTGGTTGTAATAAATATGAGAAAAATTTGATATTATTCACCATGGGATTAATAAATATTACAATAAAACTATTCTAATTGGTAACTTGAAGCCTAGTGCTCGGGTTTGAATTTTTAAATAAACGATAAAAAATTATTTAAAAAATGGGATACAAAAGGCTTTTAATGGAGAGAGGGGAGAGAGGGGGTGTATTTCTGCGGGAGTACAATGTCCACAATTTTCTAGTTATTGGTGCGGATGATGATAACCATTTGACACGAGAATTAGGGGAGAAACCGCAATAAAATGTAAACTATGTCCAACATAGAAAGTTTATGAAACTAAAATTGTAGACAATACTCAACAGTCGGTTTATTGTGTCACCATATTATGCCGCACTTTTCACTAATGTACCATGTGGTTCTATGAAATGGCAGTCTAAAGATATATATATTCACTAAAAAAATATGACTTTTTTTAAATGGTCAAAATTTACTGTAAAAAAAAGCGATTCCATGTGAAAAATTCAAGCATGAGTAGACCGCACTTTATGCTTCACGCTTGGGGTAATAAACTATTCAAACTTTATCTATCATCTGTTTATAAAAATATAAAATATTTTATCAATACAAAAACGGAAAAAAAATTGTTAATTTATAATTCACGATATTTTATATTGAAATTGATAATTGTATCAAAGTTCGAAAAATATCATTACTTTTGCTATTGGCCTCGAAAATGGGCCAAAATGCCGATTTTGGCCATTTGATTGTAGAAAAAATCAAATTATGAAATTAGGGAAGACCGGGGCACTACGGCCTCCCTCAAAAATTTTGTAAAAATTTTTTTTTTCCATTTTCGGTCAAATCATGATAGCTCTGATGTTTTAAAAATATTTTAAGCTGATCTGCGATATCTGGGGCAAAACGGACCACCAAAAAGATATTTGCTACAGAAATTTTTTTTTTTCTACACGGAAAAAAAATTATGGGAAGTTTTCCTATGCATTATGGGAATGGTTCCCATAATGGTATGGGAATAGTACCTATACTACTATAGGAATGGTTCCCATATATTATGGGAACCATCCCCATAATAGTATGAGAATAGTTTCCATACTATTATGGGAATGGTTCCCATAATGATATGGGAATGGTTCCCATAATGATATGGGAATGGTTCCCATAATGATATGGGAATGGTACCTATACCATTATGGGAATGGTTCCCATAATATTATGGGAACTATTCCCATATCATTATGGGAACCATTACCATAATGGTATGGGAATCATTCCCATACTATTATAGGAATGGTTCCCATATTGGTATAGGAACTATTCCTATAATATTATGGGAAATATTCCCATAATGTTATGGGAACCATCCCTATAATATCATAAAATTTTTTTTTTGCACCATAGTGTAGAAATTTCCCAAAATTTGAATTTTCTTGAATGTTTTGTGCTGACAAAAAATTCTTGTTAAAAATTTTAATGTTTTTTTGCCAAATACGATTTTTTTTTTCAATGTTTGAATTTTTGTTTTTATGTTTAATAATATTTCTGTGTATTGTAGAAGTGATTACCACACTTCTTTAAAATAATTTTTTCATGATAATATGGGAACCATTCCCATAATAATATGGGAACCATTCCCATAATATTATGGGAATAGTTCCCATACTATTATAGGAACTATTCCTATAGTGTTATGGGTATCATTCCCATAATTATAGGAACTATTCCTATAATTATGGGAAACATTCCTATAATTATAGGAACCGCTCCCATAATTTATGGTCGTAATTCCTATGATGGTATAGGAAAAAATTTCACAAAATTATGGGAACCGCTGCCATAATTTTCTTTCCGTGTACAGAAATTTTTTTTTTTTCTAAACTCAAATGAATTTGAAAAATTTATTGATTAAAGCTTTTTTGGGTCAACAGATTATATTTTGGTTAAAATAAAAAAATAAAAATTTCAATAAAACTGATCATATCAGTTAAATAAATTTTTTTTTCTAATAAATTTGAAGTCCATGGGATCATAAAGGTACGGAAATAGTATATTTGTGGTTAAAATCTTTTTTTTCAATAAAAAAAACAAAAATTTTTTTCAAGCTTTTTTTGGAGGGGGGCCGTCGTGCCCCAGAAAAATTTTTTTTTTGTTGAGTTTTGGTAAAACCTTAATGGATTTGCTTAAGAAAGAACTAAATTAGGTTGACCTATAAATTAAAAGCCATAAAAAATAATTTCCGGCTTAAGGGGGCCGTCGTGCCCCGGTCTCCCTTATAAGTCCATACACTTCTATATGAATCCCTATCGATTCTTACATACATCCATACTTTCCTATGGGTTCCCGTGCAATCCCACATTAATTTTTTTTTATAGAGTCTCAAATAAACCAGCGTAGAAAGGGTTCTGTGGAGCCAGAAGACAGTTAATCAAAGCCAGAGTCTACTGTAGAGTTTATTTATAAGAAAGTAAACTTTCTTTATTAATTCGAACTAATATAATACAGCAAGATTGTCAAAGGAAACGCTAAAAAATGCATCAAATTATTTTTGATACGAACAGTTACAAAAAAAGTGATCAACATAAAGAATAATTCCGAGTATTTTTCATTTTTAATTGTAATATTACACCATAAAATATGATAATAACGATCATATCAGATAGTTAAAAATGATTTATCTGATCTTTTTTAGTCCTCCAGGATATTTTCATTTATCTGCTCAGATTTCCTGGCGCATGTCCGTTCTTAAATGTCCATTATAAAGACGCCCTTCAATGCCTGAAATAGAGTAGACAAATGAAAGCAGTGTGCAGAAGAAAAGAAAACGATATAAAAAAAATTTTATAAGATAGAAGAATAGCAAGGAATATAAAGTGTAGTATTAAACAGACAGCCAAGCGATTTCAGAATTTAAATCACTTGCTGTTTCTCTATCCGTATTTTTATCTGAGTTTTTCTTTATCATTTTTTTTATTTACTTTTTTTTACGGGTACTTTATACTTCATATAACGCAGTATACAATTTAATGATAGCTTAAAATTTTCATAAGAACACAAAACAATGCGGTTTTATTTAATTAATGTCGAGATTTTTTACAAAAACCCTTCATTTATTTCAACGTTGAAATAAAAGGTATCGGTAAATATTTTTTTTTAATTAATTTTTATTATCATAACAAATTTAATTGTGATTTTATTTTATATAAAATGCATAATTATCAAAAAGATGGACGAAAATTTATAAAATTAAAAAAAAAGGATTTAGAAAAAAAAAAAAAAAAAAAAAAAAAATACAACGAGACTTATATTTATCGAAATGTGCGACGCCGTTACTCGATCTGCGCAGTAAACTTCAACCGGAGAAAGTAAATTTCATTGATGAATTGAGACCTCGGCAGTATCGCCATCCTACGGATATTGCGGCAACTGCTTACTCAGAACAGTTAAAAGGTTCAAATCTATACTTCATGATAAAAAATATTTGTTAGAAAATCATCTTATAAACTGATTTTTTTAACGGCTTGACGTAAAAACTAATATTTTTATTTTCGTAAAAAAGATAACTTATAAAATTTATGCAGTTAGAACTAGTAAAAATTAAATCTACGAATTAAATTTCTGTACTAGTATAGTTGTAAAAATTTGTAGATAATAATTTTTAATTTATCATATTCTTGTTTTTTAGTACTTGAAAAAGTTGGGAAATCAACGTAGTTGTATGATGGTCATAATAAATATTAATTAATAACAACTAATATATCCTTGTGACTGTGATTGAATTTATAATTATTATTGAAATGGATATGAATCAACGTAGTACTAATTTTTATTTTCATGAAAAAATTATTCATTTGAAACCATAGCAGATCCGAATTACGGTATTTTACCGTAGTTTACCTAATTTACGGCAAATGACGGTAAAATACCTATTTACGGCAAATTTACGGTAAAGTTGCGGCAATTCACCGTAAAATCTACGGCAAAAGTGCGGTATTTTATCGCAAATTTGCCGTAAAATTGCGGTAAAATATCGTAATTTACCCTAGCGGATCCGAATTACGGTAAATACAGTGATTTACCGTAATTTGCCGTAATTTACGGCATCTAGCAGAATTGCCGTAAATTACGGTAATCTACGGCAAATTGCCGTAATTTACGGTAATTCTGCTAGGCGCCGTAAATTACGGCAATTTACCATAATTTGCTGTAGATTGCCGTAATTTACCGTATGTTACCGTAATTTACGGTAATTCTGCTAGGCACCGTAAATTACGGCAAATTACGGTAAATCACTGTATTTACCGTAATTCGGATCCGCTAGGGTAAGGTATTAGGCTGAATAACCGTAAAATACGCCATATTACCGTAAGTTATGGTAATATACCGTAAATTACGGTAATTTACTGTAATTCGGATCCACTAGGGAATAAACGATCGCTTTTAGTAAAAACAAGTAATAAATTATTGAAGATCAGATAAAAGTAATTAAACTTTACGTCTCATGAGTGTGATGTAGCAGACATGAGACAATTTATAAATTTCGAACAAATAAATGAATTAATTAAAATAATGAAATTAAAAAAAATGCGTGTACTGATTTTTTAATTTTTTTTTAATACGCATTTTCGAATTTTTATTTTGCGTATATTTTATTATTTATTTATTCTTATATCCAAAAGTTACTAATTGTCAGCTATGTTCATACTCATTTACTTTCCAACTTCAGAGCTAATTTGAATAATTCGTTTTTGTTTTTTTTAAGTAAAGAGGGTTAAATAAAAATATGGACGTTTGACCAACGTAAAATAAATTTAATCGCACATAAATAAATCGTCAGTACTTAAATTAAAACTACAAAAATTCGAAGTAAGCCATAGGAATTAGACACTTGATTTTAAAAAAGTAAAAAATATCTCTAAGAAATACTTTTAGGTTAAGAAATAGAAGTTTTCGTACTGTTGAAGATGTAGCGACTTAAAATTACTAAATTCAAAGTAATCTACAAAGTATCAAAGAACTTTGTCTGTTAAGGGACGAAAATTACTCTCAATCTCAGACTTAATGATAAATAATTAATGATAAGATCCCTGATTAAAACTCCGATTGAATCCGATCGAAATTTTTAATCAGATTCACTACGAAAACCATAATATTTTTTTCCGATTAACTTTCTGATTTCCGATCAACTTTCCTCCGGTTTCATTTGGAACTTTCCGATTAAATCTGATTAGAATTTTTAAACAGGAATAATAACAAATACTATTTATGTGTCTCTTCCAAAAATTGTATTTTACTTACAACTTTATTTAGAAAAATTACATAATTGTCTGATGTTTTCTACTCTCAGTATAATTATTTATTTTTCATAATAATTTATTGCTATAAAAATATATCTGTCCGTTAATTATATAATTACCGCATAAAAAATATAACATCTAAATATATAATTGATTTTGACTCAAATTTCAAATTTTTATTAACAAGAAAACAAAATACAGTTTTTACAAACAATACGAATATAAAATTTTTTTACGTCTTGTATAAATGGTTTAAAAAAAAAAACAGTGTTTTAGCTAAAGGATAAAAATTTCTACCGGGAAATTCAAAACCCACGTGGACAACCTGCGCAATAATGACTCCAGCACGTGTAACTGGAAAATCTGTCTTTAGAAAGATCCGCCCAGCGTACGATTTGTCGGGGTTGCGCCCAACGCGAGGGAACGAAGAAGAGCAGTCGCGCGCCGACCGCTGTCACGGTGTGTTCCTCATGTGTCGCTCCGTTTTGGTAAGTTTTCTTTCATATTTTATGTGTTTATTATATATTTGAAAAATTTCATTTTTTTCCTATTTATATTTTATATATATATATCATAATTATTTATAATTAGTTCAGTGACCTCATATCTATACTCAATGTCACATCGTCATCGAAAAAGTAGTGCATCAAATTATGTCATACTTATTTACTAAAATTATAACTTAACGATAGTAAATTTTTTTTTTAAGTAATAAATTATAATTTGATCCAGAAATTAATTCTATTGAATTCGTGACATAAAAATAATTAAAATTACTGCTAAAAAAAAATGACACGTGACTGAGTAGCTAAAAGTTAAGTGAGTAGAGCAGTAGTCGATTAGAAGCCAAAACAATCCGTACAAAATCCCCGTACTATTTATTTCTTACACTCCATTTATTTATTTTTTTTTTTTCTACAGTACAACTTTTTGTGTTATTTATGAATGGGGTAATTTTTAAATAATATTAAACTGTAGATATTATTCGATAACATTATAGCTTTATTTCAGTTGATTTTTGTCGAAAGTAAATTCGATTGGCCCGACATCTACAATTTACATTAGTTTAACGAGATTCCTATGAAAGGTTAAACCGATTAAGGTATATAGATAAAAGCGATTGCTGAACGAAGCCCAAGTAGCAAGAGATAGAAAACCGCACTTTAAATATACTTCATTGATCTAGCCAATTTTTTACTCTTAACGAACACAGTTTTTTTTTTTTTTTTTTTTTTTTTTATTCGCGAAAATTGAATTCTTTATCGGAACTAGAATAAAGCACCTTTTTTACTTTGTTATTTTTTTTATTTTTTACTCACTACAGGAACTGACTACTAACATAGTTATGAGGTTGAAATTCAATTCTGTACACAATCGATCCGGTATTGTCATTCGATTTAAATTCAATTTTATCAGGAATTCACAAATATATCAAATTTATGGTATATCGAAACGGCTTACATTTGTAATCATATCTGAATCACAGATATTAATAACCAACTTTTTTAATTTAATTACTTAACTAATAAAGGGTAGAGGTACCATTTGTGGCCACTGCTCCATTTTTGGAAATTTAATCCCTTATGTTTATTAATGAAAAAGTGGAAAATAAAATTTTCATTTTAATAGTAGGATAGAAGTATCTTTAGACATATTTAAAAAATTGTTTATGTTATTGGATCTTTTACAGATTATTTTATTTGAATTTTTTAAGTGTCCAAAACTGGCCCTAAAGTGGTCAAAAATGGTACCTCTACCCTATGTGATATAAATTTAAATTATCAATTTGATATTTTTATTTCTTACTTTCAGTTCAATATTTTTTTATTAAAATTTTTTTCAAATATCCCGCCGTATTGTCTAGATGTCTCTCTTTTTTCTAACCTATATTGTTACGCTAGTGCTGCCGCCAGTAGATGATGTAGAGAAAGAATGAAAAAAAATAATATCAGTAAAAATAAAAATGGCGGGTAAATTTTTCGTGATTAATCAGTTTCACGTTTTTAATTAATTACAATTAAACTAAAAGGATGTAGATAGTGATTTTCCATAGGGTTCTTGTGATAGTAAATACAAAGATAATAAAAAAATATTGGGCCGATCAATTGCGTCTATCGAGAGTTATCGTGGTTACAAAGTTTCATACACGACATTCGACAACTCGTGTCTCTGCTCTCTTAAAATGAACCAGTGAAATTTCACTGATTCTCCAGTAAAATCCACTGATTCACCAGTGAAATCGAGCGGTCACTGGTTCAACCAGTGATACGCCGGTGTACTACATGAATATAAACACAATAGGTTAGATTAATTTTATTTTATTATAAACGTTTATTTAAAAACAAAGTGAACTAAAAGAGTCTTAATAAAAATTATATTTAATTAAAAAATATTTTGTAATAAAATAAATAAAATTTATTAGGATTTATAAAAATTTAATTTGTTTCTATTTTCAATGGGCTTTTTATATTGTTTAATTTTAAAATTATGTCATTCATTTTTGAGGTTAGCTCCAAGCTATTGAAATTACTCCAAAGTTATTTATTTTTAAACTCTGTAAAAATTGTGTCATATAATTATTATTGTTATATAAAAGTTAGTTAAAATATTACATGAAGATAATCAATAAATATTACTTATTTATTGACATAATAAAACACTTAAATATATACTCATGTACAGAATGCTGCTGTACCCGCGCGCTTACATATTTTTAGTTCACTGGTTGAAACCAGTGACCGCGACGTTCACTGATTCAACCAGTGAAATTCACTGGTTCAACCAGTGGAATTTCACTGGTTCATTTTAAGACAGTGGGATTAAAATAATTTATAGTT
The DNA here is from genome assembly GCF_029852145.1 of Microplitis mediator. Taxonomy (NCBI): domain Eukaryota; kingdom Metazoa; phylum Arthropoda; class Insecta; order Hymenoptera; family Braconidae; genus Microplitis; species Microplitis mediator. The sequence continues at coordinate 19,387,651 of NC_079978.1, read as the reverse complement.
AATTAATGGAACAATCAATCGACTTAATATTGGGACGAAATTATCCTTTAATACGTTGTCAGGACAGTAAGGAATTATAGTCTAAATTACCGATAATGTAGAAATTCTTCAAATAAGGCAAAAGTACCACTTGTGGCCACTGATTTATTTTTGGAAATCAAATAATCCGACTGCTACCTTGAAATTTTTGATAATTTTTCCCTGTTCTCTAAAACTAAATTAGCGAAAAATCACTAATTACTTGTGAATATTCACTAATCTAAATTGTCCAAAGTATACGACTATGAATTAGTAATTATTCACTTTTTGAATTAGTAAAAAAAACAACATATAGAATTAGTAAAAATTTCACTGATTGAATTAGTCAAAAATGTACTAATTCACTTGTTGACGAGGATTTCTTTGGAAAAATATTGTATCGTTGCTAATAATATTGCATCAAAATATTATTATTATTATGATTATTATTTGTAATTGATTATAAAATTTTTTTAGCAACTTGATCGACTAAATTAACAATTAAAATTACTTTCATACGGTAAATATTTATATCATAATTATAACTCATAACCTGAATCTATTGTCAATGATGGTTTTGATTCAGGTTCGGTAAAAAAAGTTGGAGTAAAAATATAAAGCTATTAAAAAATAACAAGATGTATTATTTAGCAACTAAATTAGGTTTTATTTAATTAACTTACTTGGATTAATACTGTTCAGTTGTATTTAAAAATTATCGTAATTAATTTTGCCCTGAATTTGATAATTCAACGATAGAATAAAAAGTCCTTAAGCGAGGCGCCACTAGTAATCATTGTAGAATCCGGGGAATCACTAATGAATTAGTGAATCTAATTCAAAATCACTAATTTTGTAGTGAATTTTAAGATCACTATTTCAATTAGTGAAATTTTCACTTATTTAGTTTTAGAGAGTGAGATTCTCTGCGTGATATAAAGTTAAATATTTGAATAATGATAACATTAATTTTGAACCATGTAAATAATCTGTGAAATTTTTCATAGTAATGATAATTACACGAAGATAATGCGAAGAAAAGATGATCAATTATGAAAAATGACAATTCCTCGAACATTTTAGGAACAAAAAGATTTTTAATCTCATGCTAACAAATTTGAGATAATTAGATTAGAAGAGATTGCGAGTAAAGTAACATGATTTAAGTAAAGTAATTAAGGCCAGCGGAAGAAATTGGGTTTAATCGTAAGAGTGAAAAATTGTCAAGAATCTGAATCGTTAATATGAAGCACTTGCTATTACGCGGATATTAATCACATAAACAGTCTTAAATAATGAACACTTATTATGAAATTATGAACTATATACCAGAAGAGAAAAGAATTAATGACATTCGTAAGATTATTTTGCTTAAAGAAGTTCTACGAATACAGGAACAATTTGTTTCACGCTTAATATAGTCTTTGATAAGAACATTTTTTCTTTTTTTTTTTACTATTTAATTTGAATGATAAAAAGAAGATTCACGGAAAATTCTCACTTTCTAGAAACATAGGTATTAAACGGCAATAAACTTCATCATAAAACTCGGCTTTTGTGCTATGAAAACACTATAAATATTATACGAGTAAACCACAGTCTGCAGGTGAAAAGCTACAAATATTCCCGTTTTTAATAAAACTCACTACCAGTGCAATAAACTAAAGACTTTATTGATTTTCATCGTGAGATTAAAATCAAGTTTTCCAATAAAACTTCACTCGCTTTCATATTTATTCAATTTCTATTCAAAGTATATATATAGATAATGAGCCTCGAGAAACTGGGGAATCAAATCATTATGGTAAAATTAATTTTTTTTTTTTCAATGGGTTCAATTGGTAATTTAGGACTTTGAGAATTATTTTGTAGTGAGAAAGAAATTTATTCATGCAGATTTTTATGTAGGAATTACTTTTTTCGACACTAAGGCTTAAATTTTACTACAACTCATATTTCATACTTGAATTTATACATCTGTTCGAAAAATATTAATTTACATGTAGCGAGATTTATATATACATTGATAGGGGAAAGGGCGGGGGGGGGGGGGGTAAATGGGCCCTTAAAGAAAAAAATTTTCAAATCCGCATTTTTTTTACTTGTTTTACTTTTTTTTACTCCCATGCCAAGTATTTGGCCTAAATTTGTTCTGTCCATTAAAAATAAAAAATTAAAAAATGTGGAGCAAAATGGGCCCCTTTAAAAAATTTTTATACTGTGAGTTTTTCTGCTGTTTCACTTTTTTTTTCCTTCTGCTGAGTTTTTGATGTTAATTTTCTCTGTCGATCAAAATTAAGAAATCCTGAAAATTTGGGTAAAACGGGCCCCCAACAAAACTCAGTGTACGTTTCTCGCTTGTTGTTTTGAAACTTTTTGCTATGTATTTAGTATAAAAAAGAATTGATAGTGAAGATTTGGACCTTAAAATAACTTAATTCAAAGTTTTCTGTTGAATTACTATTCGATGAATTTGAAAAAATTGAATTTTCGCGCCAAAACATATAATGTTTCAAATAAACTGCGCAAGATCAAACAACTTGTTACAGAAACTAATAATTTGAAAACTTACTTTATTATATTTTAATCACTCGTTGTAACAACTAATAATTTCATTACTTGATTACTTATATTTTTATTATTTTCATTTATATAGAATTAATTTTTTTTGAAAAAAATTATAGTTAGTAATGCTGTTGAGCTCGTGACCTAGTTTGCCCCTTATCATAATTCTTCAATCATTTCTGTTAAAAAAAATTTAGGAACCCGTTTGGCTAAAAAATATTCTTAGGTTTTCAAAGTCTAGGCAGCCCATTTTACCCCCCCCCCCCCCTTCCCCTACTAATAGATCTACAATGGAATCTCTTTCATTTTAAAAACGAAAGGCTTAAAATTCTTAGCATTAGTTATAGAATACAAAGCAGTAGACAAACACTTCTTTTTTTAATGAGCAATGGGGGGGGGGGGGGGGGGAGAGGATTTAAAGTTAAGAAGTGCAAAAGTTAGACTCCATTCCATATAGATCTTAGATTCTCAAAACCAAAATTTTGGATTTTTAAAAATTGACGAGTTGCATTTTTTAATTACGATCTCTGCAGGTCTAAACTATTTTTTCTTGGGTAAGGACAAGAACGCTCAAGTGTCGTTGAAAATATAAAAGTCATATTGTTTTTTCCGTTTTTCAAGGATACTCCACTTTGCCCGAAAAAAATTTTTTTTAATGGCAATTGAAACTTTGTCTCATTTTCTTGAGTACGAACAAGAAAGTAAAGATCCGGCATATATTTGAGGTGGAATAAAAGCATAGTTTCTTCCGTGTTCCAATTTTGCCCGGCTCGTCCCTACATACATATTTATATATACTTAATTAAATTTATAGTCACACTCTGACAGACCTTTAAATCCAATCAATTATCATAATTCATATTCATTGAGAATAAGTTATTCTGAACTCAAATGCCAGCATAAGTAATTTAAAGCATTATATCTTATGATAGAAATCCTCATAAATTGATTTAATGCCGAGTGCAGAAATGTTTAATAGCGCTCGGTTCAAAACTGTAGAAATTAATATATTATTTTCATAAATTTTATTTTTTTTCTAGATTTGTATAAATTCGAGGCGCTTAACGCCCTAAGGGGCCGGTTATAGCGCGAATCCATTAGGTAAAGTGTGCTTGTGAGAAGGAGGACCTCCAGGGTTAGTCTTCGAGATGAGCTATGAAGGGGGCCCTCGGCTGCCTGCTAGCCTCCATTTTTATTTTACAACTATTTCGACCAAATATTTACACGTCAGCGCTGCCTCCAGTTGTCAAAATTGGTAAGTCATTATTTTAAGTGCAATAATCTAACATCTATAACTTTTAATTACAATTGAACTAAATATGAAAAACGGTTGACCCTGTGGGCCAGCCGCGAGACTTCCCGCTGTTTTCGAGCTCAAGGAATTTGAAAGTATTAGGCGTTTTTGACCGAATTAAGTCCTGGGTGAACTTAGTAAGTAGGACTTAGTTCGGCCAATCACGTCCATTATTGTCGATAACTTGTTCGATCTATTTGAGCTCAACAAAAGTGACATTTGTTACAAGTGTTCGAAAATTCGAGGAATCGAAAATAATCAATAAAAATCGTTTTTCTAAGTTTCGGTCGCAATTACACTTGATACATTCAATGTTTTTGAACAGAAATTAATAGAAAAGATGAAGAAGTTTGAATGAAACCAATAGCAATAATTTATGTAGTGACCATCAAACACTATGAAGCCAAAGGCCTGGTATGAGTTTTGAAACATTTAACGAATTACAATATGCGTTATCCGAAAAAAATGAAGTAAATTATTATTTTTTAAATTTTTGATACCCGTTTTTTATGTTTGAGAAGGCATTCGACGCAATTTTTTAGCCTTTAATGCTGAAAGTTTATGAGGATCGAAATTTTGTGATTTTTAAGTTTATTAGAAAAAAACACTTTTTTGAAATTCTTTCGACAACGATAACCTGTGAACGATTAATCCGATTTTGATGGTTGAGGCAACATTCGACGCGGCTTATAGGGATTCACAGCTGGATAGATTTTGAAATTAATCTATCGAGTAAACCAAAAGTTATCTACAAAAAACATTCTTCAAAAAATTTTCTTTTTGGAATAGCTCAAAACTTTTTCGACCAATCAAAGTCAATTTTTCTCAGCATCTAGGAATTAATAAGTTGCTTCGAAGGCCACTTCAAAGATCGAAATCGGTCCATCAGTTCGAAAGTTATAATATTTACATACGTAAACTTGCACATCTTCTTGAAAATATACAGAATAGCTTCCTAGGGTCTCAAAACTTCGAGGTTTGTTACACGGTAAGAAATATTTTGCGGATATCACTATGCCAGTATGGGCTCGAACGCCATACTGTATGGTATCGAAGATTTTTGTAGGTTATAAAATTGTATGCATAGATGATTCAACCATTGCGGGAATAGTAACATTGGCAATAGTTATCGCGGACGCCGCAATGTCAGTATGGCCGTCAGGCCCATACTGCGTTGCCGTATTCTCAATGCTTCTGGCCAATAAATCTAGTCTAACGACATCTATATAGTTTTGGTGGTAATACGATAGTATACGTTGATTAACACGCCAAAAATTATGGACCGAAACCAAAAATTTGCCTTTTTTTGAAAATTTCTTATTTTCTTAACGGGAATTTTAAAAAGTTTTTTAAGGTAAGACACGACAATCACGATTGTATTTATATCCTTTATTTTTATGAAGGAGTACATGATGAAAAAACTAAATAAAAAATAACGATCCTTGAACACAAGGTATAATAAATAAAAAAAGCAAAAACTATATCACTATAACGAACAAAAACGTTGACGAAGAGTAAATGGTTATACGTGTTGCTCTCTCATTCCATTTATCTTCCTCTCTTTCGTGTTACGATATCGACGGGTATTGAGTCGTGTAAAAGAGCCCTCTTAGAGAATTTCCGGATAGCAGTTAAGTGAAGCAAGAACATGGCGACTCTGCGGTGCTGGACACTGTAATACACCATGGCATCCACTTGTAGTTACAAATCGGAAACCTCTAGTGCCAGAAACCTCTTGCCTATTAATTCATAGATTATCGGAAAAGCTTATAAGCACGTACGATCTGTCGTGCAATATATATTTACAGCATAATCATAACCAACGTCAATATCATAGACCCATAAAGTAGGAAGTTCTGATAGCGTGTGACATAATGATATGCAGAAAAAAAAATTTGTACACTGAGAAAAAAAAATGGTGATCATGATGTCACCTGGTTGTCACAAATTGAACAATTTACACAATTCTTGTTCCAAATAAATCATATTTTATCTATTCAAATAAATTGAAATTTCCCGCTAATAGATCCAATTTCGTGACTCAAAGTCCAGGCGTTATTGAAATAACGACTAGTATTTTTGATACCAAGTATACACTTTATTTTGATATTAAGTATGAATGTATTTAATTCAAAGTTCTAAAAATCGTGATTTGATTCTTAAATTTCATTGAATGAAAACATAATCGTTGAAATTAGAGGAAGGGGGGGGGGGGGCAAAACGGGATACTTAACGAGAAATTTAGTTTTTAGGGACATAAATATCGTAAATTGGCTTCATTTTGATTCTATTTGAAATAAATATAACGAATTTTAGACTGCTATCAGAAAAAAAATTTTTATTTTCTGCGGGCAAATTGGGATACTCCAAAAAAAAGTAATTTTTTTTTTTTTTTTTTTTTTTCAAGTGAATAAAATTGATGTAATAATGTCTTTCTGAATTGATGTAAGTAATAAAATTTACGTGTTTCGGACGACGATACTCAATTTATCTGTGATTATTGTGAATAATTTTAGAGATTTATCTTTCATTAACGATGAATCAGTTATATATCGTTATCGTTATTTATTATAAATTTTAATACTTATGTTAAAAATAATGTTAGTTAATTTTCATTCCAAAGAAATTATTTTCATAAGAGAAATAATTAAATATTGAATATTAGAAAATTAACATAACTGTTAATAATGTTATATTATAGCACTAAAGTTATAAAATATTACAAAATTATGAAAGTTACAATGTAACAGTTAAAATTATGATGATTACCAATGTTACAGTTTTAGAGTTTTCATTAGTATTATTGTTGTTATTGTTCTTGAGTTAATTAAAGAAATAAATTTCTTAATTTGTGATACTTCATGAAAATAAATTTGTAGTAAGATAAAATTTGTACATTTTTTTCATTTATACTTTTCGCAAAAAATATAAAAATGTTTTTTTTAGCTGTTAATAGTGTAAAATGATACTAGATGTCATTTTTGACCATTTTCGAAAGTTTTTCGAGAAAAAAAAATTTTGACGAAATTTTGAGGGCATCCCATTTTGCCGGCCTTTCCCGTTTTGCCCCCCCCCCCCTTCCCCTATTAATAAGAAAGCCAGGGTTGCTCAACGAAAATTTGCTCTCATTTTACCGTCAAACACCGAATGTAGATTTCAGCTGAGCTACATATCCAAATTGAATTCAACTCGCACACAAAGTAGCTTTTGGGGTTATTTACATTATCAACTCAAACGAATTCATAATTAATTCAACTTCTCGTCATGATTCATTCAATGTAATGTTTTTCATTGAAATTCGTATTACACTGAAATGATTGAATTACTTCATTAGTTTGAACAATGATACATTAATTAAACTCTAAATAATGTTGGATTATGAATATCGAAACAGGTTATATTCAATGATAGCTCAGTTTTAGCGACCCTATAGGCCATTGAAAAGGAGCCTTAATTTCAACTTCGGCGTTTCTGCATGAAAATCGTCCGGTTTTTTTTATGCTGTAGAGGGATTCGATGAACCGATCGCCACAAATGACTGCTGAGGCCACCTCGTTAGACAACCAACCCCGGTCTCCCCTACACAAATACTTGCCATAGTTCAGCTAACGACAATTTCATTCGTTGCGCAATTTTGTCTCATAATGTAATGAATGTATAATTTTGCGATGTAAAATATGAAATTTAATCAAATATTTGACATCTCATTAAATCTGTTAAAAATTCGGATAAATTTAATGACCGTTAAAATCTAGAGAGATGGATTGAGATCTGGGCGAAAACTAAGTAAATGATAATAAGTTTTCTCTTAATAAAATCATTAACTTTAACTACGTAGGAACTATTTCAATGAAAGTTTCAATTACTTTTTAAACGACTGCTCGGTTAGCTGATCACTGAGCATTTATCTGAAAAGAAATCGAATTAAATTTTATGATCATTATTGAATAGCATGAACTCTTTCGATTCCTACAAAAGCTATCGAAATCAATCGTTTTGTTTAAATCATATAATAAGACATTATTTTGACTACACACGGTGAAAAAAATATTGTTCTCAGAAGTATACTGTATAGTTACAGTAACAATATGCAATAGTTATCTACTTGATTGTTACTGCAACGATCTACTGTATCGTTCTGACAACAATACGGTAGATAGCTCTGAGACCTATAAGGGAGAGTGGGGTCAATTGAACCAAAAATACTTTAACATTTTTTTTTTTAGATGAATAAAAGCAACATGATGACTTTTTTTTTACGGAATTATACTTTATTATATAGACTATCATTTCTCATAAGCACTAATAAGTCTTATTACTATAAATCTGATATATTTGCGCATTTTCAGCCCTACGCATGACACTAAGGGCAAAATGGACCACCCGCGAATTCTGAAAAAACGATTTGTTCAAATTTTTATTGTCAAATTAAAAAAAATTCAATATATTAATCCATTTTTCGGCTCATTTTCTATAGCTGGGGCAAATTTGGCCCCTAAAAACATTCGAAAATAATATATTTTATTTTTTAATTGATAAAATTTTATAAATAATGCAAAATAATCTGTAATTTAAAAAATCAAAAATTACTTTTTTTAGGTTCAAAATAATGACCAATAAGAAATATGGAATTGTTTTTTTTTTATTCAATAATACTTAGTAATTAAGCTAATCGAGGGAAAACGATTTATTACACCTAAAAAAATTTTTTTTGAGTATTATAAAACCAAAAATAGTTGTCAAGAGAAAGAAATACATTCTTAATGATGAAAAGAATTAAAAAAATCTGTTTATCGGTTGACCCTGCGGGCCAGCCCCAAAACTTCCCGCTGTTTTCGAGCTCTTTTGAGCTCGAAAACGTTGTTGTGAATACATTTTCGAGCTCTTTGAGCTCGAAAATACTTTTGTATCCCATTGTTTAAAAAAAAAAACCGTTTTTTGGCATTTCTTTCTCCCACGATAACTCTCGAACGAATTATTCGATTGAGATGGCTAGGGCGGCAATAGACGCGTTTTATTAAGTTCTAAAGCTGACTAGATTTTGAAGTTGATCGTTCAAGTCGTTTCTGAGAAATCAATAAAAATCTAAAAAAATTTTTTTCCGTAATTCACTAATATTTCCGAGTCTACTCGATCAAATGATCTGAAATTTTCAGAAAAGTTGATGGCCAACAAGCTCTTTCGATTGCCACCTTAACCATCCAAATCGGTTCATTAGTTAAAAAGTTATAGACCGGTCACACACATACATACACATACATACACACACACACACACACACACACACACACACACACACACACACACACACACACACACACACACACACACACACACATACATACATACATACATACATACATACGTACATACATACATACAGACACTCAGACATCATTCTGAAAATAGTCAGAATAGCTTCCTATAGGAACTCAAAACGTCGACCTCTGATAAAATTTCGATTTTTGCAAATCGGGGTGAAAACAATAACTTCCCGAATTTTTTGAAAATCGTCGATTTTCTTAGCGGGAAGTTAAAAAAAAAATTATAATTTTTTGGAGGGCCTCTCTGCCCCCCAAAAAAAAATTTTTTTTTGCCTACGTATCCACCAATGATGTAAAATGTAATTTTTTTCTTTGTATATTACATATAAAAAATTTAATTTAATGAAATTCCACCAACTTTCAGAATTTTTGTTTTTTAACTTTTTTAAAAGGGTACCGCATTTCGCCCGCCAAAAATAAAAATTTTATTTTTCAACAACAGCTAAAAATTTTTTCTATTTACCTTAAATATTATTAAAAACAAAAAGATTTAACGTATTTTAGTCCTCGGAAACTTAGTATTTCCTTAAGTACCCTCTATGCTCCCCCCCCTCCTCCCCTATATTTATTTTTAAATTATTTAATCACGGCAGTGAAATTAAGTTCAGTCTGAGTCGAAAATTTATATTTTAGATCTAGAATTTTTGAAAAACTGAAACTTTAATAATTATTCCCATTTTTAAAGACCAGAATTTAATCACAATTTTGAAAAATTAACCAGCGGCTCTATTTTAAGAAATTAAAATTCTCTTGCCGCCTACTAAATTACAATTTTGATTTCTTTTTGACAGAAATTTTTTAAAAACTATATATTTTATTTAAAAATGTACTTACTTTAAACTAAATTATCAATTTCCGCATCGTATTGGACATTAACTAAAGTTTAAAATCTAAAACTAATTTCTTATAAACTAAAGTCTTAATTACTTTTTAATGGAAATATTTACAAAAATAAAAAATTGGCATTCGTTTGATTTTTGTTTATTAAAAAATAAAAAAACGGCATAAAAATTATTTAATTTGTACAGAAAAGGTAAAAAATTTGAAAATAAATACATACAAATATATAAAATAAATAAATAAATAAATAAATAAAAATCAAGCAGTTGAACATGTGACATCTGAAGTATCATAAGTGACAGAGTTCGGATTCCTGGCGTGATTTTTGAACCAACGTATCAACGTCTTAAACTTCTTGAATAGTTGGTTGCGATATTCGAACCCCTCTGGGGTAACAGTAACGTATTCATGGTAACATAGAAATAGAGGCACATACGATAGTAAAAATTTCCCAGGATATTTTTTCGAAGCTGTAACAATGAATGGAATTCTACCGGGATTTTCTTCCTTCTGTTTCCTCAATACTTGCTCAGCTTTGCCACCGGAACGAACCTCACTGCGATAATACTTGGATTCAATTATTTCTTCGGCGTTATAAGCCATCGCGTTGATATGTATCACCATTATTTGCATCGGGGTTTCAAATTTTTTAGTGCCGATCCACAAACTTCGTCCCATTGTATAATAATTCGGCTTATCCGTTTCAGTTACTTCAACGTGCTGATAAATGTCATCAGTCACTTTCCACGTAAATGTAAAACGATCGTTTGAATAGCCGCTGAAAACAGCTTCCCCTCGTTTTAAATTCTTCAATAGTTTCTGAGCTTCAGGGGAACTTTGATTTTCCTAAAATTTTTAATCATAAGTTATAATCAATGAAATAATTAAATACAATAAATTAAAATAATTATTTAATGAAATTAAAAATTTATTTGACCAAATATATTTCATTTAAAATAATTATTTGATTCAAATTAAATTCAAAATTCGACTTAAATTATTTAAAAAAAAAAATAAAAACTTACGGAATTCATTTTAGCAGGAATAATTTCTTGATACAGATGCTTTCAAATTTAAACAAGTAACTTCTGTAGTAATGATCAACAGTAGGATGAAGTATGATCGTGATGCTCAAGAGCTACAGGACCACTAAACTACATCAGAGTGTCGGCTGCACTTTAAATAGGCAGCAAGTCCTTTTCGTTTAAAGGCCCAAATTAAGGAAGAGGGGACACTAATTGCAAGTTCATTGGTCAGAAGAATTTTACAAAAGTCATTTCAATGTCATTAGTACTTACAAAATTTAAATGGTAACTCAAAAGAGACTTTATAAGGGACAAAGATTTCGGCAGACAGACTAATTACGCAGGTAAAAATTGACACCTCATTATAGTCTAGCGCCATTAAATGAATCCACACTTATTTACTTTTAATGTTTTTAATCCTATAATGACTGAGACTTTGTCTACCTTTCGGCAAATGACCATTAGATTCTATTATATGGGTACTTAAGTATTTACACCTTAAGTGTGAAAAGAACATAAATGACATTATGATTGAGACGAGACGAATGGGAATTTTTTTTGGAAGCAGTAATTATCAGGATTATACGAGCATTTAAAATAAATAAATTAAGAAATATGAAATTTTAAAAATTGTTGTTTTCCCTTAATATGTTAAAATATTCTGGAAAATGAAAATTATTCTTCGTAAAATAATATTTTATATTTTTTGTTTAAAAAATGACGTTAAAGGGTAAATTTAAAATGTATATTTAATATTAAAGGAAAAATAAACCAGTTGTGAGTAGATATTTGTGATCTTCAGTTTTTGGTTCGATCACGGGACATCTTTGACGTCATACGGCCCAGTAATTGATGCATAAATTTAAGGCATTTATTTTAGAAAACAGGAAAAAAGGATGTCATAGGTCACACTGTTAAATAATTTGAGAACATAAGTGAGTCTTAAAGGTGGTCAGTACGAACTAAATTTTGAAATTTTACTTTTCTGATTGCACGGAGCAATGGACTTGAAGATTCTACGAGTTTTTAATGTGTTGTCAACCGAATTTGAAACAAGAAGTTAAGTTGACAGAAAAATAATTATGCAGTGTTGTAATTAGTATTGCGATTATTGGTTTTATTTACTTTTTCTAAGTTTCGAGGCCGCTGCTGAGGATCCTACTCAATTCAAATCCCGACATATTCTTTTTTTCCAAGTAATAAAAATTTAAGAATCGACTTCTTATAAGATCTTGTAAATAAATTTCAAAACAACGATTCCCGGGTTCTCTAACTCTTGGGAAATCGCGCAGTACCCTTTGATTTCCGACAAGTGATGACCACTCAATAATGTTTTCATCATATTTTAGGCCAATATGTGATATGTGGGGTAAAATAGACCACTCGATAAAAAAAAATTATAACAAAAAAATTATTTTGAGTGGTCCATTTTTCCCTACATATCACATATTGACCTAGAATATAATAAAAACATTGTAGAGGTCATAACTTAAGGGGAAATAAGAAAAAAATTTTTTTATAATTTTTTGGGGAGTGAGCCTCGGGCCCCAGAAAAAAAAAATTTTTTTTCGACTTCGCAAATTTTCGACTGATTCTTCCGAAATAGACGGAATATAAATAAATTTGATGGTCAAGCCACAAGAAGAAAAAACTGGCTTAAGGGGGCCTTCGTGCCCCGGTATCCCCTGTATAAAATTATACTACAATATATAATTCTCAATATATTTTCGTGCTACTATTGTTTGCCGTTTTGATATACTTGATTATACTTCATCAGTATAAGTAAGATTTCTAATTTAATATACTCTGAGTTATATAAATTTTGTATAAGTTAAACTATACCCGAATTATATAATAAAAATCATATACAATGAGTATACTCTAATTATATCGGAATTCTCAGGAGAAAATTCTCAGGAAAACCTAAGTTCTTTTGGAGTAAAAAGAAATCATCTAGAGAGATAAATTTTCTGAAGATAATTTTTTTTTCGGCCGATATAATTTTTGTTTTCCTAAGCTGTACTAATTTGTATACTTTTTTATACTTCTTTTATATATTTGAGATATACTCGTTGATAGATTTGCAATGTATATCGATTATTATACTTTCTACTTCTATCATAAATATCTTCGATCAACTATAGTTTAATTTATAAATTTCGAATATATTAAAAAGTATACATTAAGGTATAGTTTTACATATATGTAATACTATACAATTAATTATATCTTAAATTTATAATAACTAAGTATCACGTGTTATAACTCATTTATGAGATATTTTGCCGCATTTATAGAAAGTATACACATGGCTATACTTTGTAGTATATTTTAGAACTATACATTATTTTCAAGCGGGAAAATTTTTCTTTTTTTTGGCGACATTAAAAAATGAATTAACGACCGTCAATTACGGATGGTTTTTTGAAAAGATAACATATTAACTCTTTCTAAAAAATAGTAAAAGTTTATTTTTGTAAATTTTAGGTCATCAAACTGTAACTGATTGAAAATAAATTTGTATTCAAGTATATTCAACAAGTTCACAAAAAAAATTCCCATTTGTCATTGGCTAGGGATATAATCTAGCTTCTCTGCCATTTGTAAGCTCGTTTTCTTCCTCTTATATTCAAATTTTAACTTTATTTATGAGCGATAGATTTTTTTTTAACAGCATTCACATCTTGAAAAATGAACTCAACTTTTGATAAAATGATGTGTTTACGAAATGTAAACTCATTCAGAATATATATTGTTCTTAATAATTTTTAAGTTGTTTGTTATCGAAGTATCTTTGCAGCTATTTTACATGAATAACTTTTTTGAAATTCTTATATTCAGTGAGTTTAGTAGAAAACTGGAAAATGAAAATAATTCATTTTGGTTTACCTTTTGAATTCTTGCAAGCTCTGAAATAAATTATAATATTGAATACAGATGGACTTATTATTCACCAATTTAAGTTTCATTGAAATTCATTATGTAGATTTGAACATTTACATTGTTACGTGAAATCCACACATTAGTAGTCTTTCAGGTGTCTTGTGTAATGAGCAAAACAAATTTTCTTAAATGTAAATTATTCAATAATTAATTGCTAAAACTTTTAACCTTTTCTATAACTGACTTCAAATCTGAAAATTATGAAAAACTCCCGTTAAAATATTTCTATTTCATTGCGCACCTCGAACGCGAAGCTTTATGAACGGTTTACTTTTTCCGACTATTTTATTTATACTAAAATATTTCTACACTCTTTTATTTACACCAAAATAAATCAAATTGTATACTAGCGTGTAGAGAATTTATTAAAGAACAATTTGAACCCAACATTAAGTCGATTCGATATTTTATTAGTTTAAAATAAATTATTTAAACTCAAAAAACTATTGCGGTCAATTGTTACGTATGAAACTTCGCAAACAAGATAACTCTCGATAGACACAATTAATCGGCCTAACTTTTTTTTGTTTTCTTCGTATTTTTTATCACAAGAACCCTATGGAAAATCACAGTCTATATCTTTTTAGTTTAATTGTAATTAATTAGAAACGTAAAACTGATTATTCACGAAAAATTTAGCTGTCATTTTTATTTTCACTGTTATTATTTTTTCCATTTTTTCTCTCTATCAACTACTGCCAACAGCATTAGCGTGACAGTATAGGTTTGAAAAAAAGAGCGACATCTAAGACAAAAAGGCGGGATATTTAAAAAAAATGTTAATAAGAAAATATTAGATTGAAAATAAGAAATAAAAAATCAAATCGGTAATTTATAAATTGAATAAAAATTCATAATAAAAAAAAAAAATTGACATTGTAAAATGAAAGTAATGATTAAAAACAAAATGAGCAATTGGGGTGTGTACTTAAAAGTTTTCCAACATTTTTTTTTTAGGATCTCCAGAGTTTTATCTCGTCAATCCCTTCTGATATCCACTATTGTAATCCTCATTGTTTTTTTTTTTTTCAAAATTAATTAAATGTAATGATCGACGGTTAATTTTTTTATATAACCGACTGTATATTTTTTTTTTTACTGCTATTTCTGACGGATAGTTTTTGCAAGCCTCGTTTTGCCCCCTTTAAATTTCATCCTTCAATCGCGGAGCGGGAAGATTAGACTCTACATTTATTTATATATTTTTTTTTCTATCCTGGCAAAAGCATTGAGAAAGATACAGGTTTAGCAAGAGTTTATTCTGTGGGTAAAAACAATAATAATGACGGAGGAGTAGGAAATCACAAGGATATATCGACACGTGCTGAAATTAAAAACAGGGTCTGAGGGAAAAGTCGATACAATATGATATCCCTGGTTCCGATTTTATTCATAATATTTGCGTAGATTAGACGCGTCGAATTTGCTTGGGAGTATGTAGACAATTTAGTGATTTATGATTCAATCCCGTTAATTCTGGATGAAAATTTCACTACGGAGCATTCATTAAGCAACTGGACAAAGTTTAAACCTCCTATAAACTATCGTTAGAAGTTTCGGAAGCTTCTAGAAAGTTGTCAGATAGAATCATCAATTCATTGGAAATCTCATGAGTGGATGATTTGTTTATTTTACAGCTCACCAACATTGGAACCAATATTTTCAAAAGAATTATTAGCACACAGAAGTCTACTTGTTGAAAGTGTTGCAATTTTCCATCTAAAAGTTCAATGACGAAGTCTAAGATCCATTACGCGGAACAATAAAAATATATCGTTCATTAGAGAACTTTTTGTTGCCACTTTAGGCTTCTATTGTTCGTGTTCTATTTCAGAGCCATGCATTATTCGATCTATTTAGCTTCATTTTTGTGGTTCCGTGAATCTCAGTTGTACTCATACGTCAATATTGATTTCTCATAGACGCATATACTGCTAAATTTGTGTCATTTGAAGTCAATTGGGAATATTCGAATAGTACATCGGGGGCCTCCAGTGGTTACATCTGGTAATAACAAACTAGGACACGGATGTTTAAATGGTAGAAAATATGGTGATGTATTGAATGTAAAACATTTACGTCCTTTATAATTTAATTATTTTTATTTTTTAAATTTGTCTCATTTCTACACTAAATACCCGGGTCAAAAAAATAACGCGATTTTGACTGCTATAATTTTTTGGACTTGTATTTGACTTGATTAACTTGATTTTGGCTACACTTGTTAACTCATCAAGTTGACTTGATTTCGACTTGCTAAGCAACTTAAAATCACCTAATGCTTGTTTCTTTTTTGACTCAAAAATGGGCGCCAAAAGTGAGTCGAAACTGAGTTTTATTTTTTAGAGTATAATAATTACTTTTTCTAAAATTATTTAATTAGATTTTAAAATTTTAATAAATTATTATTTGAATGTTTGTTTTTTATAAATTACGTTATTTAATTAAAGAATTATAAATGATTAAATTAATTACTATGCGCACCCTTATGGAAAAAAACTAATCAACACTAATGAGAAATACTAATGCTTCAACTTTTTCGCGCACTAATATCTTAGTGTCGTTAATTTGAATTTCACAGTAACGTAGTATCGGCTATTTGGATTACTAATGAACACTAGTGAAACCTGGTCAGCACTAATCATTCCCAGCAATATTGAAAGATTCACTACAGACTACTAATGATTACTAATGAAACGCTATTTAACACTGATTTCTTCCAATAGTGCTACCAGACTCAGTCTTTGAAGAAATAATGATCAGAAATTCAATACCAATCTCTTCCAAAAATGGTGCAAGATTCATTAGCCAGAGTACTAATGAACACTAATAGAACATTATTCAAAACTAACCACCTCCAATAGTGTTGCAAGATCCATTAGTACTCCGACTAATGAACACTAACACAACACTATTAACACTAATCACTTCCAATAGTGTTGTAAGATTCACTAATTAAAGTACTCATGGTCACTACTGATCACTAATAAAACACTTATCAACACTGATGAATTTTCGATAGTGTTCATAAGTGTTTATCAGTTTTTTTCCGTAAGGGTACTACATCAATTTTATATACCATCAATAACTGTTTCTGCATTACTTCTTTTAACTCCAATACGACTCTTTTAACTTAAAACTTTAAGTGAACACAGTAAAATCCAAGACAATGTGATTGAAATTAGACTTAGTTGGCGTAAATCGGTACTAAGTTACAACTTAGTCAACACCAAAATGTTTTCATATCTTAGAATATGTTTTGCATTTATTAAAAAAAGAACTTAAACTTGTGTTAGATATATATTTAAAACATCTAGATTTGAACATGTTACAAGGTACTACAAAGAACTCTGTTGGTTAACTCTAAGAAGTAGGAGGAGTTTTTTCATGTCGTGTTTAATTTATAAAGCGCTCTATTTACAGCAAAAGCCACTTATTGGCGATAATTTGCAAATATGTGAATATAGGCCGCGCAGGGGAGATGTACGGAATGATTTGCTTGTTGTACCGGGTTGCCACAGCACCAAGTATGACAAATCTTTTTTAGTAAGTGCGATTAGAATATGGAATCGATTACCTTCATACTGCACTTCACAACCGTCTTTTCCTACTTTCCGTAAAGCGTGTTTTGAGTTCTTGTTGAGCGAAGAGAATGCGTGATTTGGTCAAAATCACTAATGATATTGTCTATTTGATGATGGAGTGATATATTGATATATTGATGTATGATGTATTGATGTATAATGTATTACTAGTATCTGTATTACACTACTTTTGTTGATTAACATTCATTGTAATGTATTTTGGAGGGCCGCAAGGAGCTATAGTAGTAGTATTGCCACTATAGCGGACCCCACTCCAAAGTGGAGGGGATATCGCGCGGCGGTGGGAGATAGCTGTGCCCGCTCGCGCAGATTTAAATTTAAATTTAAGCAATTATAATAATAATAAAAATAATAATAACAACAACAATAATAATAATAATAACGATAATAATAATAATAATAATAATAATAATAATAATAATAATAATAATAATAATAATAATAATAATAATAATAATAATAATAATAATAATAGTAATAATAATAATAATAATAATAATAATAATAATAATAATAATAATAATAATAATAATAATAATAATAATAATAATAATAATAATAATAATAATAATAATAATAATAATAATAATAATAATAATAATAATAATAATAATACTCATGTTAATGTAGATTTTAATAGTCAACTTTTATTTTGCTTTATAAATCGTACAATTCAGCAGACAATTCTATTACAGAATCCACATCGCCTGTGTATAGATATGGTGCATTGTAGGTCTCGTACGATATTCTGGCCTTTATGTAGCGGGCAATGCGAACATCGTGAATTCTCTCGATTGTGTTTACCAGATTTTCTAAAGCTATCGGTAAGCGGGCCTCTGTGATAACTGTTATCTCGTCCACCATGTCCAGCATCTCTAAGAGGTGGTACTCGTTGGAACAGGTCAAACGATACAAAATGTCAGCTACCTTACGTGTCACCTTAAAACAATAATCAATCACACACCCACTATTTTGGCACACTTAAAATAAATTTTAAATATTTTAACTTACAGGTCGAGGTAAATTTTGCATACGCCTAATAAAATAACGATTTCCCGTGAACACCGGCATTGTTATAATTCACGTATTTTTTAATAGCTGTGTACAACAGAATGGACGTATTTGTACTGAGCTACGCGATGATTAAATACTTTTCTAAATGATTAGCAAAATATGCATTACGCTGCATATTATGTTAGCGCTCAACACCAGGCTGTATCACCCTATATAAATTTAAAGCGTATAGAAAATATTATTATTTAATATTTAAATATATATAATAATTAAAGCTTTAAGTCTCAAAAATAATTATAGTTTCAAACATTATTTTTACACTATTTTTGATTTTGTACACTAAAGTAATTTCAATTATATTCATATATATATATATATATATATATATCGTATAGCAGCTCTCAAATAATTTAAACTCGTGCCGGTAAGAGCGTTATTATGCTATATAAATGAACGCTAATTTATCGATAAATAAATTACAGAGTGCCAGGGCTCTGTTATTTGTATACTTACCGCTCGTACGGCAATCACGTGTTTAACACTTTTTACAATGTTTTCATGATAATAATACTAATATTAATAATAATAATAATAATAATAATAATAATAATAATAATAATAATAATAATAATAATAATAATAATAATAATAATAATAATAATAATAATAATAATAATAATAATAATAACGTATTTAGGGTATTTTTAAATAACTTATGAAATACATTTTATTATGTTTATTATTTATCAACTAATAAATAATAATTATTACAGCAATTACTACAATATAATATTAAGCAATAATATTATTTAAGAAGATTCTTTTGATATAAATTCAAATTTACAGTATTGCGTACCAATGTAAAATATGTATAGTTTATTGGCCATAGCAGCGGTGTTCATTAACTCAATCTGCTCAGGGTTTTCCATCAAAATTTTGGCTGTTCTTGTAGGTAGGAAAATGTTGTTTTCGTCGTTTAAAGAAGCCACCACGGTTTTACATTTAGCGTTGTCCACCAAGCGAATTGATGAAACCTTGTATTCCTTGTTTTCCTCTAAATCAGTCATTTTTATGGTTGGTAAAATGTGATTCAAACGGCTAACGGCATTGATTCTTGATAGATCCATTGTAAATATCTGAAAAGTATTAATTACGACCCCCATAAATTATGGTATTTTTAAAAATAACACAAATAATTGATGTTTGCAGTCATACAAACCTTTGTAGTTCAACGTAATTAAACAATTATTATTATACTAGTTTATAATAAACAGTGTTAAGACTCTTTTAGTAATACAGTAGTGCGGTAACAGATGCGTCTTTATATACAGACCCAAGCCCCCACAAAACTGTCAGATTTTATCTGATCAACATTTAGAAATATGTAATTATGCTATACAAGCGTTTTTATTTTGTTATAAATAATATAATTTTTATTATTATTAACTTATTTTGCTTAGCTACTATTTTTCAGTAACAAAAACACTGAAATTGCTAGACAGCCTAAAATATTGAATAAAAACAACGTTAAATAACATTTAAGATATCCAATTTCCTTGTACGCTTTTAAAACACTCACAATGAACTATACACGTAGATAACACAATTTCACGTGTTTTGTGTAATATTAATATTTAATTTCGCTACAACAACGTTTTCATTTTGTTATAAAAAATATAATTTTATATAATTAACTTATTTTGCTCACCTTATATTTTCCAGTAACAAAAACACTGAAAATGCTAGACAGCCAAAAATATTGAATAAAACAATGTTAATCAACATTTAAGCTATCCAATTTCATTATACGCTTTTAAAATGCTCACCATGAACTTTACACTTAGATAACTTATTTTCACGTGTTTTGTCTAACACTAATATTTAATTCCGCTACAATAACGTTTTCATTTTGTTATAAATAATATAATTTTATATTATTATTAACTTATTTTGTTTAGATAGTATTTTTTCAGTAACAAAAACATTAATAATAGGACTAGGCTAAAAAGTATTAAATAAAAACATTGTTAATTAATATTTAAAATATCCAAATTACACTTATGCTCTTGGTCATCTTATATTTACCGAATGAAAGTTTCAGTGTATTATTTACTAAAACTAAAAACAGTATGCATGCACCAATTAATGTTAAAATATGTAAATAAATCATAAATTAAAATAGGTTTCCACGCTGCTCATTTAATAATATAATTTTTAAATAAAAAACGTATATATATATATATATATATACACATACAAGTATATCATAGCTATTGCACTATGGTAGTCTGCAAAGCGAAGCATCAGCAGAAAATATGTTGTTTAACTTATGTTTGTACTATCTTGTCATTTTACATTCGTACATGACAGAGTAAACTAAGGTCTAAAGAACTATTAATAACAACGTAAACGTGTGATTAATTTTAAAATGACATCAATCAATAAATACCTCTATGATGAGCTTATACAATTAGTGGTGTTTATACGTAATAATAAGCCTGAATTAACAGTGGCGTTTCCGGACGACCGTTTAAAAGTATGGCAATATCTTTCAGAAGAAACAGTGTTATTGTTATTAAAACGTATCATTTTATTTACGCCTGCCGGTATAATAAGTGATGCTTATGAAAATGGTTTGATTTTTTCAAGTGCTAAAATTATGCATACTGTGTGTGGTTGTTTAAGAAATAGTAAAAGAAAGGGGGCTAAAAGGCTTTCTAAATTGATGACTGCTTATGGTATGTACGGCTATACATTTGAATATCACAAATTTTAATAATTAGTTTAGCTGTTTTAAAAACCATTGTGTTGAATGTTTATCTTTATATTATAGACCAACATTGTAAAGAAGATGTTTTAGCTGCTCTTTCTAATAATGACAACAACGCCATAAATAATAATGATGACGATGCAAAAGCTGTTGAATCGTCTACTGCTGCATCCTGTACTGCTCCTTCTTCTTTCAACATAGAGGTGCGTTAGAATGGTATTTTAACATGCCCGAATGATTTAAATTATTTTACAACAAATTTTTATAGCCTCAACCCTCCACTTCTTACCAACAACGCGAAGATGACGGTAATTGGCTCGAGTGTTCGAAAAAAACCTTTTCAGTAATACTACCCCACGAAATAAAGGATCAGGCTGGTTGGGTACACGTTGACCGAGGAAACCACATATCTGTTGAATATATTCCGGAGATAATAGACAGCGATAATGATGGTGATGATGACAATGACACTCTTTCTGTTTTATCATGCGATACATGCAATGCTGAAAATGAAAATGAAATGGAAAATGAGGATATTGACTCTCTTGCACAATTAATACCTGAAGAAGATGAATTTTATATGAAAAATTTCGGTATTGGTGAACAAACAAGCCACGAAGAGCAAGAATATAGACTTCGCGTAATAGCTGAAGCCCGTATGGATGTCTCTTCTGATTCTAAAACGGAGAATAGTGAACCTCAATCCTTAATAGGTAAATTAAATTTTTAAACTGATACCCTATTTCATTAGACCAATATCTATTATTTCCGTAGATTTTGTTAACGCATACCTTAACGCCGATCATGTAGAAGAATAAATTTTAAAACAAGTAAGCCAAACAGGTATTTTGATTTTTATAGTTAAAGATGTATTTATAATATTTTTACAGGCGATCAACGAGGCGGTGTTTTAACCAGAAGGGCACGTTTGAAAATCCAAGCAGCTAATCAACAAGCACTCTCACAACGTTCTGAAGAGAATAATTTTTGGAGTGTTGAGCCACCAGGCCAGCGTTTTATTATTGAAAAAGAACACTCTAAACATTTTAAAAAATTCGGCGCAAAAGGGGTGGAGAGCGTTATTCGTATCTTACAACCACCTACAAATACCAATAAAGTTCAATGGCTTGAAGGTGGTTTGAGAGACATTATAACGCATATTACCTCGAAATGTAGAGGTCATGATTATGTGGGGTTTACAATCAACAGCGATAAATTCACGTCAGGACCCGTATGGTCTCGTTTTAAGCAAGCTAACGCATATACGCCTGACGATCTAGGCTTATTACTAAGTAACGTAGCACAAAGTGCCGGTACTATCACAACAGACGATCAATTAGTCATTACAGTCTCTACTGTAGATGGTATTGAAGGCACAGGTCGAAAACTTTTAACGCATCAATATATTTACAAAAAATCTATAATTCCTATCAATAATAACGATAATTTATGTTTACCGCGGTCATTAGTAGTTGGTCGGGCCTACGTTGAAAGAGGTGAAATACGTACAGGTACGTTACATCGGAAATGGAAATCAATCACCGATAATAGATGTACCCTACAAAAAAAGGAAGCGTTGTCTTTGGTTCATAAAGCGGGTGTTAAAATTTCTAGTAAGGGTTGTGGTATCGAACACGTCTTTACTTTTCAAAAATATTTTGAGCGGTCGGGTATAGCTATTGTAATTTATGAATTTTTAACTCTAGGTAAAGGTGACAAACCTATATTTGACGGGCGCGAAACTGTTCAATTAACTTTTGGCTGTATACAACATGTTATATATATATTATACTACGAAGATTCACAACATTTTCAACCAATTGTAAATTTAACAGGGGCTATAGGTAGTAAAATGTTTTGTAATTTATGTAATATAGGTTATACAAGGGGTTCAGAACATAGATGTTCTAAAAGATGCCCTCGTTGTAAACAAATACCTGTTTGTAATTATGTATGTAAACGCATTTGTACATTATGCAATAGGTGGTTTTCAAATAACAAATGTTTTGAAAACCACCTTGTTAAGGGTTCTAGTAATTTACGAGGGAAAAGTAAAGATACCAGCGTCTGTGAAACAGTAAAAATCTGTACTGTATGCTGCCGTCTAACACGTTTGGGCAGTGCAAATCCTCACGAATGTAATATCGTATTTTGTAGAGTATGTAACAGTAAAAGACCTATTAATCACTATTGTTATATGTCACCATTAATGGTAAAAAAGTTACCAAAAGTTGTGTTTTTATTTTATGATTTTGAGACACAGCAGCATAACCTCGTTAAAGGCTCTCGTGATACATATTTTCACATTCCTAATTTATGTGTCGTACAAAAAACATGTTCTTATTGTTGTGATGATAAAGATGTTTCAGATATTTGCAATTTTTGTGGTCAACGTGAATTCCTTTTTGATAAAAATCCTGTTGAAGAACTTATTAAGTTATCATTACAAACTTATAACGGTTTTACAAAAGTAATTTGTATTGCACACAATGCTGGTAGCTTCGACGGACAGTTTATTTTACGGTGTATGTTAGAACGTAACAAAGCTCGTTTACCTAAATTAATACTAAACGGTACTAAAATTATCGTGATGACTCTGGGGAATACTATATTTTTAGATAGCTTAAATTATTTGCACATGCCCTTACGTAACTTACCTAAAACTTTCGGATTTGCTGGAGAAATAGAAAAAGGGTTTTTTCCACACTTTTTTAATACACCTGAAAATGTAAATTATATAGGCCCTATGCCTGATATAAAATATTATGCGCCGGATACAATGCTCAACACCGAGCGTGATTGTTTCGTGGCATGGTATAATGAAAAAAAACAAGCAAATTATATTTTCAATTTCCAACAAGAGTTCAAGTTTTACTGCCAAACAGACGTTACGGTTTTACGCCGAGCTTGTATGTCGTTTCGGGAATTGTTTATAAAATGCGGTAATGTTTGCCCGTTTGCTGAATGCACCACAATAGCATCAACAGTTTCAAAAATATTTAGACGAAATTTTCTTAAGCCTGATACGATAGCTATTTTACCGCCTAATGGGTGTTATAGGTGGCGGTCAACACAATCTATTAAAGCTATTTCATGGCTGATATTAAAAGAATACGAACTAGGTTGTCAAATTATCAATGCCGCACGTTGCAAAGAATATCGTTTAGAAGGGGGTATAGCTGTTGACGGTTATTATGTAGATAGTAAAACTAATGAGCGCATCGTCTTACAGTTTCATGGATGTTTTTGGCATGGATGTTTATCGTGTTATCGGGTGAATCGTGATAAAGAATTAGGTAAAGGCGATACTATGGATGAGCGATACGAGAATACTTTAGCAACTTCCGAAAAAATCAGTCGTTTAGGTTATAAATTAATAGAAATATGGGAGTGTGAATATGATAAACTTTTGTTGAGAGATCCAGAAAAAGCTAGCTTTTTACGGTCACACCCTTTGCTTGATAAACACCCTTTGAATCCTCGTGATGCTTTTTTCGGGGGTCGCACTGAAAATTTTATACAGTTATACGATGCCGAAGAAGGAGAAAAAATAAAATATGTTGATGTTTGCTCACTTTATCCGTATATTTGTAAGACAGGTAAATTTCCTATAGGTCACCCTAAAATTTTTACGGGTGATGAATGCTTGCAACTTATTAAAGAGAATAAGGATCTATCTGATATCGAGGGTCTTGTAAAATGCACAATTTTGGCTCCACGCGACCTTTATCATCCCGTATTACCATGTAAACTTCATAATAGGCTTATCTTTGCCTTGTGTTATACATGCGCTTTATCTTTAAATCAACATGATTGTGATCACGATGAGGATAGCCTTAGAGCGTTTACAGGCACATGGGTAGTTGATGAAATACGTAAAGCAATAAGTAAAGGATATATTATCATTAAAGTACATGAGATATGGCAGTATGAAATAGCGCAACATAATCCGGAAAAGGGGTCAGAGGGTTTATTTACTGATGATATAAATATGTTTTTGAAAATTAAAACAGAATCAAGCGGGTACCCTAAAGATTGTATTACTGAGCAAGAAAAAGATGCTTATATTGCTGAATATGAAAAAGCTGAAGGTGTAAAACTAGACAAAGAAAAAATTACGAAAAATGAGGGCTTACGAGCTGTAGCTAAATTGAGTTTGAATTCATTATGGGGAAAATTTGGACAACGGGAAAATTTACCACAAACTGAAATTATCACTACTAGAGCCCGATTAATGGAGATGTTAACAGATAGTCAGATTGAAATCACGGGGTTTCTACCGGTAAATGATAAAACAATATATCTAAATTATATAAATTGCGCGGATAGTGTAACAGCTTCACCTACAACGAATGTTGTTATAGCTGCGTATACAACAGCCCAAGCTCGCCTAAAGTTATATAGTTATTTAGAAAACTTGGGTGAACGTGTATTATATTGCGATACAGATTCTTGTATTTACATTTCTAAAGATAATCAATACGAACCCCCAACAGGTAAATTCTTAGGCGATTTAACCGATGAGCTAGAATCTTATGGACCTGGTAGTTATATATCATCATTCGTAACAGGCGGTCCTAAATTTTATGCATACATCGTCCGTAAAACAGATGACAGTACTAGCGAGGTGTGCAAAGTTAAAGGGATAACGTTAAATTTTGAAAACAGTCAAAAAATCAATTATAATACAATCAGGTCTTTTATATTAGGTGATAATACTGAACCTATTATAGTTAAGTTTGACGCTATAAGACGTACGCTTTTTCATGATGTAGTAACGCGTAAAGAATCAAAGACAACAAAGCTACAATATAAAAAGCGTAGGCTTACTAATGAACATCGGTCTTTACCATTTGGTTATTTAACGTTATAAGCAATATGATAAAATAATTATAAATATATATAGTCTGTTTGAAATTTGATATATTATTTCTATATTAAGTATTATGTATGTATATGTATATGAAAATGTATTAGTTTTGTATATTTTATAAATAAACGTATATAAAAATGTGTTGAAGTTTTCGTATACTTTATGAATAAATAAATGTGTGGCATCAGCAGTAAAATATTTTTATAATTTACTTTGTATTGGTAATTATGGTTCAACCTATATAAGTTTTTAGATCAAAAAATATTTTACTCAGTTGTGTTTCATGATTACTCGTTATTCAGTATTTATAAAGACAATAGTTAAAAGTATAATAACTTTATAAAGTAATGGATATTGTTATTGATGTTCAAGGACTATTTGATAATTATGACAACTTTTGTGTAAAGGAAATTAGTGTGGTTAGTATTGACACAGTTATACAGGATCACTGGGTAATAAAATCACCTTTTCCGTATAATAAACTAACAATAGAGGCTAAACGGAAAAATGATTTTATCACGCGTAATGTACACGGCATAAAATGGTGTAACGGCTCCGTTATTTTTTCGAAAATCGTGTCTATTTTAACCTGTTACTCTGAAAAAGCGCGGTTTATTTATGTACGTGGACAAATCAAAACAAAATATCTCGAGCAGATATTAAAAAGAGAAATAATAAATTTAGAAGAGGATGCTGCTGAATGTCCAAACTTTAATTTTTTAAAAAAAAATACTAAAACACAGTGTTCTCTACATCATTCTCTAAAGCAGTGTTGTACAGCTAAAAATTGGAACTGTTCTTTAAATCAAGCTGTAAGTTTACGTAATTGGATTATCGAAGAGCGCTCAAAACCCTTCATATAAATTTTAAATATCACTACCACAACATCCCAGCCATAATCTGTGTAATGGACCCTTGCTGGAAACATCCATGGACTTCAATTATTTGCGGTCCAACCGGTTGTGGCAAAACAGTTTTCGTAAAAAAATTTATGCAATACTTACAACAAATGAGCGATACTAAATTTTCAAGAATAATATTTTACTATGCTGAGTGGCAACCAACATATAAAGAATATCCTAACTTTGAAAAAATTGAATTTCGTGAAGGTTTACCTAATAATAACGATTATAGTTCTGATAATAATGCTAAATTAATTATTATTGATGATCTGATGCGTGAAGCCGGAAATAATACCGTTGTTGATCTTTTTACGAAAGGTAGTCATCATAAAAATATTAGTGTAATATTTATTACGCAAAATATATTCCATCAAGGCCGTGGTCAGAGAGATATTTCATTAAATTCAAACTATTTAGTGATTTTTAAAAATCCTAGAGATCGGTCACAAATACAACATTTAGCACGACAAGTGTGTCCAGAAAATCCTCTTTTTTTGCAAGAAATATATTATGATGCTACAGTTAAACCGCACGGCTATCTTCTATTTGATTTGAAACAGGCAACACCTGAAAATTTTCGTTTCCGAACGTGTATTTTTCCTGATGATAAATATCAGATTGTATATGTTCCTAAAAAAACTAAATAAGTAATAATTTGTATAATGGCTTTAACTACTCTGTATAACAGCATTGGTTATCGTTCAGAAGCGTTAAGAATACAAAGTTATTCGCAATGGCCTGACCCAACGGTATCTCCAGAAAAACTAGCAAATGCCGGTTTCTATTATACGGGAGAAGGTGATAGTGTTAAATGTTTTGAGTGTGGTATAGTAATATGTCATTGGCT
This sequence comes from Microplitis mediator, assembly GCF_029852145.1. Lineage (NCBI taxonomy): Eukaryota > Metazoa > Arthropoda > Insecta > Hymenoptera > Braconidae > Microplitis > Microplitis mediator. The sequence continues at coordinate 19,359,631 of NC_079978.1, read as the reverse complement.
TCAAACCGACAACCCCGTGAGCGATCATAGGCGCTGGCAATCAAATTGTCGTTTTATTCGCAACGTGCCTTGTGGTAATGTGCCAAAAGACGTGGATCTCAGTACAGTGTCGCCCGTAGAGCAAAACACATATCGGCCACGTTACGGTGATGAGTTTAGACCTGGAGCCGTACCGTATTCAAGTGGCTAAAGCAATATACACCGTAATATTACAAACAATAGTCGAATCGTAATGGCAAAGAAGTTACCTCTCGGGAAAAAAAAATTAGTTGTATTACAGGCTATATGCTCTATGCCTAAAGAACAGAGACAAGCGGTTTTACGTAAGGCCGATACTGCGTTAATAAGGTGTATTTGTGAGTGTGCTTTAAACATCTTACAAGGTACTGTTGATTTGAAACAACAAGAAAAACAAAAATTAAAACGTCACGCGCAAGTTTTGAGAAAATTAGCTTCACCTAACAGTAATCTGCAACAGAAAAAGAAAATAATTGTTCAAAAAGGTGGTTTTTTACCACTTTTTTTAGCACCTATACTCGGCACCTTATTATCCAATCTTATATCTAATTAAAATGGAGTATGCACGTAAAATGGTACTGGTTCCTGAAAAAACAGTTATTACCGCCGATACTGTAACAAGTGCGAGTGAAAATTTAGCGGATGTGTCTACACCGAAAAAGCAAAGTATACAAACTACAGGAACAACTTTATCGAGGCTGGATAGTGAAATGTATCGGATACTATACTCTGATACATATCCAGACGATCGCGCAAAATGGTCTGCTTATTCACAAGTGTTAGAAAAGTATTTAAGACTAATAGACGCTGACAAATTTGAACCGATCAGTGAAAATAGTTTATATCATCATAGTAAAAGACCCCTTATTGAAAAAACCGGTGATAAGGATTTTTCAGCTATTAATAGTACAATTATTGAAAGTGTGCCGTCTAAATTTCAAAATAAAGCGAAATTATTGCTAAAGAAGTTACAAAAGCTACCTGATGATGTTATATCATGGGATTCTAATGGTTTAGTAACTATCAATAATGAGCCAATAATAGAGTCAAATATTATTGATCTTATAAATCACGCTATGCGACACAGGAAAAATACCCACGCTATTGGTCAACGTCAGTTTTCCAGGATTCTTCGTACAACACATGTACCTCGTGAATACATAGGAAATCATAATTTATTTCATTCCCGTGATATATCTGCATCAACCCCAAGGAATTCATTACGACAGTCCTCTAATAATAAAATTACGGAAGAAAGTAGCTCCAGCATTGAAGATAATATCAACAACACAATATTAAATAAAACTCAGTTACGTTTAGACACGTCTTCTGAATACACACCAGACTCGGATAATCAACACGGGAAAGGTGTTTCACAATGCAAGAAAATAAAATGGGTGAAGTTCAAATATTTAAAAAATTAGAAAAAACTTACTATAACCCCGCCCATTTTGCTGGTTTTATTGGTAGTGTTAATTCTTTAAAAAAGAGTATTGAATCGGATCATACATCGGAATCATTTAAAAAAAGGAGTGTTCAAAAATGGTTGGAAAAACAAGAAACTTACAATACACACCGCATGAACAGACACAGGTTTGAAAGAAGATGTTATAATGTGTCAAGAATCGACGATGTGTGGGAGGCCGATTTAATCGATGTTCGCAATATTTCATCATACAATAATAATATTGGTTATTTATTGGTTGTTATTGATGTACTGAGTAAGTTCGTTTGGGTAGAACCGGTAATTAATAAATCAAATATTTGTGTTGTACAAGGTTTTAAAAAAATTTTGAAACGGGCATGTTCACGTAAACCACGATTATTACAGACAGACAGGGGTAAAGAATTTTTGGGTAGCTTATTCCAAGAACTTTTAAAAAAACAGAGTATAATATTTAGAACAGTTAGAAACCCTGATGTTAAAGCGGCTGTTGTTGAGCGTTTCAACAGAACTCTTAAAGAGAGACTATGGCGGTATTTCACACACGCGCGTTCAAAGAGATACGTTGAAGTTCTACAAAAAATTGTTCACAGCTACAATCATGCGAAACATAGTGGCATAAAAATGGCTCCATACGAGGTTAACAAAGAAAATGCTGAGGAGGCATTTCATAATTTACAAAAACGGTATGTTAAAAGAGCTGTACGACAACCTAAATATAATGCTGGTGAATTGGTACGCATCAGTAAAGCGAAAGCACCGTTCGTGAAAGGATATGAAAGCGGCTGGTCAAAAGAAATTTTTAAGATTGCGTCTGTCTCTGCATACAGGCAACCTATAGTGTATTTATTAAAAGATTTAAATAACGAGGCGATAGACGGTATTTTTTATACTGAAGAATTATCCCGTGTCCAGTAAAAATGGCGAATGTGCGTGATAATTTTTACGTTGTTCTACCTAGTAACAGTAGTATGCTATATTTTCCTGAAAACACAACCACAAGATTTGTTACAAGGTTATCACATACTATAACACTACCTGGTGAATGGGAAGTTGGTTTAACAGAAATGCAAACACCTATGACTTTTCTTCATATTACACAGGATAATGAAGACAGTTATTTAGGTATAATTAATTATATAAGTCCTACAGAGGAAAGACTTCCCGAAGATTGGGAATCCAAAGTAATTTTAGGTAATGCACCTTATGGCGTGTATAAATCTATCGAAGCATTATTAGAGGCTATTCATAAACAAAAAGAGTTCTCTGATCATATCAAATTCGAATACGATTCAAGTGGATATATTACGGCGTATAAAGTATGTACAGGTGAGGATGTAGTACACGGTCTAGAAATTAGTGAGAGGCTGCAGGTTATTTTAGGGTTCAATCCACAAGACTCGTCGCCAAAAATAGTAGAAAAAAATAAACCATACAGAGCCACCAAACCTGCTACTCTGAGTGCTGCATTACCAGGTACTATTTACGTATATTCGGATATTTGTGAAAATTATATAACCGGTGACGTTCAGACACCGCTGCTAAGACCAGTACCTCTTGATATTGACCATTACAATTACGGCAGCGTAAAAATAAGCAATTTCTCACCACCCCGCTATATACCCGTTTCACGCACACAATTTACAACGATTGAAATTGATCTGAGAAACGAATTTGGTAAACCTATACCATTTGAAAGTGGGACATCGTCAGTAACGTTACACTTCCGCAGAGTTAGTTAACCTAAAATAATGACGCATTACGAGCTGATACAATACGGGTGTGGTAGCCGTGACTACGATAGTATTCATCAGTTTTATATAGGCACACCTTATCAAAAAGGTCATGGTATTGGTAGTTTTCTTGGTGGGCTGTTTAGGAAAGTACTACCGTTTTTAAAAAGTGGTGCCAAAGCTGTGGGGAAAGAGGCTGCGCGGTCGGGTGTGAACATAGCTTACGATATTTTAAATCATGACGTACCTATTAAAGAATCTTTTCAAACACGTGTCCGTGAATCGGGTAATAATTTAAAACGCAAAGCTCAGCAAAAACTTGATAGCCTTATGACAGGATCGGGGTATGTGCCGAACCAGTTGCTAAATAGCGGCAGTATAGACTTGTTACCAGTTAAAAGAGGTCGTGTAGTGAAAAAGAAACGTAGTAAAAAAGGTTCTAAACCGCAGTTAAAAAATAATAAGAAGAGAAAATCTCACAAGAAAGCAACCCTGAAGAAGAAGACGGGACAGAAGAAAAAACGGAAAAACACGGTCAAGAATACTAAAACAAAACAACGTAGTGTGTATGATATATTTCAATAACTGTTTATAATGGCTTTTTTACATATACATTCATGTGAATGCGCAAAATCCGAGTTGGAGTTGTTTTCATTACCGCCTACACAGACAGCGATTGAAAGTTCTCAGTGGGTTTATTACAAACCAATTTCATCATTAACAGATAATTCACCAATTGAGTTTGTTGTTCAAGGGCAAGGTGATGAATACATCGATCTTGCTCATACAATGCTCAGCGTTCGTGTAGCTATAAAACAAAATGCACCAACAACAGCAGCAGCAGCAACAGCATCAACACCGACACCAAAAGTAGGTCCTGTAAATAATTTATTGCACTCCATGTTCAATCAAGTCGATGTATTATTCAATCAAAAGCCCGTGTCAACGCCTAATAATTTATATGCGTACAGAGCGTACATAGAAACGTTATTAAACTACGGTTATGATGCTAAAGAATCACACTTAACGACTGTGGGATGGGCTGAAGATACACCTGGTGAATTCGATGATATAGCCGATGCTAACGCTGGGCTTAAAAATCGCCGTTCTTTCTTAACTTGTGGTAAAACTTTAGATTTTATTGGCCATTTACATTGCGATGTCTATAACCAGGAAAGGTTTCTTATAAACGGTGTGGAGATGCGCTTACGTCTAACAAGATCTCGTGATTCGTTTTGTCTTATGGGTGGTGTTGATAGTCAAAACTGTACTCTTCATATTCAAGAAGCTAGCTTAGTTGTGAGACGAGCTAAAATTTCGCCGAGTTTTTTACTTGCACACGCAAGAGCTCTAACTAAAACAACAGCAAAATATCCTATAACGCGTGTAGAGGTAAAAGCCGTTTCAATTCATACAGGCGTTCATGGTGAAACAATTGATAATGTGATATTAGGTCAAATACCTAAAAGAGTTATTCTAGGATTCGTAAATAACAAAGCCTTTAACGGTGATAAAAGTTTGAATCCTTTTAATTTTCAACATTTCAATATTAACTATTTATCACTTTATGTCGATGGGCGCCAAATACCTACAAAACCATTACAACCAGATTTTTCAGCCGGTGGTCAATATATAGATGCTTACCACACTGTTTTTTCTGGAACAGGTGTGCATTTCCTAAATGATGGTAATACGATAGATCGCTTCGATTACCCAAAAGGGCATTGTTTATTCGCTTTTGATTTGACAGCCGATTTGTCCGCAAACAGTAATTCACACTGGAATTTGATACGTCATGGTAGCGTTAGAATAGAAGTGCGCTTTGCTGAAGCTTTAGAAGCAACGATCAACTGTATAGTATATGCTGAGTATGATAGTGTTATAGAAATAGATGCTTCCAGACAAATATCTGTTGATTTTACCGGTTAAAATGCTGAATTAGCAGTAAAAAGAGTATAAAGGCAGGCTGCGAAAATTTTTAAGTTAGTACCCAAGTAAATTTACTTCTGAGCAGTTGTGTCTAGAAACATGATGAATGTTGTAGTGGACATTAACGGCTTTTTCAACAATAATTGTGAATTTTTACCTAAAGAGATCGCTTGTTTAAGTTTGGAAGCAAGCGTCATTGGACACTGGATACTGTCTTCAGAATTTGATTTTTCACTATTGAATATAAAACGGCAGAAAGAAAATAATTTAATTACAAAAAGAAGCGGTGTGCATTGGTATGATGGTGAATCTGTTGTAAGATACGTATACGGTAATTTACGAGCGTTTACCAGAGACGCTTCAAACGTGTACACTAAAGGTGCCGTATCTAAAAAGTTTTTAGAGACTCTCCTGTGTCGTGTTGTAATAGATATAGACAGCATTCAAAGCGCTATATCCTTTGAGAGCCAACCACAGGCCGATATTGTATGTATGTTGCATAGCACTCGCGTATCAGCGGGTACGTTAAAAAATAACCAGTGTGCCTTATCACGTGCCTACATTCTGAAAAAGTCGTTACTCGGCGAAATAAACAGTGATAAAGCCGGTGAACGAGGGTCCTATTTAATTGAAATACCTATTGATCAAAACATTTTTCAAGAATGCACAACAGACAGTACGCATGATCAGCAAAATTGTTTTCTATGTAATGAACACTGTACAGATATTCAAGGCTCTTCAGTACATTCCGGACCATACAGTAGGTGTATATCCCGCGGACAAGATTCCAAAAGTATTGACGAAACCGATCGCTCTAGTTATTAATACAGATGGCTACAAACAACCAGGGCAACACTGGGTTGCCGTCTACATTAATCGACACGGCCAGGGATGGTACTTCGATAGCTATGGATTACCTCCAATCATTCCAGAACACATTAGATGGCTCAGAAGAAACTGTACCCAGTTCACTTATAACAATCAACGACTCCAACAGGAAAATTCTCAAGTTTGCGGCCAATATTGTATCATGTATTTGCATAATATGTCTACTCATTCTACACTCTCTGAATTTTTATCAATCTTTGACGCGCAGTTCCGAAAAAATGATGAAATTGTAGAAGATTATTATAACGCCTTTATGAATATTAAAAGACAACGTAGAAATAACGGGTTTATTGGTGGAAATATTTCAATACATTATAATCAATCATGTAATCGTAATATTCTATAAAAATTATATATGTAATCATGTAAACAACTAAATATTCAATAAATATTATGCTTAATAAATATATCCAAGAGTATAAATTATTTTAAACCATGCCCAAATACTATTATTATTTTGACTTTTGTTATTATTACGATTATTATTATGGTTATTATTATTATTATTATTATTATTATTATTATTATTATTATTATTATTATTATTATTATTATTATTATTATTATTATTATTATTATTATTATTATGCTTATTATTATAGTCATTATTATTATTATTATTATTATTATTATTATTGCTTAAATTTAAATTTAAATCTGAGCGAGCGGACACAGCACATACCGCTCTATCCCCCACCACCGCTCGATATCCCCCTCCACTTTGGAGTGGGGTCCGCTATAGTGGCAATACTACTACTAGCTATGACTCCATGGCCTTAAAACAATAAATAATAATAATAATAAAAACTTGACTTGCTTTTGTCTTGCTAGGCACTTCACTTTTAATTTTCAAAACCAAGCCATAATCAAGTTATTTTTTTGACCCGGGTAGATTCGTTTATGACCAATTACTTTAAATTTATAATATTCTGTTGGCATATAACTTTTAATGAAACCTTTCATTTCGTTACATCTATAATTGCTTTCATGTACAGAATAACCTGATTTGTAAATTAATTGGGTCAAATTGATAATTAAAATCAGTTATTAAATAAATTGCATTTTTTTGTAAAAAATTTTTAATGGAATTATAAAAATTGATTTAAATTAATAAATAATACTAATAATAATAATAACGAAATTACCGTGATATTGAAAATATTCAGTATCGTTAATTGGATAAAAAAATAAATAACTTCTCATATAAAATAACATACTTGGGTTGAAATTTTGAAAAGTCATGTAAAATGCAATTGATGTGAAAGGATTGATTTATTTGCTACAACACCAATTTCTCCGTTAAATCTGACATATATTTATCTGGCTGAGAATATTTTAGCTATGTATATAAATATGAGAACGAGAATGTATGAAATGTGAATCTGTCACCATTCGAAAGCTTATATTTTCGTCAAGTTATATTTGATCTACTCAATATACGTGATCAAATTTCTTTCATTCATAAGTCGTGTCGAATCATGGAAATGGGATAAAATCATGAAAATTCCATCACTGCCCATGTCTCAAGAAGGAGTTATGATGAGAAGAAAAAATTCATTGAAATTATTATCGATTAGGTTGAAAAATTTCGAAAACCGTTATTCAGTAAAAATTTAGGATGCTGGTAAATTTTTCTGGATAAAATTAATACTTATCGATTGAATAAAATTTAAAAAATAAAGATTGATATTTTCAAAACTTGTGAATATTATTTAACATAATTAATAAAACAGCTTATTAGGGGAGAGGGAGGCAGAGTGGGTCCCTTAAGGAAAATAATTATAATATCATTCATTTTTTTTACGCGTCTACTTCTTTTTAGACCCTTGATACTTATTTTTACTTAATTATGCTGCGTCCATTAAAATTGAGAAATCGAAAATTAGGGGCAAAGTGGGCCCTCCAAAACATTTCGGATTTGATATTTTTTATTCTTTACACGTGTGATATTTGCACATAACTATAAAACAATTGTATTTTGTTAATATAAAAGTCATTCTAATAGTCTGCTGCGATATCATTTTAAATTATATTTAATAAACAGTTTTGGTGGTCCATTTCAAGGGGCCTACTTTGCCCTCAGGGACCCACTTTGTCCTCTTCTCCACTATAGCTATGCCAAATAAGTAAATAACAGTATATTGCATGGTTAGGGTACTACCCGCATGAAAATAACATATATTTTGATTATATATAAAAAAATATACCGTAAATATATAATTTTATAAAACGGCAAAAATGTATGTATAATAAAATATAATATTTATATGAATTCAAAGTTATACTTTGATTTATAATTTAAATTATAAAAAAATATATACATATTTTCATAATATGTAATATAATTATAAAATATAATTTTTAACTTATAAAATTCATTATAAATTTACATATAGTGGAATGATATATAATAGAATATATTTTTTTATATATTAAATATATTTTTTTATATAATTGACGTTGGAGAATCTCAAGATATTGAATTGTATATTGTATTATATAATACATTATATATCTAAAAATATAAAATAAAATATGAAAAATAAAGACTTTCAGTTTGACGATGATTGTGAGTATCAATGAGAATATATTTTATTCGAGTAAATTAAGTATGTAAATTGAACTTGAAAGGAAGTTTGTAGAGAGAGTCGTTGTGACTATAAATTTTCATTTGTATGATTAATTTTTAATATAAAAAAATAATTACTCAAAATAAAATAAGTTTTAGAGGATACCGAAAGAGCATTCATGGAACTGAAAATTTTTCGAAGCACAAAAGTGTCATGTATATCTTTTAATATATACAAGCTTATATACGAGCATTATATATTATATTATACTGTTAATAATATAATTTGAATTATAAAATCATAATATATATAAGCTTATAAATTGATACTATTTAATGACATATATTTTTTTTATATAATCTAATATTATATGGAGTTTTTATAATGATAATATATGCCAAAATATAAAATTATACATTATATTGATATACTTTTAAAATACAAAATTTTATATTGAAAACGGCAAAAAAGTAGTTATTTTTAAATATATAATTATTTATATTCTAAATTATACTATAATATAATAAATATTATATTATCTGATATAATTTCAGAGTATAAGTTTTTTTCATGCGGGATGAGATAGCCTTTATGTGGCAAGGGCAATGTTTTCAACCCAAGTCGTAGGATTACATGCACGTGCCGAAGGCCTGTGAGTGTCCTGCTATGCACTATATTTTATTCAACAATTGCTGATTTACGCGATTAATGACAATCTGCGAAGCGAAGTCTTCGGCTGGGTGACCGCTTAGCCACGCGTTGATCGGAGGTCTCTGACCTTTAGGCGTGGGATGAAGATCTAGTGATCGGTAAAATGGGAATTCATCGATCACTAGAGCCTCACCCAACCCGAACTGTACTGGCAATAGTTTTCTCTGTGGTTTCCCTTGCCCCTAGACTCCCACAGCCAAAGTGGGGGGTAGGGTATCACCGTAATGGTACAGTACACACAATGAAGGCAGAAAAAAGAAGCAGTTGCGATATAAAGGCAAAAAGTGTAAAAGGCCGTTAAAGCGGCTATACACTGGAACAATTGAATACAACAACAACCACATGGTACAGCACTCTAAATATGATGAATTAAAGTAACCATATTTAGTGTACTAGCCGTTCAACATACATTGTGACAAAAACTTTAAGTCGCTCAATGAGTTCTTATGATGTTCAATAGATGGAGCTCAGTCGAAAATCTTGAGACGCGTTGTGAAATTTCATTATAACACTCGCTTTTCGCAACGCCGATCGAAAACGAGAAAATCTACTTCGACTTTACTCAACTTCTTGATAAACGATTCTCGATATTATTTACTAAAAAGTAAAGTTTATTTATTTTTTTTTTTTATTGCCAGTGATCGAAAAATAAAGTTCGATAAAACAACCACAGTAATAGTATAATGCAAACCCAGTAAATAAAGTAGGACAATTCAACTCGCTTGTGTGATTCAAGTGGCAGTTACACAGATTGGGATTTCCTGCCACCCTCCCTGTGCGTGTATACGGAGAAAATTTCCCATTAAAATTTACAGTGTTAGTACAGCAAAGCTGGATCAGCCAGCGCCAGTGGGGTTTTTTACAGCACTCTCTATAAAATGTAAAGTCTTGAAGCATGCTATAGACTTATATATTTTATCGGAAGCACTGTAAAAAGTCCGGTCGGCCCTAGTCGATCCAGCTTTACAGGTGCCACCGTGATTATTATTTAAATTTTATAGAGAACCCGCATGAAAAAAGTATATCTCAAATTATAATTGTTTATATAAAATTATACTTCAATATATTTTCATGCTACTATTTTTTGCCGTTTTGATATACTTGATTATACTTTATCAGTATAAGTAAGATTTATAATTTAATATACTCTGAGTTATATAAATTTTGTGTAAGCTAAACTATACCCGAATTATATAATAAAAATTATATACAATGAGTATACTCTAATTATATCTGAATTCTCAGGAGAAAATTCTCAGGAAGACCTAAGTTGTTTTGGAGTAAGAAGAAATCATCTTGAGAGATAAATTTTCTGAAGATAATTTTTTTTTCGACCGATATAATTTTCGTTTTCCTAAGCTATACTAATTTGAATACTTTTTTTTATACTTCTTTTATATATTTGAGATATACTCGTTGATAGATTTGCAATGTATATCGATTATTATACTTTCTACTTCTATCATAAATATCTTCGATCAACTATAGTTTAATTTATAAATTTCGAATGTATTAAAAAGTATACATTAAGGTATAGTTTTACATATATGTAATACTATACAATTAATTATATCTTAAATTTATAATAACTAAGTTTCACATGTTACAACTCATTTATGAGATATTTTGCCGCATTTGTAGAAAATATACACATGGCTATACTTTGTAGTATACTTTAGAACTATACATTATTCTCACGCGGGAAATTCCGTTTGCGTAAACTTGTTTACTTTTTGTGCAATGAAATGTGAGAATATTTGTTATTTTTTGAGAAAATTTCCACGCATACTCAAGTTCAAATCTTTTTTTCCCATAACGAAAAAATTCGTGGTAATTTTTTACGAAAACAAATTTAAAATCCGAAAAATTAACAATTTATTGTTCAGAATTCTCACTATTTGTTAAAAAAAAAAAAAAAAATTTGTTTTTCAAATATCAGTTAAATTTTTTTCTCCTCAAGAGCAAATTCCAATTTTTTTAACAATGACATAAAAAAAAAAGAATTTATTTAAATTTCGCATTTCCAGCGACGCTTTGTTCGAGAGGAAGGGCTCAGAAGTCATCTAAATAGAGAAAACCGTAGCGCGACGGAGTACCTAAGGAAGTAAAAATTCAAAAATAAAATGAAGCTAAAAAGTTTATTTACAAGTTATATAAAACATTCAGAAATTTATTCTTATGATTTTATCCCAGCGACGACATATTTCAGAAGTATTTTTTTCAAAGAAATTTTGCGGCAGTAAATAGCTGTTATTTTAAATTCCAAGAGCTTTTGTGTATACTTCAATACACTGAGGGAAAAAGTTTGAACTGCGAATGAAGTCGTAGGTGGCTGAACAACGGCTGGTTTTAGATACAGTGAAAAAACAGAAAAGTTTTCCGAAAGTAAAGCTGTCGTTAGAATTAAAACTTTTTTTCAACGGTCCGCGTACTTGTGAAAACTAAACTGTCTTTGATTTTGACCTATTTCGATATTCATCACAATTTTAGTGGATTTCCAAATTTATTGACAGATGACAAATTACTATTATCTGAATCCATGCGGAGTACTGTCTAAAAACGAATTAGTGAAAATCACGTGACAACTTTGATTTACCAGTGAATAGTCACTTACTGCCAGTGAAAAGTATACCACTATTTTAATTAGTGTCATACTTTTCACTAGTAAAAAATGGATAGTCACTATTTTCACTGTTTCAAATTTGGAAAAGTAAATGAATTGCTTTCAAAATCTATTTCGCTCTAGAACTCAATAAAACGCGTCGATTGCTGCAAAGACCATCTTAATCAGTTGATTTTTGCGAAAAGTACAGTCCGCGTCACTTGGATAGCCTCACCTATTTTTTTTCAATATCTGATTCTTTACTCGCTGATTCATAAAATCATCTGTATATTCTATGTTACTTATTTAAGACAGAACAAGATATGTTGTTAGTGTTCGATAAACAAAGCGAGGATATCGTGAGGGGGACATGCCACTGGTCGGCAGTTCGTCACATGGATAGCCTCAGTCAAATTTATCGCGCAAAGGAACGAATATGTTCCATTTTCGTATTATTATGTTGCAATTTTATAGCGTAGTGAATAAATTAAAATCGATTTAAAACACCAAAATTGGTTACTATATAAAATGGGGTGCAATAAAATGTTAAGTATTGAAGAAATTAATAAAATTAATTTTTTACTTAATCAAAATTTTTTCTCATCATGAAATCGCTAGAAGAGTGAATAGAAGTGCTAAAGTTATTAATAATTTCGTGAAAAACAATGAAAACTACGGAAAAAATTATAAAGGTCGAACGAAATTCGCAACAACGCCAAGGGAACGTCGAATGATAATTCGCGCGGCATCTAATTCCATTAAGACTTTGAGGCAAATAGCGGGAGAAGTTGGAACAGCAGCATCTATTTCAACTGTAACAAGAGTGATAAGACGGGCAAAGCATCTATAGAGAATGAAATTGAATAAAAAATCGGCTTTGAATCAAAAACACACATCAGCACGAATTTTATTTGCAAAAGAACATATGAGTTGGATAGATAAATGGCTAAAAATAATTTTTTCAGATGAAATAAAATTTAATTTAGATGGGCCTGATGGATGTAACTATTACTTTAATGATTTGCGGTAGGAAGAAAAAATTTTGATTAAGAATCAGATATTGAAAAAAAATAGGTGAGGCTATCCAAGTCACGTGGACTGTATATTTTTGTAGCACAACCGTTTTTTGAGTTCGAAAACAGTGAGATCGTGGCCATTTAATATTCTGGCTTACAATAAGTCTACCAATCGATCGGCAACAAGAAATATTATACTTCTTTCGGCTTCAATAACGTAATATCATCATTAGTTTAAAAATCACGTAGAATTTATTCCATGGGTTACATTAAAAGCTTAAAAACGCTACAAGAGTTATCTTAATCTTCCAAGTAAAAGCTTGCATATAATTAATTACAAACTGGTGTCGAAAAACATAAGAAATTTATAGCCAGTGAATAATAGATGGCAGCGACTGTAAGCTGACTCCGAATCGTTGGAGCTTACAAGTGTGTAATCATTTACTTGTTAACTTTCAATGTACTTTTAAACACCATTGAAGACTCTTTTTGATAAAAAATTCAATGAGCATTGAAGAACAAAGAACAAACTATTGATTTTTATCAAAACACCCTCAAGTATATCCATACATACATACATACACATATTTGTTGCTCAATAATAATATATAAGAAATTGTCTTGTTCATAACAACTCTAGAAACTTTTACCGTTTTGGCAGTAGAGAAAACTTGAGCGAAATCCTCGTAGTCTGTCACTTGCTTTCTCACGCAAGCCATCTCTTTCTATAAAAACTTTTATTCTGTCTTCAAACCACTGAGTGGCTTTGCCGCGCTCATCGCACTTGCTGGGAATTTTAACGGAGGGTAACTTTATGGAGTCGGGAGACTCAAGACCAAATACTAGTTCGATCGACTACAGTTTATACTAGAGTATCTCGTATAGGATTACGAAGGATTTTTATACTATCCAAAACACGTTGTCTGCCTCAAGGGATTATATATGTATGTATATACACATATATATACACATATGTATTTATTTATTAAGGTGGCGTAGAAAAAACAGGCTTAGTTTTTTTTGTTTCAATTTTGTATAGAAATTTTTCGACTACACACATGGTGGAAACCGTCCGAAAATCAGCTCAATTGAAGTCTGTAAAAGTTACTCATGCCAAAAATTAAAGGAACAGAAAAATTTTAGAAATTTTTTAGTGATTTTTGCAAGGCTGTAACTTTGTGAAATATAATCGTATCGAGGTTTTAAAAAAATAATTTTGTAGCTTGAAATCTCTAGGTTCGATGGATTTTTATCAAAGTTTTTTGGAGCAACGGCAATTGCGCAAACATGAGAAATATTGCGAGACAAAAATTTTTCAAAATTTTTTTTCTTTTTCAAATAGTCCATGGCCGTGTATAAATAGGGGAGAGTGGGGTCAATTAAACCAAAAATATTTTAACATTTTTTTTTTTAGGTGAATAAAAGCAAAATGATAGTTTTTTTTTACGAAATTATACTTTATTATATAGACTATCATTTCTCATGAGCACATAACTTAACAAAAGATGAAAATTTTTAATTAATACGAAATTGTACAACTGCATCAAATGGTTCAATCGTCCTCTTTGCGGGGAGCAATTGAACCACTGGTCGGAGACAATTGAACCAAGAGTATTAGAATCACAAACAAATGACTTTAATGAATAATTTACTATTCATTACAGCTTATGACTGAAATTACAATACTTCTAATAATATTGATCATTTTATATAACATTACGTGTTATAACAATCACTTTTACAACTTCTGTCAATATAATTATTTTTTTTCTTGGTTAGTTTAGCTTTTTTTCACATTCAGTCAAGATGCGCGCGCATGTCTGATGCTCACAGTGTGGTCCGTGTGGTTCAACCGTCCCCGAGAGTACTGGTTCAATTGACCCCATATGATTTTATTTAAATAATTAGTTTAAAAAAAAATATTCAAGAACTATTTTACTAGATGTAAAGTTAGAAATTTATGACTAATATATGAAAGAAGGTATTACAAAAAAAATTTAAGATTACATTTGAAAATTAAAAACTTATTAAACAATTTGTCAAGAGCTGAAAAAAAAGTTCAGATGCCTAAAAACACAAAAACTTGAATTTTTTAAAATTAAATTATGATATTGGTTCCAAATGTTAGTCAGACTAAGGTTTAGTGTATTGAAATATAATTTCAAGAGGGCGACTCATTTTTCTATTTTTTTCGATTTTTTAAGCTTACTGGTTCAATTGCCCCTTGGTTCAATTGACCGCACTCTCCCCCAAATAGAATAGTTTCTTTTCTTTAATTCGTAGTCATACACAAAAATATATGATCATATATAACAATAAATTGAAAGAAAATATGTGTTTTTCACTAAAGTAGTTATAAAATTACAAATGTCCTTTCAAGATTCGCATTAACAGTTATCTTTTAACGAGAATTTTTTTTGTTTCCATTAAAAGGATGGTAAAAAATTTCTAGCAGTAAGCACGAAAAAATAAATCACTCTGTCAAATATAGGGGAGTACCAGGCAAGAAGGGAAAGCCAAAAAAACAAACTTTTTTGATTCCAAGTACGATAAATCTTTCATTTTTTGTTTATATTTAAAGAAAATAAGTTGAGTTTTCAATTGTCGTACAAAAAACTTTATTTTTTTTATTTTTCGAGAATCTTAAGTCCCCTCAAAGAAATGAAAAAAATTTATTTTTTCATGGGTTTAATAAAATTCAACAAGTATGGAAATTTACGTATAAATTTAAGTGAGAAATATGATTTGTAATATTATATAAGACTAAAAGCGTCAACGAGAAAAACTTAAAAAAAATAAATTTAGAGTATCTCGAATTACTTATGAGTAATTGTGAAAAGTGATTAATTATAAATAAAAATCATTTTCAATAATGCAATTTAAAAAAAAAATCGATGCATTCCATTTTGTCAAACTTTTTCGTATAACTGTATTTTAAAGTATATCGCAACGAAAGTGAAACTTATTGTAAAACATTTAAATATCTAGAAAACAAACGTCCTTTTCTTACTCTCTTAAAATGAATCAGTGAAAAGTGCTGCAAATCAGTGAAAATTCACTGCATAAACAGTCCCAAGTATACGATTGGTTGAATAAGTATTCACTGATTTGCAGCACTTTTCACTGATTCATTTCAAGAGAGTAATGTATAAAAGCGCGACTAGATTCTCTTACGGGAAAAAAAAAGCTAATGAACGCTAGTTAATACTGTTGAAAATTAATTAGTGTTAATGAGTGTTTATTAGTAATCATTAGTACTCTCTGAATCTTACAACACTATTGGAAACAATTAGTGGAAATGATTAATGTCGATCATTGTTTCATTAGTAATCATTAGAAGTCCGATTAGCGAGTCCACAGCATCATTAAAAGTAATTAGTGTTGATCATGCTTTCAATAATGTTGATAAGTAGTCCGATTAGTAAGTCTACATCACAATTGAAAGTGATATCAATATCGATCATGTTTCAAATAAAAAAAAAACTCTAACCTCAAAATTTTAAATTTAGTCTCTATATAAAATTTATCAAATATATATCAAATGTTATTTATATTATAAATACAGTAAAAGTTTATAAATTGCTCAATCATCGTGATTAATATCATTTGCATTGTTAAGATTATTAAGATTTCGATGATAAATATATACCTTAAAAATAATCCTGACTATTGAGTCCATGGTGTTGGCAGAGAGGTACAAGTTTCAACTGATATGCAGAAGGATCCAGGTTCGAGCCCCAGTAATGACAAATAATTTTTATCGATTAAAAAATTGATAAAAATTAATTAATCAGTACAAATAGTAATCATAAGTATCTATAATTGGATCCAATTTCTTTTTATCGGGTTACGCTATCGACAGTAAGAAATAAGCGCAGTGCGCTTATGACACTAAAAATACCTATTCGGCTCCATTTCACAAGATGGCATTGTACAACTCACGTCTCTTGCAGTGGTTCGACCCTATGCCTGTTTCAATACATAACAATCCTAATATATACTTTCCAACTTGGCGTCTCAGGTGGGGTATAGGATAGTCACACCTACCTTACGAGTCTCATCTGTCGTATTCTTAGACGAAACGCCTCTTACCCCACAAATTTATTTTTCCAATTCTCCTCTTCTCATTATCACTCACAACGTTTTATTCTTTGGTAATTGGAGACTTAGATAGTGATCGTTCCAATCTAATCCTATAAGTTCGTCGCTTAATATATATACACGGAGAAAATTAAGTGCAAAAATAGTTAGTGTTATAATTTATTTAATAGAATTAATAATATCAGGATGGTAACAGTTACCATCAGTATGATAACAGTTACCATCAGGATGATAACAGTTACCATCAGGATGATAACAGTTACCATCAGGATGATAACAGTTACCATCAGGATGATAACAGTTACCATCAGGATGATAACAGTTACCATCAGGATGATAACAGTTACCATCAGGATGATAACAGTTACCATCAGGATGATAACAATTACGATCAGGGTAGTAATTAATATTATTGAATGCTATGAAAAATTGATCGAAAATTCAATAATTTTCAATTACTAATGCAAAATTGTAAATTTTCGAATACAAATATGATGACAAACATACTTAAGTTTTATTTATAAAATTTTTACAAAAAAATGACAATTTTTTAAAAGTTAAAATACCAGTATTAAAATAATTTATATTATAAACTCTTCATTGGCGTACTAGCCCTATTTTAATTTTACTTTTAAATTGTAAACAAATATTTTCTATTTAAATCCATAATTTAGTAATGTACATTTTATTGTTTAAAATAATGAAATAAGTTACTGTACAGTCGTCTAGATCAGCGTAAAATAAAAATTTCCAAGCGAGAGACCTTCTGTCAATAACTTTGAATGATTGAGTATGTTCATCAAAATAAGAATCATTCAAGTACTGAGTAATAAATAAAATTTGGTCATTATTAACATTTAGTATTTTTTTAACCTTGTAAAATGATGGTTCGTCTGACGGTTTCATTATAATTGAATTAATTGTTATTCTACTTACCTCAGATGGTAACTATTATCATTTGATGGTAACTGTTACCATCTGGATTATAAATATAACTATTTAGAATAATAATAATAATTAACTCTAGTTAAGATACAGGATCGTAACAATTATTATAAATATACCCGTGAAAAAATATTCTGATCAGGCTTGATATGAGCTGATAAGGCCATATCAAAATTTTTGATATATTCATATCTGGCCTGATATGATCTGATATGTCCATATTTGATTTTTGATAGGTCCTGATCTGGCCTGATATGAAAATTGGCCATATCAGGCCAGATCAAGCCTTATCAATTTGATATGTCTATATCAGACTTGATATAGCTTGATGAGCTCATATATAATGTTATATTTATTTCTAATAGGTCCTGATATGGCCTGATATAACCTTATAAAGTTATATATACTTTGATACACTTAAAAAAAAAATCCCTGATCAGGCTTGATATAACTTGATATGACTTTATATAGTCTGATATATATATATATATATAAATTGATAAACCTGTGAATAAAAATCCTGATCAGGCTTGATATAACTTGATATGACTTTATATAGTCTGATATATATATATATATATATATATATATATATATATATAAATTGATATACCTGTGAATAAAAATCCTGATCAGACTTGATATAATTTGATAAGCCTTTATAGAGGTTAAAAATATCAAGTTACCTCAAATTGTATTCGAAAAGATGTGTCATGAAAGTTGAACACGATAGATTTTTTTATACACAATAAAAATTTATTGATATTTATTTTTTACATATTTTTTTAAAATAAATTTGGTCTTTTACAGATGTAATTTTTTATAGACAATTTATATCAAAGCATATATAGTCTGATATACTTATATCAAAGCATATATAGTCTGATATGGCCAATTTCCATATCAGGCCTGATATAGTCTGATCAGAATATTTTTTCACGGGTAGTGAATGTTACAATCTAGATGATTTATACAATCATCTAGATAGTATTCACTACTATGGAATTGATGGTAAATATTTTTACCATAACTAGATAGCAATTCCTATTATTTAATTTTCTCAGTATATTCGAAAAAAGTTAAAATCTCAAAATTTAGTAAAAAAAAAAAGTTGATCTTAATGTTAACATTTTAAAAGTTATTTTCACATTTCCGATAACATTCTGCATACATCATAACGCTAAGAACTCAAGTACATTACGGAGACTACGAACGTGCTTTTCTTCTGAAAAAAGCTTTGCTAGTTTATAGAGAAATGGCCCGCAACGTTTTAAGTGAGGTGACGTTCCGGAGGGTGCTAGAGAAAACAAGTAAAAGAATTGTAGGACGAGATAAAAAAAAAATAAAGAAAGGACAAGAGACTAAAATATTTCGACTTTATGGCGCCTCCTAGGGTTGTCTTTTAGACAGTCATCCCCGAGAGGTTTTCTGTGGTTACTTGATAAATACAAATTTGTCAACCTCAGATATAAAATACCGTAACCTTGATGTAGTGCACTTAGAAAAATAAAACTTTAACTTACCTAAAATTTTTATTAAACTAAAAATAAATTTCTCTCTGCGTGAAAATATCATATACGGTAAACATATATTAAAAAATATATGTTACAGATATAAATATATATCTGTAACAATACATGAAATCTTATGTAGAACTATAGGGGAGGGTGGGGCAGAGCGGCCCCCCTAAGCCAATTATTATTTTTTGCGGCTTTCGACCATAAGATCTCTTTACTTTTGTCCTATTTCGAACAAATTTATGGAAATTTTGCCAAAATTCTGAAAAAAAAATTTTATTTTTGTGGGGCAGAGCGGCCCCCCTTCAAAAAGTGATAAAAAAAATTTTTTTTTCGTTTTTTTTTTTTTTTAAATTGTTTTCATCATTAAAAATGTATTTCTTTCTCTTGACAACTATTTTTGGTTTTATATTACTCGAAAAAAATTTTTTAAAGTGTAATAAATCGTTCACTCTCGATGACCTTAATTACTAATTGTTATTTAATTGAAAAAAAAAATCAATTCTATAGTTTTACTTTATTTCAAAAATTTATCAACTAGAAAAAAATTTAATTTTTATAAATTTTTAGTGACCAAATTTGCCTCTTACATAGAGAAACGGCCGAAAAATATAAAAAAATAATTTTTTCGGAAGTTTCGGCTGGTCCATTTTACCCCAGGTGTTATGCGTAGGGCTAGAAATGTGGAATTATACTAATTTTTCTTTAATTTGACGATAAAAATATGAAAAAATCACTTTTTCAAAATTTAGGGCTTGTCCACTTTGCCCCAAATGTCATGCGTAGGGGTAAAAATGCGCAAACATATCGGATTTATAGTAATTAGTCGAAAAAAAAAAAAATTTTTTTTTTGGTCAAAATTTCAGGGGGGCCGCTCTGCCCCAGGGGGGCCGCTCTGCCCCACCCTCCCCTATATAGATTTTGGCCGATTTTATTATATTTCTATATATGTTTTCTCTTACATGACTTCATATATTTCCGTATAACTTCAATATATTATTTATATATTTGAAAACTTATAATTTTAATATATTCAAAAATAAATGTTATTTATATATGGAAACAAATAAGAATTCATATATAATTCATCATTATATGGCACGATATATGTATCATGTATTTAACTTTATAAATTTTTGTATATTTTTCGATATATAGAACCATATAAGTCTCCCCATATATATAAGAATAAATAAAATCTATTCTTTTCTGTCTCCCTCTCTCTGTTATAAGATTCAAACATTGTGTTCAGAATATATATATATGTGTGCTAGCTTACAAATTTACATATATAATTATCAATATATGTAATCCATATATGTGCTAACTTATAAATTTACATATATGATTATAAATATATATAATACATGTATTAACTTTTAAACTTACGTATATAATTAATTATATTAAAACTTACTATATTATATATAAGAAAATATATATCGTTTTTGACCACTTACACTGTAAAAAATTCGCGGAGTGAATGCGGAGTGAATGAATTTTTAATTATTCACTCCCCTCGGAGTGAAATTCACTCCGCAAGGGAGTTTTCGCGGAGTAGATAATTTTTTATTAATTTAATTCCTCCGGAGTGAAATTCACTCCGGAGGGGAGTTTTAAAAATATTATTAATAAAATATAACTCTATATAATAAAATCGAAATAAAAATTCGCGTATTACAGTACTGATCAACTGAAACGCACACACACACACCCGAACACACACACGCACATATTCGCACACACCCAAACACACACACGTACACACTCCAAAACACACACGAACACATTCGCATAAACACACACACTTGAACACACGCGCACACGCACCCGATCGGACACACGCACACACCCGAAAACACACACAAACACATTCGCATAAACGCACACACCCGAACACACACACGCGCACATTCGCATGCTCGCGAGCGCACTCACGCACGCACACACATCCACAGACACGTGCACACACAGACACTCGCACTCGCACACACACGCTGTTTAACAATTTTTAACATAAATTAATTTAAATGTTAAAACTCCGGACCGGAGTGAATTGGGAGTGAAATAAAATTCGCATCACTCCGAGATCACTCCGCTAAAAAAAACTCCCAATTCACTCCGCATGCGGAGTGATTTTTTTTAAAACTCCGGAACTCCGAGTGGCGGAGTGAATCCGGAGTGAATTCGGATTTAATTTCAATCCGGATTCACTCCGGATTTTTTACAGTGTATATGGTCCCATATTGATTATATATTTTTCCATATATACTTATCATATATGGCATTTTCATGCGGGTCTGCACTTGTATTTATACTGACTCTTTAAAATTATAATAACTTGTGTTTCTTTTGGGGAGGGGGGGACACGACCGTCGTTGGGTTTTTATCGAATAAAGACACAAAGAACGCATTTAAAAAAGTTTATGGAAATCATGACTTAAGAGAGAATTCATTTTGGACAATAGACGTCTGATTTTACGCGCTGAATATTTTTGAATCAATAAGATCCTCAAAGCAAAAAAATGTCAACAGTAATAAAAAAACTGCCAGAAAAAACATTAATATTATTGTGCTTGCTGGCATACTGAGTAGGAAGTGTTGTATAGTGCCTCGGGTAAACAGGATAAAGCTTTTAATAATTTTTCCAAGAGTTTATTCTTCGGTTTACTTATTAACAAAAAATATAATATATAGTAACAAAGAAGATAAAATAAAATTATATGTTTAATTTTATTCTTTAATACATAATATTTGACGGTATTGTCTTTTACGATTAACTTTTTTTTTTATATCCCCAGAGGATGTCAAGGCTTCGAGGTTCGAGACTTATCTAGTACAGAACTATAAAGTTGCGACCATTTTTCCCCAGTGTCATATCAACTCGATTAAGATAACCTCTCACTGACTTTGTTCCTTACCCTTAACTTTTGAGATTCTTCGAGTTTATGACATAGGTGTTTGTAGTTATTTTAGTTTTCACAATAATGACACAACTTGTCATCATATCGACTTTAAATAAAATTTTTAAACTTTTTTTGTACACTAAAGAAAATCGGTGTAAGTCCGCACCGACCCGATGTCAAGGTAATCGCCCGTTAAAAAATCTTTTCATAAAATTTTATACCAAAAATGGTCTGGTTAAAATTTATAAAGTTTCATAAAATTTTACAGACAGTTATTATTTCGAAAAAAAATATTAGGGCATGAAAAGAAAAAAAAAAGAAAATTTCTACTAGAACTGGGAGGGTAAATGTACCAGTGGTTGACTGATTAAGTATTTTTAGCCTTTCAATTTATCGTATATTAAGTACTATAGGGTAAAAGAAGGTAATCTAAAATTTATATTATCTTTAAATAGTTGACCCGGGTCAAAAAATTAGATCTGTTTTGAAATAAATGATAAATTCAAATATTTTTTATTGAATTTAAGTTTATAAATCGTATATATTTTGTATAAGAATTTAATCTGTTTTTGCCCGTACTATTCCTTATCCAGGCCAATATCAGACTTATTTTCGTATGATATTTAGTCTATTTTAATTCGCGTTTAGACTAAAAACAGACTTTTTTATTACAATTCATGGTCTGTGTTCAATTGTTTTTAAGAACAAAAACAGACTTTATGTACTATAACTTTTGGTCTGTTTTGAATCGCTTTTAGATCAAAAACAGGACTTTCTACAAATATAATTAATAATAATAATAATATAGATTCATAAATTTATTTTAATTTTCTTGATATTTGAAACATGCTCATGCGCTTCCGTAATAAGATGTCACAAGAATTTTGATGGTTTCTAATGCCAAAATATTTTCGATTTTATCCAGTAAATAAGGAAAATTTCTTGACATTTTAAGAGTTCTTTTATTACTTTTATTCAATACTATAAATATTCAGTCAAGACAACTAAAACATAAAGCTTTCAAACTTTCATTAACTGTCGACATTTTTAAACAAAAGACACTAAATAAATAGTAAACAAAACATAATCAATTCTGTAACTTAATATATTTATTGTAAATATTGCCCACAAATAAAAATATTACAAGTCCATGATTTAATCTAGTTTAGTCCTTGCAAATTTTCAGAACTAAAATTTTTTAAAGTTCAAGAATGAATCTAGTTTTGCCTGCCCGTAACGCAATCGGTTTTTAAAACAACAGATCAAAAACAGCTTAAAATTTTTATAAAAGATCAAAAACAGATCAAGTAGTCCAATTAGACTAAAATCAGATCAAATTTTTTGGTCCGAGTAGATCAAAAACAGATTAAAAATTTAATAGAAGTTCAATAACAGACCAAGTAGTCCAAATACCGTCCAGTTAGACTGAAATCAGATCAAATTTTTTGACCCGGGGAGTTTCAGATATGTGATGTTATTTATTTAAATTATTATAAAAAGTCACTTTACAATGCAGGTAAAGTAAAAACACCAGTTTGAACCAGTAATTGACCGGAATTTCCCAGTAGCTGGCCGATTACAAAACATCGATTATTTTTCCACCTTAAATGAGTTTTGTGTTCACCCGCATGAAAAAAATGTATATTTTCATTTTATATTCGAAAATATATAATTATATAAAACGACAAAAATTTATGTATGTTTGAATATAATGTTCATAGAATTTGAAAGTATATTTTTTCTTATAACATAAACTATGAAAGAAAATATATGTTTTATTATAGAGCATTGTATATTTTCAGAATATAATTTGCCGGTTGTAAATTCCAATATAACGAAATATAATCGAGACATATATTTTAAAGTATAGTAACTGTTATAAAAAAAAATAATTTCCATTATACTTTTCCAACATATCGCATTATAAATTGAATAATATACTTTAAAATATATAATATAAATATTTTTTTAATCGGCAAAATGAACATTCAATTTATCAGTTTAACTCAGGAAAGAAAATAAAGGTACAGATTAATAAAGAAAGAACAGATATCTCAGTACATATTGAGTAGATCTGACCATAGATGTTCATATGTAAGTGTGCGTTTCAATCAGGGGAAGTCAACCTACGACTCTGACTATAAAAAACTGAATTAAACTTTTTTAGGTTTAAAACATGATATAAGCTTGGAATAAACCTTTTAGACTTAAAATTTTATAAGTCGATAATATATATTAGCTTATATATTAACATTATAAAATTACTTATGTGTTTATAATATAATTTTCAATATATGGAGTTCATATAGCTTGAATTTATGCCAACATAAAATATTATATATCATATTTGTATATTTTGAAAATATACAATTATATAATTTAAACGGCAAAAAAATTGTTATTTTAATATATAAGACTTTGTAGGGGAGGGTGGGGCAGAGCGGCCCCCCTAAGCCAATTATTATTTTTTGTGGCTTTCAACCATAAGATCACTTTACTTTAGTCCTATTTCGAACAAATTTATAGACATTTTGCCAAAATTCTGAAAAATTTTTTTTTTTTTTGTGGGGCAGAACGGCCCCCCTTCAAAAAGTGATAAAAAAAATTTTTTTTTTCGTTTTTTTTTTTTTTTTAAATTGTTTTCATCATTAAGAATGTATTTCTTTCTCTTGACAACTATTTTTGGTTTTATATTACTTGAAAAAAATTTTTTAAAGCGTAAAAAATCGTTCATTCTCGATTACCTTAATTACTAATTGTTATTTAATAAAAAAAAAAATCAATTCTATAATTTTACTTTATTTCAAAAATTTATCAACTAAAAAAAAAAAATCTAATTTTTATAAATTTTTAGTGACCAAATTTGCCTCTTACATAAAGAAACGGCCGAAAAATATGAAAAAATAATTTTTTCGGAAGTTTCGGCTGGTCCATTTTGCCCCAGGTGTTATGCGTAGGGCTAGAAATGTGGAATTATAATCATTTTTTTTTTAATTTGATGATAAAAATATGAAAAAATCACTTTTTCAAAATTTTGGGCTTGTCCATTTTGCCCCAAATGTCATGCGTAGGGGTAAAAATGCGCAAACATATCGGATTTATAGTAATTAGTCGAAAAAAAAAAATTTTTTTTTTGGTCAAAATTTCAGAGGGGCCGCTCTGCCCCACCCACCCCTATATAAAGAATAATATTATAATATAAAGTGTATTATATTATTCAGCATAATTTTGGGATATACATTTTTTTCATGCGGGTAGTATCGATTCCTATTCTTTAAAAAATAGGACTGGTTACCATGTAGAATGGTAATCATTACCATTCTCTTCTCTCCGTGTATAAAATTATCTGCATGTGCCTGTACACCATTTTAATACCGGCTGTATTACACCGCTGAGTAACACCCCTCTACGAGTTCATTTGAACACAGCTTTTTTGACAGCATATAGGGGAGGGTGGGGCAGAGCGGCCCCCCTGAAATTTTGACCAAAAAAGAAATTTTTTTTTTTCGACTAATTACTATAAATCCGATATGTTTGCGCATTTTTACCCCTACGCATGACATTTGGGGCAAAATGGACAAGCCCGAAATTTTGAAAAAGTGATTTTTTCATATTTTTATCGTCAAATTAAAAAAAAATTGTTATAATTCCACATTTCTAGCCCTACGCATAACACCTGGGGCAAAATGGACCAGCCGAAACTTCCGAAAAAATTATTTTTTCATATTTTTCGGCCGTTTCTCTATGTAAGAGGCAAATTTGGTTACTAAAAATTTATAAAAAATTTTTTTTTTTAGTTGATAAATTTTTGAAATAAAGTAAAACTATAGAATTGATTTTTTTTTTTTATTAAATAACAATTAGTAATTAAGGTAATCGAGAGTGAACGATTTATTACACTTAAAAAAATTTTTTTCGAGTAATATAAAACCAAAAATAGTTGTCGAGAAAGAAATACATTCTTGATGATGAAAACAATTTAAAAAAAAAAAAAACGAAAAAAAAAATTTTTTTTATCACTTTTTGAAGGGGGGCCGCTCTGCCCCACAAAAAAAAAAAAAAATTTTTCAGAATTTTGGCAAAATGTCCATAAATTTGTTCGAAACAGGTCAAAAGTAGAGTGATCATATGGTTGAAAGCCGCAAAAAAATAATAATTGGCTTAGGGGGGCCGCTCTGCCCCACCCTCCCCTATTTTCTCTGCAGCTAAAAAAAAACGTCATAATATTCTGACTTTGAAATAATTTTCAAGTACATAGATAGCAATTTCAAATATTGGATAAATTTACATTAAACTTCATTAGAGGGGTTGCTGATGACAGACAATTGACATATTAGATTAAAGTATTGACATTGAAGGATAAGATGATCGATTAATGTGAATGACTCTTCATGTTTCAAGAGATTCTATTGACACAAATTTTATTCACGATTATCGATCAAAAAAAAAAAATCTGGAAAACCGTTGCACCAACACTTTCCTATATTTTCGCGCTTCTCAAGCTCGAAAGCGTTATTGTACATAAATTTTTGATTTCGAAAAAACTCTTGACTGCCTTTGTTTTTTTGAGTTTTTGAACTCAAAAACTTCCGAATTTTCCAAAAATCGTTGATTTTTATTGCGGGAAGTTAAGAAATCTCGAATACTAGACGTTTTTTTCATGATACATAAATAAAATAAAGTTGATTAAAAATATCTGAGTGTTGTACAAAAAGTGAATTAATATTCTCAGATCAAATTGATTTTGAAAATATCTCTTAGCAAGTACTGTGAAAATGAGTCATATAAAATAAAACGAAATTCATTAATTAAACTGTAATTGGATCAAAGCAAATTTACACTCTCGAGTTATTAGTATCAAAGTTGTAGAAATTTAATATTTGACGTTAAATTAAATTTCCGTGAATTCGAAATTTAGGTTCATTACAATTCAGAGACTTGCATACAATTGTAATATTTTTTTTTTTGAAACTGTATTAATTGCAACAAAAATCGAGTTTTATATATAAAATAAATTTATCGATATTTAAAGACAGATCAATTAGCCCCAATACAATCTAGTCAGACTAAAATCAGATCAAATTTTTCGACCCTGGTAATATTTTTATTCGATAACCCGCATGAAAAAACTTTATATGTGAAAAATATACTTTAAAATATATGAATATTATAATGTGATATATTGCACAATATATGAAATATTTATATTTTTGCCGTATTAATATATGATATTGATAAATTTTTTATGTATGTTTAGCATATATATCTTGGTATATTTTATTATATATTGATATATTGTATTGAAAGTAGTATATTTATTAATATACAGTATGATGTATATTTTTTATACAAGTTTTCCAGTATATTGCAATATATAACGTCCAATATATTGCAAAATATATGGTACTATACATATTTTTCGTACTATGGTATGTTACATAATAAAAACCATGCATTTTAGTTTGTAATTTTCATTTCTATGCTATCGAGCAGCTTCTCAAAAAATGTAGGTATATAAAGACTATAATTTTCAATATATCGAGAAAAATATAATTTTCAATATATCGGAAAAATATAACTTCAATATACCGCAAACCATAGATTTAAACATATAAGTTCTTCCATGTATGATCAATTATATACAGACAATATATCACTAATTATATGAGTCAAAATATATATAAATTTTATTATATTATACTTCATAAATTACATATATACCATCCATATATGACAAAAATATATCGAGCGTTATATGAGATAATATATATAGAGAAATATAAAACATTATATAAAAATAAATATATTATTAAAAATATATAATCCAATATATGTAAAAAACATATATTCATAAATATATATATTTTTGCCGCCATATATTTATCACATATTCACCATATATATTTTTATATATTTTTAACAATACATAGCTTTTCCATGCGGGAAATTAAAAGGGAGTAAGTTTGATTGCTTTGTTATCAGGTTATCACATGATAACGTCACTGAGTTATCCATCAAATTACACTATAAATAATTGTTACGTTGCCTATAACACAATCAATTGACTGGAATCGATTTATAAGTACCCTTCTAATTGAAATAAATTATCACATATGTAATTATGACTCCACACAATGCGACTTACGAGCAAGCAATTAATTTATTTTGTACTATCACGGAATTAACGATACTCAATATGAACATAAAACTTAAGCCAAGAATCATCAAGAGTTCGATCTACCCGACGCAGAAATTCTACCCTGCCTTCAAGCACAAACTTTCTATACGAAATGACGTGTCAGCCGAAGTCTCTCGCTATTCTATTTCCCTGTCACTGAAATAATTACATTATCTACTATTCTCGCTCTGATTAATCTTTGATAACTTGTTGCAATATATCGAAATACCAGCGATAATGAGTGTGTGTATTCAAATATATCATATAGTAGTGTGCAGCCAGGTATAAAGGGTAGCGCCGATAGCCTTAGGGTTATGATAATTTATGGCCTATGACCGACTTGAACTACTGAGGGATATCTGCCAAGATTGTCCGAAAGTGATCGTTTTAATGAAAGCACCTACAAATTGAGTAACGCATGTAAAATATTCACTTACTCACATATTGTATCGATTTACTCATTTTGTGTCTGTAATAGGGACGTGCGAACCGTATTCGAATCAAATCAAATCGGATATTATTCGATTCGAAATTTGAATTGAATAATTTGAATTCCCTTACACGGAAAAAAAGAACTGTTTCTGCAACAGGAATCCCGGGTCGAAAAATTTGATCTGATTTTAGTCTAACTTGACTGTATTTGGACTACTTGGTCTGTTATTGAACTTCGATAAAAATTTTAATCTGTTTTTGATCTACCCGGACTGAAAAATTTGACCTGATTTTAGTCTGATTGGACTATTTGATCTGATTTTGATCTTTTGTGGAAATTTTAAGCTGTTTTCGACCTGCTATTTTAAAAAACAAACGCGTTACGAGCAGACTAAATTAGATTAATTCGTGAACTTTAAAAAATTTTAGTTCTGAAAATTTACAAGGACAAAACTAGATTAAATTATGGACTTATAAAATTTTTATTTATGGGCAATATTTATGAAAAAATATTAAGTTGCAGAATTGATTATGTTTTATTTACTATCTTTTGTTTAAAAATGTCGGCAGTTAATGAAAATTTGACAGCTTAATTTTTTAGTTGTCTTCATTGAATATTTATATCATTGAATAAAAGTGATAAAACAACTCTTAAAATGTCAAGAATTTTCTCTTATTTACTGGATAAAATCGAAAATATTTTGGCACAAGAAAACATCAAAATTTTTGTGCTACGGAGAAAAATGTTGGCTCGAAATCTACCAATTTTTATTATGCTGTCGACCAAACTTGAAACAGAAAGTAAAGTATCCAAAAAATTACTATGCTCTTATAAAAAATTATTATGCTGCATCAAAATTATTATGATGTATGGAAGTAATTGATATTGAAGCTCATCGATAAGTTTCTCGCGCGTAATAAGTAATGTGATACAGTATAATCATTTTTTGTAAGAGCACGATAATTTTTTGGATGCTTTACTCCCTGTTTCAAGTTTAGTCGACAGCATTGTAAAAAAATTGGTAGGTTTCGAGCCAACATTTTCTCTGTGTGACATCTTATTATGGAAGCGCATTAGCATGTTTTAAATACCAAGAAAATTAAAATAAATTAATAAATCTAGATTATTATTATTATTTATATTTATAAAAAGTCCTGCATTTGTCCTTAAAAACAATTGAATACAGACTAAATATTATAATAAAAAAGTCTGTTTTTAGTCTAAACGCGATTTAAAACAGACTAAATATCATACGAAAATGAGTCTGATATTAGCCTGGATAAGGAATAGTACGGGCAAAATCGTGACTAAGTAACAGGTGGAACCATGATCCTAAACAATAACCTGAATTATAACTGAGCTAGAACCTATTATATTAGAGTAAAAGTTTGTATTAGCTAAATAGTTATCGTGGTTTTCGCTGAA
This sequence comes from Microplitis mediator, assembly GCF_029852145.1. NCBI lineage: Eukaryota > Metazoa > Arthropoda > Insecta > Hymenoptera > Braconidae > Microplitis > Microplitis mediator. Next base: position 19,329,215 of record NC_079978.1, on the reverse strand, counting down.
AAATCACCTGGCACCTAAGCAAGATAAAGCGTACGTTTGTGTCACAAACAGCGGGTGTTTATTCTGACACTTTTCGTTAAGCGACGTTGCAATATTTATGTATGAGAACCAAACTATTTCTAGATGTCATTACTAATTCTTCTTCTCGCAGATACATATGAACACGTCTTTTGAATTTACAGAGTTCAAACTTCACTTGCAAATGTTCTAAGAATGACATGTGACATATTTGATTGATGAGTCCGAGTGATAAATCTGCGAGTAAATGCTTTCTCTTCAATAATTCCTTTCAACTTTTTTTTTCTCTCAAATCTTCTGATGCTTTTTCTTTATCAGCTGACTAAGCAATGATCTGATTAGTTGCTAGATATCTCTATGCCCGACAATTCAACACCTCCGATTACGCACATTTTACTATGCAAACAATTATTTTGTTCATGATTGCATATTGATGACATGATAAGAAAGTACCCGGGTCAAAAAATTGAATCTGTTTTAAAATAAATGATAAATTCAAATATTTTTTTTTTAATTTAAGTTTATAAATCGTCTTTATTTTATGTAAGAATTTAATCTGTTTTTGCCTGTACTATTCCTTATCTAGGCCAATATCAAACTTATTTTCGTATGATATTTAGTCTGTTTTAAATCGCGTTTAGACTAAAAACAGACTTTTTTATTATAATTCATGGTCTGTGATCAATTGTTTTTAAGGACAAAAACAGACTTTAGTTACTATAATTTTTAGTCTGTTTTTAATCGCTTTTAGATCAAAAACAGGACTTTTTACAAATATATATAATAATAATAATAATAATAATAATAATAATAATAATAGTAATAATATAGTGTTATGTCGGATTGACATAAATTTAATGATTTTGTGGGTATTTGATCCAAGCCGAAGCCTATAGACCGGGAAACCCAGAGATCTTTTATTAAGGAGGATAGGTTTAATTTTATTTAATAAAACGATATTTAATTTGAATCTTTCACTATATTAACAACTCGATTACAAAAATGTTGAGGTTTAGAGATTAAAATCCAAAGACAGGTGGCTAGTCAGCCGACTCTGATTTACAAGATTCAAAATTATATTTACTATTTTAATTTTGAATTACATATGCTCGAATTTCTAATTTGTAATTCTGATATAATGAACTGAACATTTCAAACTTTCATTTAATATTTTAATTTTAAACTACACGTGTTCGAATTTATATTTTGTTATTTTAATTGTACCTGTTTTCTCTGTGCGAATCCATGATGTAGTACTTATACACGTTTAACAAACTCTTTTCCTTTTCTTTTTCTTCATTGTATAAAAAAAAACTTGTGCACACTCCGATGATCGCAGCCAGAAGAGAGAGAGTTTCTTTTTTGTTTCTGGGCCCTAAATTTCTTATCGGTCCCTCCATATTTTCCATTTTGGTCGGCGCACGCATTATTCTCCCCACTAAGGTTTCCCTTAGCAGGTATTTTGCTATTCGCGTGGCTCATTGTATGTTAAAAAATTTTATAAATAAAAATAAATTATTTTGAAAATTATAAAAATCAATCGGACGTAACAATAGATTCATAAATTTATTTTAATTGTCTTGATATTTGAAACATGCTAATGCGCTTCCGTAATAAGATGTCACAAGAATTTTGATGGTTTCTAATGCCAAAATATTTTCGATTTTATCCAGTAAATAAGGAAAATTTCTTGACATTTTAAGAGTTCTTTTATTACTTTTATTCAATACTATAAATATTCAGTCAAAACAACTAAAACATAAAGCTGTCAAACTTTCATTAACTGTCGACATTTTTAAACAAAAGACACTAAATAAATAGTAAACAAAACATAATCACTTCTGTAACTTAATATATTCTTTATAAATATAGCCCATAAATAAAAATATTACAAGTCCATGATTTAATCTAGTTTAGTCCTTGCAAATTTTCAGAACTAAAATTTTTTAAAGTTCAAGAATTAATCTAGTTTTGTCTGCCCGTAACGCAATTATTTTTCAAAACAACAGATCAAAAACAGCTTAAAATTTTTGTAAAAGATCAAAAACAGATCAAGTAGTCCAATTAGACTAAAATCAGATCAAATTTTTCGACCCGGGTAATTAGGCTTCATATTCACATTTTTTATTTCAATTCAAAAAATGTCAGCCGTATTTTAACTTACAAAGTAATGCTCGGATGACTTAAACTTCTGAAACTCGTGAGTATCAGGATTGAAAGAATGTTATAAATAAAGTGAGCACGAAAGGTCTCTCGACTCCCAGTGGATTATGTATTTCTAGGATGAAAAAGTCTACAGGGAATAAGCCGAGCATTTTCCCAAAAGAATCTACGACTATATATAATATAGGCAATGCAGTATGTCTGGTCCTTTAAGTTTGAGGTTTTAGCGAACCATCGCAATTGTTAAATTTAGAAAGCATCCAAGGTTTTGTACAATTCACTGCACGTATAACAACTGTTAGTTAAGGGTTGAGAGTTGACAATACCTCCAGGACTTTATTTCTTGTTTCACAACTTCAATAACTGCTTTCGTTTTGCAATTTCCGTCCTCTTATTTTTATATATATGTATAGTTTTATTTCATTTTTTAACTTTTTCTTTCAAACAATTGCCATTAACAACTAAACTCATCATACATCACAAACACGTTTTACTCACTATCGCTAAATTATACTAAAATATAATTTTATTGTACCATTCATTTCCTCACAACAATAGTCCATTGTCTGACTATGAGATTACACAATACGATCAGCCGCAAATTAATTGTCTTCGATTACTTTAGGTTAGTTCTCGGCGTGGTCAATCTAGATTTCGAAACTACTATCCATAGTCTGTAGATCTGAAGTTATTGAAGTAAAAAAATTATAACTCTCTTACCTTCAGATTGCAGTAGAACAATAGTATATTGTACAACTAGTGCGGTAAGTTGTCGATTGCCCACGAGAGCGAAGTTGAGCGCACGAACGAAGTGAGTGCGCTCATTCGCTCGAGTGGGTAATCGACAACACCGCACGAATTGAACACAGTTTTTTTTATCATTAATGCAATATAAGTACTATCTTAGTGCTCGCTGTTTTATTCTCCAAGTAGCTTTTTGCTGATTCAACTGTTGCCGCGACATTTTTGTGGGTTAAACGATAATCTGCATGCGACAAGAAGTAAATTTGAGTGCGACAAGTTTACTTGTCGCACTCAAATTTACTTGTCGCACGCAGATAATCGTTTAACGCACACAAATGTCGTGGAAACAGTTGAATGGGCAAACAGCTATTTGGCGAACAAAAGAGCGTGCGCCAAGATAGCACTTATATTGCATGAATGATAAAAATAAATTATTTTATACAAGGATTTCATTGTTTAAGTTTCTGTTATATCTCTATTATATTTTAATCTTTACTTTTGTAAGTTATGATGAGAATGAAATCGTTCAATCTCTATTCTGTTATTTCTCTATAGAACAAAATTATTTTAAGAAAAAAAAGAATTGTTAGAGTTTGAAATTTTAAAACACTTGTCATTTGTTAAGATAGTTCACTCGCAAACCAACTTTTCTTAAGAATTTCGTGTAATTGAAATATGATATTAAAATAGATGTCCTGCATGTAAGTCTAAAAAATCACAATTTTCGACCGTTCCCTTACGGAAAAAAATTAATCAGCACTAATGAGAAACACTAATGCTTTAATTTTTTTTGCGCACTAATGGTTTAGTGTCATTAGTGCGCTTAGTGCCGTTAGTGTCATTAGTGTGTTTGGTTACGTAACAAATGATCCGAGGACAATTGATCCGCGACAATTGATCCTTGCGACGATTGATCCGTCGATAAAATGCGTGTAACATGAAAAATTACGCCCTTTTTTCACTAATTTTGTGTGCGTGTAACATAAAAAATATACTCACACACAAATTAGTGAAAAAAGGGCGTAATTTTTCATGTTACACGCATTTTATCGACGGATCAATCGTCGCAAGGATCAATTGTCGCGGATCAATTGTCCTCGGATCATCGGTCGTGTCACCAGTGTGTTTAGTGTCGTTACCCGTATGAAAAAGCAATATATGAGCTTCAGTATAATTCAAAATATATGATAAATTATATGGAATTATAAGATGTCATATATGGAGCCATATACAAAATTTTGCCGAAATATTATATAATTTTATAATTTGCGACATATATATCGGTAATATATTTTTTTTACATGCTAACTTATAAATATTGCTTATAATATTTTATACTATACTTTAAGTTATATGATAAGATATATGATTTAATTATATGACTGACATATAATATTTATACATGTAAATATATAATTGTATAAATAAATGTTCACATATATTTGTATAAATGTATGTAAATATATATTTATATAGATATATGTTTATATATATTTGCACAAATATAAAACTAGAGATTTCAAGATATAAAATGTTTTTTTTAAATCTCGATACGATTATTTTTCATGAAGTTACGGTCTTGCAAAAATCACTAAAAAATTTCTAAAATTTTTTTGTTCCTTTAATTTTTGGTACGAGTGTATTTTTTTCATTATTTATATATAATAATATCGAAATTATTATAATATTGAAATTATAAGTTTATATATAAAACGAGAATATAATTTGAGATGCAATATCATATGTATACAATTACATATATTACCAATTATATGGATTATAATAATATTGAAATTATAAATTAATTTATAAGATGAAACATATATTTTACGTTATAAATTAATATATAAAGCAGACATATAATTTTTGATACAATATCACATGTATATAATTACATATATTATAAATGATATGGATTATTATAATATTAAACGTATAAATTATTATATATGATAAATCATATATTAATCAATATTAATAATTTTGCCGCCATATATGTTCAGTTATTTACCATATATTTTTTTATATATTATCGACAGTATATGGTTTTTTCATACGGGTAATTTGAATTTCACAGTAAAGTAGTATCGACTATTTGGATTACTATTGAACACTATTGAAACCTGGTCAACACTTATCACTCCCAACAATATTGAAAGATTTGGTAATTAGACTACTAATGATTACTAATGAAACACTATTTAACACTGATTTCTTCTAATAATGCTGTCAGACTCAGTATTTGGAGTACAAATGATTACAGTTACAACACTAATCTCTTTCAAAAATGGTGCAAGATTCATTAGCCAGAGTACTAATGAACACTATTAGAACATTATTCAAAACTAACCACTTCCAATAGTGTTGCAAGATCCATTAGTACTCCGATTAATGAACACTATTAAAACTAATTACTTTATTGAAAGTGTTGCAAGATCCATTAGTACTCCTATTAATGAACACCAATACAACACTATTAACACTAATCACACCCAATAGTGTTGTAAGATTCAATAGTTCAATAGAGTACTATTGGTCACCAATAATCACTAATAAAACACTTATCAACACTAACGAAATTTCAATAGTGTTCATTACTTTTTTTCCGTAAAGGTTGTAAAGTGAGATATTGATAATAAAAGAGCACACAGTTAACATGTAGTAACTCGGACTAACCTAAAAAAAGTCATATTTTTACATACATTTCGAATTGTTTTGCTTAAGAATCTTTCCAAAAACTAGTAGATTATAGAAACGAAAAATTTTTATTTAAAAATATGTAAAAATTATTATCCTACCGATTAGTGAAAAAATATGAATATTCAGAGGAATCTGTCTCACAATCTCAAAACGAGAAAAAGCAAGTAAGCGATGTTAAGTGAAAGACGAGTGAGAGAGTAAGCAATAGCTCACACTATACTTCGCAAGTGAACTTGAAGTACTTGACGTAGTTTATAAATTTTCTAATATATTGTTTTAATAAAAAAATATGGTTGGATCTACAAAATTGGAACTTTTACTGTCTAGCAAGACAAAAGCAAGTCAAATTTAAGTTCTTTTTGAATAATGCAGAAACAGTTATTGATAGTATTTAGAATAGATGTAGTGCACATAGTAATTAATTTAATAATTTGTATTTTTTTAATTAAATAATGAAATTTATAAAAAAAACCTTTAAATAACAATTTATTAAAATTTTAATACATAATTAAAATAATTTTAGGAAAAATAATCACTATACTCTAAAAATTAAAACTCTATCGATTTTAAGTTGCTTAGCAAGTCAAATGTAAGTCAAATAAGTCAAAAAAGTTATAATCGAATCATTTCTTTGACCCGGGGTAGCTGAAATATTAGCAAACACATCGAGTTAACGGAATTTTGTATAGCTATAGTGTTTTTATGTACGATTGTAAATCCAAACAAAATAAATAGGGTCATTTATTAGCTTCTAATGTAAACAAGAGCGATATATTTCACAAAATAAAAAGTATTTAAAAATTATTGTTCTACGCATCCTGTCTTGTAAGAAAAATTTGCGGTATAACAATGATGTAGCACCGTGAGCTAATGGTGTGTTGTGTAAGAGACTGGTGGGAGGTGTAGTAATTAAAGCTATACACGAGGGCAGTAATGTGATTAGACTCAAGGGCTTCAGTTAACTACCTCTGAACCTTAACGTATTTCTCAGTTAACGTATTATTCGCTGTATGTAAGCCAACGATTTCACTCATACAAACCCCTTTAACTCAAAACAAGAATGAGAAGTAAAATGTTAAAATTATCTTCTATAAACGTCGTCTTTGACATTTAGCTCGAGCAATGAAAGCCTACACAAGTCGTCTTTTATATGTCTACCCATCATCAAATCTCCGACAACTTACTCAAGTTACATTTGCAAAGTGGATAAATCTATAAATCGTATTACATAGCTGGGACACTGACCTAAAATATATTCATGTGTACATATTATCTAATAAGGTCTCAGTTGTCTTCTGCCATTAGTTCATTAAATTTATTTACTTTGTTTCAAGTTTATACTTTTTTATTATTTTTTATAATTAATAATTAATTCAAAAAAAATTTTGGAAAATCCAAAAGTGCGCACCTCAGTTGCACATGATAATTAATAATATTTTATTTTTTTATTATTGATTTTATTTTTAGTTTTTTCTTTCAGTTTAATTTTTATTATTCAAAATTTTTTTAAATATCCCGCCTTTTTTTCTCAGGTGGCGCTTTTTATTTTTTAATTTTACTGTGACACTAGTGCTGCTGCCAGTAGTTGGTGGGGAAAAAAAAAATGAAAATTAAAAATGCCAGCTAAATTTTTCATAAATTACCGGCTTTACGTTTTTTATTAATTACAATTATACAAAAAAGTGTAGAGGTTATTTATCATGAGTGAACTAGTCGGAAAAATAATTTCGATCGTAAATCCAGGGCGTTGCGCCTAAGATGTGAATTACATGATTTATTTATATATTTAGATTACTTTTTATGTTTACTTTACTGGTAATACAAACTCTGTGAACATGTAAATGTGATGACTGTCGAGAATAAACATACCATTGTCTAGTACAATTAACAAACTAGTTTCTATACCAGGGTCAAGCAGCTGCAATTTGAAACAATAATTTAAACGAGACTACTAAGATTTTTTGCTTTATTCGTAATCTACTTTGTACCCATTTTCACCCAATTTTCATATAATTTTACAGTTCCTTGTAAAGTTTTATAAAGCTGTATCAATTTTATGTCGTGAAATTCTATAAAATATTACAAAATTTCATACAGTTTTCTCAAATTTTATGGAACTTAATCTAATGTTATTAAAAGATTTTTTAACGGGCACTTATTTGAAAAAGTCACAATAAAAGTAACAAAAGTTCGCATCTTTTAAACGATTGATTGATCGTTGTGTTATTTATCGTCAAAAATATTAAATGATTTTACTTCAATATAATAATAACTTTTATCACAATATTATGGGAATATTTCCGATATATCTTTTCATCTGAATAAATATTGTTCTCATCGATCGTAATTATAATTGAATGCGATTGAATGGTGTACTACCGTACGATGAACGGTGTGGCTCAATAAGTTATAGATCAAATTAAACGGAATATAGTATAGTGCCGGATAGCTCAACTGGTAGAGCACTCGGTGCGATACCGAATTGGTCTGGGTTCGATTCCCAGTTCGGGCTATCTATATTTTTCTCGATTTATCTACAAATTGTCACTATATTCCCGGGAAAAAATGTTTTTATAAAATTTTATAAAATTTTACAAAATTTTAGTACTAACATTTTATACAATTTTATAAAATTTTATACTGAAAATGGCCTGGTAAAATTTTATCAAATTTTATAAAGTTTTATAAAATTTTATGAAGTTTTATAAGAATTTATAAAATTTTATGAAACTTTGTAAAATTTCATAAAATTTTACCAGGCCATTTTCAGTATAAAATTTTATAAAATTTTGTAAAGTTTTATAAAATGATTCTTTTTTTCCGGGACGGGTCACCCATCCAATTTATGGCCACCCTCGATGCTGCTTAACTTTTGTTATTGAAGAATCGTTGTCTGCTCCGCTCGTCCATTGGTCACTTGTAGCTTAGAAATATTCGTGGCTGTATTTATGATTACTCATGAATTCTTATCAGCCATATTTTATAGTATTAATTTATAATTATATATAAAAAAAGATTTGAATAATTCAACTATCGATTGTTTAATGAACATAAAATTTTAAAATTAATTAAATTTATTGATTTTTAATGATTTATATTTTTGAATTAATGGCGAAACCTTTGAATTTTTCCTTGAGTGATGAAGAATTAATTTTAATTGATAGTTGACAAAATAAAAGTTTAAAAACATTAAATTCAAAATTATCACATTTTGTAATATATATATATACAATGTATATATATATATATATATATATATATATATATATATATATATATATATATATATATATATATATATATATATATATATATATATATATATATATATATAAATATGTAAGAGAAAGAATTGGCGGGGGTAGGCAAAACGAGGTACTTCTAAAATTTTATGAAAAAAAATTTTTTTTTTTTAAATCTATTATAACCATCCCAAAATTACTTTTGTAGATATAATTGAGCATTATTTTGAATTTTTTTTCGTTAAACTTTTTCAAGAATCGAGTGCCGGTCGAAAAACGATAAAGAATTTTGTATTATGATAAAAACTATTAAAAACTTTTTTATCTTCCTTTGCATCCAATAATTGTCTAAAATATATTTTTTCTTAATGTAAATAACTTACAAAAAATTTTAATAAAATCAAACTTATTCAATATTCAGAATTTGTTTTTTTCTACATTTTTCTGGGGGTATCCTGTATATATTTAGGTAATCAATTATATTTTTGATAATATAATTTTCATATTTGTTTATCACCATATTTTGCCGGCAAAAATGAAATTTTTTTTTATGGCCATTGAAAATTTTGCCTATTTACTTTGAATTTCTAACAATTTTTATAATCATTTGTAATAAACTTTATAAAATTGTGTGAAATTTTATCAAATTTTACAAAATGCTACCCCACACTAGATGCAATAGTGACATCAAATTCTCTAAAGTTTTATGAAATATTATAAAATTTTATATTATTTTATAAAATTTCATACAATTATATAAAATTTTATCTAATTATTACTCCCCTTTTGAGATCTTACTTTATAAAATTGTATAAATTTGTATAAGATTTTATAAAATTGCATATAATTTTATGAAATCGTATACAACTTTATAAAATTTTATAAAATTTCATCTAAATATTACTTCTCTTCTAAGGACTTACTTCATGAAATTATATAAAATTGTATAAGATTGTATAAAATTTTATATAATTTTATGAAATCGTATAAAACTTTATAAAATTTCATACAATTATATCAAATTTCATTTAATTATTACTTCCCTCACTAAGAAATTACTTTATAAAATTGTATAAGATTGTATAAAAATTTATATAATTTTATGAAATTATATAAAAGTTTATACAATTTTATAAAATCTTATAAAATTTCGTACGATTATATAAAATTTTATCTAATTATTACTTCCTTTTTAAGATCTTACTATATAAAATTTTATAAAATTTTATAAAATTCTATGAAATTTGATAAAATTATATAAAATCATATAAAATTCTATAAAATTTCGCTGTACAGTCTTATAAAATTGTATAAAATTTTATATAATTTTATACAATTGTGTAAAACTTTATAAAATTTTATTCTATTTTATACAATTTTATAAAATGTCATACAATTTTATAAAATTACATTCATCTTTACGTTCCTTACTCAGAGCTTACTTTATAAAATTTTATTGAATTTTATAAAATTTTATAAGATTTTATAAAATTGTATAAAATATTATAAAATTTTATAAAATTGTATGAATTTTTATAAAGTTTTGCTGTAAAATCTTATAAAATCTTACAAAATTTTATAAAATTGTATAAAATTTTACATTATTTTATAAAATTTTATAAAAACATTTTTTCCCGGGTTTAAATATATATAAAATAAGAAAAATTTTAAAAAAGTTTGGAAAATCCAAAAGTGCTCGTCTCAACGCCCATTTTATGACAAAAATAATCATTAATCAGTTACTCAATATTTAAGTATATAAATACTACGTAAAAGTATTAAATAAAATAAAATAACAGAAAAAATTTGTTTCAAATTCTCCCGCGAATAGTATTTATTTTTCCGCGAGTCAAGCGCCCCACCACGTTCCAGCCGACAAACTAAAAAAATAATAAAATTCTCTATATTAGGCATACCAGGTATTTTGTTTTATGTCCCTGCGTGTAAAAAATTTTATTGAAAAAAAAAGTTCTTTAGTTTGTTTGTTTGTAAATTAATATTGTGATTTTTTTTGTATTTTTAATCACTAAAATATTCAGAATTTGTTTAAAATGAAATAAGATAAAACTGAGATGATCGGGAGCGCCCATGTGTGACCAAAGATTGAACTATTTTTATATATATATACATATAGATATACAAGAAAGACTGTCATGTTGATGAATTTATTCATTTTTTAATTAAATTACATTAAATTAGACGGTAATTTTGAATAGGCTATTACTCAGAATGATACTGAAGCGAATGAAAAAAAAATTGACTCAAAAAGTGAAGTTTTTCGGGCGTTATCGTGACCACATACATCATCCGCACATACAGACAACCCGACGTCCACCGAAATATTTTTTCAAAACGGTTTTTTTATACTATCTAGAAAAAATAGTGTTTTTTTAAGTAGGGGAGGGTGGGGCAGAGCGGCCCCCCTAAGCCAATTATTATCTTTTGGGGCTTTCAACCATAAGATCACTTTACTTTTGTCCTATTTCGAACAAATTTATGGACATTTTGCCAAAATTCTGAAAAATTTTTTTTTTTTTTTGTGGGGCAGAGCGGCCCCCCTTCAAAAAGTGATAAAAAAAATTTTTTTTTTCGTTTTTTTTTTTTTTTAAATTGTTTTCATCATTAAGAATGTATTTCTTTCTCTTGACAACTATTTTTGGTTTTATATTACTCGAAAAAAATTTTTTAAAGCGTAAAAAATCGTTCACTCTCGATTACCTGAATTACTAATTGTTATTTAATAAAAAAAAAAATCAATTCTATAATTTTACTTTATTTCAAAAATTTATCAACTAAAAAAAAAAATTTAATTTTTATAAATTTTTAGTGACCAAATTTGCCTCTTACATAGAGAAACGGCCGAAAAATATGAAAAAATAATTTTTTCGAAAGTTTCGGCTGGTCCATTTTGCCCCCGGTGTTATGCGTAGAGCTAGAAATGTGGAATTATAATCATTTTTTTTTAATTTGACGATAAAAATATGAAAAAATCACTTTTTCAAAATTTTGGGCTTGTCCATTTTGCCCCAAATGTCATGCGTAGGGGTAAAAATGCGCAAACATATCGGATTTATAGTAATTAGTCGAAAAAAAAAAAATTTTTTTTTTGGTCAAAATTTCAGGGGGGCCGCTCTGCCCCACCCTCCCCTATCTACTGTCATAAAAAAGTGTTATTGTTGATATTTGTCAACTCATTTAACACTTCAAGTGCAAAAAAAGATCGGATAAGAGCAATTTAAGCCGAAATAATTGCTGGACCTTGAGAGAGTGAGAGTAAAGTACGACGTGCAATAATGAAAATATTTAGCCAAAATTATACTTCTGGGGTCTCTCAAATGAACAATCGAAATATAGTCGATTATATTTCTTTTGCAAATCGAGTTACTAAATAGTATTTATATTAAGTAAATAACATATTTATATTTTTTAAAAATCTTAATAAGTATTTTATAAATAAACTGAATATCTTATTCATGGTATGTAATGTCACTAATGTATAGTCAAGACGACGGAGATTCCTACCACATCATATATGAAGTTAAGTTTGCGTTAGGGGTTGGATGATGATGTCGACGACTCGAGAGACCTTGAATTATTCATCAGTCCATTCGTAGAAGCGAGATAGGTAAATACCAAGTAGTTTAAAAGTACATCTCGTAATACGATGACTTGTTTCCTCGTTTATTTAAACTTTTTTTTTTTCATTTTGTATATATTTTTTATCAACTGTGGTTAACAGAGATACAAATTAGATTTTTTTTTCATCACTACTTTAACAGTTGAATAATTTGAATAAAAAATTTCAGCAAGAAGTAAACAAATGTAAAGTAAAATTTACACTAGTTTAACTGCTTAGCCCGTATGAAAAAACAATATATGGTTAAAATATATGAGATTATATATGTTTGCAACAAAAAAATATATATATTATATTGTATATATTATAAAAAATCATATAGAGATTTTAGCCGATTTAATAGAAAATTATATACAGTAGTAAATATATGTATTCCATATATGTAACTTATATGTTTTTTATATTAAGCTATATATACATTGACACTTACCTTATAATATATTGTATTGATATATTTCCTTTTATATTCAAAAAATATAAAATTTTTATATGAAATGAAATATTTGGTAGCATATAATTTATATTATATATGGCACCATATATTTTCTTTGTTATATTTAAGCATATATTTTATTCAGTGTATGTATATGTATATGGGTATATATATTCGCATCAAATTAACTAATTTTGAAAATTTTAACTGCAATTTAAAGAGTATATTAAAATTTAGATCTAATTTAATTGGAGTTGGTCATACGAACGAGAGACTTTTTTTTCCATACACAATATAAATATATGTTTTTATATATGATCGGAATATATTTTTCGTGTATGATAGAAATACATATTTTTATGTATGATAAAAATATTATTTTCATATATGACAAGAATATATATTTTCATATATCCCGGGAACAAAAAATTAGATCTATTCAGATCAAATTAGATCTGATGTTTCAGATTTGAACAGATCTGCACTTTGGCCAGATCTGTTTAGATAAAATTAGATCTACTCTGATCAGAATAGATCTGCTTGGATCTAAACAGATCAAGGTGAATAAAAAACACTCAGATCTGCTCAGATCAAATTTGATCTAATTCGCTAGATCTAAATCGATCTGTTTTTTTATCTCGATCCTAATAAAAATTGATATGCCTGATTAAAAATATATCACAATAATATAAAATATATAGGATTGAAGCCATTTATTTCAATTACGATAGACTTTTTAGAATTATCAAAATTTAGGTGAATGTGTCAAAATTCAGCTAGTTAATCTTATAATTATAATATAATGTGAAGAAATATTTCTTTATAAAGTTCTTTATAATCTGTACAGATCTAATCTGATCAGAGCAGATCTGAACTTTTTTTCCCGAGAAAAAGTTATATCAGCTCAGATCTGGTTTGATCCGTACAGATTTAATTAGATCTATTTATATTTACTTTATAAATTGATCGTTTAATCAATGTTGATCTATTTTGATCTGACTAGATCTAGATTGGTCTAAATTGATCTAGGTTGATCTGACTTGATTAGATTTGATCAGGGTAGATCTGGACTATTTTTCCCCAAAGAAAAATGTCATATTTGAACAGATCAAATCAGATTTACTCTGATCTGGGTTCAGTATAAATTATAAACAAATTTGATCTAAGCTGATCTAATTTGATCAGAACATCTAAATTTTTTTTCCCGGGATGATAAAAATATGTTTTTTCTATATGATTGACATATATATTTTATATATGCTAAAATTATACGGACTAGTATCTGATGAATATTACATTTTTTAATATAAAAAAAAATATATCAGAAAATATAGTTAAATTGGCCACATATATTTTCTGATATTTATCATATATTTTAATCATATATGTTATTTTCGTACAGAATGGTTCATGAAAACCATTGCGTACATACTTGATAAAACTCATTCAAATAACGATTGCATGGGCAGCCCATTACTAACTCGAATGACATTGCAGTGTTTGCTCATTTAAATATGGCGCGTCGCAAATAAAAACAAATTGTAACAATTATTCATTTTAATTATTATTTAACAAGTTACTGTTTTATATTTTTTTTACTTGTATATATTTTCATCGTATCGAATAAAAATAAAAACATAAATTCAACAGCTTACCCGATAAACCAATATCGCATAATAGTTAACCGGATTTATTGCATAATTATTAAAATACGAATGCTGGTTTTATGATGTAGATTCAAATCATGTAGATTTAAATTATTGATTATCCCCTGTCATGCAATTAACGATCAATTTAACCATTAGCTATAATTTGGTAAATTATTTCTCTATATGTTCATTCGTTTTGTTACGTATATACGGACATTGAAATTATGTCAATTAACAAAACTCAATATGTTGTTTTCTATCTTTTAATTCACATATATCAATAAAATAACGAATTTATTACTCCCCTATATCACAACAAGTGATAATTTTATTTATACAATTTATAAATCTGTCCCAAATGTATCTGATTTAAAAGTAATAAAAAATTGATGCTATTTAAAAGTGAATCCTCTCAACGGAAATCGGTAATATATATCGATATCATGGAAAAGCATCAACTGATAAGTAAATAGAGACGTTAAGAGCATCTTGACTTATCGAGTGCAACTAAAAAGAACATGACAAATGAGAATAAGAAAAAAAGGACAAAATTAGATTTTAAAGAAGCTTATAAACAAGATCCTTTGAGAGTAGATATTACATGAAAGTTGGAAAAGATTCTGATATTGCCGATTCTCAATATTCTTTTTAAATATTCCCTGACTACAATAAATAATGAAATTTTATTACAGTCTACAGTATTTTTATTTCTGTTTTTTCTCCTAAATTTGTAGCGTAAGCTTTTGTTTCAAAAATTGGTACCGAAAGTAAAATTTGTATTTGAATAAAAATATGATTCGAGAATGTAGGGAAAGGGGGGGGGGGGCTTCGTAATTTTGTGTAAATTAATTCAAAACGGGCAAAATCGACCCCCAGAATTTTTTTTTAATCCCGTTGAGAAAATTAAAAATTTTCAAAAAAACTGGAAGTTATTCATTGCGGTCCGATTTTCGAAAACCGGATTTGCAACAGATCTCGACGTTTTGATGTCCGTGGAAGCTATTCTGACTAATTTCAAGATGTACGGAAAAAACGAATTTCGTTCTGATAACAAAAAATGGGATAACGAAAAATTTTGTTATAATGACAAACATGATTAGCTTATAGTAACAAATGAATCGGTGTCGTAATTAAGAAGTCGATTTGTTATGAGAACACATGATGTTTATTATAAAATATCATCGTATTCTAAAGCCGGCATTTGGTACCGTAAGTAATCTTAACTTATGATTACAAAAAATTTTCGTTAATGCTACAAGTTTATTCTGTTAAGGAGGTTCATCGGTAGCAGTAGTTCGCAACTTTTAGAACGATTTCTCTCGTGTAAAACATTTTAAGTACAGTAAGAAGTGGTTGAGATACAGTACACTTTTGTGCATCCTCTTATATGCGCAGAAGTATAAAAATGATCCCA
Source organism: Microplitis mediator (assembly GCF_029852145.1). Lineage (NCBI taxonomy): Eukaryota > Metazoa > Arthropoda > Insecta > Hymenoptera > Braconidae > Microplitis > Microplitis mediator. Next base: position 19,313,215 of record NC_079978.1, on the reverse strand, counting down.
TTGCGACTTTTTTCAGACTTGGCTACGTTGCATTCGAACTTAAAATATTTTTCCCCTTGAGCATGTGTGTAGAAAGTGTTTTGAATAATTTCGAGGTTATACATAGTTGGAGATAACAAATAATAAATATTTGTATTGCAGTTATTTATAATTTATACCTTTTATTATTCTAAATATAATATATATTTACCCTTTCCTATACGGTAACCTTATGTTTAACCTATATCCGTAAAGTTTTTATAATTATTTAAATCTGTTGGGCTTCTACTGTGTTTTAAACTTCCCGCGCACTGCAACGTTGCCAAGTCACTATCTCTCACTTGTCAGGTTATGGGAGAAAGCTTGAAAATCATAAAAAGTAACAAACTTTAAAAATTAATTACAAAAAAATGAATACCGCTCGTTTATGTTTTTATTGAAAAAAATTACTTGTTATGAATTGAATTAATAATTTTCAACTTTTAAAAAAATGTTGTAAAAAAAGTATGATTGTTATTTAATAAAATCCTCACTCTAACTACGGTCAACATAGGGAATGCATGTTAAATGTACGATTTTTAATTGTTAATATTTCGAAATATAGTACCGCAAGGACTATTTTAAAAAATTCCTACGTATTCAGGACACTTCAAAGTAATCGTATTTAAAAATTGAAAGATATAGTAAAAAAAGTGATTATTCGATGAACCTCCTTAATTTAACAAATCGGTTTTTTTTATTGAAACACGACAGTTTTGTTACAGTTACAAACCATTGCTTGGCCCAACGAAGAATTTGCTAGCATTGTAATCCCGACGAATGCTTCGTTATCCGTATATTAAGGCAGAATTTTGTTACCGTAAGTTATCTTATCCTGTGGTCACAAAAATTTTTTTTCCGTGTGATTTCCGAGTGTAGGGGAGGGTGGGACAGAGCGGCCCCCATGGGGCAGAGCGGCCCCCCTGAAATTTTGACCAAAAAAAAAATTTTTTTTTTTTCGACTAATTACTATAAATCCGATATGTTTGCGCATTTTTACCCCTACGCATGACATTTGGGGCAAAATGGACAAGCCCAAAATTTTGAAAAAGTGATTTTTTCATATTTTTATCGTCAAATTAAAAAAAAATTATTATAATTCCACATTTCTAGCCCTACGCATAACACCTGGGGCAAAATGGACCAGCCGAAACTTCCGAAAAAATTATTTTTTCATATTTTTCGGCCGTTTCTCTATGTAAGAGGCAAATTTGGTCACTAAAAATTTATAAAAATTAAATTTTTTTTTTAGTTGATAAATTTTTGAAATAAAGTAAAATTATAGAATTGATTTTTTTTTTTATAAAATAACAATTAGTAATTAAGGTAATCGAGAGTGAACGATTTTTTACGCTTTAAAAAATTTTTTTCGAGTAATATAAAACCAAAAATAGTTGTCAAGAGAAAGAAATACATTCTTAATGATGAAAACAATTTAAAAAAAAAAAAAAACGAAAAAAAAAATTTTTTTATCACTTTTTGAAGGGGGGCCGCTCTGCCCCACAAAAAAAAAAAAAAAATTTTTCAGAATTTTGGCAAAATGTCCATAAATTTGTTCGAAATAGAACAAAAGTAAAGTGATCTTATGGTTGAAAGCCACAAAAAATAATAATTGGCTTAGGGGGGCCGCTCTGCCCCACCCTCCCCTATATACGTCCACGTCACTTGGATAGCCTTACCTATTTTTTTTCAATAACTGATACTTTACTTGCTGATTTATAAAATTATCTGTATGTTTTATATTAATTATTTAAGACACCGTTTTGCCCCTCTTCCCTCCATCCTCAATAATAAATTCCGGTAAACTTACGAGACAAAAGAGATATATTTCCACACAGAAATCGCACTTATGAAGTCAGTATTATTATGAAATATCAACAGAAATCTGAGAATAATGTGTTAGCCATCATATAGTCTCAATAGCGAATACTCGTAACAGGAAATTCGGCCTAGAAACCACTTGACACTAACTTATGAGACGCCTGAGCCGATATCCTAGCATTAGATCTAATTACACTGGGGTGAATCGAATAACAAAACACAATATCTGAAAGATTAAACTACAGAGGAATTATGTATTATATTATCTAGCATATCATCTCCAAATAAATGTGGCAGTATATTTTTTAATAAAATTTAATCTTTTTTCACTTGAAATATCATTAATGAAAATTTAAACAAATCAATGAATATTCAACAAAGGACAATAAATGTAACTAATTTCTTTTTGTGACAGACACTTAAAATGTACGACATTTAGCGCCTATAGCCGGCGCTTAAAAATAGTAGATAAGATACAAAAAATATTTTTTGCTTACATGTGCGATAGCAAACGACCAAAAAATATCGAAGTAACTTAACGAGCCATCTTGTGACAAAATTTATCATCATTTTAATTCGTACACTTATCAACTTCTCTCTCATTTTCAACAAATACTCAAAACAATCTTACCAAATAAATAAACGCGGGATTATAACCTGCCATTTATAGGCACTGAATGTAGTACATTTCAAATATCTGTCACAAAAACTAATGTATTTATCTACACAATAAGAAATGCATGGCGTTCGACACCATGCTGGTATGGTCTCAAGACAGATACTAAAATAGTATGTGAAATATTCCAAGACAGTATTGTAACGAGTCCCAGAAGTATGGCGTTATTTACTATACTGTATAGTACTGGTGCTAGTGTATTGCTTACACGTATGCATAGCAGGTACGGCGAAACAGCATGGCCCTGTGACCCATAATACTAGTTTTTCCCGCCATAATTTCTGGCGTGTCAATCAATGTATACAATCGTATTACCACAAAAACTATATAGGGGAGGGTGGGGCAGAGCGGCCCCCATGGGGCAGAGCGGCCCCCCTGAAATTTTGACCAAAAAAAAAATTTTTTGTTTTTCGACTAATTACTATAAATCCGATATGTTTGCGCATTTTTACCCCTACGCATGACATTTGGGGCAAAATGGACAAGCCCAAAATTTTGAAAAAGTGATTTTTTCATATTTTTATCGTCAAATTAAAAAAAAATGATTATAATTCCACATTTCTAGCCCTACGCATAACACCTGGGGCAAAATGGACCAACCGAAACTTCCGAAAAAATTATTTTTTCATATTTTTCGGCCGTTTTTTTATGTAAGAGGCAAATTTGGTCACTAAAAATTTATAAAAATTAAAATTTTTTTTTTAGTTGATAAATTTTTGAAATAAAGTAAAATTATAGAATTTGTTTTTTTTTTTATTAAATAACAATTAGTAATTAAGGTAATCGAGAGTGAACGATTTTTTACGCTTTAAAAAATTTTTTTCGAGTAATATAAAACCAAAAATAGTTGTCAAGAGAAAGAAATACATTCTTAATGATGAAAACAATTTAAAAAAAAAAAAAGAAAAAAAAAATTTTTTTTATCACTTTTTGAAGGGGGGCCGATCTGCCCCACAAAAAAAAAAAAAAAATTTTCAGAATTTTGGCAAAATGTCCATAAATTTGTTCGAAATAGAACAAAAGTAAAGTGATCTCATGGTTGAAAGCCACAAAAAATAATAATTGGCTTAGGGGGGCCGCTCTGCCCCACCCTCCCCTAGATGTCGTTAGACTAGGAATATCGGCCAGAAGCAATGTGGATACGGCAATACAGTAAGGGCCTGACGGCCATACTGACATTGCGGCGTCCACGACAACTATTGTCAATGTTACTATTCCCGCAATGGTCGAATCTATGTATACAATTTTATAACCTATAAAAATCTTCAATACCATACAGTATGGCGTTCGAGCCCATACTGGCAAAGTGATATCCTCAAAATATTTCTTACTGTGTAGTACAATGGAGTCTAAGATGCTCGTAACTAATTTTCACACCTCGCGTCTTAAACACGAACACACTCGATAGATAAACTACTATTATGAAGATCATACTTTTGCACACTTCAATTGCGAAGCGTAGAGCCAAGAGCTAGTGCTCTATTATCACCAGCAAAAAGTCATAATTACATTTTCTACACAGAAAAAAAAAAATTTTTTGCTGTTATAAAAATTTTGAATCACAAAATGAAAACAGAAATTTCCTTTTCGTTTTCAATCCATAATCCGAAAAATTTTCTTGTGACGAGTACAAATTTCTTTACGTCAAGAAATCTTTTCTTTCTAGGCAAATAATTTTTTGCTATTTAATTAAATTACGAGTTAATTTTCTATTCAACCATCACTCCAGATTTATATTTTTAAGTACTACAATACTCTAAGCTTCCATCACGTCGTGAATTTAGTCATACAAAGTTTTCGTTCTCATTAAATGTTTTTGGTATAAAGTTAAAATTTTACCTCAACATTTCATTTTATGGTAATTAGAATTTTCAGCTTACGAGGGCTCGCTAATTGTCAGGGTATTATTATTTTCACCTAAACCTGAGAATAAAAAGGCTTTAATGAATTACCACACAACCCTTGTCCATCCACCACCAAACGGATTTATTACTACCCCTAATTATTTTCAATCACATCATATCTATTTATAACAGAACACTATTCATTTATGAATTTTACTTTTTAATTCCTATAGCGATAGAATATGATTTAATTACTGCTGTGTTGTTCTTCTTCTCATCTATTTTTTCCACGACGCGAATTAGTGATAATCCTATTAGCCTGTTAATTAAAAATAAATTATAGACTTAACAATAATAATTAAAAAATGTTAAATAATTTCATAATTGTATTTTAATTATTTTTTAATCATTCAAATTAATTCACTTAATTTATTCAGTTGACGGTAATAAATAAAATTTTTTACTATAAATATTCAATGTCATAAAAATTTAGTAATCCATTTTTAAAACTAGTTTGTTATATTTTTTTAAAAATTTCATTTAAATGAACGGCTCCATTTACATATTAATTGCCGTAGGAAAAGATGCAAGAAGTTTTATAATTACATACAGACTTTATCATTTTTCCCCTTCACTTTTATTTTAACTTTTTTTTTTTCTAGTATAGCTTATTTTACGTATAGTTTTCATAAATGTCAGTAACACCCATCAACATCAAGGTATTAATTATTTTTTTGACATGTTTACAAACTTTTATTTAACATTTCTGTATTCGATGGAAAAAACGAGTCTTGAAAATGTTATAATATTCTGTATATTTTAGTAAAATGTCAAATGAAAATCAATAACCCGGTAAAAATAATTATATGTAATAATATATAATTACGTGTGAAAAATGGCCCAATATAATTACATATAATTATAATTAGCAATTAATTATTACTAAGTTTGTAATTTTTCAAAAGTATATCGATAATATTAACAGTTGGTAGGGATAGCGTATACGGATATGTATTACAAGTTCAGAGACCTTCGTTTAAAGGAGACATCGGACCGACGGACTGAGAACAGGATTCGTACGCGGGAGATCGGGGTTCGAATCCCGGTCTAGTCAAGTCATTTTTAAAAGTAAAAATTGATACCAACACATGGCAAAAAATACCCAGTATGGGAAATATAACCAAAGAATATCGTTACATTGACAATACTTTTATTTGAAATTGAAGATACTAGTTAATGCAGCAATGTAGTGTTGCCAATTTAACGATGCATTTTGTTATGACAACTATATACCATTAGCAATACTTCAAATGATTACGATAACTGCATTTTTTTTCAGTGTAATAAAAATTTAATTTTATCCTAATATATTGTGGTCAAAGTAAGAGAATAGACCTCGAAGATTGCCCCCACTACCGAACATTTATGAACTGCGCATGCGTACAGAAAAGTGGGAGGATACACTGTTTAGAAAATCTCATAGACTTCAATAGATTCTCATAAATTCCCATAGAGATTTTATAAGAATAAATGAGTTCTACACTGAAAAAAATAATCACTAGCTGCAAGCGATTTTTTCGCTAGCCACTAGCGTTTATTTCGATTGAAAATCGCTAGCTGCTAAAGCAAAAATACGCTAGCAGCTAGCGATTATTATTTCCAGTGTATGAGAAGTGCTATAGTTAAGTATAAGGCCTTATACAGTCGACCCGCATGAAAAAACTTTATATGTGAAAACATATATGATAGAATATATGAATATTATAATGTGATATATTGTACAATATATAAAATAATATTTATATTTTTGCCGTATTAATATATGATAATATATTGAAAAAAAATATATTGCTAGAATATATTATCAATATATTTATCAATATATGACTTTTTATGTATGTTTTACATATATATTTTAATATATCTTTTTTATATTGATATATTATATTGAAAGTAGTATATTAATTAATATATAGTATTTTTTATATATGTTTTCCAATATATTGCGAAATATATGGTTTCCAATATATTGTAAAATATATGGCACTTTTTTTACTTTTCTTAGGTTATTGCCAGTAAATATAAGGTCAATAAAAAGAAGGAGAAAAAATAATAAATTTGACTTTTTTTTGTGGAATTGTGTAGAAATTGAAAAAGTATATTGAAAAAAAAAAATTTTCAATATATTGCGAAAAATATAAGTTTTAATATACTGGAAAAATATAACTCCAATATACCGCGAACCATATATTTAATCATATAAATTCTTTCATATATAATCAATTATATAGAGACCATATACCACTAATTATATGAGTCAAAATATATGGATATATATATCAAGTTTATTATATTATACTTATAAATTATATGTATACTATCCATATATGATAAGAATATATTGAGCATTATATGAGATAATATATATAGAAAAATACAAAACATTTTATACAAGTAAATATATTATGATAAATATATGATCCAATATATGTAAAAAACATGTATTTTTCAATATAGATATTTTTGCCGCTATATATTTATCACATATTCACCATATATTTTGTTATATACTTTTAACAATATATAGCTTTTCCATGCGGGGAACTCCATTAACTCGGATGGTTAGTTTACGGAGGAGCGGAAATTTCTTGGAATTTTCGAGTTAACGGATGCCCCTTCTTTCTTACAAGGAAACTACAACGCATGCGCTCTTGCATCGACACGAATGATATATAGATAAATATAGACAGAGACATACAAATGTATAGTATTGAGTGGGAGATAGCGTAGCTCGTAATGGGGGTCAAGATTGAGGGGAAGTTCCGAGATAATGGAATCCGAGTTAATGGAGTTTGGCTGTACACACAGCTATAAGAATCTATCGGATTTTTTAAGCAGGACACTTAACACATAAAACATCCAGAGTGGGAGTAAAAACCGACGACACCCGAAGTCAAATCTCTTGTTGGAATGACAATAGTAAAATTCACTGTAGGCATAACCCCACAATTAAAATAAAATAAACTTAACCTTACTTTATTGACATGCATGGATTTATGTAAACAAGAGCATTCTTTATTATAATAGACGTATTATCAACAATTAAGACGAAAAATGTATAAATATTAACTAATTATCCATTAAATATAGAAAAGAATATTGCACGCCTTATTTAAATATTTGTTGTCACTTGTATTAAAATTTTTGAATAAAAATTATTAGGACTTGGTTGTAAAATAAAATAATATATTTGAATTGTAAAACGTATGCCATTCATAAAATAAATTATTTTTATTAACTTCGCTATGAATAGAAATATAATGTTTTCAAAATTCATGCTCGAAAGCAGTTAAACCGCAATACGAATCAAGTTACTCTATCAACTTCTTCATCTTTTAAAGTATTCACGCCTTAGGATCTATTTCTTCTGGCAACCAGTCAGTTATTTATTTAAATTGAATATACTCTCTTCAACTATGAAGCATAAATTACTTTTTAACAAAAAAGTTTATAGTAAAAAAATTATTTATCCAATTTCAAATGTTATTTAATTTTTTTCCAATCATTATTTTACACACTGAGAAAAAATTCCAGTTAAATTTACGATGATGACATCATGTTTTTTCTATCGATCGTAAAACAGTGGACTCTATTTTCAAATCATAATTATAACGATCTAGCAATTACTATGCCTTCAACCTTCTCTCCATTTTCTTCCGAATTTCCTCGTGACCGGAAGAAAATCAAGACTTTACTGTATTATTATTATTTTTATAATTATTATTTCGAGCGTAAACATTCGTGTTGATGTACAATATTTTATGATATCTGAAATTAGCGTTGGTACTATTTTTTTTTTTTTTACTATTTGGCTTGGTCGAGACTCGAACCCTCTTCTCTCGCGTGGAAGTCCTTTGTCCTGTCGTTTGTTGACCGATGCCTTGGACCAGAAACTCAACAACAGAAAGACTCACAAGTATATGGAGTGTCAAAGTTCTTATATAAATTATACAAACAAGCGGACATGAGTTACGAGAACGTATTTTACCGTGGACACAGTAACATCATAATTTTGATAATTTACTATGTTTTACAATAAAGGCAGCACCGTAATATTCATTTTATTCAAAAGTAAACATAGAGAATAATGTTGGCTCGAAACTTAACAATTTTTATTATGCTGTCGACCAAACTTGAAACAGGATGGGAAGCATCAAAAAAATGATTGTGCTCATATGAAAAATTATTATGCTGTATAATAATACTTACTACGCGCGAGACACTTATCGATAAGATTCAATAACGATTACTTCCATACATTATAATAATTGTGATATGGCATCATATTATTTTTTCATAAAAGCATAATAAATTTTTGGATGCTTCACTTTCTGTTTCAAGTTTGATCGACAGCATAATAAAAATTGGTAGGTTTTGAGCCAACATTTTTCTCCGTGAATAGGAAAATTAAATATAGAAATAAATGTAGTTTTCAAACTGTAATTTTTTTATATTCATTTACGACGTTCACAATGTAATATTTCATACAATTTTTAATCCGAAAAGCGATGTTCAATAGTCAAAATGTAACCTGCATAGTAGGGTGGGCCTAAAATACGCTTTTTTTGAATTTTCATTATTAATACCAAATAATATTTTTCTTGGTACAAAAAAAAAATTTTTCGAAAAACAGAAAAAATTTTAGGTCTATATCTTAGGCTCGCCAAATCCCGTTAAAGTTAGAAGTTGTTTAAAAATTTTTTTCCAACTGATTTTGATCGGAAATTTAATTCTCTACATAAAAGGTCCTACACGGAAAGAAAATTATGGCAGCGGTTCCCATAATTTTGTGAAATTTTTTCCTATACCATCATAGGAATTACGACCATAAATTATGGAAGCGGTTCCTATAATTATAGGAATGTTTCCCATAATTATAGGAATAGTTCCTATAATTATGGGAATGATACCCATAACACTACAGGAATGGTTCCTATAATTATAGGACTGGTTCCTATAATTTATAGGAATAATTTCAATAATATTACAGGAACCATTCCCATAATATTATGGGAATGGTTCCTATAATAGTATGGGAACTATTCCCATAATATTATGGGAATGATTCCCATAATGCAATTGGAATGGTTCGTATACCATTATGGGAATCATTCCCATAATATTATGGGAATAGTTCCCATACTATTATAGGAACCATTCCTATAATATTATGGGAATGGTTCCCATATTATCATGAAAAAATTAATTTTAAGAAGTGTGGTAATCACTTCTACAATACACAGAAATATTATTAAACATAAAAACAAAAATTCAAACATTGACAAAAAAAATCGTATTCGGCAAAAAAACATTAAGATTTTTAACAAGAATTTTTTGTCAGCACAAAACATTCAAGAAAATTCAAATTTTGGGAAATTGCTACACTATTTTGCAAAAAAAAAATTTTATGATATTATAGGGATGGTTCCCATAACATTATGGGAATAGTTCCCATAATATTATAGGAATAGTTCCTATACCAATATGGGAACCATTCCCATAATAGTATGGGAATCATTCTCATACCATTATGGGAATGGTTCCAATAATGATATGGGAATAGTTCCCATAATATTATAGGAATAGTTCCCATAATAGTATGGGATTGATTCTCATACCATTATGGGAATGGTTCCAATAATGATATGGGAATAGTTCCCATAATATATGGGAACTATTCCTATAGTAGTATAGGTACTATTCCCATACCATTATGGGAACCATTCCCATAATGCATAGGAAAACTTCTCATAATTTTCTTTCCGTGTATAACAAAATTACGTAAAGTTGATAGTTACTGAGATAATTGCAATTTTATTCAAAAAAATATAATTTTTCAAGATATTATCACTTTTTCAGGGTAAAATATAAATTTTATCATATAAATTTCATGGAAAATCAAATTTCTTACAAAATTGGTCTTCTGGTAAAAAACTTGAAATTTATAGTTATTCAGGAACTGGCAGTTTCATGTTCAGATAGTCAGATTTCTCGTTATTTGGTGGTTTTCACCAAGAATTGCGATTATCTTTGTAACTATCAACTTTAAATAAATTTTTATTAGGTCTGTTTTGCAGAAAATTGAATTTCCTACGAAATTTTTATGATAAAATTTATTTTTTACCCTGAAAAAGTAATAATATCTTGAAAAATTTCATTTTTTAGAGCAAAATTGCAATTATCTCAGTAACTATCAACTTTACGTAATTTTATTATAGAACCTTTAATGTAGAGAATTAAATCTCCGATCAAAATAAGTTGGAAAAAAATTTTTTAACAACTTCTAACTTTAATGGGATTTGGCGAGCCTAAGATATAGACCTAAAATTTTTTTTGTTTTCCGAAAAATTTTTTTTTTGTACAAAGAAAAATATTTTTGGTATTAATAATGAAAATTCAAAAAAAGCGCATTTTCGGCCCATCCTACTGCATAGTAAATTTTAAAATAAGACTTTAAGACTGAGGGTACCCTAGTAGAAATGATATCGAGTTTTTAGCCAGTAACTAGCCAGTTTAACTAGACTCAAACCAGTAACTGGCCAGTGTAATATCGAGTTTCTGTCAAGTAACTGGCCAGTTTTACTAGAGATCGAGCAAAACATGGCGGCTTCAGTGAAACTATCAATTTTGAATATTGAGGTTATCAAGGGTTATAAAAAATTGTCAAATACAATAAAAATAATGTTAAATAAATGATATGACATAAACGTTTAATTTATATTTATTTATATTATGAAATAAATAAAATCATTAGATTAATAGAATAACAACAATAACTCTGACAATAAAGTAATTATTTTTAATTGAAGAAAATTAAAATATATTTTGTAAAATATTTCCACGTTAACGTACACAAATTTTATTTAATTCACACTGTTTTTTAATATTTTTTAAAACAACGACGCGTACAGGTTAACAGAAAAAAATAAACAGACACACACACTAGTAAAGGTACAGTGTCGGTGTGACCAATGTTTATGACTTAGTTGTAGGTGGCGCGATTTCGAGTTTTTACTCGATATCACTGGCCAGTTACTGGTTTATATCGAGTAAAAACTCGATTATTTCTACTAGGGTAATAAAAGTATAGTTCAGGAATACGACGTTAACTTATTAAATTGTACTGGAATTTTTTTCCCGCTTATAAAAATAAAAGAAAACTTGCAATAAACGATTACACAGCAACGCTGGATTTGATATCACCAAAGTTCATCGGCTGTACAACACTACTTGGAGTAGCTTATAAAATTGTTGAATAGGCATATTTTAAGAAAGTGTCTAGTGATAAGTGATATGATAACATTCTTTGAATATCACTCATCATCATTAATCTATTGAGGACACACACAATATCTATATTATTAATTCCATCACGTCGTCAAAATTGAACGAGTAAGTTTTCAAGCTTCTGCAGCTAAACTTTATACTATCAAGCTTCGAGTTGACGAAACAGTTTCTTAAATGTGTTGAGAAACTTCATGAATTGATAATTCAATGAAAAATCTTATGCGCTCAAGCATGTTCCTGTCAGTAGATACAAAACAAACAAGATAACGATGTGTCTTATTTAATTTTTGAGGTGGGCTAGGGAACGGTGGAAATGAGCCCTTGTGAACTTCCTCAGAGTTTTTTTTAAATCTGTATTTTAACAATTAAAAGTCAGTTCTGAGTTACGGAATAGCCACTGCTATAAATTGTTATTTTGGGGGGGGGGGGGGGGAGTTTAAATCAATAACCAATATAACGTAGAAAATATTATAAGATACTGAGACTACAGAAAGTGACTCAATGTACGAGACAAAGGACTGATCCCTCCTCGAATAATTTTGAAAAACACTACCCGGAAATTTTTTACATAGCTCATTTTTTTTCACTCTTGCTTTTGCCTATGGTCATAATAATAATAGTAAAGAAAATAGTAAATAATTTGTACATTTATTTTTTGCAACTGTATGAATTAGATTCCGTAGCAAATTGTCCAGCAGATAAAGCCGAATACATGACAAAGAATTTTATCAGCATAAAATTCCGAGATGAAATATCCGGAAATTTACATTATAAAAGCAAATTGCTTTGTTATCTATACTTGTGTAGATTATAACTGTAATTGTTGAGAATTACTTTATGCAGCATAAAAAGTAAATAAAAATCCTGAAATACATAACAAATATAGTAAAAAAAAGTAGGGGAAAGTGGGATCAATTGAACCGAAAATACTTTAACATTTTTTTTGTAGATGAATAAAAGCAAAATGATAACTTTTTTTTTACGAAATTATACTTTATTATATAGACTATCATGTCTCATAAGCACATAACTTAACAAATTATGAAAATTTTTATTAAATACGAAATTGCACAACTGCATCAAATGGTTCAATCGTCCTCTTTGCGGGGAGCAATTGAACCACTGGTCGGGGACAATTGAACCAAGAGTATTAGAACCACAAACGAATGACTTTAATGAATAATTTACTATTCATTACAGCTTAAAACTGAAATTACAATACTTCTAATAATATTGATTATTTTATATAACATTATATGTAATAACAATCACTTACAACTTCTGTCAATATAATTATTTTTTTTCTTGGTTAGTTTAGCTTTTTTTCACATTCAGTCAAGATGCGCGCGCATGTCTGATGCTCACAGTGTGATTCGTGTGGTTCAACCGTCCCCGAGAGTACTGGTTCAATTGACCCCATATGATTTTATTTAAATAATTAGTTTAAAAAAAAATATTCAAGAACTATTTTACTAGATGTAAAGTTAGAAATTTATGACTAATATATGAAAGAAGGTATTACAAAAAAAATTTTAAGATTACATTTGAAAATTAAAAACTTATTAAACAATTTGTCAAGAGCTGAAAAAAAAGTTCAGATGCCTAAACACACAAAAACTTGAATTTTTTAAAATGAAATTATCATATTGGTTCCAAATTTTGGTCAGACTAAGGTTTAGTCTATTAAAATATAATTCCAAGAGGACGACTCATTTTTCTATTTTTTCCAATTTTTTAAACTTACCGGTTCAATTGATCCCCCTCTCCCCTATCAATAAACTATTTTGAAATATTTTTTTACCTCTAAGATGTCACTCTAAATTTGCATAAAATTTTTTAATATACATTACAAAATTATGAAAATTAATATAAAATGATCGTTACTAAGTTCTGAAGAAACATTTTTTTTTTTGTTAATAGACGCTACTTTTTTTTCTTTACCCTATAAAATAGCGTATTCCTATGAATAGCTTTTGCCTGTAGTTTTTTGTTCATGTTCTTGATGATATACTAATCTTAGCAAGTTGTTGTGGCAAAGAAAAATTTAAAAACCATCACGTCGCATTGCCACTGGCTATGTGTCACCTGACAAGTAATAAAAAAAAATATTTCTCGTGCTTTATAGCCCTCGACGAACGAAATGAATCTTAAGGTTGAAATTAAAAATTGCATATTAAATGTACTGTTTGTGAATGTAAATTTAAATTTTTCTATATTCTCGAAACAATATTCAAAGTCACGGGATCTATTATTTACCCTAAAGCTGAATTTTCTTTGAGGCTACTGCATAACTATTAAAAATTCTCCGATGATTATAATAGTGAGATTCAAAACAGTGCGAAAGCTGTGTCGGATCAAAAATAGTTATTTTTTTCTCAGATCTTAAGATAACTTTTATACTGTGACATTTTTAGATACTTTTCGTAACACGTTTATTGGCAAGCCTCCAGTATCAGAAATGCTCATTGTAAACTGCTGACTAACGATGATGCTATCCCTTGTACCTCAGAGCATTATAACGAAGCACTTTATATCGAGCCTCAACCGATCAAAAGCACCTATCAGCAATTAGTAAATGAGTGCTCCCAGTACCTGCACTTGACACCAAAGCGAACTGGAGATAAGACCCAGCAAGATACTCGCTACAAGTACTTATTTATCAAAGATATTCTACAACTTTTAGAAGCTTACGAAAAATTTTAAATGCAAGGGATATTTTTTTATTATACTGAATATTTCGGAGTAACAGATTTGAATTACTCTTCAAAAATGAATCAGTGAAATTCACTGCAAATCAGTGAATAGTCACTATTTCTACAGCTATAAGTATATAAGTAATTCGACCAGTGGTCGACTCCCGGGAAAAAAAATTTAGATCTATTCAAATCAAACTAGGTTTGATGTTTCAGATCTGTACATATCTGCATTTTGGCCACATCTGTTTAGATCAAATTAAATCTACTCTGATCAGAATATATCTGCTCAGATCTATAAACAGATCAAGGTCAATAAAAAACACTCTTAGATCTGCTCCGATCAAATTTGATCTAATTCGCTAGATCTACATCGATCTGTTTTTTATCTCTATCCTAATAAAAATTGATATGTCTGATTAAAAATATATTAAATATATCACAATAATATAAAATATATAGGATTGAAGCCATTTATTTCAATTACGATAGACTTTTTAGAATTATCAATATTTAGGTGAATGTGTCAAAATTCAGCTAGTTAATCTTATAATTGTAATATAACGTAAAGAAATATTTCTTTATAATCTGTACAGATCTAATCTGATCAGAGCCGATCTGAACTTTTTTTCCGAGAAAAAGTTATATCAGCTCAGATCTGGTTTGATCCGTACAGATCTAATTAGATCTATTTATTTTTACTTCATAAATTGATCGCTTACTCAATGTTGACCTATTTTGATCTGACTAGATCTAGGTTGATCTAACTTGATCTGACTTGATAAGATTTGATCAGGGTAGATCTGGACTATTTTTCCCCAAAGAAAAATGTCATATCTGATCAGATGTAGTTTGATCTGAACAGATCAAATCAGATCTACTCTGATCTGGGTTCAGTATAAATTATAATCAAATTTGATCTGAGCTGATCTAATTTGATCAGAACAGATCTAAATTTTTTTTCCCAGGCTGCTACGCAGGACAGTATTGCACTTAACATAATATAAAAAAAATATCTATGTGTCTAATAGAAATTTAAGAATTCCTCTAATGACAGCAGCAGCTACTGTTTTCACAACAATAAGTACTGTTTCGAACTATAGTACGTAATGTTACGCACATTACAGGGAAAGTAGTAATGATTACCCCACAAATGCTAATCGTTTACCTTTCGGAAAGTAATTGTCACTTTTTCTGTTCCTACAGAGTCATAAGTAGTGTTTACTCTACTGGTACGACTACTGTCTAGCGCAGTGACCAGTCATGTCATAAACCACATTCACAAATGCACGGTGGGTGCATGTCTCGTGAGTGAACATTCTACGCTAAGACATGTGTAGCACGATCGTAAGTGTGTTTAGGACACTACTGATTTCTGCGCTAAGGCATTTATTTATTTATTCATTTATTTGACCGTGGAACTATGTCCCCTAACGACCATAAGAAGATAGATAACATTACAAAAATTACTAGGTGTACAATTAAAATGTATGTCTTTATGAATATTCTGTTAAAAATAGTCTTTATCATTCCATTATTGTCAATAATTAAACTGTAGTTAGATTTACTTGAGCGAAATTTGGTAGTGAGAGATTACGTTCACAATGGAAACAAAACATTAGCTTTACAGGAGTAAAGCCCGCATTACCTACGTCCTGTAATAAAATAAAGAGACATGTACAAAAAATAGCGGTTACGTTGAAAAGGGTTAACGATTAACATTAGTAGAGTAACTATTACTATTTTTACATTCCTCGGCTTAACAGTACTCACTACAGTTAAGGACTTGCCTCAAGAATAGTTTTTTCGTTCCAAGAAATTTTGTGGGTCGAAAATTTTTATTGTTATCTTTTATGGCTAGTCTATTAGATCTTCTGATTTCAGGATCGTTCTTTTTAAATAACTTCCGTATGAATTTAGGTTCACCTGTGTTAAGCACTTTGTAGAACTAACGTCACGAAATATAATTGACATGATGTGATACTCAACCAATTCAATGAATATCGATGGGTAGTTATATGATCGTCACGTCTAAGATCAAATACAGTCAAGTCGTGTTATGAGCCCGCTTGTTATAAGTCCGTCGACATATTTCTATTGAAAACATCCCCTATCTATGACTATGAGAACAATCATGTACACACCCACGCTTGTAAAGTAGGGGATGTGTGAGATACGGCGGTCGACTGCTGAGTAGAAGTGGGGATACAGGGATTCTTATAATTGTGTTTCCCTACACCTCTGTAAGCTCGTTCATAACGCGACTAGACTGTATTAACAAGTTAATGTAATTTTGGATCCTGTTTTTTTAAATTCAAAAATCCCACTATCAGTGTCTCAACAGTTTCCAGAATTATTATTTCAGTCTAAAAGCCTACTATGAGTGTCTCAACAGTTTCCAAAATTTTTGTTTTAGTCTTAAGTCCGACTATTAATGTGCCAACTTTGAGAAAAAAAATTTTTTTTCAACATAAAAATTGTTTTTTTTTTTAACTTTTATTTGATTCATGCAAAAACACACTGAATAAGCGCAAAAGAATTTGAAACATTCTTATTACGATATTATAGGAAGAAATATCATGCGTCCAGTTAAGGTGCAGTGTCCAAAGCAGGTGCATGTGCCTTATATGGATTTATTATGATTTATGATGTTGTTTGATTGTCCTTTTATATGAGTTTTCAAAGATTTGAAAACTGCTACAGCCATCAGATCAGAATCTAAAAATACCACGTGTTAATAGAAAAACCTACAGCAGACTTTCTAAAGATCTACCACGTATTCGTTGTTCGTGGATCTACAAGAGATTTTCCGAAAGTCTCTGTTGTACTTTTCATTATTCGAGAATATTGTCTCCCCAGGTAGACTAACCGTAGATCTGTCATAGATCCGTGAACGAAAGATATGCAGTAGATCTTTGATAAGTCTGCTGTAGATTGTTTTATTTTTACCCGGGTAAGCATTAATGAGAACTACAGAGCAATAATTAATGATTGGTAGAACAGTAGTTGCCCGCATGAAAAAAACTTATACTCTGAAATTAAATGAGATAATATAATATTTATTATATTATGGTATAATTTAGAATATAAATAATTATATATTTAAAAATAACTACTTTTTTGCCGTTTTCAATATAAAATTTTATATTTTAAAAGTATATCAATATAATATATAATTTTATATTTTGGCATATATTATCATTATAAAAACTCCATATGATATTAGATTATATAAAAAAAATATATGTCATTATATAGTATCAATTTATAGGTTTATATATATTATGATTTTATAATTCAAATTATATTATTAACAGTATAATATAATATTTAATGCTCGTATATAAGCTTGTATATATTAAAAGATATACATGACACTTTTGTGCTTCGAAAAATTTTCAGTTCCATGAATGCTCTTTCGGTATCCTCTAAAACTTATTTTATTTTGAGTAATTATTTTTTTATATTAAAAATTAATCATATAAATGAAAATTTATAGTCATAACGACTCTCTCTACAAATTTCCTTTCAAGTTCGATCTACATACTTAATTTACTCGAATAAAATATATTCTCATTGATACTCACAATCATCGTAAAACTGAAAGTCTTTATTTTTCATATTTTATTTTATATTTTTAGATATATAATGTATTATATAATACAATATACAATTCAATATCTTGAGATTCTCCAACGTCAATTATATAAAAAAATATATTTAACAATATAATATTTAATATATAAAAAAATATATTCTATTATATATCATTCCAATATATGTAAATTTATAATGAATTTTATAAGTTAAAAATTATATTTTATAATTATATTACATGTTATAAAAATATTTATATATTTTTTTATAATTTAAATTATAAATCAAAGTATAACTTTGAATTTATATAAATATTATATTTTATTATACATACATTTTTGCCGTTTTATAAAATTATATATTTACGGTATATTTTTTTATATATAATCAAAATATATGTTATTTTCATGCGGGTGTGACCAAGGGTTTGCGAGTCGTTGTCGAAAAAATATTTCGCTGATGTTTGACAGACGGAGTTACGATGTCTTTCGCAGAGTAAATAATTTTTCGATCCAAATGTTTATTTGCTTCAATCAAGTAAGAAATTTTGCTTAGCTCAAAAAACGAATTTCGAAGACATTTTGTTTCTTGGTTCCTGTTATCTTTTCTTGCGAATTGTAGTCTTCAATAACTGACTTTTTGACAATTTGGCTCTGTTATTTACAATATTTAAATTAAATTTTAAAAGAAACTTCATTCCGCAAATGATAAACTCAAAAAATGCATACTTAAAATAAAAATGAGAACACACGTCACCAAAAATACTAATAACTTTTGGAAAATGGGCCTTTAAGGGCATATGGGTAACTTCAAGTCGCTGGTGTTTCGAAACACATTGAAATTATCTAACGCAATTCAGCGACTAAACTCTTAAGCTTTAAAGTTTTCTAAGAGAACGAGTAATGAGAGCTATTACGGCGGCCACACTTTAAAGTTATTGCCGTAAGAAAGTTCATGTACTCCTTATACAACCCAGCTTGCCGACAGAGGATTAAATATTGAGCTGATTACAAAATTTTAAATAATGAGAAAAATTTTTATAATAATTTACAGGTGCAATCTTTACTCATGACCAAAAGGACAGCAGCACAGAGCTAGCCTTCAAGTATGCCGTTTACAAAATCAACAAAGAGAAAATTATTCTGCCAAAAACGAATCTGGTGTACGACATTCAGTATGTACCCAAAGATGACTCTTTCCATGCATCAAAAAAGGGTAAGTATAATAAGGGTTATTTTAATTGTATTGCATTCAAATTAAGATGTACTGTTTCGACTTAAGCATACAACCCACATGTGCCGATATAATTAACGTATTTCAGTATACCCGGGTCAAAAAATTAGATCTGTTTTTAAATAAATGATAAATTCAAATATTTTTTCTTGAATTCAAGTTTATAAATCGTATTTATTTTATATAAGAATTTAATCTGTTTTCGCCCGTACTATTCCTTATCCAGGCCAATATCAGACTTATTTTGATATGATATTTAGTCTGTTTTAAATAACGTTTAGACTAAAAACAGACTTTTTTATTATAATTCATGGTCTGTATTCAATTGTTTTTAAGGACAAAAACAGACTTTATTTACTATAATTTTTAATCTGTTTTGAATCGCTTTTAGATCAAAAACAGGACTTTTTACAAATATAAGTAATATAATATAGATTCACAAATTTATTTCAATTTTTTTGATATTTGAAACATGCTAATGCGCTTCCGTAATTAGATGTCACAAGAATTTTGATGGTTTCTAATGCCAAAATATTTTCGATTTTATCCAGTAAGTAAGAAAAATTTCTTGACATTTTAAGAGTTATTTTATTACTTTTATTTAATACTATAAATATTCAGTCAAGACAACTAAAACAAAAAGCTGTCAAATTTTCATTAACTGTCGACATTTTTAAACAAAAGACACTAAATAAATAGTAAACAAAACATAATCAATTTTGTAACTCAATATATTTTTTATAAATATTGCCCATAAATAAAAATATTATAAATCCATGATTTAATCTAGTTTAGTCCTTGCAAATTTTCAGAACTAAAATTTTTTAAAGTTCAAGAATTAATCTATTTTAATCTGCCCGTAACGCAATTGTTTTTTTAAATAAAAACAGATCCAAAACAGCTTAAAATTTTTATAAAAGATCAAAAACAGATCAAATGATCCAATTAGACTAAAATCAGATCAAATTTTTCGACCCGGGTACTATGTGGGAAGTAACCCGAAATCATTAATGGATCCAGCGGCTTTTACTTTTGGCACGAGTGAATAATTACTATTTCATAAGCAGAAGATGCAAACGCTTAGTAATTTTGAATTTATGGTAGCACATTTTACTTATAGTATAATAATATTTTACTTTTGTCAAAAGTAAAAGCTCGGATTCCTTAAGTGGTTTCAGATTGCTTTCCACATAGTAATTTCTGCATACTTTTTTCCGTGTGGTGTTCGACTGAGACTTCTTAAAGTTTTTCACTGAATCTTGAAATTGAAAAGCTGCTTCGAATATTGCATCAAAGATCCAACTCAGTTGATCCGTTCAAAAGCTATAGAATATTTACATACATACATTCAGACATCCTTTTGACAATAGTCAGTATAGTTTCCTAGGACCTTCATACGTCGAAATTTGTTCAAAAATCGTACCGAAACCAATAACTTCCTTGTTTTTTGAAAAGTGTTAATTATCTTAGCGGGAAATTTAAAAATTTGAGCCGATTAATTACGTCTTCCAAGAGTCATTCCATTAATGAAAATTCACACGTAACAATTGACAGCAATGGTTTATTGGATTAACATGATTTATATGAAATCAATGGAGTAACAAATCGACTCAATATTGGGTTTAAGTTGTTCGGTATTAATTTATTGGTATTAATATCTAGTATCTAATTTAACCGAATCCAGTGCAATAAAAAGAGTTTAGAAATATTTTTGCGTGAAGTAAATAGTGAGAAAAAAACAGTGTTAGTAAACCACCCTGAGCGCTTTCGTGCTTGCGCTGTGCACACAAAAAAAATCTTAAACGTGATATTTTTTTATTGAGTATTACAATTGTAGCATCTCTAATTTATAGATATGGAGGAAGAAAAAACGTTGCCGCAATATAATCTTGATAAATTACTGTAGCAATACATTCATTTTAATTTTTTATTTTGTTTTTCAAACAGTAATAATTCTTAAAGTAAACATGAATTTCGCACTTACTTTATTATAATCCTGATCTCTTGCTCAGGGTATTTGAGAAAGCCCATGGGTAAGAGGCGTTACCTCAAGGAAAATTTATCGATGTACCGTATAATCTACCTGGATAACAGGGTACTAGCTGCGGCTACGCAATAGCTTTGCCACGTTCGTCTTCAGTTATGCATCCCTTGTAGTATATAACTATGTACTTGGATATCAAGTATTTATAAGCCATTAATATCCACTCCATTTAATGAAGAACATAATAAACCACTATAAAAAATAAAACTAATCTACCATTATTCATTTCATATTTATCAGTCATTTTTAAACTTGAACGAATTCCTTCTGTATATACTTAGAAAAAAAAAATTAACAAATTCTCAACTTGAAAATCTATATCTAATATATAAGTCTGTCGGAAATGGAAATATTACAGTATTAGAGTGATTTTAATGATAGTAGAAAAAAAAGTTTGTGAAAAGATGAGCTGAAACACTGTTTAGTTTTCGAACTTCCCGCTAAGAAATTTGAAAATTTTCAAAAAAAGAGAAGTTATTGGTTTTGGTCAGATTTTCGAAAACCGAAAATTGAACAAATTGCGAAGTTTTAAGGTCTTAGGAAACTATCCTGACTATTTTCAAGAAGATGTCCGAATGTATGTACGGGAGAGTAGGGTCAATTGAACCAAAAATACTTTAACATTTTTTTTTAGATGGAGAAAAGCGAGATGATAACTTTTTTTTTACGAAATTATAATTTATTATATAGACTATCATTTCTCATAAGCACATAACTTAACAAATTATGAAAATTTTTAATAAATACGAAATTGTACAACTGCATCAAATGGTTCAATCGTCCCATTTGCGGGGGCAATTGAACCACTGGTCGGAGACAATTGAACCAAGAGTATTAGAACCACAAACGAATGACTTTAATGAATAATTACTATTCATTACAGCTTAAAACTGAAATTACAATACTTCTAATAATATTGATTAGTTTATATAACATTATATGTAATAACAATCACTTTTACAACTTCTGTCAATATAATTATTTTTTTTCTTGGTTAGTTTAGCTTTTTTTCACATTCAGTCAAGATGCGCGCGCATGTCTGATGCTCACAGTGTGGATCGTGTGATTCAACCGTCCCCGAGAGTACTGGTTCAATTGACCCCATATGATTTTATTGAAATAATTAGTTTAAAAAAAATATTCAAGAACTATTTTACTAGATGTAAAGTTAGAAATTTATGATTAATATATGAAAGAAGGTATTACGAAAAAAATTTTAAGATTACATTTGAAAATTAAAAACTTATTAAACAATTTGTCAAGAGCTGAAAAAAAAGTTCAGATGCCTAAAAACACAAAAACTTGAATTTTTTTAAATTAAATTATCATATTGGTTCCAAATTTTCGGTCAGACTAAGGTTTAGTGCATTAAAATATAATTCCAAGAGGACGACTCATTTTTCTATTTTATTCGATTTTCTAAGCTTACTGGTTTAAGGGGTTAGGGGTACTCAGGGGTATGAAAAAATGATGATTTTCAATAATTTTTTTTTTGTAGTTAATTACTTTATTTGACAAAAATAAAAACATAGCTTTATTAGAACACGTTTCGATTTGACTTCACGAAAATTTCAAAAAAAAAAATTAATAATTCAAAAAGTTATCGCTGTTTTTGTAGAGCCCGTTCCTCCCGAAGTCCTTTGCGGTGATCATCATAAGTCCTTGGAGATTCATCTAAAATCAATCGGACAAGAAAAATTAGTTTTATTAATAGATAATCTTGTGCCTGATCGAAGCTTTTTTTTTTTTTTTCGAAATTAACAAAATGGCGGCCTCAGGAAATTTTTTTCAAATTTTCGAGAAAAAAACCGACAGTTTATTGTTAAAAAAAAATCGAAATTTTGAAAAAAAAAAAAAATCCTTCGATCAGGCACGAGTTTTTAATGTATTTCAAAAGTACAATAAATTTTATTGAAATCTACCGAGCAGTTTTTAAGTTACAGTGATCACCAGTTCAGAAAACATAGTTTTGAGAAAAACGCATTTAAAGTTTTGCTATGGATTTATGTCGAATTATAAGAATTATTTAATAACTTACACTGAGTCATCTATTCCTGGACCATATAATAGCTCTTCAGCCGACATAGCAGCTTCCAAAATATCGATTTGCTGGTGCCTACGTTGCAATCGACCTTCTCGGGTGTTATCATTAGCGCGCTTATCTGCTACTTTGATACGTGCAGCATCCATTCTTTCTGCATACCGATGAGAATTAGGCCCACAATTAAGTCCTAGTGTATTCATCAAGACTAATAATGAATTTATACCCTCATTAAATATACACATAGCAACGTATGCAGCTATTTGTACGATGGTAAAACTAGTATTTACCGTTTTTGGGCATATTTTCCATACTAGTTGGTTAAAGCTTTCATTATTATTCTGATTGAATCCACCTACACATCTTGAAAGTAAATTTTCATTACTAAGATCTTCGTATATAGGCTTGATAGCTTTTAAAACATCAGAAGGTAAAGGAGAATAATCGTGAGAAAAGGTATCAAGCTCTCCTCTTGCTTCAGCGCGCTGGTAAGAGCACCAAGATTCTTCGCCTTTTGGACACATATCATGATTCGGTTTTTCATCACTCGAGCCGTAGTGATAAAAGGTTGCCATTATAGCAGATTTCATATTTTCAATAGAATCACAATGCCGGCGTATTGCTAAACCATAGTACACAGTTAGTTTGTCTATTAATTTTCCTGTGAGCTTACCTCGACCACCAAGACCTTTTTGTTTACTCTTCAGCGTACGTAATCGACTCCCCATCCGCTTTTGGACATGCCCTATACATTCCTTTTTATTTACAGTTGTATTTTCGTAAGGATCTGATTTTATAATTCCTGAATAGGTCTTGGAGTCACCATCACCAATATAGTTGGCATACTTAACTCCATATTTAGTTTCAGAATACGAAAACATTTCGACCATCGCATCCACCTCCATTTTCCCAGAAGACCCTTGATGATTAGCAGAACACACATCTTCATGCGATTGATACCATTCCTCGAACTCAACAGTATTTGTTTTTTTTTTCCAATACTCACATAGCTTACAATATGCACTTTTAATGTTTATGTCAAGAATCTTTCCAGTAAAATAGCCAATTATAGAAGAAACTCCAAATGACGATGTATATCCCCGTTTTTGCCAGGTTCCATCTCCCGATACAGTTAGATGATTTATATCTTCATTTTCAGTTGTTGGCATTGCTTGCTTTTCTTCATTCACAGCTTTCGTCATGAAGGTTTCTGCGACGGCTTTACTACAATTCAAAATCTGTTTCAGTAAAATTGTATGCGTAGATTTATCTAAAAAAGACGGCATGTCCATCAGGCCGCAAAACTTGCACAATCCTTCGTATCCTATTCCTAGTATTCTCATTACAAAAATGAAACGTCTGTTTATTTCATAAGAATGCCCAACGAAAGAACAGGAAGGAATATATTCATTTCCACAGTTATTACATGCAACTACAATTTTGAATCCCAGCCCACGTGTACTTGCTGTTTGAAACACTACATTTCCATCACATTTTTTACATTTTATAAGAGCAGAAATTGCAGTGAATACCTGAATAAAATTTATTATTCGAAATTCAGTACTGCTGTCTTCAGGTACATCATCTTCAGTGTTTTGTTTTAATTTTTTAGAAGATGTACTCTGAATACTTTCATCACGTTCGGCTGTTTTCGGATTAAAAACATTCTTTCTTTTGACTGAACGCGACTTATTAATTTTTTCAGAACTCCGAAGTTCTCTTGAAACCTTTCTAGAATCACGTCCCATGGTTAATAATTTAATTCACTTGAGAAATAATTTATCACAAAACTATCGACTGATCAGTGCAACGACTACAGGTATACTGGCAACCAAAAATTATTTTTCAGTTCTTGTACTACCTACAAATTGTGAATATATGTAGAAGGATATATATATATATATATATATATATATATATATATATATATATATATATATATAATTATAAATACATTAAAATGGGGAGATATTCATGACAATGAAACCCGAAAGGTCGGTTGCTTGCAGCTGTTTCTAGCTACCTGCTCTCGAATGCCACGTAGCACCCGAGCGTCCTTTGGTCATTGTTAAATAACTCGAAAAGAATTTGTCGGATTCACTTCAAATTTTCACACAATATTTTTAAAATATTATACTTTAAGAAAATGCAAAAAAAAAAAAATCGATTTTTTGAAAATTCTGACTACCCCTAACCCCTTAATTGCCCTTTGGTTCAATTGACCCCACTTTCCCCTACATGTGTGTGTAAATATGATAACTTTTGAACGGATGAACTGATTTAGATCGTTGAGATGGCATTCGAAGCGGAGTATTAATTGCTAGGTGCTGAGAGAAACTGAACTTGATCAGTACAGTACGTTTCAAATTATTCCAATTTTTAAATAAAATCCCAAAATTCATGGTTTCAACTAATAACGAAACCGCCATTTTTCCTCACATATAAATATATATGTTTAGTACATCTCAATTCCACGCTTCGTAAGCGTCATTCCTAATTCACTAATCGAGGAGAGTAAATTCACTAATCAAAATATTACATGAGCGTTTGAGGTGTGCGGTATTCGATTTTCCATGGTATTTGCAAATACTTTTTATTAATGTAAAGCTATATATCATTCTGATTGTCTATGATATCTGACACTATTTTTTACCTTAAACACATCGATTTTTTTTCTGGTGAATAAAAGCTTCAAATACATCCGTTTCCTTTATACCACTTTTTCATGCTCAGCTACACAAAAACTTTAGATGACATCCTATGAAAAGTTGTCATTATGTTCAAAAAAAAAAAAAATATCATCATACTAAGTTTAAAATACAGTGAACGAAGTTTTGAATATAGTGAACTCTAACTTAACGTAAAATGTATAAAAGAAGGGCAAAATGGGCTCCCTCAAAAATTTCAATAGTATGCTTTTTTTTCTACATTCCCTTTATTCCCTAAATTTCCTTAAGTTTCTCGCCCCCCCCCCCCCCTCCCCCGCCCATTCCCTAATGCGGCTTAGTATCTAATAATTACACTAATAAGTAAATTTTTAGATACAATAAAATCAAAGGACTGAATACTACGTACCAATTAGAAAAATGTAATATTTTTGATTTAAAAAAAATTTAAGATATAAAAAGTTTGAGAAAAAGATCAAACAGTTGGTTTAAGAGAAACGTGAATTCTGTGTCAAAGGGATCCTAGCTGAAAGTCCGTATTATTGCACCAAAGTAAAGGAGCATCGCGAGTAATTAGATTTCAACTGAACGAAGAGATTTAACGTGTAATTACTTTGATTGAGCAGCATCACGTGGTTTTGAGTCTGCTATACTCCTTCAAGCTCGAAGGGATAGTCTAATATCCTGTGCTCTATTGATTAACAAATTCAGATATTGGGTTTAACAGTTTTCAATAGATTTAATGAATGGAAAACCTTTCAGATCCATTAATCAAGTAAAGTGAGATTTTGTAATAATCAATTTGAAATTTCAAAATTATAATCTCATTTAAAAGGAGATTTTATTTTTTAATAGAAGTGAAACATAAAACTTTTCGTGGCTGTTAGACTAATTTTTTGTAAATGCTTCGAAAATTATGTTGATGATCAATGATCATTATTATAATAAATTATTTGAAATTGGATTAATATGTGAAAGGAAGCATATTTTTTAATAGATTTATTCACCTTTTGATGATAATTTAAAGTCTGTGACAAAAAGTTTTAAAACTTTTGTCAGCAAGACAGTTCATTTCCACCTCAGCGAAGAAATATCTTTGAGATGAGCAAAACCGTGGTCTCTGCAAAAGCATCTTATTTCCGGTGCTACTCAAACAAAGTCGGTCTGATCTTTTCAAGACAAAACTTTAGTTTTTTTTTCTTCTTAACTTCACTTGACATCTTGAATTTCCGATAAAATTTCTATGTTTTTTTTAGTTTCCTTTCAATCTGTTTATAATTTACTCCAAATTGATAAGTTTTCCTTACATGCAGAGAGTATTACAATAAGAATTATTAAATAATTTTGATAACGGTGGAAAACCTCACTATTCTTAAAACCCGCATGAAAAAACTTTAAATGTGAAAACATATATGATAGAATATATGAATATTATAATGTGATATATTGTACAATATATAAAATAATATTTATATTTTTGCCGTATTAATATATGATAATATATTGAAAAAAAATATATTGCTAGAATATATTATCAATACATTTATCAATATATGACTTTTTATGTATGTTTTACATATATATTTTAATATATCTTTTTTATATTGATATATTATATTGAAAGTAGTATATTAATTAATATATAGTATTTTTTATATTTTTTATATATGTTTTCCAATATATTGCAAAATATACGGTTTCCAATATATTGTAAAATATATGGAACTTTTTTTACTTTTCTTAGGTTATTGCCAGTAAATATAAGGTCAATGAAAAGAAGGAGAAAAAATAATAAATTTGACTTTTTTTTGTGGAATTGTGTAGAAATTGAAAAAGTATATTGAAAAAATAAAATTTTCAATATATTGCGAAAAATATAAGTTTTGATATACTGGAAAAATATAATTCCAATATACCGCGAACCATATATATAATCATATAAATTCTTTCATATATAATCAATTATATAGAGACCATATACCACTAATTATATCAGTCAAAATATATGGATATATATATCAAGTTTATTATATTATACTTCTAAATTATATATATACTATCCATATATGATAAGAATATATTGAGCATTATATGAGATAATATATATAGAAAAATACAAAACATTATATACAAGTAAATATATTATGATAAATATATAATCCAATATATGTAAAAAACATATATTTTTCAATATAGATATTTTTGCCGCTATATATTTATCACATATTCACCATATATTTTTTTATATACTTTTAACAATATATAGCTTTTCCATGCGGGAAATTATACTGTGAGTAATTTTTATAAAATTTTATCAAAATTCTTTCAAATTCGAGTTCGTTCGGAAGTATTCGGCTCTTTTCCTCCATTCTAATATGAATAGGTTAGAATAAATTACATGACTTTTTGAGGTGTAAGTGAGCATTTCTACACGGAAAGAATTTTTGTATGAATATTGCCATGTCGTTTATTCTAACAGTTACTCTAAATCGAGTAATCTTGGGCCATAATGACTTTTTATGTTTGAATTAAAAAATTTTACTCTTTCAGTGAGTAAAAATCAATCAGATTAATTTTTACTCACAATTACGAGTAAAAATTACCCCTGGCGGCTGTCTTAATGAATTCTCTCTTATTCAATTTTTACTCATAGGTTATGATTCATTTTATAAAATTTATATTGAATTAAAATAAAAATTACAATTAATAGGTTGAAATTTCTATGAAAAATCTAAAACCATCTAATTGCATTAGAATATGACTTAAAATAAATATTTTGAAAAAGAAAAAACAATTTACTCGTATTGTGTTGAAAAAGAAAAGGTACAAAATTTTTTTTAATTTTTAAATAAATATTTAGTTATAGAGCGATAAAGAGATCGTCATTTTTTCCATGCCTACGGTTGTGTGCGTGATATGTAAGTCGTCGCAAGCAAAATAAAAGACATTCAATCGAAGCCGATATTAACCGAAGATTAACGAAGACTACTGAATTATCACTCTGCAGTTTAGAGTCAAAAATACTTCAATAGATTAGAAATTTTATTCGAAGTGCAAGTAATTTTTTGATAACATCAATAGGTTTAAAGAAATGCTATATTGGGGAGTAAAAATTAATACTCGTAGAATGA